>NC_054385.1:78205252-78848585 GCF_017654675.1 Xenopus laevis
AAGACAAGTATTTAGCAGCACTCACTGTATCTTCAGCTTAACAAGTGTGGTTGGTGCAGCGCCTTTAGGGAGACTTCCGTAGGCTTCCCATACAAATACAGAGTAGACAAGAAAAAGGCAGCACTCGTTGTATCAAAAAGTGAAAAAAGTGTATTAAAGTTAAAAGTTCATTACAAGACCTGTTAATGGCAGCACATCTCTCTGCCTGCGACGTTTCGGGCCTGCAGCGTGCCCTTTCTCAAGCATAACAGGATAATGTCACTTCTTGATACGAGTGCTGCCTTTTTCTTGTCTACTCTGTATATATATATGTATATGTATATATATATATATATATATATATATATATATATATATATATATATATATATATATATACACACATACATACACACACACAAGAACGTTGGGGGAGTCTCGTCACTAGGTTCAACTTGCCTGGGTGCAGTGTCCAAAATTTTTGAAATAATTATTCAGTAAAGAAGGTCTGCACTCTCAGGACTTAAAAATTAGATAATGTTTTATTAACAAAAGACTAAAGTTTCTCTCCGAGGCCTTTCTCAAAGTAACAACAGACAATGAAAAATGCATTAAATACCCATGGTGGGAAAAGTTAATTGGCTAACATGTCATCCTTGTCATCATCACAATGCATCCAATAGCATAACTCAAAATACATCAATAAATAAACATTAAGAAATACAGATAATCATATCACTGTTAAAACACCCCTTGTTAAAGAGAGGAGGATACTTAAAAACAAACTTTGTAACAGTTGTTAATCTTGCTTGCAACTATTTAAATGTATCAAATTACTAGGAAATACTGGTAATGTTACAAAGTAACAAATATGAGTCTAGGTAGAAGCTCTAGTTTCATGCTCTCTCCATAGCGGTAGATAAAATGCTGTTTATATTGTATTGCTGCGTGATCAGTGCAGAGCTCTAAATAGGACCACATAATCAAATAGCTACTGTTGCTAAGTACCTCCCCCACAGCAACCTAACCATTAATGTCATTATTGACCAAAAAATAATGTGTGGTTATATTAATCGGTGCATCACCCCACACGGGGTTACAGAGACATCCCAAGATAGACATATAATATATGTGTGTAAAGAGACATATTTCCCTCAAACTATTAACCCCAAATGTGTCAATTGCTACCTGTTCCTATATCATGACATTAAGGTATAGCAGCATAATGTCATACAGTCATGTGTATACAGTATAACGAATTTAGCATCAAACAATGCCCAATTAAACACTATCAGTGTATACAAAATTATGAATTTTTTTTTTTATAAAAAATGATTACAAAAAATGTCAAAAATGATAGTATAAAAAAATTAAGAAAAAGAAAACAACATAAAAGACGAATAAATTATTATTAAGTGCTTTGAAGAAAATCACCAAGTATTAGTACGAAATGTCAATGTCGTCATTGGTTAAAGCCATCAAACAAAACAATTGGCTGGAAGCATCGGGCTCGGGGGTATGGGTTACTTAACCTCTAAGTTGTAATGCAGGACACTCTGTAACACTTCATGAAGGGCTTACATAATCGCAATCCATCCTTCATCTTCCGATACTTTAGAATGTAAATCACAGGCAATGCAGGGACCACACTATCCCCCTCCCACCCGTCAAAGGAGTTTGGCATGTAATACTGTTTGGGTGTGAGAGTACGGTATACGGTGTGGGAGCCCAACTATGCTAAAAGTGTGTTAGTAAAATCAGCTCACCGAGACCAGCACGCCGACACCCGCAGTGCCCAAACCTCCCAAGCTCCAGCACAAGGTAAAGTGGTGCCGTGATCAACTTGCCGAGGCTGCCGGCAGATTTCGGCACATCATGGGGAGGGTAGCACTGTAGTCAGCTCACTGAGGCCCACCGGGTTGGAATAACTAAGCATCTGCGGTAAAGCCACAGCGGGTTCCGGCGTAATCATGCTCAGGTCTCTAGGGATACATTCCCAACTGTGAGCTCCTTGTCTGCCGCACTTAGCTGCATATGCAAATTAGGGGTGGGAAAGGGAAAACATTTTTTAGTTCCTAGAAAAAAAGTCACGCAATTTCCCTTTCCGCCCCTAATTTGCATATGCAAATTAGGATTCAGATTCGGTTCGGCCAGGTAGAAGGATTCGGCCGAATCCTCCTGAAAAAATCTGAATTCTGAACCGAATCCTGGATCCGGTGCATCCCATATATATATATATATATACACAGTATCTATATATATATATTTATGAACAACTAGTCAGTGAAAACAAGTTTAACGTAGACTAGATCCATAGGTCTCCAAGGGTTAATGCTCATGTCAAAATGCATCTCTGGCACAGTTTACTCAAACTGCAACCTAAATTGCTCCATGTCTGCATCACAAAGAGTGCCTGTATATTAATGAGCAGAAATACATTAATCTATCCACAAAACAAACAGTTCTACAGGGAACTTCCTGTCTAGTCTAGTTAATGTGTTTAGAATACTGAGCATTTTAATTATAAAATCAACACCTACATAGCCCAGCATCTATGGGGGAAAAATGGAAAAGAAAAACAGACCAATCTATTCTTTTTCAAGTCTGATAATCTAATCTTTATGCATTTTTCATAATGACAGGAAAAGGGAATGTATAATGATATATTTCAGGAGCAGCAGCCAAAAGCTCCTACAATGAGCTAAAGGAAAACCAAAACAAAAGAGAGTAAAGAACAGCCAACATTGCTTGATTCAAAACTATGCACTAAGTACCAGCTAAAGCATGTAAAGTTATGGACTTGGCTGGTATGAATAAATGAGAGCCTTTATCTTTCAAAGGTGCAAAAATAAAAATTTTTGGAGTGAAGGACATATGCAAACATCAAAGAAGGCAACAAAAACAGATATTGCGGTTATATTTAGTATTGCAGATGTGGTTCTATAACAGAATTTTTTTAATATTAAAAAATGAAGATGTGGAGGTAAATATATGCCGTGTTTTAAGTAAAAAAGATCACAAGTACACATGGGCCGCACATGCTCATGCCTTGAGCCTTTGGCAAAGCCAGTGAATACATCCAAGTTTACAGCCAAGCACAAATCTGGACGTCTACTTGCAAGAAATCTTGATTTGTGCCTTTAATATTAAATATGTCAAACTCAACCAAAATATTCATATAACGTCTGATACAAAAATATAATGATTAGATAAAACAAAGCAGATCAGGATATACTGGAGAGCAGCCCTCATACGAACCTCTAAATTACCATATGTCTATTTACATATAAAAAAAATGACTTCTGTTTATGAATGAATATATTAATGTAAACACCTGAGCAAGCAAATGAAACAGATGTAGGGCACAACAGCTCAACAAATAAGCTCAAGCACAAAATGAATCAAAGTCCAAAGTCATATTGTTTTCTATTTATATAATTCTATGTTTGTGTTTTGTAGATAAGGTATAAATGTTTATATTGATGAGTATTAGCAGGAAATCAATGCTTCTGCAGGTGTGGCTAGTGTCCTACATCCGTAGCAGGTCCAGTCCAGGGAGTTCACAGACGACATCTTCTTTCACGCGATCATCTTCCTGCTTTGACAGGCGCATGCGCAGTAGGAGCATTTCGCCGGTACAATCAACTGCGCAGCCGCCAAAAGTACAACGTGACTTTTGGCGCATGCGCAGTAGATCCGCACCGGCGAAAAACTCCTACTGCGCATGCGCCAAAACGCCGTTCAAAGCAGGAAGAAGATCGCGTGGAAGAAGATGTCGTCTGTGAACTCCCTGGACTGGACCTGCGAAGAAGGGCAAGTAACAAGTTAGGGGCATTTGCCCAGCAGGACGGGTAGGCCAGGGGGGAGGAGGGAGGGTGGGCAACACACGGGAGGGGGGGAGGGTTTTTGCGCCAACTGGGTTTCCTTCCCCTTTAAGTACAACAACCTAGCACTGACGATGGTAAATTAATGTTTGGAGGGCTAAGAAAGGCAGCACATTTCTTCTAATTAGATCATAGAGGCAGCAGCAGATCAAAGGCCTACCTTCTTCAATCCATGACAGCTTGCAAAATCACTGTGTATAAGAGAACTATAAATCGTGGTACATACTGGCTGAGAGTGCATTTAGTGCTAATCTAACATCAAATCCGACTTGCAGCCGATAGGAAATAGTATTAAAACAAAATCTTGGGTAACTGTATTCTCGTTTAATTCATACTGATATTATTTAATTCATACTATAAATATAAATGAAAGTTCCTGTGTATTATTATAAGCACTGACTCCCCAGGTTTCTACACCTACGTTTCTTTTCTTTTTTTAAACACGAGTCAAGAAGACAGTGTAAAGTCTAAGAAATGCACTTTTAATTTGTTTACCTTGTCTTTTCAGCTCCTCAATTTGCTCCTCTTTAACATCCAGTTGCTCAGTGAGTCGAGATGCTGATTCCAAGGCAACGTTCGCTTCATCCAGGCTTTCCTAGTGAGAAGAATGTTAAGATATTGATGGACAAAAAAAACCTGAAATGAATTTTATAACTTAATAAAGTTTATTGCACATGTTCTCATTTGCTGGATTGTCTTTCAGTTCAGCATTTTTACTGACCTTTATAACAATTTAATGAATTTCATCATCATCATCATGTATTTATATAGCGCCGACAAGATACACAGTGCTTTACCTTAGTTATAACAAACAGGGAATAAATGGTGGATAACAAACAAGGGTTACAGAGTACAATAGGATTAGAGGGCCCTACAAATTAGAGTTTACAAACTAAAGGTTAGGGTACAATTGAGACATTGCTGTTTCAAAAATCACAAAATTGTTTCTAAAATCCTAATGATTGATTAATTAAAGTACATTGAATAAGCTTCTTTAAACAGGTGGGTCTTTAAGGAGAGCTTGAAAGTTCAGAAAGAAGGAGAACATTTTGATTATTACCAAGCTAACAAATAAGGGTACTTAAAGGCTTAATCTGTTTTCATTTCCAGGTTTTGGCAGATATCAGGGATTTGCAAACTTGAATATGGATAAGTTAACCACCATGTCAAATAACTGTGCTGTATCCAATGTAAACTAGTGTAATGCTGTAAATAAATATGTGAGTAATATAAAGTGAGTATATATGCGAGACATCTGGTTTTAGCTAATAACAGCTAAACAGCATGCACAAACCCAATCTGTCACTAATTTACCAAAAAGTCTATAGCTGGGAATATTTCATGCTGAAACCTAATGGCCACATATTCCCATGGCTAGGTTATACAAGGAAAATACAGGATGGTGTGGGAAAACAACAATTAAAATAGAATTATTTCAAAGCATTCTATAAAAAAAGGATTTAGAGTGTAGAGGATTCCCGATGAAGAGACAAAACAATGAAGCCACTGTTGTAGAATATTTTTCAAGGCATTAATGAACACCCACATAATTCTGCAAATGTTAATGTAAAAACATTCCAGGAAATTTTCCAATGTTGAACAGTATTAGCAATTGACAAACCAACAAAGCAGGAATTCGAGAACAGTGATTAAAAAACAACAGGATTTTTTTTTACATTAGGTCCCAGAGGAAACACTTACTTGAGCGTTGCCTCCTTCTATAGGTGAGGCCAAACTTTAAATTTACCATATAAAACCCACTACCACTAAAAAGCCAGGGATTTACAGTAAATATAAATCCTGACTTTTCTCCACATCCCTACTGGCAGCACTTACTTAGAGAGAGAGTTAAAAAGCAGTAGGATTTAAGTTGGGCAAGAAGAAACATCAAATGGCAGCAAGAAACACACACACACACACACACACAATGAAATTATGCTTTATTTTTGTATGTATTTAAATATGAAAAATAAGATTTAGGGGGTTATTTATCAAATGAGTTTATGAGTTTTTTTCTACCTCACAACTCAAATGTTTGCTTATTTATGAAAAGTTTTTACTGAAACAACCTAAGAAAACTTAAATTTTTCAGGAAAAACACAACTCATATCACAACCTTTGGTAAATAGCCCCCTTAAAGATAATAGGCTTAATGAACAGAACATAATCTTACAGTTAATAATTAGAGGGGAGCGATCAGTAAAATGAAAATTTCATATAAACTACAACATGGAATTAGGAATATTTCTAAACAGAATCATTTTAAAATTATGTATGGTTTCTGAAATAATCAATTAACTCTTCACTATCCTACATTCAGCAAGTTGTCTCTCTAGATTCAGCTGTGTATTGGAGTTGGTTATTTTAAACAGTAGCTCACACTGTCTAGGCAAAAAGAGAACACGACTTTGTATCGGACCTGTCTTCTGAATGAAAAGAGATTGTTAAGAGAACTGAGGAGAAACTTATTTCAGAATAGGCACAGAATTGAATTGATTATATTTAGATATTTTTTCTTTCCATGAGATAAAATTCATATTACATTTTACTGATTGTTCCCTTTTAAATATCTAGAACACCTACAAATATTAAGTTATACATAATACAAAAATTCTTTGCAGCACTACACTATACTGTACTATCATGGAAACCCCTCCACGAGCAGCATGCCACCCTAACAAAGAGGGCGGTCCCTGTATGGTGGCCATGTTGAAGCGCAAGTATAACGAGCTGGTCTCTCCAGTGGTGGAAACAATGTTTCTATGTTCCCTTAAGCAGTAAGACAAAAATAGAGTACCTTAATATCCTTTCTGCCAGCCACTAACCTGTAAAAACAAAGCCTTATTTTCTAGATATTCAATTCTTTGTTTCAATTCACACGTCTGCTTTTTGTGCTTTTCAAGCTCTGTGGAATACATGGCTTTCTCTTCTGTAAGGAAATAAATATGAGACTTAATAAACAGACTACAAAAGGGCTCTTCCATCAATCAAAAATGTGAGGACAACAGTGGAGTGCTGTTTTAGGCACTCTCAAAATGCAGACATAAAAACTATTAGTGAGATGCTCATAACCACAGATTGTCTGAAGCTAGCGAACGCTTTCAAGAACCATAATCAGGCAAGGTTAGCATTAATAGCTTTACTGTAAAATTATGGTTTTTTTTTACAGTTTATAACATAAACAAGACTAAGGAGGGCATTCCATTGAGGAGCTGAATGATTAAACAAGATTGTTTAAAAGATCAAACGTAATTTTCACAATAATACTACACCCGGATATAATCTGCAGCATTGGGTCCATTTTCAAATCTGTGTATTTATGAACTGCATAGTGCAGACAAGCTTACAATTAAAACAATGACACTTGTAACGCCGTAGCTGCAATCTTCAACATGTAATTCACACTTGACCACCAACTGCTGATTTTTGGTCTCAAATTATAATCTACAAACAGGAAATTAGCTTTTAGTGTTTCACTTGTATCGATCCAAAAGTGCAGCCTTACTCTCCATGTATATTTCATACATTTATTTTATATATATATATATATAGTCAACTACAAGAGGTCCTCTGCACTCAACCCATTATCAATATATTTAAGACAGCGACATTTTGTGCATACTGCTACTAAAAAATGCCTTACCCTTTAAAAAACACAGGGATTGTTTGTCCATATATTGCAATATATTTAAGATGGCCAACTACGTCAAAGTCATCCCATATCTGGCCAGTCCTACGCTTAACTTTCATCTGATTCATTAAGAATTCAATTGCTTAATTATACATTTTACAAAGGGACCAAGTTTTACCTGCAACTTACTAGCTGCTTTCAAAGTAAACCTCCATACTTGGCTGCCCTTTTATTAGACACCAGTGGGATCACCTGACTATAGCTGGGAAGGGTGGGAGCTACAACATGGAGCTGGTCACTGCTCCTGTATAACTATAACAAACAAGGGAAAGTTGTGCTCATCACAAGATCAGAAGAAAAGCACATATGGGTCACTTAGCCTGAGTAACAGAAGACTCGCTGCACCAGATATCTGAATGAGTGCAAACATAAGAAAGACTCTACAGTGTTGAAGGGTTATGTAGCAGCATGCAACTACTAACTGGACTAAGAAACAAAAGAACTAGATACCTGCAAAATGGAAAAAATGGTATTGTGGTCTTACGATTCCAAGTTTGAAATTATCAGGTAATTACAGTTAGTTTTGTATGTTGCTGATCAGTTGAGAGAATGAATTCTCAGTGTTTGGGGGACCTGCATAAAGTGCCTGGAATTCTGTATCAAAGGAAGCATTATTCAAGCTGCCTTATCATATCAAATCAGATAAAAGCTGCAGATATCAGTCCTTTAAACAGATTCGGCAGCTTATCTGCCTGTGTAGAAGCATTGCGATGGGTCTCCCTGATCGATATCCAATTGGGCAGCTTTAATTTATCTTTGTGGTCGAGGACTGCATCGGCTAGTTGATGTGGTCCTCGTCCCGTAGGCGCCTATTCTCAGCATTCTCGGCCCTTCCTAAATCCGAATGAACGGATTAACCCAATATCTCCCTGTCTTTGGTGGGCATAACGGGTTAAGATCCGCTCGGTTGTTGACCTCACCAAACGAGCGGATCTTATAGTGTATGGCCACCTTAAGGCTAAACAGTTAATGAACTGCGGATCATTTGTAGGACTTTTTGCAGGAACTTTGGAGTGAGTTTTCAGACTAATACATTGAGTCTTTGTTCTGCTGTGAGCACTGCAAAAGAAGGCAATTTCAATGAATCTAGGATTTGACCTGATTTGTTTACTTGATGTTTGTCATTTGCTTTATAGTTTTAGATATCATACTGCGAATGCAGTCTTTAATGACCTACTTCCCTGTGACTGCACCCAGGCTCCTTGAACTACATATACAAGAGTGCAGGCTTGTGAGATTTTATAGAAGTTCTGGTGTTGGTGGTCTATCTTCATTATATTTCTACTGTTATCTTATCTTGCACCGGGCATTGGCAAAATACTGAGCTCTGTCTTAGATATATATATATAAATATATAGTTATATTATATATAAAATGATATCCTTGTAAAGGTGCTTAGTGATGTCATCAGTTATAATAGGATCGTGATGTCATTTATGTCACTTGACTCACTGAAACTTATGTATTATAATAAATAAAGTACCCCTTGTTGCAAAATATAAGGATATTAGAAGTCACCTCGGAGTTCCATGACCTGTATAAAAACACTTGGCCTTCAGCCTCGGGCTTTTATATGGTCATGAAACTCCTCGGTAACTTACAATATCCTTATATTTTACAAGAGGGGGTACTTTATTCACTATATAAATATATGTGTGTATGTTGTTTGTCACCAATATGGATTCTAGCAGCTTAGTTAGAATATGTATGAGCTACCGTTTTAATATTCAAGAAAAAGAAAATAATTTTTTAAAATTAGAATTCTTTGCTTAAAATGGACTCTATGGAAAATAACCTTCCCAAAATTTGGAGCTTTCTGAAAAATGTGATTCAAGAAAAAGAGATCATATACTGTACCTTTATAAAGAAAGTCTGCACCAATCTAGTAAATTTTACAAAATATCTGAAGTACCTTGCTGAAATTGCTCTAGCACCATCTGCAGGTTGGTGAGGGACAGTGCATACTGTTTGGCCTGCTCTTGTGAGAGATTAAATTGAAGTAAAGCTTCATCTCTTTGTCTTGATGTCAAGTTCAGCTGCTCCTGCAAAGATTCCACTTGCATTGATGCCTGGTGGCTAAAAGTAAATTAAATACAAAAGTGATAAGTTGACCCTCGGGAGCCTCAGACAGTCAAAATAAAAACGATCAGACCAGCTGAGTACCCATACGGATGTTATTTCAGACAAGCACTGCATGAGCATTTGAATTAAATTCATCTGTGTAACCATCAAATATCAAATACCTGGCATTTTCGACAGCAGTGGATGAGGACATCAATTTATCTTCCAAACGAGATACTTTTTTTCTTAGCTCTGTCTCTCTGTCCTCTGCAGCTACTGCTTCCCGGGTATAATTTTCTTCCATTTCCAGTAAATGATTTCTTAACCTATCTAATTCCTGATTTAAACGCTGCTCCTTGTCCCGGAGATGTTGAACCTGAAAGTATTAAGTACAGATTTTACATGAAAAATGTGTATGTGTATATGTGTATATATATATATATATATATATATATATATATATATATATATATATATATATATATATATATATATATATATATATATAGGTAAGCAAGTAGACAGCACTCCAAGGAATATTCACCAGGGTAATATATACGAAAGAAGTTTTATTGAATCCGACGTTTCAGCTCTATTGCAGAGCTTTCATCAGGGAAGGGAAAGGGTTTTTTCCCTTCCCTGATGAAAGCTCTGCAATAGAGCTGAAACGTCGGATTCAATAAAACTTCTTTCGTATATATTACCCTGGTGAATATTCCTTGGAGTGCTGTCTACTTGCTTACCTACATTTAACCTACCTCGACTAGCACCCGGGTTCTGATCTGGCTGAAGGTGTGCGTCCACAAGAACTAGTATATATATATATATATATATATATATATATATATATATATATATATATATATATATATATATATATATATATATATATATATATATATATATATAGACCAACGTTTCGGCCTCTCCGAGGCCTTTCTCACTTTGAGAGGCCGAAACTTTAGTCTTTTAATAAAACATTTTTTTTGATTTTTTGAATAAGCTTTCATGTCTGGGAACAGTGCCGGATGGCACTTGGCTGGTTACTTTTGATGTGGAGAGCCTCTACACCTCCATCCCACAAGATGGGGGCGAGGAGGCTGTCCGCATCGAATTGACCAGAGACCAGGCCCTAGATGGAGCACAAAAGAACTTTATACTTCACTGTTTACAGATGGTTCTCCAGAACAACTATTTTTTGTTCCAGGACGATTTCTTTTTGCAAATAAGGGGGACAGCAATGGGGTCGAACGTGGCCCCGTCCTATGCGAATATATATATGAATAATTTTAAATAACATTTTGTATATCCTAATGAATTTTATTCAAAAATTTTTGTTGGAACTGGGTACGCTTCATAGATGATATTTTTGCTTTATGGATGGGCCCCCGTCACCCCATATTAAATTTACTTTGAATGCTAGCTCAGAGTGTATTCCGTTCTTAGACACCATGATTCACCTAAGGGATGGGGTTCTCTGGTTGGATCTTTACGTGAAACCTACAGACAAAAATACTTTATTACTTTATGGATCTTTTCATCCACCTCATGTAAAGAGATCTTTACCTAAATCACAGTATACACGAGTTAAACTTATTGTATCCGACCAAGAGACCCTGCATGGGAGATTGGAAGAGATGACTGCCAAATTTCAGGAGAGAGGGTGCCCTTTGACATTATTGAGGGAACAGTGTACCCTAGTGGAGAGGCAAAATGTAGATCAAACCCAGACATCAGGGCGTTCTAACTATGGGGGACGGTTAACTTTTGTCTCCAAATACAATCCATTGAGCCCACATATTACAAAAATTATTCATAAGCATTGGGGGGTTACTTAGAGATGGTATACCTGCCATATGGGAATTTCAGTCCCTACCCATGATGGCCTATTAAAAAGACCAAAACTGTTGGTTCTGCGTTAGTGAGATCTGACATAGGGACCCCAAAAGAAACACAACAATTGCTCCGACCGGTGAAAAATGGCACCTATCCTTGCCTTTCGTGCAATAGTTGCTCGAATTGTCAAAGAGGGGAATTCATTTATCATTCCCATAAAGGCACCCCAATTAAAATTAAAGGTTTCTTTACCTGTTCCTCTTCATTTGTAATTTATGTGATAAAGTGTCCATGCGGGCTATATTATGTAGGTCAGACTACCCGCACTACCTCTCAGGGCGGCTGCACCTGGGTCACAACGGAGTCCGGGTAAGATCTCACATTTTTTATCCTTTTGGGAAATTGTATCCAGTGAACTAGCGAGGGGTCCGGGGCACGATGCACCCGGACCAACGATCCTCAAGGGTGAGCTGGAACCGGCATTTTGAATGGAAACATGAAATTTATAATGCCTTCCCGTACCTGTTGATTTACTATAGGACCCGTAGTGTGAATTATTCCTAAGATTCCAATAAGTGACGCTGGGAAAACTGTTTGGTGTAAGACTACCCGCATGGTCAAGGAACGCATACATGAGCATAAGTCTGCTATTAGAACGAAAAAAATGGAACAAGCAGTAGCCTGTCACTTTGTAGGGGAGGGACATGGGATCCATCAATTGAAATACCAAGTAGTAGATGGGGTCCCCAAACCACATCGTCGGGGTGATAGATTAAAAGTATTACTAAAAAAGGAGGCAATATGGATACGGTTATTGGGCACCCTTACACCTGGGGGATTGAATAGGGAGTATGAGCTGCATAAAATCTTTCAATAATGTGTTTTTATAGCTAACTGTTTTTTTATTGGTTTTATTTTACAGAGTTGTGTCATTGGGATTGCTGTAAGGCTCATCGAAACATTCAATGATGGAGTAGGAAGATTTGTTTCAAGAAGTATATAATCCCTGATGTATTTTTGCAAGATTGTGTGTTCTCATTAGCTTGAGGAAGTTCAGCTGTTTCTTTAGCATCAAAGTAGCCAGTAGATGGCACTGTATAGAGATAGTATATAAATGTGTTCACTTCATGCATTTAGTAGCTTGAGGAAAGGCTGTTGTCGGCCTGAAACGTCGCTGTATTTCTGTCCTATTAAAGTCCTTTTGCCAATAAAGGCTTTTTACGAAAATTGACTGGATGTGTGGTGCTGTCTACCTGGGTCAATTAAATAACCAACTGTAATAACTTTGTTTTTATTAGAATTACTGGCAGAGATACAAAGTAACAGCGAATGGACAATGGACTGCCAGGTAAGTAACTTTTTAACATTGTTCTAATATTGACATTACTATGATGTTTGAGTACAGTGTTCTCCATAGTTGAGCTGACTGGGGGAAAAAATCCTTTTTCACCTGCCTCCCCTTCCTCTACTGCCATCTTAGAACTGTTCCTGCAGGTACAAGTAGGACTGCGTGCTTCTGTAAATATCGCATGCAGTCCCACCAGCTTCTAAAAGGAAGCAAAAACTCCCTGGAGGATATTGTATCAAGTTCATAACAATATGAAATCACAATAGTTAGTTTGTGGCTTTGGCAAAACACAAAAGCACAGGGCAACACAACTCTATGTTTACATTTTACATACCTCATTTTGTAGAGATACACTTTCCATTTGCTTTTGCTTCAGGAGCAACATAACTTGGTCTCTTTCATGCTGAAACAAAACTGCCTTTTCCTGCATTGATTTTACTTCATTCAGCAACTGGTTAAGTTCTCCATTTTTTCCCTGTTTAAAATAAATTTCCCAATTCATAAACATCCAACTATGAAACAGACTTGTATATATATTTTGACAGACCTTATGAGTTAAGGCAACTACATACTGCCATCGGCATTTAAGCACAAAAGCCACTTTTGCAGTGACAAAACATGCCCTTCATAATCTCTCAGTATGAAGTTGAGGAAAGAAATCCATCATACAGTATTGTGGGGCTCTATGACAGAAGGAATACAGATCCTGGCCCTCAAAAATCAAGTGATGCAGTAACAAGGAAAATGGAGCCCAATTAATAAGCCAATACTTCTCATATAAAGGAGTTATGCTTAAGTGCCCTTTGTCAAAGACTAGGGACACAAATGCATTAGCATACCACCTATTCTGAGGAAGTACAGCTCAAAAAATTAAGCAGACTTCTAAGCCCTTTAAATCCTTTCAGTCCTTACATTAACAGGGTTATTTATCGAAAGTCGAATTTTATTTTTTTTTACCTCGAATAAACTCACAACTTGAATGGTATCTTATTTAAGAAAAAACTTGAATGAAAAAAAACTCGGTTCTATGAATTTGAGTTGCGAAAAAGACGAGTTAATCGAGTGCCATTGACTCCTAAATGACATTGACAGGTTTTAGATGGTGTATTGACCAAAAAAATCAACTTGAAAAATCTAATTTTTAAGGAAAACATAACTAGAACCTTAATAAATAACCCCCAAATCTTTAAGCTCCTTAGATTCCCTGCACCATTTTAGTTAGTGCCATTTTCCAGTGCCAACTGGAAGCTTCTCCCTGTGATGCCCACAGGAACGAATATATACAAATACTGTGGAAAAATTGGTTATGAGTACTGTAAGCCCATTTCCCTTAGTAATGCTCAATATCATTATGTCATGCATCTAAATAGCATGGGTAATGCAGATATAAACTTAAATCCATACATACTGTGTATTCAAGTCTGAAATGCAGTAGAGAAGATGGATCAATGATCAAAAAAACATGGCAATTGGTATAGAATCTGTCTTTGCTAACTGCACTGTTTTATCTTGAATACAACATTGCCATGAACCTTTCTTGTTTTAAGGCACCTGTAAACCTACAGATCTGAATGGCCTGTTCAGGTTTGCAAACTTTAGAAAAACATTACAATGGTTGCAATGGGTGCTGGCCATATATTTAGACAAAGGATGAAGCAAATTCCATTTTTATTGTTACCTTGTAAAAATGTAGAAATACCAACATGTAGTTCTATTTTTACTTGTAAGGGCACCAACCTGTTCTCTCTCTTTGAGAAGATTTTCCAGAGCAGATGCTTTCTCTTTCATTGCGTTGGACTCAAATTCTCTCTTTCTCAGCATCATGGAAAACTGCATGTTTGTTTCATGTAGTGCTCGGAACTCTGTTTCCTTCTCCATACCCCTTGCCATTATTTTTTCATTTTCTTCCTTCAGTTTGCGAATGTCCAGTTCTAAAATCAGAGTTCGCTCTTTCAGATTTGTGACTGCTTGTTTCAGCAACTCGTTTTCATTTTCTTTGTTCTTAAGGTTCTCATTTACAGAATTCAACTTGTCACCTTTCGTTTTTATTAAAAGGTCCTTCTCTTTTAATGATTTCTGTAACTGCTCATTTTTCTCCTTCACCAACCTCAGCTCAAGAACATTTTCCTCCTGACCCTTTCGACTCTGTACAGAAGCTGAAGCTAGTGTGTCAGACAGTCGTTGGTTATTTTCCTGAAGTGTTTTTATAGTGGCCTCCTGTTTCTGAACTTCCATCTTAAGTTGTTCACATTCCTGTAAAGCAGGCTTGATCTGATCACCTAATTGATCATTACCTACAGCTGCTGAAGAAGAGCCAATAAAAGTGGAATCAGACAGAGGGTAAACTGTTTCAAGTTTACCCATAAGAATGTTCTTGCTGCTGTTTAATTGCCCTATACTGTGTTGTACATTACTCAGTTCAATATTAAGGTCTTTCAGTTTTTCTTCATTTTTTTCATAGCTTTGAATTAGACTACTGTAGTCCACTTGGAGCTTAGAACTGGAATCACTATCCACTGTAATCTGTCCCTGAAGCTTATGAAGCTCCTCTTGAAGGTGGGCAGATTCATGCTGCATGTTCTGAACAGTGGTCATTACTTGTTGCTTCCATTCTTCCATTTTTTTTATTTGCTGTTTCAGTTTGTCACGCTCCTGCAAAAGCTCCTCAAACTGGTTGCTGTTGACGCTGCCAGGTTCATTGCTGTTCCCTGAGGCGGATGTTTGTAGCACAGTGATCAAAGTCTGGCATTTCTGGCTTAATGCATCTATTTCAATGTCCTTCTCTCTAATTATTCTGGATAAATTCTGAATAGTCTCCCTAAACATATCTTGGGTGCCATCCTCACGGCTATGTGACAGTCTTTGGTTTTCTTCTTGCAATTTAAGCAGTGCCGACTCTTTAGCAGCCACCACATCCATAATTTTATGATATTCTGTTCGGAGTTGGCTGTTTTCCCTTGTCTTCTCACTTAAGACTGCTAGCACTTGCTCTCTCTCCATTGCATAAGCCTGCAGCTGTTGCTGTAAATATACTACATCTTGCATATAAGTTACCGACGACACTCTTGCATGTAGAGTTTGGATCTCTAAGTCCTTCTGCTGAATAATCTGAGTGAGTTTTCCAACTTCATCTTTTGACAGCTGATCGATTTGCTTTGACAGAGTAATGTTCTTTTCATTGAGCATTTTTATTTCCATTTCTTTTTCTTTAATTCCCTTTACCAGCCTATCAATTTCTGCTTTGGACAAATCATGCTTTTCAACACCATTTTCCCCATTCATTGTTTGTGTTTTGGTATCAGGTAATATGACAGAAGACTGGGTGTGGAAAACATGCTCATTTTGCAGCTGTGAACTGATCAGTTCATTTGTTTGCTGCAGACTGGAAATCTCACTGTCTTTTTCAGAGAGAAGCTTCTCGTATGTATCAATTGTTTGCTTTTGCTGTAATTTAACCTCATCCATTTCCTTTATCTTTTCTTGCAAAGTCTGCTGGAGCTGCATGGTACTATGATTTTGTTTTTCAGCTGTTTTTTTCTGGAGTTTAAGCTCTTCTTCATAATTGTTTTGAACTTTAGTTAGTTGTGTTATCTCAGCTTCAAGTTCTGTAATAATATCTAACGTTTTTGGTTCAATAGCTGCTTGAGATCGGCTCTGTTGGTCCTTCAGACGTTCTCTCTCTTCCTTTAAGTGGTTGTTTTCCTCCTTCATGGAAGCAAGGCTTTTGTCTTTTTCTTCAATATTCTGCCTTAACAGATCAAGCTCTTTAGTTGTTTTTGACAGCTGCTCAATCTCCTTCTGTAATTCAGTGTTTCTTTCCTTAAGTTGTTCAACAAATGTCTCCTTCTCTTTCAGTAGTTCAGCCAGCTGTTTCTGTCCCCCTAAGCTGCTATTCAGAATTTCCTTGGTTTCCTCATTGTCATTTTCTAGTTGCTCTATAATTCTTTTGCTTTCTGCCAGTTGAAAATCTCTCTCTTGATTGAGTTTTAAAAGGCGCTCATGCTCCCGCTGCAGAGCTGATGTGTCCATTTTCTGTGCAGCAGACAATTCTTCTATAGTGTGCTCATACTTTTGAGCTTGGTCAAGCAACCTGTTTTCACTTTGGTTAAGCTCAGTTTCCAGGCGACTTTTTTCCATTCTCAATGCCTCTATAATAGTCTTTTTTTCAAGGGAATCTTTGTTTTTAGCTGCAATTGTTTCTTCAAATGTAACTTTTGTTTGCTCTTGTGTAGACAGCAGCATTTCATTTTCCATCTTTAGATCACATATAACTTTCTCTAATTCCTCTTTTATTTGGTTGATCTCTGAAAGTTCAGCATTTAATTTTAGAATCTCTGACGCTTCATCTTTTTTACTTGTGTCTAAGGATTTAGGAACAGATTCTACCTTTAAACAGGAAAGTTGTTCTGTCACTTGTTTCAGCTTTTCTTGAAGTCCTTGATTTTCTCTTGTAATGCCAATATTAGAATTTTCCATAGTTTCAAGCTTACTACTTAGCTCTTGCACTTCAAGCGAAAGCTGCTTATTAGCAATTTGCACATTGTTATATAATTCTAAACTCTGGCTTAGTTCATCTTCCTGCATTTTGAATTTTATTTGCAAATCATTACTTTCAATTTCAGCATCCGATAATTTCTTTTTTTCATTTTGTAACTGCTCCTGTAAATGGTTAATGCTGGTTTCCATTTCATCTCTTTGCTTAGACAACTGCTCCTTCATTAACATAAGATGCTGAGGAAAAAGAAAAAAAATCTTAGATCAGACTGAACAAAACATCATGTATTTCGTATATATGATTTTATAACATCAACATCAAATTAAATCAAATAAACCATATTTATAATCAGGAATGAACTAACATTACTTGAGGATATATTGGGTTAAGATGGCACAGTTTACTCTATCCATAGACAGCATTTTTGTCAGGCTATATTGGCTGGGTGCATTGCCTTGCTGTTTTCCACGCCTCTTGGCTCCTCTCTGCCCCCAGCACTGCCAGCACAAGGGCGATATGTTTAATTATTGGCTGAAGCCTGTAGGACTGTGCTCTCTCTTTGTTCAAGTGCACAATCCTATTGCATTTGTAAAATAGACTTATTGCAGTGAGGGTGGGTTGGGAAAGCACATATTTTCCCCTACCCCCCACCTGGGCCAATTTTTTCCGCACAGTGTCTATCTGTAGAGAACACTGGAAACACATAAAGACATATCTTTATATATATAAACGTCACTTTGTGTACAACAGTTTGTAAGTGCATATGGTGCTGCAGTCACTGTCACTCCAATACTCCAGACCAGGCAATGTGGGTGTTTTGGGCCGTCACATGTATAGAGATTTGTCTGTTTTGTTTGAAAACAACCAAACATGCCTACAATTTTCATCTATGGCCAGCATTCCAGTAAAACACAACATTAAAAAGCAAAGAAAATAAAATAAAAAAAAACAAATAGGGAAGATAAAGATTTTTTTAAAAATTGTTGAATGATTGTACATATTTACTGATTTGCATAAAATTGTTGGGATTTACATGACCCTATAACATATATCACAGTGCACATAAGTATGTCAGAATCTTGGAATGTTGTACTATTAAACAATCTAATTACTTCAACTAATCTAGAAAAAATCCTCCTGACCTTATTGTTACTTTAAACAGGGAGATCCTGGCCATTTTGCTGCCTGAGGCGGCACTCGGCTCTTAAAGTTATCACAAGCAGCATTTTTGCTGCCCCTGGTAACCAGGGTTTGCTTCCGCCTGCGGCTAGTTTCTCAACTCGCCTCACTGGTGGAGCGCCCCTGACTCTAAAGCAAAAAAAAGTTATATGTATGTATATTTTAAATTATATAGCATTAACTATGTACAATAATTAATACAAATAAATACAAAGTACAGTTACATTAAAGATTAAGAGCAAAGTGTCACAGAGGCAAGAGAAATGAGACCAGAATGAACAAGATAGAGTTTCCAGTATTTATCCACACACAAAAAAAAAAAAAAAAGTAGCAATTGACCGTATTGTTCTCTGTAAGGCATATGGACTATTATGCAACCAAAGAAACAATGCAATCATTGTGTAGCAAGTAAAAACTAGTATTCTTCTTTTGTGATATTAGGCTACCTATTTACAGCTATCTCTTTGTGATGTGACAGGGTAAATTTTGGCTGCATTGGTGTCATTCTATAAAAAATTGCAGTGGTTCCCAAACCTGCCCTGTGTGCCATTATGTACGAAAATGGACCAGACAAACAGACCACAATGTAAAAAGTACAAAACATTTTTCTTTACCTGCATGGCTTCCTGGTTTTGTCTGTCCAGTTCTTCTAGTTCCACAGACAGCATCTGCTTTTCTTCAACATTATACTTTACTTTGAGTTCACTTTCTTTAAGTTCTTTCCTCAACTGTTGTAATTCTAATTGTAAACCAGAATCACTGGAAGATACAGATTGGGCAACATCCAGCTTTCTTTGTAATTCTTCCTAAAATAAATAAATTTTAAAAATAGCATTTGACTCACAATCATGATATTTTAATGCAAAATAAAAATAGTGCAAGAGAATTAAAAACTAACTATTTACACTATTAGAAATTTTATACACACACTAAAAACAATGAGAAATATTCTGAATTTTCTTGGGAAAAAACAAAAAAACGAAGGACCTGAGATGCTTAAGGTTGACAACCCTTAGGTGTAAAGTTGTTTGTCTGTGAAGCTCTAGTCAAAGGTGCCATCAAATAAGAGTTAAACTTCAATAAACAATGAATGGTCTTAGAATGCTGGTTGTATTTCATGCAGTGAGTGCTCTTTAAAAAAGCTCACTATTCTTAATGTAAATTCCATTTAGACTATGACACACAAATGTGCTTGCTAACTAAAAAAAGAGAACCATGGTTAATTTTTTTGTTAAATGTTGGGGTAATGTAAATCAGGTTTTTTTGTACTGTAGTCAAATGAAAAGATACTTTATATAAAAACAAAAGGAAAATGGACTTTGGTAGAATATTTAAAGAGAAAATATACCCACCTTTTTGATATGAACTTAATCAGTTGGACTTAAGTAGTAAAGATGTATAAACATTATGCTAACTTCCAGATATAAATAACAATGTATTGAAACCATGATAATCAATCTCTACTCGAAATCACTATCCCTTCCTTCAGCTTACATAGTAATATAAATCCTCTGTCACCTTGTTCTATTGCGAAGTGATGGAATCTTGGACTTGAAGTCATTCTGGTTTCCATAGTGGGTGGTACACAATTCTTTGACTTCAAGATCCAGAATCCATCACTTCACAACGGAACAAGCTATGGATGGGGTTGCATTACATTGTGCATCTAATGGATTTTTAATAATTACTTATAAGAGTACCATGGATTTCTTTTAATCTGTGGAATCAGATATACTTGTGATATACTTGTGTAGAAAAAAAAATATTTTTTTCAGAGTTTGTTTCATACACTACCTGCTAACAATCGATGTAGCTTTTTAAAGTAAAATAGTTTAGTCTTATTATCTAGCTCGTCTCATCACCTTGACCTTCAACTACAATTGGCAAACCTTAAGGGGATTATTTATTAAGGTTCAAATTGTTTTTTTTCTTTCCACGAAAATTAGAGTTTTGGGGTTTAAAAAAAAAAAAAATGTTTCTAGTTTTTGGAAAATAACTAATAGTTCCACAGAACTATCACCTTCATGATGTTCAAGTTTTTTGGAGGATTTACCCGATAAATTCGAGCAATTTGAGGGTTTTTTTCAAGTTATTTCTTAAATAAGATACCATTCCAGTTGTGAGTTCATTTGAGGTATAAAAAAACTCGACCTTTGATAAATAACCCAACTGTAAATGTTTATGCCAAATCAGTCCTTCAGGAAATCAAGAAGTGCTTCCTATTATATCACCAAGTAAATGAAGTTTAGCTCTTAAAATATTTTATAAACATGGGACTCTATTATTCTAGTTGCTATTATATTCCACCACAGTGCAAGTTAAAACAGCTAAATTAAATAATTATACAATGTCTGTATACAAGAGCAATATTTCCTGCCCATATTGTTCACCTATTCACACTTCATACAAAATGCTGAAGGGGCTCAATCTTAGAGTGATCCTGATAGGGTTCTCTGTCTCCTGCTCTGTTCTGCCTGCCCTGTGCTCCCTGTGTGTTCCATGCTCTGCCTGCCCCGTGCTCCCTGTGTGTGCCGTATTCTGCCTGCCCCATGCTCCCTGTGTGTGCCGTATTCTGCCTGCCCCATGCTCCCTGTGTGTGCCGTATTCTGCCTGCCCCATGCTCCCCGTGTGTGCCGTATTCTGCCTGCCCCATGCTCCCCGTGTGTGCCGTATTCTGCCTGCCCCATGCTCCCTGTGTGTGCCGTATTCTGCCTGCCCCATGCTCCCTGTGTGTGCCGTATTCTGCCTGCCCTATGCTCCCTGTGTGTGCCATATTCTGCCTGCCTCATGCTCCCTGTGTGTGCCGTACTTTGTCTATCCTACTTTGCCTGTGTGTGCTGTGCTCTGCCTGACCCATGCTCCCTGTGTGTGCCGTGCTTTGCCTATCCTACTCTGCCTGCCCTAGGCTTCCTGGGTGTGTCGTGCCCTGCCTGCCCTAGGCTTCCTGGGTGTGCCATGCTCTGCCTGCCGTAGGCTCCCTGGGTGTGCCGTGCCCTGCCTGGGGGCGCCATAATCTGCCTGGGGGTGCCATACGCTGCCTGGGGGCGCCATACCTTGCCTGGGGGCGCCAAACCCTGCCTGTGTGTGCCATAAGTGATATACCTGCAGTAAGCACCAACCATTTGGTTTTTTGGTGTGCTACCATCATTAATGTGGATATGGTCTTGTGGTAACTTAGATGTGGTTTGGTGTGGTTTTAACAGGGAGCAGTTAACACTGGCTTCCATTATCGTCCCTCCACCATTTAGGCTAGAAAAATCCCAGCCCTTGGTATCTGAATCACACAAAGCAAAAAAATTTTTGGTCAAAGAAAACATTTCGGGCGAACCTTTGACAAAGGATTCTGACGAATCCTAAATTAGTGGATTCAGTGCATCCCTAGTTGTCAGTCAGGCAATATATGCAGGATTAAGGACTGTAACATTCATCATATTTAAGTGCTTCAGTGCCAGATATTAACAATAGAGTTACTGCTGACATACATACAACCAAGGAATGTTTTAAGGAAATGTGCTCATCTATTGTCCGTTAATCTTGGAATATTACTACACGAAAGGACCCCAAATATGGGTCAACTGATACAGCAACATTAGAAAAGTTATAGTATTTATACTGTGCCCTAAAACTGATTTTTTTTATTAAGCTCACTACTTTTTTATGAAGCTCACTACTTTTTTATGAAGCTCACTACTTTTTTATGAAGCTCACTACTTTTTTATGAAGCTCACTACTTTTTTATGAAGCTCACTACTTTGCCACATCAAATTAACTGAATACACTGAACACACTGTGGTCTATCTATTTCATTATAAGAAATTAAGTCTTTTTCTTTTTTTCTTTCTTTACCCCCAGGCAGGGTATGGCGCCCCCAGAAATTAAGTCTGTCTGCCTTATTTAAAGGAGAAGGAAAGGCTAAAAATAAATAAGGCTCTAATCATTGGCCGTAAAATGTACATATACATACCATCAGTATTTTTTCCCTACAATTAGTCAGTTATTCTGAAGGTGGAATCAATTTTAAAAAAAGCTTTAAGCTGTTCTGCAAAGTATACCTCTGCTGCAGTCCAGAAATTCTTCTATTCAGGGCACACGCAGGCGCAGTTAGTTTCTGAGGTGCCCTGTACATGCGCACAACGTCGAAAGCTTTCCCCAGCATATAGATGTCACGTGACCTGAAAGGAATTGCTGACCTCGCTGCCCCTGCCTGTTCTAGCTCAAGCGCCAGTAGGATTACTGCTGTCCCGTTGCCATGGAGACGCCCCGAAGTTAAGATAAGTTTGGAAGCTACTGCGCTCCTCAGGAGCAGTACACAGAGATACATCAGCTGCATTCAGGTCTGTCAGACAGTTGTCTGTACGAACACAGCATTCAATTTACAAACTGACGTAGTGGGGTCAAATTCTGGCGAGAGCACAGTAGCATTACAGTGGAGGAAGGGAAGTGACGTGCACAGAGGAATATGGCGGCGGCAAACTTTTAAGTAGTGGGGATTTTTCAACTAATACTGTGTGAGAATGGTAACGATTTGAAAGTTAATAAGGCAGCGTTTCAGGGGAGGGGGTTAAGATGAACATCTGAGAGGGGGTTTATTTTTAAGGCTTTCCTTCTCCTTTAACAAAAAAAGAGGTATGAAAGAAAAAAGAAAAAAAAACACTTAGGAACCAAAGGGGTATCAAGTAGTCGAACTAAGACTACTGGCAGGAGACACTGCAGGAGAGAAATGGCCATAACCAAATAAAAACCATGTACTCCTGCAGTCTGTTTCAAAATGAGTCACAAATGATGCCATCAAATATGTTCTATGACTTGTGGGACTATGCATCCTATGACAAACCACTTGAATAGCTATGCTATTTTAATAGTTAGTTATGGTTGATATGCTGTATATGTACCTTGTCTACAAGCAATTGTTTATTTTCTTCATGAAAAGTCAAGAGTTTACTTTCAAGTTCTAAATTCTTCAATTTTTCTTCTTGTAATGCTGCAACCTGTTACAAAACAAATATTTTCAGAATCAACATACATCCTTTGGCTCTTCTTTAAAGGAACAGTTCAGTGTGAAAACAAAAACTGGGTAAATAGGCTGTGCAAAATAAAAAATGTTTCTAATATAGTTAGTTAGCCAAAAATGTAATGTATAAAGGCTGGAGTGACTAGATGTGTAACATAATAGCCAGAACACTACTTCCTGCTTTTCAGCTCTATAACTCTGAGTTAGTCAGCGACTTGAAGGGGCCCCCCATGGGACATATCTTTTCAGTAACTTTGCAATTGATCCTCAGCATGCAGCTCGGATTCAAAAGCAACAGATATGACCCTTGTGGCCTCCCTCTCAAGTCTCTGAATGGTTACTGTCTGGTAACCAGTCAGTGGAAACCAAGAGAGCTGAAAAGCAGGAAGTAGTGTTCTGGCTATTATGCTAGACATCCAGTCACTCCAGCCTTTATACATTACATTATAATCACCTTGTAAAATATATATAATGACAAAGAAAGAAGTCACATATTCCACAACTGGGTTAAATAAAGACATAAAAACTTTAATCTGGGTTAAAGTGTAAGATGCAATTAATAGGGTTGTTCATGTTTGAGATAACGTTTATTGTGATGTAGAGAGTGGTATTCTGAGACTATTTGCCATTGCGTTTTTAGATGGGGTCACTGACCCCCATTTGCAAACTGGAGAGCTGTTGATTAAAAAGTTAAATAACTCAAAAATATTAATAAAAAAAACCGAAAACCAATTGCAAATTGTCTCAGAATATCACTTTCTACATCAGTGACCCCCAACCAGTAGCTCGTGAGCAACATGGTGCTCTCCAACCCCTTGGATGTTGCTCTCAGGGTCCTCAAAGCAGGTGCTTATTTTTGAATTCCAGGCTTGAAAACAACGTTTTAATTGCATAAAAACTAAGTATAGTGCCGAGTAGAGCCTCTTGTAGGCTGTCAATCCACATAGGGGCTACCAAATAGCCACACAACCCTTATTTGTTACCCGAAGAAACGTTTTCATGCTTGTGTTGCTCACCAAACCCTTTTTACATTTGAATTGGCTCACAGGTAAAAAAGGTTGGGGACCCCTGCTCTATATCATACCAAACGTTAATTTAATGGTTAACAACCCCTTTAAAAATAAGCTTTACTGCTGAAGGAAAAATGGCCAGCTGTACAGTAACTGTAGAGGCTATGAATAAGTATAAATCAACACAGTCTCTATAAAGTCGAGTAATTTGCTGATACAATATAAAATAAAAAGATAAAATGGTCCTTTGCCACACAGAGTAAGTGATGGGAAAGGAATTTTCTCACTGTGTCCAGTCAGGTTTAAAGGAAAAGTAAACCATAAAAATGAATGGCTTAAAATGCCATATTTTATATAGTGAACTTATTGCACCAGCCTAAAGTTTCAGCTTCTCAATAGCAGCAATGATCCAGGACTTTAAAATATTGTCACAAGGGGTCACCATCTAGGAAATTGTCTGTGACACTCACATGGCTCAGTGGGCTCTGAGCAGCTGTTTAGAAGCTTAGGGGTCATCTCTGATGCTACAGGGCTGATTATTAAATTCTGATTCTAATTGCACTGGTTTCTGAGCTGTATTATTTACTAATCAGCCTTATATTGTGACATTTCTATTTTATGTGTACTGTATATTGTGAGTCAGTCCCTAAGCTCAGTAAGTGACAGCAGCACAGTGCATGTGCAGTGAATCAGCAGAAAAGAAGATGGGGAGTTACTGGGGCATCTTTGGAGGCACAGAACTTTACTGCTTAAGGGCTGTGGTTGCCTTGGGCTGGTACAGAAGCATAAAACATAATGTACAATATTTCTAGCTATTTCTTTAGTTAGGCTTTAGTTCTCATTTAACTACTACAGCTTTTCTTTACTAAGAACTTGATAGAAAATGCTATATTTTCTGTCAACTGCAACAATATCTGGAATTTCACAATAACTCTAAGTAGGTGCCAATTTACCTGGTCTGGTGAGCTTCTGCTTGTCATTGCTTTCTCTTTTTCTGAAACAAAAACATATCAGAGACTAGAACAACAATATTCAAACACTGTTGGCTCTCTTTAAACTTACTACAAAATCATATCTTTATGTGTATTTGTACTGCAAATTTGTATGCTGTTTTAATAAAATGCATATACATAAAAAAAAATAAGAATCAATCAGTATTGGTTGCTCTGGACTACTGGTATACATTTTCCCTGTGCATATTGATGAGCACCATTCTCTGTGACAACCCACACACACACACACAGGCTCTTCTACCAAACTAAATAAAGGAAAGTTATTTCTATTCAAAACATGGTGTTTTCTGTGCCCATTCCTACAGCAGCAGTCCATTGCAGAAAATACAGGTCCCAATCTGTCCCTGATTATCTTTCTGGATTGACCAAGTTTGGCTATATTCCTTTGTATTGAGGAATTAGTGGATACAAAGAGTTCTGCTTTAGAGCAATTATGCAGCACCTCTAAAACAGTAATGAAGAAATGCTATGGTGGTGGAACACTCCGTAACTTTTATTTTAAATTACATATAGATACCGGTTGTATCAAGTGGCAAAATAACCCTTTGCCCCAGTAAGAATTGAAAGAATCTCTCTCAATTAGAGTTTTTTCTTTTGGGTTTTGTACACACACTACTCTCCTTTTGTTTGAAGCTTACATTTTAAATAGGCTATATACCTTGATGTGTTACTTAGTCTAATATGATTTAACAGGTTTCTCCAAAAAAACAGACTCATCTCCTGCACCTTCCTTTTCCTTCAATTCATGTCTGGTCAGGAGAGCCACCAGACTTCCTCATTGGCAAAATCTGGTGATTTATATAAATGACAAGCAGAAATCTTCAATAGCAGCCCAAGTTCCTCCCCCATGTCTCTCTACTCCCAGTCTAAGTCCTACCCTGTGTTTCTGTGCTCCCAACTGGATTAAAGGGCACCAGTCACCCCCCAAACTTTTTTCTGCATTAGAGCTGCAGGCTAATAGAGGCCGCATTCCAATTGCGGGAAACAACTTTTTTTTTTTAAATGGCTAGTGTGTGTGCCTGCACCTCTGGCAGGGGAACAATTTGGGGGACACAGGTGCATTTTAAGCTGTGTCACAGTCGTTATACTCATGTCAGTTAGAGAAGCTGCAGCTTTTTCCGGAAGATAAAGTCCTCTTTCGCCTATGAAGAGTTTCATTCATCAAGGTCCTGATATATAGTGTCTAGTAGAATTTAGTCTAAAGCAACCAGACTTTAGTTTTCTTGAAAATGTTTCACCAATCATCCAAGCAGCTTCTTTTGTTCAACTGAGTGGTAGGGAATTGCCAAGCATTTACACCCTTAATGGTAGAAAAGACATCCAATCAGTTGGTGTTAGCTGAAAGTGTAATGGTATCATGATCATCATAGAATCAGGTGTTCATTTTTCAATGTACATGACTGGAATTGTGAATTGTTGTGAAACTGCCGGAGTATGTCAAAGCAGCATTTTATGTTGATGACAAGCCGTGTGGCAGGCCCCCTTCTACTGTTCAATGCCACCACTCACATGGTAGAACACAAAGGGAATCAACAGCTAATATTGGGAACGTACAACGTTTGTAGGAAACCTGCAGCTATACCAAACACACTTTCATAAGGAGGGAAGCAGAGAGACAGGGGTATGACTTGGGCTGCTACTGTAGAGTTCTGCTTGTCACTCACAGATATGACTATTTCCTGTGGGGGGAATGAAAGGACATGTCTAGCCTTTAATCCAGCCTAGACACAGAGATGAAAGTATCTCTCAGCAGCTCTAATATAATTTCATTTTTAAGAGAAACACAATTTATACAATTTTTTTTTATTTGAACCAATACATTTAAAGGAAGAAGGATTATAATTTTAGGAGATACTATATGTTTTCTTTAAGATTTGCATAAAGATTACATACTTATCTTCAGCACCTGGCCTCAGACTCTTACCATCCAAAGCTTCTCGAAGTTGAACTTCTTCCTGTAACAGTGTCACTTTCTCCAATTTTATACTCTCTCTCGTTGGATCTTGTTCAGTGATTTCCAATTTAAGCTTCTCATAATTTTGTGCCATTTGATTTCTTTCATCCACTGCTTCTGTGAGATCCTTAAATAGATTGCTTTTTTCGTTCTCTAATAATGCAGTCAGCTTGTTCATGCCTATTATTTTGTCATCAAGTTCCTGAATTCTATTTGCATTCTCCTCCCTCTCAAGTTCCAATGCTTGAATTTTCTTCTGCAACATTTTAGACTGATCTGTGACCTCATTGCTGGTACCTAAAGACAAAAAAATATTGAATTAGCCCAGGGTCCTGCACTACTTGGCCTATACCACACCTAGAAGGAAAAGAAATACAATGATATTGTGTATTTACAAAGGCAAAATTAGGGATGCACCGAATCCACTATTTGGGATTCGGCCGAATCGCCGAATCCCCGAATCCTTTGTGAAAGATTCGGCCGAATACCGAACCAAATCCGCAAAAAATTCTTCTTTTGTGACGAAAAGTCACATGATTTCCCTACCTGCCCTAATTTATATATGCAAAATAGGATTCAGTTTGGCCAGACACAAGGATTCGGCCCGAATCCAAATCCTGCTGAAAAAGGCCAAATCCTGGCCGAATCCTGAACCGAATCCTGGATTCGGTGCATCCCTAGTCAAAATGCTGTTTAAATAGGCAGTATCACCACTTTGCAATATTAGTTCTATGAATAGAGCTTGTGCAGAACATTTACTTTATTGTTTTAATCATAAAGATCTATGATCTTGTTATAGTGAAACAGGGTACATTCTATTATAGAACCCTTATTAAGAACATGTTATCGTTATAATAATATATTGGCATTCATTGAGCATATGTTCCAGCACATCACAGTTTGTTGACCAAGGCAAGGTTTTGCCTCTAACACTTGGTGCAATTTTAAAAATTGTTGATTTATATATATATAAAAAAATCAGTGATTAGGGAGGATACCTGACTGTAACTGTTCTTCCAACTCTTCAATCCTCTCTTCATACTCTGCTAATTCATCTCTGTGTCGTCGGGTGACTTGTGTCAGTTTCTGACGATGTGCATCTTGTAGCACTGATAGCTCATGCTGATGCTCATCTATTTCATGACTCAGCTTCTGCTTCAGCTCCTGCAAAAATTATAAATGCCTCAAATTATATTCTTATATTTATTTAAATCACCACATGCATCAAAATCTAAAATCAGTAGCTATAGAAAAATGTTTGATAAACAGTTGCATTCCTTAATATCTAGTAGGAATGTCCTTCAAAAGTGTGGACTTACAATTGCAATCATTAGACCACTATGATTTTCCTTGGTTCATGTGACAAAAGCTTACATGTGATTACTAATGGAAATTGTCTAGCAAAATAAAGTAAAGCACAGACAGATTGTACAACTTCTGACATCTCTGCCCCAGCCCAATTGCGCTGTGTGTGTTCAATAGGGTGCTTGCAGTGCTATCAGGAGCGGTTACAAGCAACAGTGGTGTTTTGACCACTGATGTTCTCTGTTGTAGAACATCAGTGGCCTGCATCCCCCCAAGTGGATAGGGCTAAAAAACATACAATTACATCAACAAAGCAAAAAACTAAAAAAATAACCAAGAAACAGGTCCCATGCCAATAGATAAGTGCATATGCAATTCCACACATTATTGTAGTACCTTAATAACATTTTGTAATGTACAGATCTCGTTTGTGTCAACCTTTTGAGTTCCTTGGCTTTTTGGTGCCTGTTAGGGTAAAAAAAACCACAAACAATTAAATTTACATTAAAAATATCAGATGAATGCAGTTTTTACCCCTTGCACATAAGGATGTTTTGTCTGCACTTCTATCAGAGATGACATAGAGATGTCTTACCTTGCAGAATTTAAAAATGAATGCTGATGTTCTCACAATATAAAAAAGCCTCTAAATCAGACATACATGGTGAGTTTTTTAGTAATCAATTTGATACCGCTGCTAGTTCCTGGAGGGGGAATTGGCAGGTCCCTTCCAGCTGATGACTTTACTTTACATTTGTTAGTCTAATTGTTTAAGCATTACATTGTTTATAAACTTTACTCATCTGAAATACGGGAAACAACAACAAATGTATTAATGTTTGGGATATATTTAGTATTTATGTATTGTTAATATTTATAATAGATTTAAACACTACCTTATTTATATAAGGGATATACAGCATTTAGTCTGATCATCGCTAGGTTAATTTTTCAGATACATATTTCGGACTACTCTGATCAGATTGTATGGAATTCTAAAAAAATAAATCAGAACAATTTAGAGAGGTTGTTTACCTTTGAAATATCTTTTTATTTCAATTATTTTTCATTCTTTTTAGTTTTATAAGTTTTTATTTTTCTATTTTGCAACAAAAGAATAGTCAAAGCAAGAAGAAAATGAGAAAAAGGAAGAAAAAAAGAATGAGTGAGGAAAGAAAGAAAGGAGAGTGAGGCAAGAGCACAGAGTATGATACGGCAAGGCAAAACACAAAGTACAAATACTTTACAAATTCAGCCCCACCCCCACATGGCCTACATCTCTGCATTTAGGGCATTGATTAAATACACCCTGTTTAAGAACTTTACTTGAACATACCTATCCCTCATAGAGATGGATAGCTCTCTCTTGGACCAGCTTGAGAGCATTCTTCCACATCTCCTTGTCAAGCTCAGGGATATTTCTTTGCCATTTAATTCTTGTTTTTTCTAAAGGTGCAGGGCCGCATGTATACAATATAAATGTATAGTCTTGTCTACGCAAATGGATCTCAAGTTTTTTTCAGCCAAGTTCACAAGCCTTGTGAGGAATTGCCTCCTCCAAAGGCAGGTACTTGGAGAGCTTTAAAGTTTAGTCTTGGATGCTCCCCTGCCCATAGTAACCCATATCTATTTTTTCTATTCCGGCAAACCACTGTATATGGGGGGTGACAAGGGAGTTGTGCATGACATACAGAAACTTTGGATGAAAAATAATTTTAAAATATTGATCCTGCCTGGAAGAGAAAGTGGCAGATCTCACCAAATTGAAACTTTGTTGCTTAGTGCCTGCAAGACAGGGCTGAAATTTAGCTGTTCATTTCTGTCAAAGTCCATGTTAACCATTATGCCCAGATAGTTAAAGTTCCATTTTAACCAAATGTCTCCATGGAGAAGCTCTGAGGGGGTTACTCTGTAAACATTTCTAAATTTTTACATTTCATTTCAGTAATTGACTGATTTTGAGTCCCACTCTGAGCTCTTAGGATAATGGCACAGAAATCGTGACAACGCTGCACATCTCCTATTCCTAAGCCTTCCATGTAATGATAGGAATGTATTGAGCAAAAATTCTCAGCCCTGCATGCAGCATTTTCCATTCATGAATTTCAAATGCCACAGTACTTTCACAATTACAATTGCTTTCAAAATGGCCCAGTTTACTTAAACCTCATCTGACAGTAATTGATTATGATTATTCAGCAAAAACAAGGCCCAGGCTAAATAATATAGTGAATAAAGTACCCCCTCTTGTAAAATATAAGGATATTATTAGTTACCGAGGAGTTTCATGACCATATAAAAACACGAGGCCGAAGGCCGAGTGTTTTTATACAGGTCATGGAACTCCGAGGTAACTTCTAATATCCTCATATTTTACAACTGGAGGTACTTTATTTATTATAATATACAAATTTTAGTGAGTCATGTGACAGAAATGACATCACTACTCACCGTTTATAACTGATGAGATCACTACTCACTGTTTATAAGGATATAATTTACAGGATATTCATGGCTTTTGTGTATTATAAAAAAATAAACAGCATAATCAGACCTGAGCAATCTGTTTCCAATGGGCCAATTCACCATCCAGACGGGAGATTTCACTTGAGAGTCTGTTTATCTCTTGCTGGGACCAGATCACATCGCCAAAATCCATATCATCCCCTTGAAATGCTGAAATAGGAGTTTGGGAAGTAGGCATACTAGTAGATGTGTTGATGGTCTGAAGGGTGACCCCAGCAAGTTGTGCTGATGCCTGCATTTTCTGCATTTGGTCCTGGAGGGCGTTCATTTTTGCTTTGAGGTGGCTTACTTCCACCTGGAATATTAAGGTAAAAATTCTTTATACTATAAAGCAACACCACAAAAATGTCAATGCTACAACCATATTTCCATATTTATTTTCAGATGAAAAACAAAATTAAAAAAAACAAACAAAACATTTGCTCATGGGAGGATTTTATTAAAGTTACTAGGAGACTAAGCCTCCCCAAATCAACAGACATTTTTACAGGATAGAGGCATTATACACAAAGTTGCCATTCTGTTTGTCCTGCTGTGTGTTCTGGGATTGTTATAGATGAAACTGTCCCTATATGTATACTACCCTGTGTACTAGGTGCATTATATAGTGAATAAAGTACCCCCTATTGTCAAATATAAGGATATTATAAGTTACCGAGGAGTTCCATGACCTGTATCAAAACACTCGGCGGAAGGGTGTTTTTATACAGGTCATGGAACCCCGAGGTAACTTCTAAGATCCTTATATTTTGCAACTGGGGGTACTTTATTTATTATAATACACAAATTTCAGTGAGTCATGTGACAGAAATAGACGTCAGAACTCACCGTTTATAACGGATGACATCAGAACTCACCGTTTATAAGGATATAATTTACAAGATATTCATAGCTTTTGTGTATTATATAGTGAATAAAGTACCCCCTCTTGTAAAATATAAGGATATTATAAGTTACCGAGGAGTTTCATGACCATATAAAAACACGAGGCCGAAGGCCGAGTGTTTTTATACAAGTCATGGAACTCCGAGGTAACTTCTAATATCCTCATATTTTACAACTGGGGGTACTTTATTATAATAAACAAATTTCAATGAGTCATGTGACTGAAATGACATCAGAACTCACCGTTTATAAGGATATAATTTACAGGATATTCATGGCTTTTGTGTATTATATATGGATATTGGCACTGTATTTAACCTGACATTTTCCTGGGTACTATATATGAAACTACTAAAAAATGTATCCTGCCAGGTGTTCTGTGAAGTGTTCTAAATTAAATCCTTCAATGTTTTTGGGGTTATCATACATGGAAAAAATGAACAGACTCCCCCGAAATCATCCTCCACCTATTTCTGTCCACACAGACACATACTGCATTTCAAAACGTGCATATTCCCATACCTCTTTTTGCTGCAGGCGATTCCTGAAATCTAGGGATTGCTGTTTCACCTGGAGTTCAGCTACTTCATGTTTCTCTTCAAGTTCAATGCAAAGCTTCTTTAACCTTTCATTCTGTGGAAGAAAGAATGATTTTCTTATCATTAATATACTTGGTGCTAATGACTACATACCACGTAGTTGCTAGTTAGGGTTAGTGTGCTGCACTGATTCACCTTAGACTACTAAAGCACATTTGGGCACAGCTTTCATTTTCCATCTTCTTGAACATGAGATTTGGTGTTTGGTACAGTATAGTGATAGGAATGATTCCATTGTGCTCAGATGTGGATTGGTTTAGGCTAGTGCAACACGTGGCTCATTCTCTGGCTTTCACTTGCTAAGTATCTGCACCGAAAGGCACTGCATCGGCCTTGGCATTGAAATTCATTGAGCATTCATTTTCACAATGAAATATGCTCCGTGTATCTGTACCCAGCCCCTGTTGTGCCTCTTGGTGCAGACAAAGGAGCAAGTGGAGGTCAGCAGATTGGCTGACATAACGAAAATCAGCCCCCAGTGACACTAGACTTAGGGGGTTATGTAATAAAATGCATCAAGTATGCCCAGGAGCAGTAACCCATAGCAACCAATCAGCAGGTAGCATTTACTGATACACTGTTTAAAAGCAAACATCTCATTGGTTGCTATGGGTAACTGTTCCATGGCAAACTTAGTGCCTTTTATTACATATGGAGGTTAGAGAATTAAAATGAAACCTGGAGGCTGAGAAATCCTCTAAAGGAATCAATATATCAAACATTTATACTGACTGCTAATGGTTCACAAGGGGTACAGTGTAGTGACTGAACTCACCAAGGGTGTAGGTAATACCCAGTGGGCAATAGTTATTCTTATGATTTATGTTTTGTATGTATGTTGATGGTGATCGTAAGTTTTAATATACTTATGAAATTGAAGAAAGTGTCCTGTAAGCTTACACAATGCTAATTTAGTAAAGGTGTTTCAGACAGCCATGTCTGTCACTTGTCAATCACTTCAAAGTAATTTGTATACACACTATGCAAATGAGTAACTAGTATATAAATAAAGCATAATAAATAACAATAAGAGATGTGTAGAGATGTTTTTTTGTCACAGACTGTGTATGATGTACACAGTATTGTTCTATTTATGCAGGGGTGTGTGCAAAAAAATGCAATTCAAAACATGGAAACAAAAACTGTAATAAATGTACCTACGTTAATAAAGCAGAGAAGTTTGACATGGAAATAGGTCTGGATTTACAAATACAACAAGATTTCAGCATGCTCCTTTAAGAACATTTTCACAAGTATATCATGCTTACCTCTGATCTCTGCATGGTCTGAGTATTCTCTATTTCTCTCAGCTTGGAGCTGGTAACATGGAGCTCAGTATTAACATCTAAATCACAGGACCCAGGAGAGATGATGGAAGAAAAGCAAAAAAAAATTAAACAGAGTACATTTCTACTTCACAGGTAATTATATTGTTGTTTGCACTTTAACTACTACAAGCTACCTTAAATTTATTACATTTTAAAAACATATCCGACAATAGAAAATATTAGATGCCTGCACCATAAATATTAGTAAAATATATAAAAGTTTAAAGGGATACTGTTATGGAAAAACATGTTTTTTCCAAAACACATCAGTTAACAGTGCTGTTCCAGCAGAATTCTGCACTGAAATCCATTTCTCAAAAGAGCCAACAGATTTTTTTATATTCAATTTTGAAATCTGACATGGGGCTAAACATTTTGTTAGTTTCCCAGCTGCCCCAGTCATGTGACTTGTGCCTGCACTTTAGGATGGAATTACTTTCTGGCAGGCTGTTATTTCTCCTAATTAAAGGAGAAGGAAAGCTTACCCCATAATCTTTGCAGGAATAAAAGTCCATAACATATTGTACTGAATCGCTAAGTTATTTCTGTGTTATAGACATTTGCAGAGATAAAATCTACACTTCTAAATGTCTCAGTTCCATATATCGTAGGAATGACACCAGGGAACCTGTTGCGCATGCATGAAAATTCCTCCAAACATGATTCCTTAAAGCGACGTCAATCAAGGAAGCAAAGCAGCACTTATAAGTGGAATGCGGCTGCGCGTAGTTTTAGGGCTATTCCACACGGGGAGATAGCGACGCGTTTGCGGCGACAAAGCGCCGCGACCGGCGCAGGCGACAGTTTTGTATGGGCGCCTATGTAAAAACGCCTGTGCTAACCACACGAGGCGATGCGCTTTTCAACAGTCGCCTGAAAATGCCTCGCCAGGCTTTTTCAGGCGACTGTTGAAAAGCGCATCGCCTCGTGTGGTTAGCACAGGCGTTTTTACATAGGCGCCCATACAAAACTGTCGCCTGCGCCGGTCGCGGCGACTGTCGCGGCGCTTTGTCGCCGCGACCGCAAACGCGTCGCTATCTCCCCGTGTGGACTAGCCCTTAGAATGGAAAAAGCCATAGGTCTGCTGCCTCGGGCAGTGTGAGGATGAAAGAATTTGGTGATGTCACCCTAGTACTGCTGGCAGGTTTTGAACAGAGCAGCATACAGAGGAAGGAAAACACTGATAGGAGAAGCAGTAAGTTCTACAAAACTTTATGAAGATGCAGTTAGAAAGAATTACACTTCATTTCAGCCTTTCCTTGTCCTTTAATGTAACTGAATCAGTCTCAGTGGGACTTGGCTTTTACTATTAAGTGCTGTTCTTAGATCTTCCAGGGAGCTGCTACATTGTTAGGCTGCTGGGGGGGGGGGAGGGGTGATATCACTCCAACTTGCAGTACAGCAGTAAAGAGTGATTGAAGTTTATCAGAGCACAAGTCACATGACTGGAGGCAGCTGGGAAATTGACAATATGTCTAGCCCCATGTCAGATTTCAAAATTGAATATAACAAAATCTGTTTGCTCTTTTGAAAAATAGATTTTAGTGCAGAATTCTGCTGGAGCAGCACTATTAACTGATGCATTTTGAAAAAAACATCTTTTCCCATGACAGTATCCCTTTAACTTTTAAACTTTGTAAGTGTGTTTTTGTACCCAAGGCCAGAGGTTAGAGGCATGTGCCTAGGGCACTGGACACACCTCTTTTCCTTGCCTTCTCCTAGTTTTGGGCATCTAAATTCAGGATTTGAGTTTGCATCGGAAGATGTGCGCTTGAAGAAGCAACAATGAGTGGGCAGGTGCAGAGGAGGAGCTTGCTTTGGGTGCTATAAACCTCAGGCCCGGAACTGTTCCTACCGCTTGGATAAAATATGGGCAGAAGTAGTCAGCAGATCCACTTTCTTCTGGCTTCTTTTCCGACTTGATAAGAATTAATGTTAATCTTTTGTTGTGTGGCGACAGAGCCAAGCATGGACTGGCTACTCACATCCTACTTCTTCTAGGCTAAGGGAAAACCATTCAGACACACTAAACAATCATTTGTAACACAGACATGGATCATAGAAGATCTTTGGAAGCACCAATAAATATGCATTTTTTACGTTAACTAGAAACTTTTTAATGCATCCTAACGCAAAAATACTCATTTGAGCACTTGCTAATGTGCAGACTTCCCAAAAGGTGAACTTTTCCTATAAAACAAATGTCTTTAAAACCAATTGCACAAACAGTGCTATGTCAGCAGAAAAAAGGCTGAGCCCCACACCCATCCTGTGTGTAGTAATAGTAGTAGGAGTAGTGTCATCTGCCAGTCACTGCGCACATGGGCCAGATTTTGGCCAGAAAACACCCAGTACACACATAGGAGTGATGAGCATTTTCTCTGCTGGTGTAAAAACCCCATGTGTGCCATTAGCCTTTGCCTCTCCATGTGAGCTATTATTGGGCAGTACAATAGTAGTTAGAACTTTGTAAAGGCTCTTTGAAGAAGTATGAGTTATAAGGGTTCCACCAGTGGTGATAGACAAACTGAATCTGTAACCTTATGGTACGATTTGTTGCCTATGCTAAATCTCCACCAGCATGGGAAACAAACAACTCAAAATTCCGTTACACCAATGTCAATCGGAATTCCTTCCGGTAAAAAATATTAACTGCATAGGATTGCCTTCCCCCAGCAGATATTGAGACAAACACCTTTGGAAAGGTATTTTCTGATAATTTTGCTGTTTTATAAAGTTGTTTCATTTTCAAAACTTTCAGGCTGACAACTCTATAAGCTGCTACATTAGTTGATACATTTCTTAGCCTCCTCAGACAAATAACAGCAGCTAATCTATCACATCTTTAGGGCAAAGACACACATCTACTTGTCATGGCTAAAAAACATCATTAAATAGTGTAATAGCGGCTACAAAACACAAAAATAGCGTTATGTGTTCAAAAATGCTTTTGTATGCATATTTGGCATATATGTTTTATCAGAGATAATTCTCAGTATTGTCTATGGCAGGGTATTCTAGTTGCTGGCAACAAGTAGCCCTGTATGCCACTGCCCTAAATGGTTTACAAAATGGCTACCGCCCCCTACAGGGCTGCTCCAGAGAAATACAAAGTGGAAAATAAAATGCATACTTAAATCTAATTAAATTGATTTAATTTGTCTCTCGTGGAGATCAGATAGTTGTAGGCCGTCTGTTGCTTCCTCCCAATCTTCATCATCAAGCTCCAGTAGGGCTTGACGCCAAGCTGTGTGAGCTGTGAGAAAGGGAGATTGCAGGGTATAGGAGTAGAGAGTATGGTGATCATCTTTTTAGCGGAGGGCTTTCAGAGAGTAGTTTCAATATTGGTGAGCACAAAGGGCACTATGGTCTTTTGGAATTGCTGCCAAAATGCCTGTTGGAGTTGCAGATATGAGAACCAGGAGAGCAACTCTCTGGTTTCTGTGTGCCTTATCTGGTCTCTAGGTAACAGGGCCCCTGCGTTAATCCCATCACCCAATGTACATATGTCCCAGTGAGGCCACATTCACTATGTGTTGAAAGTTTGGTAGGTGAGCATTACCCCATAGCGGCAAGCCCGGGGATAGGCTTGGAGGCTTCAGTTTATACAAATTCTATGTAAGGGAGGTCAGTAAGGATATCCGATAGTTTACGGAATGGGGTCTATTTCAGTGACTCCACTGAACTGGCTAAGGTTGCCTGTAGGGGAAAGTTGGGTTTGTTAGGATCGGGGCAGAACCACCATTAGACATACTGCAGTAAACCTGTCAGTAAAACTGACAGTGTGGTAGACCTAGGCCACTTTCTCTTATCTATGCTCTAAGCTTGGCTCTAGCAAATCTAGGTAGGTTTGTTGGCCCACAGGACATCGGTCTGTGCTTTATCTAGCAAGGTAAAAAAAATCAGCGGAATAAAAAGTGGTGATAGATATACAGAAATTTGGGGAGAAATATTTTTAGCACATTAATTCTTGCCCAGATTGATAAGGGGAGTTTATCCCACCAACAATTTCTAATTTCTTGTAATGGGGCTATTTAGTTGGGCCATGAGTGGGGGAGCAATTTGGGGATAGGGACAGATTCAGATTTAGAAAAAGATCAGTTAAATAGATAGCCCTAAGGAACAGGTCATCCATTTCCTGTCAGCAATGTCAAAAACCTAAAATCAATATAGTGGAAAGCAGTACTGTGTGTAAACATTGCGTGTCCAAGTTGTGCCCTCTAGCAGTTTTTGAACTACAAATTCCAAGTTTTTCCCTGACAGTTAACAAGCATTCAGCTCATGCAACACAAGTGCAAAGTGCAATTTATCTTAACATGATCAATTCCTGCGAATAGTCTGTTTGCTAAATAATGATTATGTCTTGTTGAGTGTTCACGTTTAATAATTGGCTATATAAAGTCCTGTATGCATTAAACTTTCAAAACAACAAGTTGGTGGACTTAAAGGCTCTTACACATGGGAGTATTTCTGTGCACTTGAGACACAGGTGTGAGTGGACCTAAATGCATTATATATTCTGCCTGTTGGAACTTATGTGTGTTCAGCAATTTATTTTAAGCATTGTTTATCACTTTTTTTTTTTTTAAAGCAATATGTTGAATTTATTTGCACATTTGCCAAACAAAGGAATAGAGTTTTACATTTGGAACTCACAAAATGCACCTAGTAGTATTTAAAAAACACATACAAAGGTCATGTATGCACGTCTACATGCTCAGCGTGCATTTTTTTTATGCATTTAAAAAATGCACGAGTTCTAGGTGCTTGTAACCTAGAATATTGTTTAGTTGCAGCCCATCTGAATAGAAGTGGGTTTGGGTTAGGAGGTGTCAGTATACTCATGGGATTACCCATACCCAATATTTACAAAGCCCTAAAACCTAATGTTTAGAATTAATGTTGGTTATTTACATAGTTTTCAAAGAGTAACGGTTGTAGAATGAAAGAATGGCACAGGAAATGATTTCTGTGCAGTTGGGCCTCCGGTCAGTGTAAAAACCAGAGAACGACTGTGGAAGGTTGTGACTTAACAACTTCAACACATAGATCAAATTGGCATTACTGTTATCACCTCCACCAGCAAGTAACCTACCTCCAACCTCCTCCGTTCCTTCCAGTAGCATATCCTTTGTGAAGTTTGAAATCTGTCCCGTGAACGATGAAAGGCTACCCCCAACCTGTCCCAGTGACTGGCCAATGCCAGAGCTCAATCCCCCAAACCAGGAGGCCATGGTTCAGATGCTGATAGTACAGTGGAGAAGTGAACGTAAAGAAGGTATTGCTAGTCTGTAATAAATGTGAGATTGGGGCAGCTTTTACAGGTGACGTTAAGAACCCGGTCACTTTACTCAGGAAGCTCTAAGGCAACAGTACAGGTAGAAATCCAAAATGTTCCTTGGCTCATGATATCGCCAGCGTTCGGCTTGCCGTATGAATCGTTCATAAACTCCCAACCAACACAGGCTCCGCCAACACGACGGCAGCCATGACAGAAACAACACATCTCTGTGATTGTACCAGAGCGACGTGTCCATAGCGCGGTGCATGCCGGGACTCTGGAGGACCTTGGGCAAAGTAAAAGACAGAACGCGGAAGAGGCCAAAGATCTTCCACGTATATCAGAGTCCGCCGCAAGATGTTATGTTTTTTTCTGGCTGACAGTTAAAGGGATACTATTGCAAATATACGTCTTTCGGGGAGCGGGGAATTAAAGAAATGAATATAACTGCAACTTTGATTTTGTCCATTTAAAAAAGAGCTGGCTGTAGTCTCAGACAAGTGTTTGGCGGTATATGTACTTTATGCTGATAGGAATAAGCTTTATTGCTGGTGGGTGGTGAAGGGGGTTATTTGGGGTTGTTCACCTTTAAATAAACTTTTAGTATGACGCAGAGAGTGATATTCTGAGACAATTTGCAATTGGTTTTCATTTTTTATTACTTGTGGATTTAGAGTCATTTAGCTTTTTATTCAGCAGCTCCCCAGTTTGCAATGTCAGCAATCTGGTTGCTAGTTTCCAAATTACTCTAGCAACCATGCACTGATTTGAATAAGAGACTGAAATATAAATAGAAGAGGGCCTGGATAGAAAGCGTAAATACATTCGGAGCTTTATAGAGCATTTGGTTTTTAGATGGAGTCAATGACCCCATTTGAAAGCTGGAAAGAGTCAAGAAAAAGGCAAATAAGTAAAAAACGTAAATAATGAAGGCCAAATGAAAAGTTGCTTAGAACTGGCTATTTTAGAACATACTAAGAATTAGCGTAAGGGTGAACCACCCCTTTAAAGGAATTGTTCAGGATAATAATAAAAACTGGATAAATAGATAGGCTGTGCAAAATAAATAATATAGTTAGCCAAAATGTAATGTATAAAGGCTGGAGTGACTGGTTGGTTAACGGAATAAAACACTACTTCCTGCTTTGCAGTTCTCTTGGTTTCCAGAGATTGGTTACCAGGCAGTAATCAATCAGTGACTTGAGGGGGGGGTCATAACTGTTGCTTTTGAATCTGAGCTGAATGCTGAGGAGCAATTGCAAACTCACTGAACTGTTCTGTCCCTTGTGCCCCCCCCTTCAAGTCACTGACTTAAGGTGCCCATACACTGAGAGATCCGCTTGTTTGGCAATGTCAAATGAGTGGATCTCTCCCTGATATGCCCACCTTGAGGTGAGCAATATCGGGCTGATCCGATCGTGGGCCCTAGGGCCCATCGATCGGATCCTAACGAATAGCAATGGGCGGTCGGATCGTGGGACCGCATCAACGAATAGATGCAGCCGTGATCCGACGGGATTTTTTGTCCCATCCGATCGAGATCTGGCCGACTTTTGCCAGATCTCGATCGGTGAAGCCCGTCGGGGGGCCCCATACACGGGCCAATAAGCTGCCGACACGGTCTGTCGGCAGCTTTTATCGGCGCGTGTATGGCCACCTTAACAAAGTTAGAGATCTGAAAAGCAGGAAGTAGTGTTCTGGCTATTATGTTAGACATCCAATCTCTCCAGCCTTTATAAATTACATTTTTGGCTAACTATATTGGAAACATTTTTTATTTTGCACAGACTATCTAGTAAGCCAGTTTTCAATTTTTACACTGAACTGTTCCTTTAAGCTTGATGCCACTGCCAGAGTTACTAATCATTTGCGCATTGCAAAGTCATGGTTGATTACAGGGTTGTTTCTACTCTGCAGGTGGATAGGGCAGCTTTGACTCCTTTTTTCTCCTGAGCCGGTATCCACCTGCCACCACTTTACATATAGTAAACATGCTGCCTAAGGGAGGAACTCCTCAGTCGATTTTGACGCGATCCAACTTGCTGCACAAAAACGCAGGGGTCAAGTCGGATGTGACAGAAATAAGGTAAGCAATAGCATTGTCGGATGGTGTCGCATCATTGAGTCGACACGACTGCATCTGCCAGTCGTGTCACATCGGATCAACGCTGAAACTTCATCCGACATTTCCATCTCTTACCTTATTTCCGTCACATCTGACGTGATGCGTCGGATTGCCCGTGGAGTTCCTCTCTAAAGAAGGGGGTGACAAGGGAGATGTTTTTCAAGTGAGAAATTTGGAGAATTTGAAACGAATGTAGATAAAATATATGTTGGCTTGGGCTGCCTTAATATGTTTATAGAAGATGTGTGTGCTCTGATTCAATAGATGGCTTTTAGAGTCCCTTTAAGGATGTCAGAAAACTGGTTGCTATTGACAACTGCGCTGGGTGTAACTTAGCACCTATAAGAATAGGAAATCAGTCTCTAGCTTTGCGATGCTGCACTTACTGCAGTCAGGAAACATCTTTTTTAAGGTGGAATTAGGTGACACCAAGCACCAAACCCTGTTCTCATGCCTTTAAAGGGCATACCATAGGTACAAGGCACCCTCACAACTAGAGTTCCTTCTATTTCTAGAGGTACTTAATGCAATGTCTATGGCTTGTCCCGATCAACCATTCCTTGCATCATTGCAAACATTCCAATATGCAGCTGGACAGCAGCTCAGCCCCTTGCATGCAGAGGTCTCGTTAAGATCCCAGGCATCTGCCCAAACAAACTTTAAAAGGAAGACTCGGAAGAATCACTGTGAGAGCATGATTAGATCACAGTCTGTATCTTGCAGTCGGTGGGTGGCTAAATAATACAGGGAACAAAAATCACAGCTTGCGCCCACCTCATTGTAGTTTTTACTTATGCCTAACTCTTCAAACTGCAGCAGATATTGGTGTTTTTTTTAACCTTCAGACAAGATTCATAAAATATCATTATCTGATTATTACTTCGCAGAATCAAAGTTTTCCAGTCTTTTCTGCCTGAGTTGAAGTGGCTCTTTGGGCCAGAGCACTCAAATTCTGGGACAAGTGAGTAATGCTTTTGGAATGGCTGCGTTGTGGATTTCTGATGGTGGCATTGCCTCCAGGACCTCTCTACAATCTATCCTGTTCCTAACAACTTTCAAAACCAACTCCCTTCTTTAATGCCCCACAGGAGAACATAAGGTATAAGATAAACAGAGAAGGAAGAACAGGATGGGTAGAAAAGAGAGACGGAGTTGATTAAAAGTAAAATATAGAAAGAGGGGAGAAAAGTAAAAATAGTAAATGGGCATTCAAAAAAAAAAAAAAAAATTAGAAACATAAGAGAGAAACTGTTGAATGATAGAAAGAAAACAGTCATTAAAACAGACGTGGTCTCATATTGCTTGACACATTGGTGGCCCAGTCTAATCTCATTCTTTAAAGTCCTTCAATTTATTACATAAAATGCATTTTTATAGCAAAATTCAGAAATAAAAATCAGTTGGTATTTTTATTTTCATAACTTTGGATAGTAACATATAAAACATAAAAGTGGTATGCAGTCACACACACTACAAGTTACAACTTTGTCTCTTTATCATACATCTCATTTGTTAAAATCTATTTGCTTTGTAAAAGTCCTGGCAAATAATCGTGTAAGATTTACAATACATACTTCCCAAACAATAGAAGCATTCTATGCAGGTGGAACATTTGCTGGACTAATCTGGGATTCTCTTTTAAGAATTTTATTGAGGGAAATAGAGGTATAATAAAATAATATATGATGTAAAAAGCAAGGTGAATTTAATTAAGACCAATATCAAGAATGTAGGTTTCACATAATTTCCAAACCATCTTTATAAGGCTCTCAAATCTTCCCGAACTTTTGGCAGTTACACTTGAAAACAATTATGCATGTGACAATATTATTGATAAAAGCACACTTTACACTTGCACTGCAGGAGTCAAAAGTGTATTTGTTTTCAGTTTCCATCTTTTGCTAATATTACAGTAGAAAATTATTGTGGCCATAAAAAAAAAACAGTAATATTATTTTCCTTACATAAACCACATAGACCATACAATCTGGAAATATTACATCATATAATAAAAAACTGTTGTTTTAAAATAACACAAATATATATGTGCTGTTTTTGATGAGGATAAGAAATGGATGGTCCATTAGGACTTTTTTTTTGTTCCTTTTCAAAGCAGTGACAGTGAATAAAAAAAGTTATGTTTAGTTAAAAGTTATTTAAAAAAAAAAGAAAAAGCTTTTGCTGTATTTGCATAAAGACGTTTAACCAAATGGTCAAACTTAATAAAATTGATAACATGGTTGTTTTAGGTGCTGCTCCACCACATCCAAGTTACATTCCTTCATTGCTGGCATATCATAATGCACTGCAATTTATAAGAAATCAGGATGGTTAGCTAGAACCTACAGTCATAATACTGCTCTTGCAGACTTTTCTTCGTAATGTAGGCAGAGACTACAGGCCAAATGGATTTTTATTTAATCTTTGATTGAATTGATCAAATTATACTGTTTATTCAGTCGAATTCATAGGGCAATCAGATTGACTTGATGTCAATATGAAATTAGTTTTCTAGAGAACTCAATGTTGATACAGCATCATGTGCAGAAAAAGAATACCCCTAAACACCGTAAGACCTTCACTCATAGGAAGGCAGCAGTAGAAATTGAAAGTTTACATTTACGCACTGAACAATGAAAATAGGGACTGCCCTCCACAATGCATCCTCCTCTGAAGTGCTCAACCCTGCCTCATCCTTGTTGCGCTCTCACCTCTCTTGATCTCCAATCTCATTTCTTCCTTGACCCTCCTCTGCATAGTACCATGCTGGCACAAACTCATAGTATTGTGATTTGAAATGTATTCCAGTATCTTATCCCTTATTTAACCCCACAAATACCTTTCCTACAATCAATGTCAAACTATACTTCTCTGGCTCATAGCAAGATCTCTTTTTAAATAATTGTACCACATTATTAATTTGGTAATCTCTCAGCGACATGCTAGACACCAACGAATCCTAGAAAATTAAGTGGTTTGAGCTGAGCTCTTTTAGTACCCTGGGGTGAATGCCATCAGATCCTAAATCCTGGTTTACCGTCACATGTTCTAGTCTTGTAGGAATTCTTCCTGAGTCAATCAATCCCTAGGTACATTATTATTATTATTATTATAATTGGATCTATTTTCGAACCATTAACTGGTTCAAAATTTCTTCCCCAATTTACTTCCCTCTGATACTACTGACTTGTGCTAAATATCTGTTAATATCCACCTTTTATATAATTTATTTCAATTAAAATTGAAACCAAGTGAAAGATGGCTTTTGCAATAGTGATTCTCACATATTAATATTATTACAACGTGGGTAACAAATACCTCCACGAAAGTGGCTTGTGCAATGAAAATTGTAAAAGCCACCTTTCACTTGGTTTCAATTTTAATTGAAATACAAGAAGGATATTCACAGATCGCATAAGTCACTTTAACAACCACAGGGGTAAAGAGGAATAATCTTTTTTACAGAAATTGGGAGATTTTACATGTAATTTGAATATTGATACAAGCCTACATTTACATATAAATAGTTTAAAGCAGGTTTCTTTCACTGTATCATCTTATGGGTTTTTAGGCTGGGCAAAAGTAAATGTTCCCTCAAGAATGTGATTCAATATATAACAAGCTGCCAGTTTTCTGGCAAAGTCAATGTATATTTACAACCATCCTGAATACAATACAAATATGAACATTTAACATATACAGTATAGCTTGAGTTCAAATTGTGATAGTTATATTGCAGAAACTTGTTTGTAATGGTAATTGTTGTGTACACATTTCCTATTTGTGTTCTGTATATACTCATTGCTTATCATCCAATAAAGCATGCATGTGAACCAAAAAACTTAAGACCCAGTTGTTCATGCACTGTATGGTTCCCAGATCACTTGTACGTCATACTCCTCAGGCTGAGTTAGTAGTTGTAGTGCACGGTCATATATAATACAAAGCTAAGCTTGAGTTAAGTACCACACATCAACAACAGCAATTTGTTTGTAAACATTATTAAAAGCACCATTAACCTTTTACTGCCAGATGCATCCAAGATACATTCTAAAGCCATTTCTAGAAATGGCTCTCCAGAAACTAACAGGTCAGTCACACAAGAAATGGTCAGTGAAATGTTGTGGCAAAACACAACAGCTGTCAAAGCTAGTTATGTTAAAGCTTTGTTTGGTCATGAGGAGGAGCCTTACAAAAGCTTTTATTATTCTACTAGATATATTGTATAACAAACCTTATTTATGACATAATATAAAGTGAAATCAGAATGGGAAAGTGCAGAGCCAAAGGCCATTTTGGAAACAAAAATGTACATCATAAGAGACAATCGTAAAAGCACTGGGAATTCTTCCAAGTGTACATGGTCCAAAAGTAATATTTTATTTATATGTCCTCACTATCTGTGCCAACACTCACACAAAACTGCAGAACAAGGGTCTGGTCCTAAGCATCTGGTCAGTTCCCATCTGCAGATTTGGAGCATTGTTCCCCTGTATCCACAGACGTTTTTGTGGCAGCTTTTAACATGTCTTCTTCACTCAGGCCATTATCTTCTTAAATATTGCAATACACAAAATAAAGAGCATAAACATTAGCCACACAATACATCACATTTGTCACTATTGTTAGAAAGAAATACAACTGTACTCACATCTGCAAATAACTCCCATCCCGTTTTTAAAGGAGAACTTTATCTTATAGGCATAGAACATCAAAGATCTGGTTTGTTGCAGTAGGCAACTGTACAACAGTAGCACCTACTTCAGTAAATCAGCCACAGTGGCCTATTACGGAGGGTAACTGCTTCTCAGATTTCTTTATTCGACCTTCTTATAAATCTGAAATAGTTTCCTTTTAATTTCACAGAGGCAACTCTAAATAACATATGTATATCAGTTAATTTTAAGGTGACAGAAGTATTTCAATGTAGAAATACAAGAAACCCTTCATAGTAGTCATCTGGAATTATCAAGAGATGAATATATAATGGATTCTCTCTCTTGCTTTAATTTCCACCATGAGCCTCCATAAGTTAAAAGGTTCCTGACCTGCAGAAAACAGCAGTACCAACTTAAAAATAGCAGGGAAATATACCCAAAACTGTTCACAGCCTATACAGAGAAACTATACAACTATAAAGCATTACATTGCTGTAATTATTTACTGCAATTGTTAATAAAAGCATAACCAAAATGTAGCTTACCCAAGGAACCCCACTCCACAGCACACCACCTACATATACAGTTCGCTATTTTGGTTCCCTGGCCCTATTATCCAGCATGCATACTGTCTATATTTTCAACAAAATAGAATGCTAATTTTATTATATATTAGTTACATACCAGAGTCCACTGTTTGTGCATTTGTAGTTCGTTTAAGTCCCTCTGAGCTGAGAGGTTCCATCTTAAACCTTGAAGAAAGTTGGTACAATTTAAAATAATTTTTATATAAAGAAAGAAGAGGGAACACAATTTTTTAGGGAACTAGTACTACACTGTCAAGCGTCGATTGCAGGCAGAACACAACATTATGCTTTCGGTGATTTGATGGCCGTGTCAGTACAGCAATATAATGAAGAGGCTGCCTTTCGTTCTGCACTCCCCTGTGGTTGAATGCAGGAAAACTGACCACAGGGGAATTCAGGGCAAAACACCCATCTGTGTGAGTCCTCAAGCACTTTAGCAATTTACAATCATTTTCCACTTTTCCAAAGTGTTTTCTGAGATATTTAGCAGTTTTAGACAGTTTTATACTTATAGGCAGGATTTCAGCTCAGCATGTTTTTGAAGTACCAGAGTGTTAGCAACCCTAATCCTTTCTATGCATTTCCTGTATTCAGTTAACCATTTGGGTTGTTGACTTTCAGTTGAGCCACAAGCTTGATATTAATCAAAAAATGCAAACATCTCAAAAAACAATAAAAATAAAACAGAGAAGTATTTACATCAATTAATATTTTTGGTTTAGATCCTCTTTAAACTCTATGTACAGTGGTCATTATTTAAAAACACATTTGCCATTCAGTTATAATACCATTTATAACTTTTCACATAACTGTGAATGACAGTGTGAAATATCACTTTTGACAATGAGTTTGTACCAATAACAAAAATAGATCAATGCTCAACACAATAAAAAAAGATTGTTCAATTCCTGGTGCATTCAGCATTAATCTGGGTTCCTGTGGATACCAACCAACTAAAAAAAAATAAAAGATCAGGTTAATCTTGCATTGCCACGTGGTAAAGCTACCCTCACGCTAACCTCTCTTAAAATAAGTACCCTGACCATTGTTTACGGAAATGTAACATCTGTTGAATCTCTTATATTTGTGACAATTTGACACTACATGTAGGCTAGCTTTTCAAATGTTATGAAATCCTTATTTACAAATAAATAGCAGCTTCTCCTACTCTTAACCAACTACAGGGATATTATAATTATTGAGGTTTTTCATTATTGAACTGCACTAAGGGGGTTATTTATTATAGTCGGAATGCTAAAAACTCAAAAATTACGTAGATCAGATTTATTATACCCCGATGATGGAAAAAGTTAGACCTGCTGAGGTTGTATATAAGTCAGTGGGAGATGTCCTGAAGATATCCTGATCTGCGCTGGGTTTCGTGCAAAGATTTCATTGTTTTTGGGCAAAAATCAGAAAAAAATCCGTTTTCCAATGTTTTTTCCAGCACAGGAAATTTTCGGGTGATTATATTGATAAATAAGGGAAAATAACCCTTGCAGATTTGGTAGGAGTAGATTTCAGAAAATAATGAGATTTTTTTTCGGATTTTGATCAATAACCCCCTAAGTATTAATCTATATGAAATTTGTTTTGGATCCCAAACATGAAAATTAAAAATTCATGTTCAGTAGTGTTATAGATATGCTCTATAATTCAGTACAGGGACATTACTTTTCATAGTAGGCTTGTCTTTTTTGCCGAAGTTCCTCTGATGTGAGCTGTTCAGTCTCCCTGTTCCTTGAGGACTGTGGAGTATTAGAGAGTGATTCTGTAAATTCACTTTGATGCCCACCTAAAAAGATTGAGTTTTTGTGTTAATAAAACTGTAACATGTGGATTATTAAGTACTCGTGAAGCATTGATGAAACTTTAAAAAGCAAACACTGAAGTGACAGTAAATTTTAGACTTTTTATAAGCATGGTTGTTTTTTCCAGAATTAAAGGCTTACAAGTTGAAAAAGTAAAAACCTTTAGGCTAAAAAAAGAATGCCTGCTTCTTCCCTCTAGCCAAAAAGAATTACCAATTAGACATTTAACTGAATAGTAGCCCGTATGAGTAAAAACAATGCCCCATCTTTCCTTTCTCCAGTGCGTGAGCAGGTACTGTCAACATTCTCTAACTTCTTCCTTTAAAGGAGAACTAAACCCTAAAAATGAATATGGTTAAAAATACCATATTTTATATACTGAACTTATTGCACCATCCTAAAGTTTCAGCTACTCAATAGCAGCAATGAACCAGGACTTCAAACTTGTCACAGGGGTCACCATATTGGAAAGTGCCTGCAACACTCACATGCTCATGAAGCTAAGCTTAGGGGTCGTCACAAATTATCAAGCAGAAATTGAAGTTGGCCTGTAATATAAGATGATGCTACAGGGCTGATTATTACATTCTGATGCTAATTGCACTGGTTTCTGTGCTGCCAAGTACTAAGTTAGAGTCCTGCAGCGGGTCGGGTACCCGCGGGTTACACACAAAAACCTGCGTTACCCTGTGGGTTGCGGGTAGAAGTTCTGGGTGAGGGTATAGACGCGAGTCACGGTTTTGCGGGTCGCAGGTCGGGCCTTCTCAATAGCGATTTTTACTCCTTTTTTCTGAACATGTCTACTTCGATAAGGTCACTTCCGGTTTACAATGACAGCACTTCCCGTTTTACTCCTTTTTTTCTGATCACGCCTACTTCCGACGATGTTATTTCCGGTTTTACTATGACAGCACTTCCTGATTCTTGATGGTCAGCAGGTCCGGGTTGCGGATAAGGTACTTGCGGGTCGAGCAGAGGGTCCAATCGGGGAAGAATGTGGGTTGCGGATTGCAGGTTGCGGGTACGGGTTCCAAAAAATGGACTCTATGCTAAAATCAGCCTTGTATTGTGACATTTATATTCTATATGTACTGTATATTGTGAGTGTGTCCCTACAATCAGTGACAGCAGTACAGAGCATGTGCAGTGAATCAGTAGAAAAGAAAATGGGGAGCTACTGGGGCATCTTTGGAGACAGAGATCTTCCCTGCTAAAGGGCTGTGGTTGCCTTGGGCTGGCACAGAAGCCCAAAACATAATGTACATCATTTCTAGCTACTTCTTTAGTTACACTTTAGTTCTCCTTTAACTGTAGCAGTATATCTCAAGCACTGCCAACAGAGTCAGAAAGCTTTTCAATAGGTGGTATGCATAGTGGTTGGTATTGTACAGCAACACATACAAAGATCTGATTCTCCCTAAGGCCATCAGTAGAAGGAAGCAGAAGAAAATTTAGATCACAGAGGAAAAAAAAAAAGACAGCCAAAGCAAAAGGTTCAGGGTAGGCAGCAAACGTCATAATCCATGTTTCAGGCCAAAGGTAATTTCAGGCAGTGCGCATTGTTATGAAAAAGTCAGTGCAGGCAGCAAAATTCTAAATTCAGGTGTAAAGTTATAGCTAGGAATGCAAGAAAGAAAAGAAACATGATTTTGCAGGATCCACAGAACAAATGCCACCTTGCACACAAAAGAACACAAGAAGGCTCTTTATAAATGGGATTTGGCACCAAGAGAAGAATGTCACATGCTAGAATTGACACTGAGCAGACATGTCGGTAAACAAATGCAACCCTGCCAAAAACCCGCAGAGAACCACCAGTGCAAACATAAGTGTTAGCAAACAAGCCCATCTGCCAGTAATTTACAAGTATTAAAACTACTGTACTAACCATGCATTGAAAATCTAAAATCTCTTCCTGGATCCCCCTTGTAACACTGTTGAAAGCCTATCCAGATACAAAAGCACACCCTGGCCTTCCAAAGCAAATTGAAACCCTGGTGCCCAGCGAAATAGGTATCGGCCACCTATCCAAATGTACTGCAAGAAGTTCACTGGCACACAGCTAATGCTGGCAGGGTGAAACCCTTGCTTTAAATTTATCTAATGCAGCATGCAACGTTTTGGGGATGACCCCCTTTATCAAGCATCAAATTTAAAGCAAGGGTTTCACCCTGCCAGCATTACCTGTGTGCCAGTGAACTTCCTGCAACACTGTTGAAAGCAGCAGAATGCCATAGAATAACTGAATATGTCCTAATTATTGCTGGTTTGTATCGTTAGTTACATAGCATGCCTGGAAAATTTGTGTTTTATAATAAATACCGTAAGTAAAACTTCAGCATTGCAAAGAGGTGCAAAGCTAAAGGTTACTTAGTAACGAAGTGCTGTTTTTATGAAAAAGCTTATAAATACATTGCACATTTTCAAAAGATCCTCAAACTCCAACACACTCAAGGTTTTCAAGCAAAAAATAAGACATTTCAGTGTGTAATATATAAATAAATACAATTTCCCACATAATGCACCTTGCATACTGAGTTGAATTGCCCTTCGTAAATCTGCTTCTTCATCTTCCATGTCAATCTGCTGCCTACTAAGAGCAAGTGCTTTCTGGAGGTTCTCTTCATCCTCGTCCATCACAGCAGGGGAATCATATAACTGGTCACCATCTATTCCAGCTTCACTTCTTTGTACTCTGATTATAAAGAAAAAAAAAATATATTGTATATAAAACAGATGCAGACTGTTGCTGCGAATGATGGGAATACTCTTACTATAATAAATCTAAAGTTTTAAAGTAAATCAGAGGCATCGCTGCATTTCTTCATTCTGGGTCTTGCAAGGATACAAAGCCTGCCATACTACCATAGCTAACCTCTTAAATTTGGGTTCTTCTGACAATTTGACAGTGCTGAAACTTTCACGAAGTTATATAAAAGAAACTTTAAAAAGTATTGTTTAATGATGTAGACCAGTGCTGTCCAACTTCTGTGGTACCGAGGGCCGGAATTGTTCAGGCCTAAATGGTGGAGGGCCTATAATGGAAGTCAGTTTTGACCACTCCCTGTTTTTAAACCACACCCATTTTACCACAAGAACAAGTCCACATTAATGGTGCTCATTGCAGGGATATCACTTATCACTCATATGTGAAAAAAGTTATATCAAATTAAGACATACCGTTTAATCCATATGCCTCCTCCCCTCTGTGGATAACACATAACCCCATAATTAAACAGCTTAGGGGCCCCTTACAATAATTTTCAAATGCTAACAAACCCCCAGAACAGACCAGGCATATGTTCCACAGGCAGAGCAGGGAACACAGGCAGAGTATGGCACACACAAGAAAAATATGGAACACCCAAGGACCATAGTACAGGCAGAGTATGGCACACCCACGGAGAATAGGGCAGGCATAGTATGGCACACACAGGGAGCATAGGGCAGGCAGAGTAGGACACATATGGGACATAGGGCAGGCAGAGTATGGCACACACAGGGATTAATGGCAAGCAGAGTATGGCACACACAGGGAGCATAGGGCAGGCAGAGTAGGACACACACAGGAGACATAGGGCAGGCAGAGTAGGACACACACAGGGTACATAGGGCAGGCAGAGTATGGCAAACACAGGGAGGACAGTGAAGGCAGAACAGAGCAGGAGACAGGGAAACCTATCAGGACCACTTTGAGATGTACTACATACACAGTGCTGGTGCCCCTTCAGCAGTTTGTATGAGTGTGAACAGGTGAATAATGTGGGCAGTTTCAGTTTGGGTCTGAGGTGTGAACAGTACAGGGATTTAGGGGTGTGAACAATAGAGGTGTTACAAGTATGAACAATACAGGATTACAGTCTGAATTTGAGGTTTAAACAATGTAGGGGCCAGTTAATCTCTGTAGTGATACCTTTTAAATCTTACACATTGTAAGCAGACACAGCAGGTAGACTTTCATGTGGGGGCCACACAAGGGGGTCCTGAGGGCCTCCAGTTGGACAGCCCTGAGGTAGACAGTTAAATTGGTAAAATATGATTAGGGTAACCTACAATGATATAAAGGACGGTGATTTGAGAACATTTACTTAGTATCAGTTACTTGAAAATCCAGCCCATAATGTTTCAAGACTACCAAACTACTACAGTTAAAGGGGTGGTTCACTTTTAAGGTAACTTTTATTATGTTATAGAACAGCCAATTCGAAGCAACTTTTTCTTCAGACTCTCGCCGACTCCCTTCTAAAAACAAATGCTCTGTAAAGATACACATTTATTGTTACTCTTTATTACTGATCCTTCTATGAAACTGCAGATTAGACCGCACTTACTTTTTCTGGCCAAATTTGATAGTTGGGTGCACGTCTAGTAGCCTATTCACAAGGGCTGCTTACTGATCCTTCTATTCAGACTCTCTCCTATTCATATTCCAGGCTCTTATTCTTATATCAATGCATGGTTGCTAGTTTAATTTGGACCCTAGTTTCCAGATTACTTAATATGCAAATTGAAGAGCTGCTGGAAAAAAAAGCTAAATAACTCAAAAACCTTCAATAATAAAAAATGAAAACCAATTGCAAATTGGCTCAGAATATCACTCTCTACATCATACTAAAAGTTATCTCAAAGGTGAACAGCCCCTTTAAGTAAAAACAGTCAATGTTTCTCAGTTTAGTAACCAAAAGAAAAGTAGTTAGCTGAAAATAGTCTAGCAAAGTTACTGTAATGAAAGCATTGGCAGTAACTTGATGGTGGAATCCTAACCCACTGCACATTATGGCTGTATTACAGTCAATCGTTTAAAGCCACAGCTTTTTACATGTTGTATATATGCAACATATAATTATTATTGTGGCTACACTTCCAATCATATAAAACCATTAACAGATTTTTTCTTGATGTCTAATTGTACTTCTTTGCTTTGTTCTCCCTTATCCTCGGTACATCATTTTATCACCAGAAGCCTTTTAGCCACAACAACTTTACCGTTGGTCTCTTGCTGCAGCATCCTCTCCTATTAGACGTGGTCGTTGCGATTGATGCACCTGAACCATCTGTAGCAGCTGATCTGCTTCACATTCAGGAAGATCACCCTTAACTACAAATATGGAATAACCTGCCAAAAAAGTTACAGCAATGAAGATGAGTGGCATACCCAATTTTGGATGTGCCATGGTTATATCCTGTCATATCCATATCTTATAATCCTTTAAAAACTATCACATAATTGTCTTTCACAAAAAGGATTACAGAAACAATATTTCCCACTGTGAGTGCCATGGATGTGTGTGTTCTTGCAAAAAAAAAAAAGAAAAAAAAAAAAAAAGAAAAACATTACCTTCCTGCTGTAATTGGGCTAAGAAAAGTGCAAGGTAGGTGTCTGAAATCAGCTCTGGACCCGTCAAAAGTGAATTCAAGTTAAACCACTACACCAAAAGAAAACAGACGAAGGAAACTTAGTTATAAGTATGATTTTAATCTACCTTCTCTGTTGCATGACAAAAAAATGTATTTATCAAGCTAAAATAGATTTGAGAGGGAAAAAGAAGAGGCAGAAAGGGAAATGGGGAGTAAGAGGTAATATGTAGGTGAGAGAGCTGAAATGGGTAAGACAATAATAATATAATATAATAATAATATTATAATAAGAGATATTGGGGCAGAAAGGAAAGAGAGGAAATGGAAAGCTTTAGATCTATAGTAGTGCTGCTATATACCATTGTATTTAACTGGATAATGCTAGAGATCCATTAGTATATTTGGATTTCTTTTGTAATAATGCAGTATTTGTTGTTGTTGTTGTTATTATTATATAGGCTTGTTTTGTTTTGCGATGTTTTTTCTTTACATAAAATGCTAACTTTTAACTGCACCATTTTGAACACATCGATTCAGTTTGTGCCAGCCTATCTACACATTACATTAAGTTCCTTTAAACTCCTTTAAGCTGATGGTCTGGGGCATGTGCACCTGGACCCCCCAAACTTCCTGGTGAGTTTTTTTTACCACTAACAGAACATAGATCAGAATATTGGAATTATTAGTATCTATGTCTTACATATACAAATAACTTAAAAACCATAGAAAATGTGTAATGAATGTATAATGCAAAGTTGCTTTGAATTATGGTTTCTTGTATTAAAGGGGTGGTTCGCCTTTAAGGTAACTTTTAATATGTTATAGAATGGACAATTCTAAGCAACTTCAAAGGGTATTCGTTGTTTATTCATTATAGTTTTATAGTTATTTGTCTTTTTCTTCTGACTCTTTGCACCTTTCAAATGGGCATCGCTGACCCCATCTAAAAAGCAAATGCTCTGTAAGGCTACAAATGTATTGTTATTGCTAATTTTTATTACTTGTCTTTCTATTCAGGCCCACTCCTATTCATATTCCAGTCTCTTATTCATATCAATGCATGGTTGCAACAGATTATTGCTTAAAATGCAAATTGAAGAGCTGCTGAATAAAAAGCTAAATAACGCAAAAACCTGTCTCAGAATATAACTCTCTACACCATATTAAAAGTTATCTCAAAAGGTGAATAACCCCTTTAAGCAAAATATAATTTATAAAATAAAAAAATTTATATTTATATAAATAAAATTATAATTTTTTGGGTTGACATTAGTGTTGCCACCTTTTCTGGAAAAAAATACCGGCCTTCCTATATATTTATCTTTTTTCCCCATTAATAACATTGGGATCAACCATCTGTTTTACTGGCCAGGCCGCTAAAATACCGGCCAGGTGGCAACCCTAGTTGACATTCCCTTTAAGGAACTTGCGAGCAGCTTTATTGTAAGGCTTTAGTTACAAGGTATAATATTAAAACAGCTGTAATACAGGGAACAAAAGTTATATTTCAGATTGAAATAAACATACCTGCTTTCCTAACTTTCGTACTGTAAACCAGTGCTCCTTATAATTACCAATAAATGCCCTTTCATTTCTGCAAATACAAAAATATACAATGATATAGACCTCATGTTCTGCTACACTTCTTCAAACTACATCATGTACTAAAGGAGCAGTTTATTTTCCATTTCCTTATGCCATATGAGTGAGATTTAAATCTTCATTGCCTTGTTCATCCTAAACTGTGCAGAATGGTAGTTGTTGCAAAAGTGCTTAAAGGAAAACTATACTCCCAAAATGAACACTTAAGCAACAGATAGTACATATCATATTAAGTGGCATTAAAGAATCTTCCCAAACTGGAATACAGTATATATTTAAGTAAATATTGCCCTTTTACATCTCTTGCCTTGAGCCACCATTTCGTGATGGTCTGTGTGCTGTCTCAGAGATCACCTGACCAGAAATACTTCAACTCTAACTGTAACAGGAAGAAGTGTGGAAGCAAAAGACACAACTCTGTCTGTTAATTGGCTCATGTGACCTAACATGTATGGTTTGTTGGTATGTTTATAAGTACAGTGAATCCTACGATCCCAGGGGGCGGCCCTTATTTTTTAAAATGGCAATTTTCTATTTATGATTACCCAATGGCACATACTACTAGAAAAGTATATTATTATGAAAATGGTTTATTTACATGAAGCAGGATTTTACATATTAGCTGTTTTATGCAATATCTTTTTATAGAGACCTACATTGTTTGGGGGGTATAGTTTTCCTTTAAGGTACGCTCAGCAGAGCCTGGACATGTGAAAACCACTATACCATCAAGGTGTGTGCCCACAAGGTTGTTTTGCTGTGCTGTAATTGCTCTGTGTGTCACAGCTCAGAATTATAAACCTTAATTTATTTCTTACACATTTAATCTGAATCATATCCCTTTGATCACATACCTGCAGGAAAGAATGTCCTGTATTGAAATATAGAAGTGACAGACTTTATCTGTCCAATTATTTTTTATGCCACCAGCCCTGTTAAGCTGTTTTATGCTAGATGCCTGTTAAGCTGTCCATACACAATCTTCTCATTGGCCTGCCTGTTATGGATGGGATTTGGCCAGATATCAACCAAGGTGCCCTATGTTTGTACTAAAGTATGCCAAACTGGAACCCTTGTTGAAGAAGTAAGTTTGTGTACATGAGTGAGCCACATCCAGTATCACGTGTACAACTATGGGACCTGTTATTCAGAATACTCGGGAGAAAACCTTTCAACAATTAGGAGCTATCTGGATAACAGGTTTCCGGTTAATAGATCCCATACCTGTATTCCTAAAATCAACACTCTACACTTCATACCCCCAATACCAAAAGTATCTGAGCTAATAACAGGTGTGTTACAAGTCTAGTAACCTGAACAGGCAATGTAGAACATATGACAATTTTAAAGCTGTGAAAAGAAAAGCTTGTAAACTGTTTTCAGAATTTAAATGAATCATTATTGCTTTATGGGAACAAAATCATATTATTTTGCTTGATATGATGAACATAGCAAAGTTATTTCTGTAAAACTGAAAAATCATCATCAAAAGACCAGGCACTCACTCTCCTTTATGCACTTCAGAGGATACAGTTTCCTGCAATTGGGCAGGGTTATGTAAAGGAGGCACTGCCATCCAATTAGAGCAATACTACATAACAGTAGCAGAAAACATGAGGAATTCCTGCATACATGAACTCTGAAGAACACAAAAAAATGAGTAAACAGGCAAAAGTGTTGGGTTCATGTATTTTAAAGCAAATCTAACTGCAAGCCCACCACTAACCCATGCCAACAACATGACTAAGGTGTTATTTTATGTATAAATCTTAACCAGATTTATAATATAATATATTATGTATAAATCTTTTGGTGAATAAAAATTAAATCTCCAAGTTTTAATTTGTTAAATGGCAATTCAAGGGGTGCTAAAATCAGCTGGAAGGCTGCAGGAAGTAAATTGTGTACATTTACAATAGAGATATTCATTCTTAAAAGATAATCTTACATAGGATTGATTCCACGGTTCCTATATTCTCGACTGTTGAACAGAATTAGTTCTAATCCCCATACTCCCAAGGCATCACTTATAACCTGTCAAGAAATAAAATTTTATGAAGACAATGGACCACCAACAACAAATGTGTGACAGCACATTTGACAACTCCTCATTGCAATGCCCCTTGGAACTGTATATGAATCACTGCAATTTGCTCTTTATGCAGTACACCTGCTCAGAAATATGTTTTAAATTGTTCTAACTCACCTGGATTGAAAAAAATCCACTGTCATCCATATTTCCAGATGGTTGCTATAGAAAATGAAAAAAAGATTAAAAGAAAGTAGTAAAACTGTAAACACTGTTGCATTTACTAAGTCACCACCTGGCAACTCAAAAGGTAACATCTGGATCTCAGTTTCCTGTTTTTGCTGTACTTTTCATAGGGAAACCTATTATATGTTTCATACATAAGTACCTGTATTACCAATATTCCTCCCTCAACTGTAAACCACACTTTCAGCAAGCTTTAAATTTCCCTTCTATAATAAAAGTACAAGTGTGGGGTCTGTTATCCAGAAACCCATTATACAGAAAGTTATACATCAGTATAGATTACAGAGGTTGAAATTTATGTATTACTTCAGCCTTCCACAATTAAACTATTCCTCATAAAACAATCTGACTTGATGTGACCTGAAATTACCATGGCTAAAGATGCAACAATAACTCGTTTCATTGAAAATACCATTCTGACGGCATTATCAATAAAACAAACATTCTATGCACTTTAGTATATTTATGCAAGTGAATAGTCCAGAGTCACCAGCAAATGTACAATGAAGTTGCATATTATATTACAATATATACTGTACCTAGAAGGTTGGTTTCAGAGGTTCAGTGTGGTGGAGTAGTAGCATTTGTAAAATTAAGGAACAGTATATCCCCTTGTTCAACATAAGTGCGACGAATAGGGCTAGTGCTGAACGTACTTTTTTCCTATTGCTTTAATTGAGAAAAATCTGTGATTTTCTTTTGTATTTTATGCTATCTACTGACTTGGATAGGAATCTCCCCACTGCTGGTAGCGTACATGAACACTACAGCATAATTTTATGTTTCAAGCATGTAGTTGATCGAGTTATTGAAACCTACTTGCATGAATGTTCTATAATCTTCAGTTGCTAGGCCACCTTCTGCCATCCTCATTCGCTCCTGCTCATCTAGTTGCATGGCAATAGATGATAAATCGACAGCACTAAAGTACTCCCCTTGTAGCAGATTATTGAGACAGTGCTGGGCACATAAAGAGCCCTCTTGCTAAAATACCAAAGAAAAGAAACAACAGACAAAAACTATTTAGATGATAGATTCTTATATCTCTCCAGTTTTTCTAAAATTGAAATCTTTAGAAATTCCCCTCTACAATGGGTGAGATGTATTATTTTAAAAACATTTTATAAAAGGTAAGTATGCACAATTAACAATGCCATTCTTAAGCTTTGTAACATAATAAAATATAATGTATGCCTTCTGGAGAGAATACTCCATAACAATAAAGACATGCTGTTTTTACGGAAAACAAACAAGCATAACATAAAAAAGCAACACAGTAATGTAAATTGATGGAAACCAAGTATGGAGTCCAAAAAATACAATTTTAACAGTTTCACTACAGAAGAAAAATAAACAGTTCCATAACCTTGTCAGTCATCAATTTATAAAAAAAAAAATATATACAGTACAGAAAGTTTTTCTGGGGATGTAGAATCCTTTATACAGAAGAAGCAGTGGACATATGCAACTGATTATGCAGTATGGCATTGTTTTAAGCCTGGATTTTAAGATAAGATTTACAGCCTTCCTATGGCTTCTGTTCAAAATAAGAATGAAGCTCGAAGCAGCCACTGCTGACCCCAATTAGACTCCCAGCTGCCCTTGCTTTCCCACTTTCCAGTGAATTGCCTTGTTGAGAGTTTTCATAGCATGAAGGAGACCTTAATAAATAAAACGTAATCATCTCATTATTGGTTCCTTTGGTCATATCTTATATACCACAGTCAGTGGTCAATAAAATGATTCCAATTCCTGTGCTACCATGATGTCGCGCAATAAAACCATGTCCAGAAATCCATTCTCAAGCCCCATGTCTGAACTTACTTTTTCATGAAAGATAACCTCCATGTTTGTTTGCCTCTGCTTCCAGACACACCCCCGAGGCTCACGTCTAAACGAGTCGGTGGTTTCACTTCCAATCCACAATGCGCTGGCCTATCATGTGATCAGCACGGAAACCGCTCGTCAGGTGATCATTTTTGTGTCACATGATTCATCATGCGTGGCTGCCGTAATGGAGTAGGGTGATGATAAGCGAGTTTTATGTTCTAGAGTGCATATATTAGTTTGCTGAAGAGCGCATTCTCAGCAGGCGATAACGACAAGAGAGATATGTATTAGACATTTTTCAAAGGTAATATATAAAGTACGAAACGATACTGGAGTCTACCTAGCAGAATATGTAAAAATGGTTAACCTAGAATGGCCAATAATGACCAGCTTTTCAATTAGCCTTATTTTTTTTATAGTTTTTGAATTATCTGCCATTTACTGTTACTTTTTATCACTCGTCTATTTAGGCCCTCTCCTATTATTCCAGTCTCTTACTCAAATCAATGCAAGGTTGCTAGGGGAATCTATGTAATTTAAACCCTAGCAACCAGGTTGTTGAAATAAATCTGCTGAATAAAAAGCTAAATAACTCAAAAACCACAAATGAAAAGTGATTGCAAATTGTCAGAATATCACTCTCTGCATCATACTAAGGGGCAGATTTATCAAGGGTCAAAGTGAATTTGAGGGAATTTTCGAAGTAAAAAAATTCAATATTCAAGTAATTTTTTGGATACTTCGACCATCAAATAGGATACTACGACTTCAAATTTAAAATAGTTAGAATATTCGATAATCGAAGTACTGTCTCTTTAAAAAAACTTCGACTTCAATAGTTCGCCAAATTAAACCTGCCGAAGTGCTATGTTAGCCTATGGGGACCTTCAAATGCATTGTAATGCATTTTTCTTTACACATCGAAGTAAAATCGTTCGATCGTAAGCTAGAATCGTTCGATTCAAACGATTTAATCGTTCGATCGAACGGTTTTACTTCGATCGTTTGATGGCCAAATTCGGTGAAAAATCCTTCGATTTCGAAGTCGAAGTATTTTAATTCGATGGTCGAATTTCGAAGTATTTTTTACTTCGAAATTCGATCCTTGATAAGTCTGCCCCTAAAAGTGAATTTAGTTACATCAAATAAAATGAGATTAATACAGAGGAAATAATAGACAGGGTGTGTTGAATCAAACGTTTGTTTTTAAGCTTGCTATGCATGAAATCCGCTGGTGTGGTGAGGTACAAGTGAGCAGATCTTTTGCTGACATGGCCAACAGTCTGGTGCCATGTCTGTGGGGGTGGGGCTACCAAATGAAATCCCGCGTCAATTAAAAAAGGACATGTTGCCAGAAAAAGTTTATGGTAGGTGCTAGATCAACAGATACAAACTTTAAATCACTTTTTTACATTATCGATTATTTAAGTTTATGTCAGTTTCACTAAATTCGTTAAATATGTACACACTCAATTATAAGGGGCTTCATACCCCCACTAACTGGGGGTGGACTGGCCCTGCCTAATTTTGAGAAATACTTTCTGGCCAGCCAGCTAGTCTTTGCGCATTGGTGGCTAGTCCCACAATTAGACAACCGAGCGTTTGTACTTGAAGCCAATATTAGAGGCTCTGGCTAAGTTGCGCTATAGGGGCATCTCCCCAGCATACAGAGCAACGCCCCCCCATTAGAACAGCAGTGGAAGCCTTACAGGTGGGACTCAGACTCCCAGACCTAGAGGAGATGTGGAAAGATGCCCTATCTTTAGTACCCCCAACTAACCATCTCTAGCAGGGACTGATATATACAGACCAAATTCCTCAACAGGGCATACCTTACTCCACAGCGATTAGCCAGGATCTACCCCAGAGATTCAGATCAATGTCCCAAATGCCTCAATGCTGTAGGTACAGTCTTCCACGTCTTCTGGGAATGCCCAATAATACAGGGTTTTTGTCTAGAGGTTTTTGCGTATGCTGAAACCACTTTAGCTCTCCCCAATATCATGTCACCCAAATTTTGCCTTTTAGGTATCACGGAAACACTACAAATGAGACCCACTGCCAAACTGTTACTTACAACTGTTTGTTTTATTATGCAAAAAAGGCAATACTTTTACACTGGAAATCCATGGGGCTGCCTTTATTCAACTTTTGGAAAAAACTCATCAATGACTCTTTGCCCAGGCAGAAGTTGGTATACCAGACCTGCAGATGCTCTGGTAAATTTGAAGCCATCTGGGGAACATGGCTTCAAACTAATGCATTGCCTTAGCAGTACTCTAACAGGGAAAAAGAAATAAAAAAGAAGCATGGTGAATGCAGTATAAATATATGTGTAATGTACTCAGCTTGGTAACCACCCTCCCAGGTGGCTCCTTTCTCTTCTTCTATCCTTTCCTGCTCTATTCCTCTCTTAACCAAGAGGGCTCCCCCTCGGTACTTTTGGAAAAATGAAATGCAAAATAAATACCTACAAAAAAAAAATGTACACATTTTCACTGAATTAATTTGCCTTAAAATTGCATTAAACATCACAAAATGCAATTTGCATTCAATTCATCCACTTATAACACATAATAGTGGCAAATGATCCATCTATTTTGATAATGCTAGGATGAAGCCTACTTCTCAGTGAGTATTATTATACCAAGTATTGCTATGTACACAAAAATTGTCCTCATGATGTGCTGCTACAAATACTATCTATAATCTTTCTGTATATTCCAGAACTGCTTACTCCCCTCTGAGCGAGTCCAACAAATTTTGAGCAATTACACTGTCAAACACTACAAGAATTTGACAGCCATCTGTCTGTTTTAAGGAGAGCCTATTAATTTTCATTCTGCAGAGGTGCAACAGCAATTTGTATTCATAAAGTGGTTTTTGAAGTGAGGCTTCCACTGTAGTGGATTATCTTACCATAAATTGTTTATTTTCCCTGTTACAATAACATGAAGGCAGTTATTTGATTTGATCATTGCTGCCAACGTCATTTTCAGGGTGATAGTTGTCATTGGCAACTAGAGCACCATAGATACTTTCACCATATACTTATACAGATATTGGACCTGCTTTCCAGAATGCTTGGGATCTGGGGTTTCCCGGATAACAGATCTTTCTGTAATTTGGATCTTCATAACTTAAGTCTGCTAGAAAATCATGTAAACATTAAATAAACCCAATAGGCTGGTGTTTGCTTCCAATAAGGATTCATTATATCTTCGTTTGGATAAAGTACCAGCTACTGTTTTATCATTACAGCGAAAATGGAAATAATTTGTCCTTCATACAAGACTTGTCTCCCATAATGAACAAATGAATGACCCTGCCCCCCCTTCCAGCAGCCTATCAACAACACAATGGGCATGTAACACAATGAGGGTTCTTACACACGACACTATTTATGCCTTTGCGGCATGTTTAAGTGCACCTTAACACATTAGCTAATGATTCCATTATATTCAGCCAGGTTGTACTCATAAGCATTCAGAGTTGCATTTTACCCGCTTCGCATTGTGTTTTGTTTTTTTTTTTAGACACAACATACTGCATATTTTTAAGGCAAGTCTCCATTGAAGGACAATGGCAGATGGGGCTTAAAGGAACAGTATCAGTAAATGATAGTGTTTTAATGTAGTAGAAATATAATGCAGTGTTGCCCTGAACTGGTACAACTGCTATGTTTGCTTCAGAAACACTACTATTGTTTATACAAATAAGCTGCTGTGTAGCAATGGGGGCAGCCATTCAAAGGAGAAAAGGCTCAAGTTACACATCAGATAAGCTCTGTAGAACATAATGGTGTTATCTACTATTTAACCTGTGCCATATAGCCTTTTTTCAATTTCCATCATTGCTACACAGCAGGTTGTTTATATGAGCCATAGTAGTGTTTCTGAAGCAAACAGATCTGTTTTACCAGTGCAGAGCAACACTACATGATATTTTCATTACTTTAAAACACTTTCATTTTTTGGTGTTACTATTCCTTTAGATAAGAAGCCACATGGGTGGTTTTAAGCGTTATATGTATGTGTATACTATATTTATTTATATACACGTACACGCATACATAGACATATAATGTACTTGTAAATAATGGTACAGTGACTTCCAAGAATAATGTCACCAGATCTTGAAGACATTGAATACAATAAGAGGCAATGGTCCAGCCACCCAGATCACCTTCCCATTTCCAAAAAGGTTACCTGAAGGTTAGGGAAGGATTCATTATTGTATAGATCAACATGAACTCAGAAATCATCTCAGATAATCAACCAGGGTTGATTTTCCTGATCGAGGACTGCCTCTGTGTATTGATGAAGTCCTTGATCTGACCGCTTACATAGCTGTAGTGATAATCTGATTGTTGGCAAAATGACAAACAATTGATCAGCCCGATATTGCACACCATAATTTAATGGTTAATTGCTTTTTTTCAGAAAAAAAAGTTATACGTTTCCAAAGCAAATAGGTTTATTTTGTTTTAAGTAAATCTTAATGGATGCATAGAATTTTCACAGAAAACTTATCAAACTTAATCAGCAAATATATTTTATTTAAGTTGATGATTTTTGATCTTTATCGCCATGTCACTTCTTCACCAGGCTTTAATTCTCTGTAGAGGGAAAAGAAAAAAACACTTTACTTAAACAGAGGTAAATGGGATCTTCAGCCAAATTAAAGTTTTTTTGCAAAGTAGAATTCTAACTACAACTTTCCAATATACAGTCAGTGTTTTTAAAGGGATCCTGTCATCGGAAAACATGTTTTTTTCAAAACGAATCAGTAAATAGTGCTGCTCCAGCAGAATTCTGCACTGAAATCCATTTTTCAAAAGAGCAAACAGATTTTTTTTATATTCAATTTTTAAATCTGACATGGGGCTAGACATTTTGTCAATTTTCCAGCTGCCCCTGGTCATTTTGAAATTTTTTTTTTCCCATGACAGTAATCCTTTAAAGTTGTTAGTAAATGTAATTGTTTTTCTATTCCTGGCCATGAAGGGTGGGAAAAAGTGGGAAAATGTCTATGTTTATCAGTGTCAGAGATTGGTATGCAGTTATAAGAAATGCCTACTTCAGGTTCCCTCTGCCAAAGAGGACAATACCAGGTATTACAGCAAAGGATGTACTTACTTTTTCCACAGAAGGAAACAGTGACATATGTGTTAATTATTTGTTGAACACATAATTGTAAATTAGTTTTTTAGTTCAATTACCCCGCCTTCATCTTTATATACTGTTTAAATGAAGATCATTTATTAATATGTTAAAAAACAAAAAATTTACATCGGGTGTACTTACTTTTTTACTTTTGACTGTCTTAAAAACGAACTGGTATTCAAATTAGCTGCAGTTCAGCTTATCACTTAAGGGCAGAGACACAAGTGGAGATTCTTTGGGCGACTAATTTTCCCAAATCTCCAAGTGTGTTTCTGTCCTTAAGAGTCTTGACTGGAATAAGCTTTTTATCCAAACAAGCTGAAGTTGCAATTGTAAACACAGATAGAGATATAATTAAAATCTGTCATATCTAGGAAAATCTGCCTGATACCAACCCTTGTAGAAGAAAACACCTACTGCATATGATATTTTATTACAATTACCTCTAAGGCTAACACAAGGTGATTTGTCACCCGCATTTAAATCTGTGCTAGTACAGGCAAAAAAAAATCTCCCAGTAATGCTTTCCCACCAGCAATTAAGTAAATCACCGGTGGGAAAACATATACAGCACTTCTTTCTTCATTAGGAAACTTCTTGCAGCACCACACGTTGCCTGGTTGGAAAACCTGAATATAAACTACATCTACATACTAAATCTGCAAATCTGGCAGTTAGGACATTGACAGCTGGCCCTGTACATTTTATTATCTAAGGCAGGAAATCTGTAGAGCAACATGCTGCTTTGAGCAGTTGAACACAGTTATTTTCACAGTGTATCATTATACAGAGCAGCTCAACAGCAGTGCTGATTTCAAACGCCAATTGGTTCAATTTACATACAGGCAGAAAGAACTATTCTTTCGAATGTGGAAAAGCAATTGATGGGGATGGCTTTCCAGTTTTGGGCAACTATTTTGTAAAAACAATCTCACCTTTTGTACAGCATGCTCTTGTTCCTGAATGAACTTAGCTTTTCATCATTCCTTCTGTCCAGGTACCATCCAATTACAAATCCAACAGGCACAAGCACATTGACCCAGTGATCTCGCAGAATTCCTGCAAGGTTTACCATGGCAACTGCAAGACAAAAAGTAATTACAAGAAATAAAAGCTTTCATTAATTTCAAAGACAGAGTAATGAAAATGTATATAAACCAGATAAATCATGGTGTACTTCAAAATCAACAACACATCCCATCCAGTCTATTGATTTGGGACTCAGATCCACACCAGTGAGGTGCTACAAGCAACATGTAGCTGCTATATGTGCCAACAAAGTCACAAATGACAATACTGCACATATTTCAAAGGAGTTCACAGAATTAATGGTGGTTTTTAGTAACCGTAATATGTTGAACAAACCAATATCTGATGGGATTGGAGAGACTACAAAAATACCCCAAATATCCCCCCCCCACCCCAGAGGACCAAAATTTTTCTCCTGGAACTATAGTTATGCCAATGTTTTTAAATCTATTCCATTCAGCCACCATTTTATGTTATTCTGTGTTTAAGTCGCTGTTCACCTGACACGATAAGTACAAGTTCTATCTGTAATAGGAACACATGTGAGTGAAAGGTTACCTTTATTTCCCAAAGTTTTTACTTTTACTGCACAACAGTAACATTTTATAAATGAGCCTTGGGAAATAGTGATAATATGGCAGCACAGCTCTAGTTATGAAAGATCCATGAAGCAGTGCAATTATTTCTAAACAGGAGCATTGGTCCAGCGAAAAAGTAAGCAGTTTCACAAACTGGGGGTGTCTAACATATTGTGCCCCCCCTCCCAGTATATTATCATTGTTCCTTCAGTTCTAACATTCTATTTAAAGGGATACTGTCATGGGAAAAAAACATTTTTTTCAAAATGAATCAGTTAATAGTTCTGCTCCAGCAGAATTCTGCACTGAAATCCATTTCTCAAAAGAGCAAATTTTTTTATATTCAATTTTGAAATCTGACATGGGGCTAGACATATTGTCAATTTCCCAGCTGCCCCAAGTCATGTGACTTGTGCTCTGATAAACTTCAATCACTCTTTACTGCAAGTTGGAGTGATATCACCCCCTCCCTTTTCCCCCCCGCGGCCAAATAACATAACAATGGGAAGGTAACTAGATAGCAGCTCCCTAACACAAGATAACAGCTGCCTGGTAGATCTAAGAACAACACTCAATAGTAAAAACCCATGTCCCACTGAGACTCCTTCAGTAACATTGAGAAGGGAAAACAAAAGACTACCAGAAAGCATTTCTCTCCTAAAGTGTAGGCACAAGTCACATGACCAGGGGCAGCTGGGAAATTGGCATAATGTCTAGCCCCATGTCAGATTTCAAAATTGAAAATAAAAAAAATCTGTTTGCTCTTTTGAGAAATGGATTTCAGTGCAGAATTCTGCTGGAGTAGCACTATTAACTGATGCGTTTTCCGATGACAGTATCCCTTTGATACATTTTCCTTAGAGAGATGTAGGTCAAGAAATGTGCATATGCTTAATCTACTACATGACCCCCAAGTTTACATGCATCTTGGCCTAGTCATCTGAAGGCCCCAAGCCTCGCACTCTTACCTTTCGGATGAGAAAAGCAGTTACATCAACCAGCCAGAAATGATAGACACAGAGGGCAGTGGACGCTACTAACACTTTAAGTCTGGGAAATAGTTATAGCTCCCCTATGAAAGGGAAAGCTGGCTCAGCTGATAAAATATTCCTATATGTTAGACACCGTTAAACGTGCAAGGTGCGTTTTGGGAAGAAACACTCTGTAATGTTATATTTATTAGGCTTTTATTCAAACGCTCCCCCTTTCCGCCTGGAATGGATTATTCCTCTTGCGTTCCCCGGTCATGCGCAGAAAGAGGATGGCGCCGGTTTCAGCTAATGAGGGCAGATTGTTGTTGGCATAGTACTTCACATGGGTTTATCCGAGGGACAGGTGGGCTCGTATGTAGGTGTGAAAGCGAGCATCTTATCGACGTGAAAAGTAAACTATTGGCGGCTTATATCGTACTGAGAGCTTATTAGTTACATTTCGGTCTACTGCAGACTACCACTAAGGCGAGGGAATGAGATGAGGGGGTCCTGAAGTCTAGGGAAGGGCTGACCAGAAATGCTTTACCCCATGGTAATGTTATGGCGTTGCTTGTAGACAAATCTAGTTCACAATCACATTTTGGGCTCCCCGATTTAGGGAAATGATTCGTACTGTCCCATAGAGATCAATGTAGGTACAGGATGGAAGTAACAGAGACCTGTGCTGAGAAGTCAAGTAAAGAATTACTGTGGAGAGTGTTACCTAGCCCTCAGAGTAGTGATTTACTAAAGAACATAAACTTGGACACCCTGGCGTAATTAAATGCTTAATGAAAAATAAGCCATGAGCCCAATCTTTGCCCCAGACCCCCCCTCCCCATGTTAGCAGTTACCTGCTGGGCCTCATTGGGCTTTCTGGCTGCATTTATTTCATGGCCCACTTGGGTAGGCCTTGATACAGTCACTTCAATCCCCCCTGTAGTTACTTTACTGTCCTGTACAGCTGTAAGCAAGATGATCCTTAGTGCTTGCATGTTTTTCTTTGTTTCAAGTCAGTGGATATGCTCAAGATATCTTTATTGAAACGACTATGACAAGAACAACCCACTGTACTCTATAAATATTTGCATGTACGTATTATAAATATATATATGCTTAATGTATAGATCTGAAACCTCTGCAAAAATGACATCCATCATTAAGCTGACTACCTTGGCCGGCGCCCAGGAAGAATCTGCAGTTTGTTATCTTCTTCAGGTTGATGAATTCCGGTTTCTCTTGGACTGTGGCTGGGATGAGAATTTCTCAATGGATATCATTGACTCTGTCAAAAAGTATGCATAATACATATAAAAAAATGTATGTTATTGCAGTATATTTCTAGAAGTCATCACATGGTGTCAAACTATTTTTTTCAGTTTTTTAAATGTTTCAGAAAAAAATATCTTTGTGTGTGTTCATATATGAATATGTGGATTTAAACCCACAATGTGTGCACTGCATCCAAGCAGTAAACTTTCAAGTAACTTCACATCTCATTCATTTGCAGGTATGTCCACCAGGTGGACGCTGTCCTCTTATCGCATCCTGACCCATTACACCTGGGGGCTCTGCCCTATGCTGTCGGAAAGCTTGGGTTAAACTGTGCAATATATGCTACTATTCCAGTGTATAAGATGGGTCAGATGTTTATGTATGACTTATATCAGGTATGTATCAGTCTTTTCTCATCTGTTAATATGCCATTATGCTTACAACCTAAAACAAATCTCTTGTTTCAGTCTCGTCACAACACTGAGGATTTCAATCTCTACTCTCTTGATGATGTTGATTGCGCATTCGATAAAATCCAGCAATTAAAATATTCCCAAATTGTGCATTTGAAAGGTATGTATAAACCGTGGGACATTTGTCTATTGTTCATTTGTTCCTTTTAAAGTGTTATTGCTGTCACTTATACAAAAAATGAGTATAAACTGAATCTTTAGTTGACCAATTGCTATCAGTGTTACCCATGTGTGAGCTGATGGTGAGGCCGTCTATGATTTGCTTCAGCAGTTCCACTGAAACAAATGGCTGTCGAATGTAACCCATATTTGTTAACTCCGTTGGTATAGTGAAAATGGTGACCACATCTTTTCAACATTATTCAGTTGAGTGATGGCAGACAGGAAAATGCATTTCCTAGAGCCCCTTGACATTTTTTTGTCTGTTGTGGAATATTAGATGTTGATAAACGTGAATGCTTTGACCTGTTTTAGTGATTCTATTCTAAAACCACATGTGACTCTTCTACAGGAAAGGGTCATGGCTTGTCAATCACTCCTTTACCAGCTGGTCACATGATAGGAGGGACTATATGGAAAATTGTGAAAGATGGAGAGGAAGAAATTGTGTATGCAGTGGACTTCAACCACAAGAGGGAAATGTAAGTTTCTTGTACTTGTATTTATTAGGGCGTTTTGTGCGACTCATGGGAATAACCTATCTCAAGAATAAATACGTGAAGCACAAAATAAGATGTTTACATTTATACATATATACACATTACCAGTTGGCCAGTTGCAATGCCTGTTAAACAAAAGCTATCAGTTGGCTTTTGGGAGTTGTAGTTTATCATCCTCAGAGGGCAGTGTCTCTAAGTGATAACTAAGATAGTGGAAATGACATGTTATCGGAATTCCATTTCATACACTGCTCATTATTTTTCTTGATGTTTTGTCCTTAGACATTTAAATGGCTGCTCCTTGGAAATGATCAGCAGGCCATCTCTACTTATAACTGACAGTTTCAATGCTACCTATGTGCAGCCAAGAAGAAAGCAGAGGGATGAACAGCTGTTAAGTGTGTATCTAATAATCTTGATCACTTAGTTACGTATTAAAATATATATTCAACTGTATTTGCAAATCTGTTATTTAAAATATGATTGTCATGTAGACTAAGCTATTTCTAACTCTTTTACTGCATTTTAGCAAATGTACTGGAGACTCTGCGAGGAGATGGAAATGTGCTTATTGCTGTAGACACAGCAGGCAGAGTGCTTGAACTTGCGCAGCTTCTTGATCAGATTTGGCGGACGAAAGATGCTGGGCTTGGTGTTTACTCTTTGGCTCTCCTGAATAATGTCAGCTATAATGTAGTTGAGTTCTCAAAATCACAGGTTTGTGGGCACAATTAAAACATCTGACTACAAAAAAAATCCACTTTGTTAATTTGTCCCCATCAAAAACCTTTTGGTTAATTTGCAGGTGGAATGGATGAGTGATAAGCTTATGAGATGTTTTGAAGACAAGAGAAACAACCCTTTTCAGTTTCGCCACCTCACGTTGTGTCATGGCTTTTCTGACCTTGCTCGTGTGCCAAGTCCAAAAGTAGTTCTTGCAAGCCAGCCTGATCTTGAATGTGGATTTTCAAGAGAGCTCTTCATTCAATGGTGTCAGGATCCCAAAAACTCTGTTATTCTCACCTACAGAACAACCCCAGGAACTATTGCTCGCTTTCTAATAGATAACCCCTCAGAGCGAATCATTGACATAGAGGTGAGTCATGGATTTAGCTTTGGGATTGTAACATGCATCTAATTTTTAAAAGTTCTGGAATAGAAGTGTGTGTTTATGAGGGTTGGTTGCTGTGTATGCATGGAAAGTGGCCTAGATGTGATCAGGATGCAAAATGGTAGTTGAAGTTAATGATCTCCCTGATTTAAAGACTCTTTTAAAAGGTTTAAAATGTAAATATCATCTGTGTAATACTATATTGTTACTAATCGTGATATTTTCAGCCACAACATGGTCCACTGAAAAGATCCTTCCACTTTCCAATGGCCCTATTCTTTTGATCCCTGATTTTGGACTGTACTTCTTAGCAGAATGTCTTTCGATAAAATGTAATTTCTCTTGCCTAATTGGGGAATACAGGCACCATGGGGATGAAGATCCTGCAGCTTGGAGATAGGACACTAACTTGTTAACTGTGACTCCTCCTCCCGCTCTGGGCTTCATCCCCTGTCTCCTCCTACTATGCTCCGTCTCAACCGAAGAGGAGTGTAAGATATAGCAACCCAGTTTCTTTTAGTGTCCTCAAAGGAGAAGACACAGAATAATAGTGGCTGGAGCAATTGATCAAGGACCACGGTTAGGATCATGCCACAAATGGGGACCATTGAAGCTGTTCACGTGTTCCTCCAGCTGCTTAGGTACTAACCTAAATAACTCTTTTGCCCAACAGCCTTTCCGCTCTACGGAGGACTGCAGGCTAGCTCCACATTCCCTGTAGCTGTGTTCCCGCTCCACGGAGGACTGAACCAGCTTGTCCACTCTACACTAATGTAAGTGTGCTGTAGTAGAACTGGACATATATATTTATTTATACAGGGACCAAGACATCATGGGCACATAGCAGCTGGACGGTTAGGCGAGTACACATTCTCACCTTACCCCCTCTAACCACTAAGAGCTCTCTTGCTCTCGGAGCCCCATCATGAGTGCGCACTTCCGGTTCCCTTCTCCTTAGGCGCCAAGGGAGTGCACAACAACGCTCACGTCACTTTTGGGGTCAAAGAAGGGAGCGCTCAGTTCCGGAGAGTCTCCGCTTCTAGACCCAACCGGCTGAGCTCTTGCGCACTTCCATCCACGAGAAGGGATAATTCCCTGGGGCACCGCATCTTCTCAACTACGCAGGCAAGTGATTTTCGACTTAGCCTTCTCCGATGCAAGCACGGAGGAGTCCTTTATACGCTTGCTGCACACAACAAGGGGATCTGGGATAACCTACACTCCCTCTCTCCTTTTTAGACCCCTCCATACCGAGGCCACACCACCCAATCGCTTAGGGGTAACCCCTGCCTATCCTACTATAAAAAAATAAAGGGGGAGTAAAAGCTGCATTGCTATCCTCAGCTATGGCAGACAAAACAGAGGAGCTCAAAGTCCTCAGCACCTTCACGCAAGGCAACACAAGTTTCATACCTTGCCTGTGCAGTGCACAACACCAAATTTCAGTCAGTTTCGGCTGATTCTAGCATGTAGACTCACTCCCTCCACACCTGTGGCCAACACAGCCAGCACAGACTCTGATCTGGCTCGTGCTCTATCCCTCTCCCTTGCTGGCCTACAAAACCTAGCCCGCTTCCCGGAGACATTAAACAAGGTCTTGGAACACCTGTCTAACCCCACAAAGTCAAAAGACATTAGACCTGTGGCATCAAAGCGCCCCAGCATATCCCCCCCCCCCAAGTCTCTCCTGGGGAACAGTTTAACCCCTGGGATGAAGAAGGTTAAATAACCTTCAGGTGATGAATCTGAGGAACAGCCTGATCCAGATCATGGCACTCCCCGAACCCAAAGGGAGGTTGAAGGCCTCATACAGTGCTCACTACTCTTAAAGGACCAGTAACATAAAAAAAAAGGTTTAAAAATTAACACCAAGACAAATGAAACTTTTAAAAAGCAAAGCCTTTATTAAGAAATAACTTACTTAATTAAAGTCCACTTCCTGTCCTCTTCAGAAAAGGCGACCATCCATACTGCATTGATCGATTTCTCCTCCCTGGCTAGTCACTGACAGGCATCCTCCTCCAGGCGTCTAGCAGCAGCAGTGTCTCAGGCTCTTCACTCCTTCCCCGTGCATTGGCTTCCTTCCTCCGCTCACCTCCCTCTCTGTCTTCCCTCCTCCCCTACTCTCAGACAGACATGCGGCGCCTGATTACAACCCAGGCAGAATAGAAAGGCGCACGTTACAGGCTCTCCTTCACTGAGCAGTGAGCGATCCTTGCCTGAGCCCTCCCCTCCAACGTGGGAACTGGCCTGGGATTAACCCTATCGCTGCCGATGCACAGTGAAGAGGAGAGCCTGTGACACTGCTGGATGCCTGTAACGTGCGCCTTTCTGTTCTGCCTGGGTTGTAATCAGGCGCCGCATGTCTCTCTCTGAGAGTAGGGGAGGAGGGAGGACAGAGAGGGAGGTGAGCGGATTAGGGAAGCCGATCCACGGGGAAGGAGTGAAGAGCCTGAGACACTGCTGCTGCTGGACGCTTTTTAAACTTTTTTTTTTTTTTTATGTTACTGGTCCTTTAACATCGAAGACATAACTTCGACCATAGAACCAGCTAAGAATATCTTTAAGAGACAAAAGAAAAGCTCTTGCATCTTCCCTGCATATGAGCAGTTAGAGGAAATCGTTAAATCACAATGGAAAACTCCTAACCATAGAGTACAGATCTCTAAGTGTTTTTCCCAAACCTATCCCTTTCCACAAGAATGCATTGATCTCTGGTCATCGCCCCCAACAGTCGACCCACCAGTCTCCAGACTATCCAAGGCCACCACTATCCCAGTGGCAGTTCAAGGATCCAATAGACAAACGTCTAGAAGGGTTCTGCAAGGCAACCTTCACAGCATCCGGTACAGCCTTAAGACCGATTTTTGCCATAGCATGGGTAGCAAAAGTTATGGAAGTCTGGGTAGAACAGACTGCTCAGCTCATTGGTTCAGAGGACCAATCTACAGACGCCCTACTGTCGCAAATAGCAGATGCGACATCATATATCTGCGATGCCTCCCTAGATGCAGCAAAGCTGATCGCCAAAGCCTCCGCTCAATCCATAGCTGCTCATAGGTTCCTATGGCTAAAGACATGGTCAGCAGATCTGACATCAAAAAGATCCCTAGTTAGCCTACCCTTCCAAGGAAAACAACTCTTCGGGGCCAAGCTAGATAAGATTATATCCCAGGCTACTGGAGTTAAAAGACCACAGACCAGGGCAAAGAGGCCGACCTTTAAGAGAAGACCCTTTTTTCGGCCCTTTCGTCAAGGACAGAGGACAAAGCCACAAACAGACAAGTCCAATTCTAACTTCCGTCCTAAATACCTCAGCAAACAAGGAGCTAGCTGGTCATCCTCAAAGGGACAAACCAAGCCCTCCCAAGACAAATCCGCCACAGCATAAAGATGTACCCACCCTCGAAGGGATTCCTTTAGGCGGCCGTCTAAAATCATTTCGGGAGTTGTGGAAAGACCAAATCAGAGACCAATGGGTCATCCAAGTGGTGTCCCAAGGACTAATAATAGAAGAAATCCAATATACTGCAGCACACTGCAATTTGTATAAAATTCAAAAGTGTACTTTATTGGCTCAAATATGAGCAGACATGTGGCAACGCCTCGGGCCCCCTGTGGCTTGAGAAAGGGTCCTGCGAGGCCCGAACTAGACTTTGTACAGCGTCCTCCCCACAGGTTCTTCATTTCCAGATTACCTATGAATAACTTTAGAAGGGAAAAATTCCTTTCAGTAATCCAAGATCTCTCGTTAGCAGGGACAATACAGCTGGTCCCTCCTGCAGAAAGGGGAAGAGGATATTATCCCAATCTCTTCATGGTCCCCAAAAAAGACAAATTCTTAAGACCAGTGCTAGACTTAAAGCCTCTCAACCCATTTGTAAAGAAATGCCACTTCAAAATGGAATCATACAGTCAGTTCTAGCTTCTATGGAGGAGAACGAATTCATGACAGTCATAGACGTCAAGGACGCATACCTCCATATACCGATCCACACGAGTCACCACAGATATCTCAGATTTTATGTGGAAAGAAGCCATTGGCAGTTCGTTGCACTCCCATTTGGACTATCGTCGGCTCCACGAACCTTAACAAAGGTGATGGCAGCAGCACTAGAGGATCTCAGGAGGCATTACAGTCATTCCTTACCTGGGCAACCTTCTTGTCAAAGGTCCATCAGCAGTCACAGCCTAAACAAACATCTCAGACACTCAAGACCCTAGAACAGTTAGGTTGGCTTATCAACTACAAGAAGTCCCACCTCTGCCCGACTCAGAGCATAGAGTACCTGGGATTGATTTTAGACTCCAGAAAAGGAACTGTATTCCTCCCAGGAGAAAAAGCCAATACTTTACAGAAGCGGATCCAGACACTTCGAACAACTAGCACTGTCTCTCTCCGCACAGCAATGCAAACTCTGGGAACAATGGTTGCATCCTTTCCCGCAATACCATATGCCCAATTTCACCCCTCCAACAACTGATTCTCTGGCATCAAAAGAGGGATCGAAGGTTCCTAGACTGGAAGATACTCATCCCGGAACAGGTAAAGCTATTCTGGTGGACCCACCCGCTGTAAATGAGAAGGGGAAGACCCTTCCCCAACCACATCTGGACAGTGGTCATAACGGACGCAAGTCTTACAGGGTGGGGAGGAATAGTCGGGCAAAGAACAGTCCAGGGCTTCTGGGACCAGGAGGAGAGTCTTCTCCAAATCAATCTTCTAGAGCTACGAGCAATACTGTACTCACTGGAGCAGTTCTGGGGCCTCTCCACGTACCTTCATGTGATTCTGGCTTCACACACAGGCCTCAGCAGAAGCTAGCTTCGGGAGGAAGGTGTTGCAGACAGCCATTTACTGAACACCTAAGAGGTGTTACAGTGTCCCGCCCTCGGGTTGCTTTGGGACATCCCCATGGTGCCTGTGTCCCCCAATTAGGCAAGAGAAAGAGATTTTTGTACTCACCGTTAAATCTTTTTCTCTTATCCTATATTGGGGGACACAGGCCTTCCCACCCTGTTGTACACTGCTGTTTTGACAACCAAGAGTTGTATAAAGTTACTCCATGTATTGAGTTCATATCTGTTTTATAAGGTTCTAAGTTGGTTGAGGGACTCCTTCTCTGTTTTGGGTTGCTATATTTTACACTCCTCTTCAGTTGAAACTGAGCATAGTAGGAGGAGGCAGGGGATGAAGCCAAGAGCAGGAGGAGTAACAGTTAACAAGTTAGTGTCCTATCTCCAAGCTGCAGGATCTTCATCCCCATGTGGCCTGTGTCCCCCAATATAGGACAAGAGAAAAAGATTTAACGGTGAGTACAAAAATCTCTTTATTATTGTACAGAGAATGAACCCCCTCCCCGCACGGTCTATTTCTTGCTGGCGCATGTGCGGTTGAAGATACTCCGGGATTACACTCAACTATGCACGCGCCAGCAAGATCTATGTTGCCGAACTGATCGGAAAAGAACACACAGAATCAAAAGATGGTGCCTGCTAGCTCCTCTGCAGATTTCTGCTTGTATAGGTCTGCTTTACTGTGTGAGACACTGTTCACTGAAATACTCTGCAGGAGGGAGCAGAAAAGGGACTCATTTGATGACTGTGGACTTTTGGGGGCGGGTAGTTCTCCTTTACAGTGCATATCCACCCCAAAACTGTTTTGCATAACAGAAGAAAGTCTAATTGTATGCTACTTTCCAATATATATTAAAGATTTTCATTGCTTACAAAGTTGTTTGGAAATGGGACCAAATATATTCGGTGTGTGCAGTGACAGGCGGCTGCAAGTCAAAACCTGAAGTAAAAACAACTGTGCTTTAATTTTTTTTTTTTTATTAAAGGTGTTTATTTCCAATTTTATGGGGAAGGGGAGAACATCCAAAAAAACTTGTTTCACAAGCAGTAACAATAATTAGCCTTTAGTGTCTCCAATATACAATGCAGAAAATCTGTCATTGGTGAACAGAACAATAAAAGTCTTACACCTTACATACATGCAGTAGTGAACCTGGAGACCTATCTTAGTCAGTGTCTAACCAGCGAGTGTTCGTTTTAAGATTCAGGGAGCTCTATGGTGTGCTTTCATTCTTAATTAATTTACATGTAACCTAAAGTATATTTATTTAATGTGCAATGCCCCTTTAAATGTGTTTATTTCTTTCCATCAAATAGCTGAGAAAACGTGTAAAGCTTGAAGGGAAGGAGCTCGAAGAATACCTGGAAAAAGAGAAGTTAAAAAAAGAAGCTGCTAAAAAGCTGGAGCAATCTAAAGAGTAATTGCTATTGTGTTTTTACTAGTGTGTCAAGTTCTTTCTGTCCTTCAAAAGTAAAGCTGTAGTTTGCTCTCTGTTCTGTGTAGATTACAATTTCTTGAATATAATATATATAAATATATATATATATATATATATATATATATGTATGTATATATGTATATGTATTCTTTCAGGGCAGACCTGGATTCTAGTGATGATAGCGATGCAGAGGAGGATATTGATCAGACCACATCACACAAGACCAAACATGACCTGATGATGAAAAATGAGGGCAACAGAAAAGGCAGCTTCTTCAAACAGGCAAAGAAGTCTTATCCTATGTTCCCTGCACCAGAAGAGAGAATTAAATGGGATGAATATGGGGAAATTATCAAGTAAGGGCTATTTTATTTTGTTGTTTTTTTGTGATGAAACTGTTCTGAATTTCAGGACTTGCTTTTGTGAAGCTAGAAAAGTTCCAGATCACTTCACCCCTGCATTTTTGTGCAGTTATACACTTTAACTGACCAGGGTTCAGCCAAATCCTGGATTCAGTGCATCCCTAGTAATATAATCATATTGTACTTCACTGTGTTTTCTGTTTCACTTTTAACATAGACCTGAGGATTTCCTGGTGCCTGAATTGCAAGCAACAGAGGATGAAAAGACTAAGCTAGAGTCAGGTTTGGCAAATGGAGAAGAGCCAATGGACCAAGACCTGTCTGATGTTCCAACCAAATGTGTCTCCGCAACAGAATCAATGGAAATCAAGTTAGTGACTTTACAGTCAGTATGACTGTAATATTTTATTCTTTGTATTGCTTGGCCAGTTCTGGGACTGGTTTGAAGTCTATTAAAAGCTACAACTTTAAGATACCTTGATATTTTTGATTCTCAAGGAACAGGTTTATTTGCAATACTAGTATTGATAAAGTCTATTATAGCTTAGCATTAGAACAGCTTTTTTGCACTGCTGTTTACAGTTTGTATCCAGTAGTTTAGAGTGAAGTATATACATTTCCACACTTAAGATATTTTCACTTTTAGCATTTGGAAATCTTTAATAATAAACTTGCTTCTTCTCCTATAACAGGGCAAGAGTTACATATATTGACTATGAAGGACGCTCAGATGGCGACTCCATCAAAAAGATCATTAACCAAATGAAGCCAAGGCAGTTGATTATTGTGCACGGCCCTCCAGATGCAACTCAGGACCTTGCTGAGGCTTGTAGAGCATTTGGAGGCAAAGATATTAAAGTGTATACCCCAAAACTACATGAGACTGTAGATGCAACAAGTGAAACGCACATTTACCAAGTGAGCATGCACAAAAGTTCATTTTTATGTTACACCATGTAAACCATATTATTCATTTAAATAGGAAGCTATATTTTCTGAAACAGTTTTTTATACCATGTAATGTTTTTTTTATGGTTATGGAGCACTGTGTGTCTTATTATTCTTTATCAATGTGTCTGAATTAAAGGGGATCTGTCACCAAGACAAAAAAGCTGTATAATAAAAATCCCCTTTCCAAATAAACCTGAAATTCAAAAATCTTTTTTTCATTAAAACATCCCATTCTAAAGAGATTTAAAGATCTCCGCTGTCAATGATATTTTGCCTACCCTGCCTCTATGCCTCAGGCATGATGATGCAAAGCTTGTCTTAATAAGTCTTCACAAAATCTTTTGAAGACTTATTGCTGTGATTGTGAATTCCAAGATTGAAGGAAACCAAGATTTAAATAATTTTTACAGTGCAAGTAAACACATTGAAAAATAATTCGGAATTTTATATTGGTGTGACAGGTCCCCTTTAAAGCAGTTCTGCAAAGAAGGATAGGCTGAAACTCTGCATATGACATGGTTGCTTGCTGTATGTCTCATGACTTTTGCAAACTATATTTGTAACTACAAATCTTTGTTCCTTTTGTTCAGGTAAGGCTGAAAGATTCCTTGGTTAGCTCCCTTAAGTTTTGCAAAGCCAAAGATACAGAGCTGGCATGGATTGATGGGGTACTGGACATGAGAGTATCAAAAGTAGACACTGGGGTTATATTAGAAGAAGGGGAGTTAAAGGATGAAGGGGAAGATTCAGAAATGCAAGTGGATGCTCAAGTTATGGATGCAAACACAATAGCACAGCAAAAGGTCATTAAAAGCCTGTTTGGAGATGATGACAAGGAGTTTTCAGAAGAAAGTGAGATCATCCCAACATTGGAGCCATTGCCAAGCAATGAGGTTTGTATATTGGGTATCCGGATATTAGATGCTATATCTGTAATTCTTTTGGGCTTAGTTCTCCTACATCTCTAGCAGAGCTTTAGCAAGTAGTATGCAGCATGCAAGTTATTTTACTATATCAACAGGTTCTAGGAGACCAGAGTAGTTTCAGTGTTTGGTGGAAAACTGTAGAATTGAGTTGGCTCTTTCCAGGGGTGTGTATTTTAGCTCAGTACAACTTTAGTGCATTAATGTTCTTCTGCATGATTGAAGGGAGAAAGTCATGCCTCCACACTGGATTCACTGCCTGTGTTTTTTTCTGAATATTTATGTATTTGAATTACCTTAACTTGGCTAGCTAATGATGTTTACATAATTCTTATGTTCGGCCTGACCTGTGTTTTCATATAGAAATGATATTTAAGTATCTGAAGTTATTTCTAAGATAAATTACACACTTCTCAATATGTAGCTGTATAAGACTACATCCATCCAAGGTCCATCTATAGATGCAACTGTGATCTGACTAGGATGTACTAGCTGTATCGTGTGTGCAAATGAAAGTGTCAATGAGGCTTAAATGTATTGCTACCATTTTTACAAAATACCCTTATTCATAAGATAGAAATTATTTCTTGCAGTGCTTTGCAGTAATCCCTGGTGGTTTGTCCCATTCTACTATTTATGGGGTAGCTCACCTTTAAATAAACTGTTAGAACGGCCTGTTCTTAAAAAAAAATCAACATTTTGCCTTCCTGTTTTGCCTATTTCCAGCCCTCAAATGTCGGCGAAACTTCAGCTAAAACATGTTTGCTCCGAGGCTACAATTTTGATGTTCCTTTTTATTTCTCTTTATTCTCAGGCCCTCGTCTATTCATATTCCACTATTTTCCTGCTGAAACAATAGATAAAAAGAAAATTAAAAAAAAGAAAGAAAAGTTCTAAATACAATTATTAGCTAACTTCCCCCCTCTGTTTTATGTCAGTTAAGTCTTTTAATTAAGCTGTACACCAAAAAAATCACAGTCAGGAGTGACATTTGCGCCCTTGTTGTGGCTTTATTTAATATTGTTTACAGGTCCCAGGACACCAGTCAGTTTTCATGAATGAACCACGACTCTCCGATTTCAAGCAAGTCCTTTTGCGGGAAGGGATTCAGGCTGAATTTGTTGGTGGTGTGTTAGTGTGCAACAATATGGTAGCTGTCAGAAGGGTGAGTCCAGAACCTGTCCAGTTCCCTCATGTCCATTCACGCAAATAACGGGGAATACACGCTGCCGTGCAATCATATACTTTTCTAAGCTAGTACTTCTGACAATGCACTTGCTATTCAATTTACATTTTATTTAATCATTTTGTTTGTAGGCGTAATGTTTTATTTATCTGTGTAAAATATGCTATTTTTTATTTTGCAGACGGAAACAGGTCGGATTGGGCTAGAAGGATGCCTTTGTGAGGATTTTTTTAAAATAAGAGAACTTTTATATGAACAATATGCCATTGTGTGAAGAATGTGTGTTTATAGAGACATGCCATGTGAATTTTTTTTTTTTTTTTTTATATTTTTTTAACCTGGAAAATGCATAGAAAGCAAACCGTTCAAATAATAATTTGTTACAAACGGAGTTTGTCTTGTCTGGATTTCAAACATTACCCAGGAGCATTTCTTCATTAAGTTCTGAAAAGGCATAGATAATAACTTTTTCTCTTTCAGGATGATCTAATTAGATTATTTGTTTTAAAGTAAATTACATAGGAAAACAAGTCTAAAGGTGGCCATAGACGTAACCATTACGATCTTTCTTGGAAAAGATCTTTCCAAGAAAGATTGTTTGTTTCAATATACACGTGTAGAGCTGAATCGTCCGATATACAGACAGATAGAATTCTACCTGTATCTAATGCTTCAGCACTAACAGTGGGCGATGTTGATGCCCGATCAAAATTTTCCATCTGGGCCAATCGAGGAGCTGACCAATAGCCAAGTCTTCTGCCAATATTGGTCGGCTCGTATCCCTGCCATACACGCGCCGAATATCATATGAAATTTTGTTTTGCACGATAATATCTGTGCGTCTATGGCTGCCTTTAAGTAGTGATGGGTATGAGGAAAGTCCTACTCTATTGGTTCTGGCTAGGAATGGTTTAATCCTTCTAGTACTGCTTTCTTTGATCTTGCAGCACCATGTTTTGCCAGTTAAGTTGGGAAGATGTGGCATGGTGTAGAAGTAGATCAAAGTGAAGCCCAGAGTCGGACTCCACATCAGCATTAGAACTATAGTACTTTGAAGTTTCACATGTACATCCTACCAATGGTGGTACTAAAAGGACTAAATCAGGCTTGGAAATTAGAAGTCCAATGCAAAAATGGGGTTGGTGGTCTGTACAAAAACAATAAAAATGGTGTATGCCAATTCCTTCTAGTTGGACACATACTGTATGCACATATGTGCAGCAGCTCAGTTGAATAAATAAAACATCAAAAGTTGAAAGGAAAAGGAACTCAAGCAGATTGACTGCAAAACATTCATTTCAGCTAGTGTCAACATGACATATTTCGGGTCAGAACCCTTTATCAAGTGTTTATAGAGGGTTCTGACCAGAAACATGTTGTGTTGCCACTACCTGGAATAAATGTTTTGTAGTCAATCTGTTGGAGTTCCATATCCTTTCAAATTTTTTTTTTTTTTGCTAAATCAGGTTTGGACCAGCAGAATTTAAAAGCCAATACAAAGGAAGAAGGACAAGTAATGATCTTGGGAGATTTTAATTACTCAGATATTGACTGGAGCTACAGTACTGCCAGAACAGTAAATGAGAACAAGTTTATAAAAAAAATTGTCACAGGTTGTTGAGGAGCCAGAAATCATGCTACACTGGATCTAGTGATCTTTAATGATCCACAAAGTATAGCAAATGTTTTAGTAGTAGAACCCCTAATCAAGACCATAATGTGATCTCATTTATTATCAATATTACATTGGAGCAACATAAAAATTCAAAAAGTAAATTTTAGTTCATTAATCTCACTACTTCAGAGCATAGATTAGGGTGTTGATGTTTTTTTGCTAAAAACACAGAACAGAAATTATTGTCATTTAAAATCATTTTAAACCATTACTGTTCTCTGTTTATTCCCTTGGCAAGTAAATGTGAGAGTTAAGCCCATAAAATGAACAGAAACTGTACTGTTGCCCTGCACTGGTAAAACTAGCTTGTTTGTTTCAGAAACATTACTTTACAGTGAAACCTTAATTACATAACCTAATCCTAAACTTTCTTAAGTGAATACATTTGAGGAGTCTCAAGACACAGCTGATTGGGGCACAGATGATTCAGCTCCGTCTACTCAGTGGTTGACGCAGGATATTATCCATAAAGGTTTACTCAAAATTAATGTGAACAAGGCACCACGGCCAGATGGAATACACCCTCAGAGCCAGGCCTCTCTTTCTAATTTCTCTAATTCGCTTTCATCTTGTATGGTAACTATAGGTTGGAGAAAAGTTCCTGTAATTCTAGTATTTAAAAAGGGATTATGATCTGAGCCTGGCTGCTATAGGCCGCTAAATTTATCTGTGGTGGGCAAGTTATTGAAGGCTTGTTAAGGTATCACATTCAAAATTATGTTTTAGTAAATGTCATTATGAGCAGTAATTAGCATGGCTTTATAAATGATAGGTCATATCAGACAAATTTGAATTTTATAATGAGATTAGTAAGAACTTGGACAGGAGAGCTTCAGTAGTTTTGGTCTATTTGGATTTTGCCAAATTGATTTGCAATCGATTCAGTGCTGCACTAATGACTGTATTCTAAACTCAGGTCTGTTGGTCTTGGTAATGTCGTTTGTACAAGGATAGGAAACTGGCTACAGGATCAGGTACAGAGGGTGGTTGTTAAAGGGGTTGTTCACCTTTAAATGAACTATGATGCAGGGATGGATATTCTGAGATAATTTGCAATTGTTTTTCATTCTTAATTATGTATGCTTTTTGAGTTATTTAGAGGCCTGAATAGAAAGATGAAGAATAAAAAGTAGCAATACCAATACATTTGTAGCCTTACAGAGAATTTGTTTTTTAGATGGGGGGGTCAGTGACCCCCATTGGAAAGCTGGAAAAAGTCAGACGACAAAGGCAAATAATTCAAAAACTATAAAAAATAAACTATGAATTGAAAAGTTGCTTAGAATTAGCCATTCTATTACTTATTTGACTTAAAGTTGAACCATCCCTTTAATCATTCATTAATGACTTAGGGGAGGGTATTGTAAGTAATGTATTAGTGGTTGCTGATCACACAAAACTATGCACCTGGGATGTTAAAGTATACAAGCCACTTATACACGTAATAGGACTGTACTAGGCGTATCTAATGGAAATAGGGATAATAAACTTGCCTGTAGCAAGTAATGCCAGTCAGCAGCTGCAAGGACAAACAAGTATTTGAGCTGTATTAAAAAGGGGCATAGATTCGCTGGAGGAGAGGCTCATTCTTTCACTTTACACAGCGCAGGTAAGACACCACCTAGAATATGCCATACAGTTTTGGTCTCCAGTGCTCAAATAGGATGTTATTGAATTAAAGAGAGTCTAAAGGAGGACAAATAAGCTGATAACTGATATGACGGCTATATAAAGTAGCCATCATATATGTGTGTATGTGTATATATATATATATATATATATATATATATATATATATATATATATATACACATACATACATATAAGAATCTCTCTAATGCTTAATTCATCAGCAGGTCCATCCAAACAAACATGAGGGCATCTATTTGAATAGAAGAAAGGAGAGGTTTTTGGGGGTTTTTTACAGTGAGCTGTGAAGTTTTGTGAAATTCTCTGTCTAAATCAGTTGTATTGGCAAATACATCAGATAGCTGTCAGGAAGGGGTTGTATGGCTTTTTAGCAAAAAATGAAATACAGGGTTATTAATAATAACTCTTTGTAAGTTAAATTGAGCCAGGGACTGGTCTGATTGCCACCTTGGAGGCAAATTGAAGGGGCTCCAGTAGAAGTTTTTTGCCTGCCTGTGGATCAACTAGCAGCTAAACAATTTTTTTTATATAAACATAAAAGTTTGAGCTTGATGGATGTGTGTCTTTTTTTCAACCAAACTTACTTTGCAAAGCAATAACCCTGATCTGCACCCAACCTTTTCCACTCCATGTCTTTTGGGGACCTGCAAATCTGGTCCATCTCATCTGGCTGGACCCCTCACAGGGCTTCCACCTGTCCCTTCCTTCTGGCAGTCTTGTAAACCGAGGATATATACCATATTCAGATTCCAGCATTCCTAAGCATTTTTTTGGTGGAAGAAAGCATTTTACCTGGTTCTGCCATTGTCACTTCACATTTCTAAATGAAGCATAGTGGGACTTCTTTTTTTTATCAAAGTCTTAAAATGTAGTTGGTCATATATATTCACATGTAGATCTTTAATATACAGGAAGTAAACCCTTTGCTTGCTGCAGGTTTGTATTTGTACTTTATGCTGTCGGTAAACACTTCATGTCATAGAATGAAAGGTCCTTGGAAACCAAATCTATAGTGAGAGAAGAATGGTACTTTTATGCCACAAGCATAGATTCCACTGTAGGTAGCATGTGAAGGGTTAACTATTATTCCTAGTTTTCTGTATGAGTTTATGTAGATAGGAATGGCAATTCTCAACTATAGAACTAGGTCATCCTATGTACAATAGCTGTCCAGATTCTGTAGGATATGCAAATTGCAGTAATATCCTTCCATAGCTCAGGTGCCCATTAAAGAAAAAAAACAAACTGACCTTTTTAAAGTCCCTTAATTACATATAAATGTCAGTATCTGCTTTTATCTTAAACCATAACAGAGCCAATATGGCTATTTACTCTTTTCCAAAGCAGAGATCAACAGTACATCTGACCACAAGGATTATTAAGATTACTATATACTCGCACAAGGAAGCCCCAGTGCCACATACAGGGTCAGAAGATCTATGCTCTGTTCTCTGAAAACCCATCCAAGAAGCCTGTATTAGAGACACACAGGAGATGTTATTTCCAGTTTATGGATTGCAATGTTTTGAAATATGTAGGACTGATGTTCAAGAAGAGACTACAAAAAGCAGGTTTTGATAACATTACATTTTTTTCGTTTAACTGCCTGAGCTTATGGGTTATCACAGTTGAACGATCATCTACAATATAGTGCACTCTAGACTACAGTATAGTCAGCCTTGGTTTTTATCCTCCTGCTCTTCACATACTTTTTTTTCTATTTGGGTCACACAGACCATCATTAATTAGAACTGTGATGCACATCATGTTTCAGCCGAGTGGTCGTTTGTGGTTTTGCTCCTTTTCTTTATGTTAGCACTTCTGTGACTGCAGACATGTACTGCCACACAAATGGTCTGTATTTTTTTTTAATATCTCTTTAACTTTGTTTTTTTACTGCGTTTATAGGTTGTCACGGAATGCAAAATTGTAAAAAAAAAAAAAAAATCAAACGACATTCATACTGTGCATACAAAACATAAAATGGCAAGATAAAACATTTTTCAAATCTTCACACTTGGGTTTCAGTACTATTCCAATTATACATTTGTGAGATATTATGAAAATTAGTAATGATACTGTCATTTTCTTAGAGTGCCATATAGGACTTTTTGCATTATGGTGTAAATCAACCAGTTTGTGAAAATTATGATTAGTCCATCAGGAGTAATCTGTAGGGATTAACCCAGGGGGGAAATAGGGTTTTCCATTATAAATTGTGAAAATTGTGTGATGTATGTTCCAACAATTTGTAAATAAGTGTAGGCCAAAGTATAAGATGGAATATAATAGGGTTTTGCAAATGATATGCTTGTAGGACAGGGTAGGGTAAATCAAGCATAGACTTGGTTGTGCAGTTTGGTCAAGTTTGATTCTAATGTCCAATCACCTGTGCAACACAAGTAACTGATTGGTCTTATTGGATTTTATAAAGTCTTTTGGGATAGAAAATCTATTCTTCCAACTTCTCTTCTTAGCGAGTAATCCGTGAGTGAGTCACTTGTTAATATCTGTTTATTCTGGCACTGTTATTGCCCACTATTAACATTACTGAGGGCTCTTCCTTTAACCTTGACAGCTAGAATACTAGACAGTGCCCTATATAAAAGCTGTGAACAAAATAAATATTTAGTTTTGCTTGAAAGCACGGCACAGCGTGAAAAATGAGCATTTAATATACAACCCTATTTTCAAATATGTTAGGACATGTGTCCTGTGTAAAATGTAAATAAAAAGAAATTGGGATGATATGCAAATCACTGAAACCCTATTTTACATTTTGCAAATAGTACAAAGACAATATATCAAATGTTAAAACTGACAAAATATATATGCTGATTTTAAGTTTGATACCAGCAAAACATTTTAGAAAAGTTGGGAGGGGGTTGTATTTTCTCAAAAAATTAGCCAGTCTTATTCATAGTACATATAGCCTATCCTTTTCCAGTCATGATTTTAGCTCAGCCTCACCCAGTAAGTATTGCCAAGAGCCAGCGATCCTCTGTTTTTTTGAATAACAGTAGTGCATATAGAATTGGACATACACAATTTTATCTGCTTCAGATTTCCACTGTGCTCTCGTCAGTCCATCGTCCATAAAGAAGACTGTTAACGCATGCTTTGCCATGTGGTGAAATGTGTAGGGGGAAAAAAACTAATATTCAGGTGAAATTGGTGCGCCTCATATTTGTTGGTATTTAATAGGTGTAATCCTCCATGACAAACATTAGGTGGCATACTCTACATGGTAATGATATTAGTGTGACTATTATTATCGACATCTCCCTTAAGTAAACTGATACACTTTATATATATATATATATATATATCATTATACACCTGAAGAGCCATCCGTTTTATAAGGATCAATCACATTTATAAAGGTTTGTAATCTTTTTCCTGCTCAATGGCACAAATTCAGGTGTTGAATAACTTCTGCCTTGAAGAGTTGTTTATAATGCTGTGTAAGAAGTATGGCGTTTGTCAAGCTAGTTCTTCTTTTTACACCGGAATTCAACACTCCAAACACTCCAAATATGCAAAAATTGATTACAGTTGGCAGGCAGTTAAGGGAGGCTTTTGTTACTGGGGGAGCGGGTTAGTTCTTCATTAAACTAGAGAAGAGGTGCTTAAAGGGCACATATCCCAGTTAAATTGTTTCCCCCATCGCAGGTGCCATTTAATAGCTCCTGCACTCCAGTTGGGGGAAACATGCTCCTAGTGAGCAATATGCAGCTGTGATGGAACTCCCACCCTAGGCAGCCTTTTTGGGATTCTAAGCATGCAAATAATGAGGCATGTCCCAGCTTGCAGTTTTGTTTCTCCAAGCAAGAGTGGGGTCTTTATTAGCCTCCACCTCTGATGGAGGAAACTATTTTACTATAAAAGGTGCCCTTTAAGGGGAGATTGGATAGGATAACTATGAATAAAAATATTTGGGGATCTTTCTATACTTTAGGTGCTTCCATGAGACACAAAGGCATACATCTAGATCTGCAAAAAGGAGGTCCCATCTTTAGTTGCATAAAATCTGTACTCACCTGAAATTGTCATTTTATTTGTCCCAAAGGCAGTATACATTGAAGAGTTAATGATCCAGACTCAGAATTAAAATAGGCCCTGGCATTTAATTCAGCTACATAGAGGCCCAATCAGCCCACACAAACCCACTAAATACTGATTTTCTATGGCACCTTATAGCAGCCCCTCTTCCAGAACCCACAGATTGCCAGTCTGGGCCTAATCCGGACCATTGAAGAGTTAATGATCTGGACCAACACTCAACTGCTGAAGGCTGCACTGTGCTTGGTTGTTAAGTCAAGCCTGTAGTTCTTTAACTCTCTCCATGAAATGGCTGTACTGGCAGATATATTAGAAAGCTTCGAGAAAGGGTTAGATGGATTGAAAATACAGGGTTACTGAGATTTACATTTTGTATAAAGATGATCCAGGAACAAGTCCAATTGCCATCTGTGAGTCAGGGGGTCAAGAAGGAAATATTTCCCCCCTTGAAGGATAGTTGGAGAGGCTTCAGATGGTATTTCATTTTATTTCCCTCCCACTGAATCAGCTAGCAGTTAGGCACACTTTATTTGAACAAAAAGATTAAACATGATGGACGAGTCCTTTCCCAACATCAGTTACTATGCAACTGAGCCATAACCTGTTGACTATTCTATTCCAATTAAGAGCAACTGATTGCAATTTTGTATTGCTGCCTTGTTTTTCTCTTGTCACTTTAATAACTGCCTGCATCTGTTCAACAAAAATGCTATTTACTAAATAGAAAGCACGTTCTCTGATTGCATCAAGTGTCTGAACAGAAGCCTAAATGAACCGGCAAGTTGATATAACACGTTACATAGTGAACTTGTGCAAAAGAAGTTGTAATGAGTAACAAATTGCCATTATTTTTAAAAGATGATTTAAAGACCAGCATTGTTTTAAACATTCATTATCGCCATTCTCAATCTGTGCTACTCGTTAAGGTTAGGTTTTTCTTATCATCTTATTACATATCTGCTACTGTTCATGTGCCCTGGGGTATATCTCCCCCCTGCCGCCACACATACACCAGTTAGTAGCTGGCACATATAGTGGTGTGGGAGTGGAGGGCCAATGCAGGAGGAGAAAAGCAGAGATTGCAAAGAGATCAGATTATGAATCCCACACACGTACTGATGACTCATAAACTGAGAACCACAGCTTTATCTACTGTTAGTTCCTTGATGCCCTGTCCCTCTGCAACCAATTATTTGTCTTAACCATGAAAAATATGTCTTCACTTGCCCCCATTTACATTTTTACATTTTTAATGTTACTGTAAAATCAAATATTTTCCTTCTGACACAAAGTCATTTCTAGTTTACTGCATGCATCATTTGTTCACATAGAGAGGTAATAATAAGAAGTGATGTGCCACAGTAAGGCTGCATTCATAAAAGCACCCTGGCTTCTATTGCTCATGCTCATTTCTCATGTAGCAGCTAATTTATGATACATTGATGAAATAGGAAGGACCCTTCTGCTTCACTTAGCTGCTAACCTTTGCAAGATATAAAGCAGGTCAAAGCAAGTTTCATACTGTATATTAGTATTATTATGTGTTGTGTATGACTGTGCAGCCAGTTTGAGACTTGCATCTCCTTTTCTCTATCTATCTATCTATCTATCTATCTATCTATCTATCTATCTATCTATCTATCTATCTGAGAAATCATGGGCTGCTTACTACATATTTTTTAAGGACCACCCCTCCCTCTCCTTCCTTTAACCCCCTTTGGTTTTTGGGTGGTAGGATCATTTAAAGGTACACTGGAATCATATGGATCACTTCATCCCATTCTTCGTAACATGTTTTTCCAGCAACATGTGCCAGATGATAACTAGCAATGCTATGTTTTTATAAAGGGATTGTTCACCTTCCAAAAACTATTTTCAGTTCAGTTGGATTCAGATATTCACTAGAAACCAAGACTTTTTTTAAAACTGCTTTCTAAAATTGAAGTGAATTTTAGTGCTCCTCTGGTGTTTCTGTCTGGCAGCCCAGTAATTCATGTGCAGACTCTAAACTGTAAAGCTGGTCATACATATAGAGATCCACACAAGCAGATCCTTTACCAATATGCCCACCTTGAAATGGCTGATATTGGGCTGATCTGATCCTTTGGCCAATATAAGCAGACCAGTTGGGTTGAGTACTGCATCAACAAGCTCCTTGCATTGATGGGATTTTTTAAACCTGCCCAATTGTTGGTCAGAGAGGCCCGTCATAGGGCCCCATACTCAGGCCATTAGGTCTGGGTATCAGTAGGCTCTCCTGTTTCTTAAAAGTTGGACTATTTCATGATCATTTCCTATTTCTGTATGGAACCAAAGAAGATAAATATATGTATGAATAGATTATAATATGTAAAGAAAAGAGACTAAGCAGGGAATAAATGTTTTGATTGAGGAGAATATGTGGGCTTGTGGTCTAAGTTTTTCTGGTGGGCCCCAGGGATCCCAGTCCAATACTGACATAGGGTCACAGTTCTCCAGACTGCAACATCCACATAAAGGCCTTTGAACTTACTGTGACTGAATTTGAATTCAATTTTAAAATCTCATACAAAGAGTAATAGGAAAAGAGAAGTTACACCACATATTTAATAAATGGCACAACAAGTACAGGTGACAATTAAATGCTACCAGTTGCTTGGTTACTATAGGTGATAAAAACTATAGAAAATTTTGACAACTATAACATATAACCCGTTATTCAGTCATCCACACAGAAACTTGAAACAGTGTCAGGCCAAGCTGGCTGAGCACCCTAGCCAACCCAACCAGGCACATTGCCCCCTCTCCCAGGCAAGTGCTCACATGCTTGGACTATGGAGGAGCACTTAACATCAGCAGTCTGTAAAGGGACATGGGCCCGGACCAGGGGAAGGTGACAGAGAGGTATGTGCCTGCAGCTCCACCAGCCTTGCCCCCTACGCATGTGCCTCTTCTTCCTACTCTTAGTTCTGGTCCTGCTTGAAAGCTAAGCATATAAAAATCACACTCAGCAAGAATATAAATATATAGTGCTCTGGTGCAGTGCAACTATATCCTGCAAGATAAAGAAAATGGACAAAAATAGTTATGGTAGCTGAAATATATATTAAAGGAAAAAGATAAGGGCTAATACAGTAAATAAGGAGTACCCTTTATTATTGAACATACATAATTCCTTAGCAGAAAAAATTACCAGAAACCTAGCATCATAAATACAAGGAGACAATGGAGAGTTTATCCCATGTGCTCAATGCACAGAGGATGCAGTTCTACAGTAAGGAATTTATATAAATAATACAGCATGCATATAGCCATTGGCAATAATCTATTTCTCATGTATGGGATTATGTGGGGGAGAGTAATAGATTAATAGGCAGAAGACGTTTTTCTGATATTAGGTGGTATTACAGTTAGGTCCGTAAATCTTTGGACAGAGACAACTTTTTTATAATTTTGGTTCTATATATTACCACAATGAATTTTAAATGAAACAACTCAGATGCAGTTGAACTAAAACATTGCATAAAAATGTGAGGAACTAAAACATTTTTTAACACAATCACTTCATTTCAGGGGCTCAAAAGTAATTTGGCAATCGAATCAAAGGCTAACATGGTGTGGGATATTCCTTCGTTATTTCATTATTTCATTATTTCATCAATGAAGTAGATAAAAGCCCTGGAGTTGATTTGAGGGGGAGTGCTTGTATGAGGAAGATATTGCTGTGAACAGACAACATGCGGTCAAAAGAGCTCCCCATGCAAGCTGCAAAACAGAAAAAAAACCCTTCCAAGAAAAAAGGGTTCAAAATCTACAGTTTGGTACATCCTGAGAAAAAAAGAAAGCACTGGTTAACTCAGCAATGCAAAAAGACCTGGACGTCCATGGAAAACAACAGTGGTGGATGATCGCAGAATCATTTATATGGTGAAGAGAAACCCCTTCACAACAGCCAAACAAGGGAACAACACTCTCCAGAAGGTGGGTGTATCGATATCCAAGTCTACCATAAAGAGAAGACTGCATGAAAGTAAATACAGAGGGTGCACTGCAAGAATAGAAAGGCTAGATTGGACTTTGCTACATCTAAAAAAGCCAGCACAGTTCTGGAAAAAACATTATTTGGACAGATGAAACCTTCTACCAGAATTATGTCAAGAAAAAAGTATGGAGAAGGCGTGAAACAGCTCATGATCCAAAGCATACCACATCATCTATAAAACATGGCGGAGGCAGTGTGATGGCTTGGACATGCATGGCTGCCAGTGGCACTGGGACACTAGTGTTTATCCATGATGTGACACAGGACAGAAGCAGCCAAATGAATTCTAAGGTGTTCAGAGACACACTGTCTGCTCAAATCCAGCTAAATGCAGTCAAATTGATTGGGAGGTGTTTCATAATACAGATGGACAATGACCCAAAACATACAGCCAAAGCAACCCAGGAGTTTATTAAAGCAAAGAAGTGGAAGTCACCTGATGTAAACCCAATTGAGCATGCATTTCACTTGTTGAAGACTAAACTTCGGACAGAAAGGCCCACAAACAAACAGCAACTGAAAGCTACTGCAGTTGTTTAATTTAGAATGGTAATGTACAGAACCAAAATTAGAAGAAAAAAAAAAAAGTTGTCTCTGTCCAAATATTTATGGACCTAATTGTATGTGAGTCAGCATCAACAACTGCTGTATATGTGTATTAGCTACACTTCATCCTCGGACGTTACTTCTCCTGTGTTACATGACTACCAGCAGCCAGTCTCTACCCAAACAGAAGAGTCAGTATTTCTAGACATAGTATTTATTTTAAATAACAAGCTTATTCAGGACTATATACAATTGTTGAAGCACCACTATACTGCTACTTTAAGAGTCATATAGTTGTTCACTTATGCTTGGGATAGGTTTAGTCGCATATATGTTATACCTAACAGAAGGGTTCTAAGTAGAAACTGACAAACATTTCATTAGCAGGTAAAGGCCAAAAGTCAAATGTAATTATGTGGATTTTTTTAAATGCAGGGATAAATATAAAGGGACTATTGTTTACCTCCAGGAAATATTTTTTTTCTTAAAACAAATCCTTTTCTTCTGTGGTGTCCACATGCCACCAAAGTAGTGATACCTGACCTGTGGGATTAGGTATATAATAACGAGACATTTGGAAGATGTCCAAAAACATTGAGCAAGTGGGAAATCAGAATGGAAAAATAAAAAGTGTCACAATGGCAAATAAAATATGTCCCAGTGAATGCAAAGATGTACGCATGCATTGGCGTGTAGACAATTAGGCTGATAGCTGCAGTTTATGAATTTTTCAACAATGTTAAAAAAACAAGTCTAGGGTAAAGTGGAAGGTAAGGGTATGTCAGTACAGGTATGGGACCTGTTATCCAGAATGCTTAAGACCTGAGATTTTCCAGATAATTGAAACTCAATTGTTTTGCCTTACTGCCAGTATATAAAAAGCCATAGTTATCTTTGCTTTGAAACATTAGGAGTTATTTATCAATAGTCCTATGTTGAGCAAGATAGCATTAGACTTGGGGTCTGGGGCCCACCGGTGTTGCTGCCTAAGGTGCTCCCCACATCTCCTCAAAGGCCCCTGCTCCTGCTGCAACCCCCCTCTGACCAGCCCCCCACCCCAGCCACAACACCCTTCCGCCAGCCTTACCCCCACCCCCACGCACTTGTTTTCTTTTCTTGCAGCTGCGATTGGAGCCAGTGGGTGAGGTCAGGGAGCATCGCCGAGGTTCAAAGGTCGGGAACAGGTGTGGGTGGCAAAGCCCATCAGGTTTTTCCCTGGTGTCGGTATGGCTGGTGCGACCCTGGGGCAAGATAAGAAATAACTAGTATGTTTCTTAAAAAAAGTATATCATTCAATACATGTTTTCTGTGAAGCTGATGGAAAGGTTACAGAAGATGGTGAAAGACACTGTGACACCAAAAACTGGCCTTTAAAGAGTTGACTAATATCTGATGAACCTGACAATTGTATAAATGCAACTTAAGACAGCCCTTGTTCACACACAAACATAAGAGTGTATGTAGGCTTGTGTGGCCCTCAATCAACCATATCGGCATATGTGGGAGTTGCTATAGCAGTCCTATGCTAGGATACCAAAAGAACAGCACAGCAGTGGTCATGTACAGGACTCACATAAACCTCCTTTCTGACCAGTGTAAGCATGGCTTATCCAAAATAAATGACATTCTAGGAAATATATAAAATAGGAGCTGACTACTAGATGTTATACTTAGACCATATTAGAAAATGTTAAAATGAAATAGTTTGCCTTTTAATAGATAAACCAGCTTGGAACCTTGTACCTTGCCATTGTCGCTCTCTCTAATTTTTTAAGTTAGTACTTGGCAAAGAAAGGAAGCAAGAAAGAAAACTGGCTATTGGAGTCATTCATTCATTCCAGTCTGAACACTAAGCAGTTAATTCTCTATATGCATGGGTACTCTGACTAACTTTCACATTCCAAAACTAGGCAGGTTAAGTGGCTCCTGAGGACCCGAGAGTCTATATGTTGTGACAATGTGATAAAAGCAATAGATTTTTTGGGGTAGGGGATGATGTGACTAATGAACCAAATGCTAATACACTGCTTAACATTTCAGCGCTACTGTATATACTGTAAATAACCAGAACATGAGTAAAACAAAGCCAAGAACAGCAAGGCAATACCCAACTTAAATGTTAACTTTAGAACTTTATGGCTATAATGATATATATATAATAATAATTATTATAATTACTCTCAGTGCATATTCCCTGGTTAACTGGAAAAACTTTCAGGATCTTCATGTGCTTGTAAGATTTTTGTGCATACCATGAAAAACATGCCAAATGTATCATAGCCTAGTTTTTAGAGGTATGACATATTTGATAGATGTAATGTTTTTCTGTGCTGATTACCCATGCTACTAAAATATTATAATCTTCATAAATAATTTCTTCATACCTCGTTAGCTTACCAGTATATGTCCTTTTATTCCCAAAGCACATGTGATAAGGATTCAAATACCTTGCAAGCAACCCCTTGGAAAATATCTTTACAAGATCAAATAAGCTGAAGATCTAGATGTATTATTCATGGTGATGCCAGGAGCATCTCTAGGCCTCTCTCACTGATGGAATCAGCATATTTCCCTGGCAACAATAGGGTTAGTTTGCTTTATCATTAACTGATGTACTGTACTTACCACCTTAATTATGAAAAATGATGATTAAAGTAAAAAGACTGCAGAGATTTTTACGCTTACATATGTAAATTAAAGTATATCAATTTATTATAAAACAAGATTCCTGATAAAAATAGAACCTTTTAAGTACTGATCACTATCACTGATATTAATTGTAATGTTTACCTGATGTTGATCTAAATAGTTACTGCCAGTATAGAAAGTTGTCTCAACAGAGCCTCTTAGCTCGCACTCTGTGTTTGTACCCACAATTAATATTAATTGCTACCTGGGCCAATCACCTGCTGTTCACACCAAGCTCAAATAGCAAAATACATTTTATTTCACAATTTCATGAACAAAAAGTGGTATTAAATCTTCTCTACCACTTTAAACATGTCATTCTCATAATACCACCCAGTACCGGGCCAAGTTGGCTGGGCACCCTAGACAACCTGGCCGACCATGCTGCCCCTCCTCACACGTGAATGCTCCCCCACGGGAAGCGCGAACGAGCACACGCGATGAGGAAGAACGAACATGCTGAGTTTCTCCTGCAGTTGGACAGCCACAAATGTCCGAACTAGGGAAAGGTGTAAGAAGAGGCATGTGCCTAGGGCGCAAAGGTAGAGGGGCACCAGGCACTTCTGCCTACCCTTAAGTACCAACATACTAATAGCCAGCTTCAGACAAAAAGATACTTTATGAGTGGACTTCTTCACAACTATTTAGTGTGTCACTGATGCTCAAATGGAGACCAGCTTGTGTCCATGGTGCCCTGGTGTTCTTAGTCATCAACTTCACTGTTCCCATGGACCACTGCAATAGAAGGAAATTTCTGCTGTTCTGCAACCCACCAAATAGAACTAAAGCTTAACTAACAAAGTAGGCTAGAAATGTTGTACATTATGTTTTGGGCTTCTGTACCAGCCCAAGGCAACCACAGCCCTTTAGCAGTGAAGATCTGTGTCTCCAAAGATGCCGCAGTAGCTCCCCATCTTCTTTTCTGCTGATTCACTGCACATGCTCTGTGCTGCTGTCACTTACTGAACTTAGGGGCTGACTCACAATATACAGTACACATAGAATATAACTGTCACAATATAAGGCTGATTAGTAATTAATACAGATAATTACTACATGGCAACACAGAAACCAGTGCAACTAGCATCAGAATTTAATCAGCCAATAGCATTAGCTTATATTACACGCAAACCTTATTTTCTGCTTGATTTGCAACGACTTCTAAGCTTAGCTTCTCAACAGCTACTCAGAGCCCATTGAGCATGTGAGTGTCGCAGACACTTTCCAAGATGGTGACCACCTTTGAAAAGTTTGAAATCCTGGATCATTGCTACTATTGAGAAGCTGAAACTTTAAGCTGGTGCAATAAGGTCATTATATAAAACATGGCATTTTTAGTCATATTCATTTTTAGGGTTTAGTTCTCCTTTAAAATGTATATGTACGATACATAGAGTTATATGCAACCAAAACAATACTCTCTGAAAACTGAGACACACTGATATTTAAATTAAAATTACACCAACATACCAGTCTTTTGCAGTCAAGGAGCAAGATACTGATTGAAGATAATAATGGCACTTATTATCTCTTTCTTCCAAGACAAAATAGACCCTTTTCCATTTCTCTTTGACCAGTGAAGTGTAATGAGCCATTCCTCATTACAACATTCCACATTAGCCACTGCTACACCACTTGCTGTTTCTTTGCTTTCAGAAATCACTTAGCCAATGGATTAAAAAAAAAAAAGTCCAAGTGTAATGAAAAGTAAAATAATATCAACTCAAATTAAGCTAACAAACCAATCTTAAATGGTTACATAATTACATTAACTTAAATAAACCAGACTGGTGAATTTATTTAAACACAATCTTTTATAAAAATCCTTTGTGGTTTCCCTAACAATCTTCTAACAACACATACATGTACAGACCTTTTCATGTTGAAATAAAAAGACACCTGCAATTTGAATCCATTTTTGTAAGCCTCTTGAGCTAATAATTTATACATTTTAACCATACTTGTGTCTAATAAAATGTTCTTACAAATAGATTCTCAGTTTGGCATATATTTGTGTTAATTGTATACATGTTAAATACAAATGGCTGCCTCCAAGCATAAGAACACATTTCAGTACATTTCATTATGTGAATTGTACCTAGAGACTCATCAGCATAACACCTGCAAGGACCCCTTTTCCTATTACTTTAAAACAAAATGTATTTAAGAAATGGCACTAAAGGGGATCTAATATCGGCATTCTACAAGCGCTGTAATGTATCACACTGGCAATTCAACAGTAGGTCAAAACAAACAATGCTTTGTTATACTCCCTTGTGTGTCACTGTCAGGATCCAACAATAATGTGCTACATCACTGTTTCTCAAACTTTTCAAGCTACAATCCCATTAAAATAGTGACATTTTTGTGACCACAGCCCTGGAGGTTTTTCTGTTGTGAAAAGCCAAATATTAGAACACATTCAACAATTCCAAAGGGATCAAGCATATATCACAAGTTTAAGATGTAAGGCCCCATGCAAATTTGAAGTAGACCGGAGAGATGGAGGAGATGTTAAGTGAAACTGACACCTTTACAATAATGTGAGCATGAGATTTCCTACATTATTATTGAAAATGTTTCTTTAACTTAACAGCGATGACACATTTTTGTTAATGTTAACAGGCCCAATTTGTGGCAAGGCAACATTTTAGGGGAGGCATGCCGCCCAGCCGCATTAGGAATGCAGCGTGTGGGGTGTGTGCTGACCACAGGCACTAGGACCGCGAGGCAGTTTAGAGTCTGCACCTGAATTACTGAGCTGCCAGACTCAAACACCAGGTTAGATTTTAACTTAGATTTTGGAAAAAACAGTAACAAATAAAAAATGGAAAGCCACATAGGCCCGGGCCTAGGGATGCAAAATGATGGGGGTGGCATGCCACCCGCTGGCCGCAACTGAACCTGTCCCCACCTGGTACCCTGAACCTGCTCGCCACCGCATCTCAATCCGCCCTCCCAGTGCCGGCAATTCGGAGAATTGCGAAGGAAGTCAGGTGATCAGGTCGGGGGTGAGCGGGTGGGGGGGTGAGCGCATTCAGGCCATGAGGTGTAGAAATCCGGCCCTGAAGATGGCAATAAGATGTGACAAAACATACTTTTTTAAACCTGATTCCAATCACAGGGAAGAATAAACACAGAAGAGAGGGAGGATTATTCAGTAAGGAGTTGGATGGCTTGAGAGAGATGTTGCTGAACAATGTCATTTTTTATCTCAGTTTTACTTTTGAGAAAAACTATTCAGGTTTTAGTGTGAATTAAAATAGTTTTGTTTGGTTAAGCAGAGACTGGTATCATGTAAGATCAACTCTGCCAATGTCTGGTTCTACCATGGATGTGCACCAGTGCAGCACAAGAGTGCATGTATTTTAAGGTTGATTCTGTTTGCGTCTTGTGTATGCATTTTGGCATTAATCTGGCATTAATAACCAGAAGTAGATTAAGACAGGATTTGTTTGAGATGTTAATAAAAGTCAGAAGAAATAGAGAGATGTAATGAGATTAATGCAAGTCCAGCCCTTATGGAGGCAGCATCCCCAAATTTAGCAGTAGGGTTAGTGGACCATGGGACACTGGAGGATCCGGAATATCAGCAATCATTAACAAACCTCTGACCAAACATTTGGGTAAATCCCCAACTGAATTCGAACTCTAATCTACATATGCAAATTAAAAGTCCCCTCCAAAAAATGATGCACAAAAACAAATGAAGTTTAAAGTCCCATACTTTCATATGTCTTCAGATTCTGTATTTGTCTAAATCCAAATGCTGATGAAAAAGCCTTGGATACTGAACCATATACAGGATTGGGAGCATCCCTGTTTTTGCTGTATCAATTTATAAAAGGGCTGTTCACCTTTAAGTTTTCTTGAAATGCAGGCCCGAATTTGTGGAAAGGCCACCTAGGCCCGGGCCTAGGGTGGCAGGATTTTAGGGGGGCGGCATGCTGCCCAACCACAACCACATTGGTTCAAAAACACTGGAGATGCGCTGGATTTTTTATTTTTTTTTAAATTTCCCATGCGCCAATCCCCATTGATGATGAAAATTTGCACGAATAAAGGGGGGGACAGGGGCGACGAATGGCAGTGGGCCTAGGGGCACCCACTATGTAAATCCGGCCCTGTTGAAATGTGGCAAGGCATTTCTAATCCATGATATTCCCAGTATATTTTATTTTGAACCTATCCCAGAGTTGAAGGTGTGGAATCAATCTAAGATTGGGAAGATTAGTGGGAAGATTAGATGGTAGAGGGGCCCAATCCCTTATTGTAAAACCTTACAGCAAAATTGCACTCAAAATGCATAAAGCAATGATAATTTCAAAATGTCAGCGTCTCTAAATCAGGACTGTTCATGGGAGTTCCCACAGAAATAGCTCAATGATCTCTAGTGATGATTTACTGACCTCAGTCTAAGTGATGTTCAATACAAAACACGGGTAGTGAAAGTTAAACGGAGCTCACCCTTTCCTGTAGCGTGTTGGCCGCAGCTCTCGCGATACTCCGGCAACTCCAAGCCGGCATCTGTAAGGCAATTCCTGTGTATCGCTGTTCAGCGCTGGCCCATCCACATCAAGATTCGCTACACTTATTCTTTGAAAAAACAGCTTTATTCAAATTCCATAGGTGATAACAGGCAGTGGGTAAGTGGTACGAACGAACGCGTTTCGTGCCCTTTCTATTGGCACTTCATCAGAGAACCCTCAATCTTAGTGAATCTACAAAGCTTGGTGATAGGCTTAACTGCACTGATATGGCTGAGGTACATTTTTAAAAATATATATTTTCTTAATTAAACCACAAAAAATCTAACACTTTATTGTTTTAACTATTGTAGCTACAGGATGAATTTAAAAATAGTAGCAATTGTCCTGTTAATATCAAATGCCCTTGACTTTATAGTGACACCATTTATGACTTGAGTTTTATGACACACTTGGATGACACATGGCTGGAATGGTCTTCACACAAATAAAATAGCAAAAGTGTAAGCAATGAAAAAGGGTTAATAACTACTCTCATAATTCTGCCCACAAGCTCCTTTCCATCTATGCATTATTAAATCGTTTATGTACTTTAGCAATATAGAAAAGATTCTGCTGTTTGAAGTTAATAAATGAAATATAACTGTGGGTGTCTGATTATTCTGATGTTATATAGAATGAATAATACTAGTGCTACAGTTTTTTATCCCTGATTATGTCTGGTAGGTATCTTTCAGCATTCAGACATGCTTTAGTCTAAAATCATATATTGTTCTCAAGGTAAGTAATTTCCGGAAGGTTCACCTTTAAGTTAACTTTTAGTATGTCATAGAATGGCCAGTTCTAAGCAGCTTTTCAACTGGTCTTCAGTATTCATTTGATATTGTTTTTTTTAATTATTTGCCTTTTTTCTTCTGACTCTTTCCAGCTTTCAAATGGAGGTCACTGATCCATTCTAAAAACAAATGCTCTGTCAGGCTACACATTTATTGTTACTGCTGCTGAATAAAAAGCTAAATATCTCAAAAACCACAAATAATAAAAAATGAAAATCACAAATGTAGCTGCCCGTAATTTGTAATACCATTTACAAAAGCCTTTGCCCGCCGTTTTCGACTTTGGGGGATGTGGCCCCGCCGCTCTTGCAGCACTACCAAGTGACTCCGCCCATTTTTGTGGCACGCCCCACTGGCTCCTCCCCTTTTTGTGTCATGGTCCTACCCTTCTCTATAGAATAGAAGAGGCCCTGAATAAAAGGTAATAAAAAGTAGCAATATAACAATACATGTGTACCCATACAAAGCATTGTTTTTTATATGGGGGTCAGTGGAAAGCTGGAAAGAGTCAGCAGAATATGGCAAATAATTCAAAAACTATAAAAAAGAAAAAATGAAGGCCAATTAAAAGGTTGGTTAAAATGTGCCATTATATAACATACAAAAAATACTTAAATGTGAATCACCCCTTTTAATGGCAAAGTTCATTCAACTTGCCTGGGTCTGTGCACAGGAAAAGGACATCCAGCTCTTTTAGTGTTAAGTTACACATTTGCATTAACATTTTGGACACAGTGCTCACATACCAGAGATACTGGGGCTGTTGTGTTAGAAATACTTAAGAAGAACAGAGAGATGCCTTTATGTTAAAACAATAATGATGATTAGACGCCATGGGATCTGCTCCATGGGGGAAGAAATGGTTAAATAGTAACTCGTTGTGTTGGAAAATGTCCCCCAGCATCGTCACAAGCTTTCACAATGAATGAGCTATTATTTAATACTCTGTATCGCAATATTCTGCATAAATGTATGCCACAGTAAAGCTGTCTGTTTAATATCCCGAGTAGACCTGAATGGTTCTTGTCAGGCCTAAGGGGAATTTGAGGACCAGGCTTGATTTGTTTAAGTTATTTATTCAAACACAACAGCGATATATGAACCCCAAAACAACTATTTGACAATTTTACAAAGCACTGTTGCTCTTTATCCAAGATGTTATGTTTTAGTTAAAGGAGTACCTTTAGGGGCTATGATACTGTACAAAATTTATCAAAGAGTGAAGTTCCGCCACTAGAGTGAAATTCCGCAGCTCTCAATTCATTTCTATGGGATTTTGAAAGGCGTATTTATCAATGGGTGAAAGTGATAAATACGCCTATAAAAATCCCATAGAAATGAACGGAGAGTGGCGGAAAAGACCGAGAGTGGTCTGAAACATTGACGGGTGTTTAGGGTCAGAGCCTATGTCCCAATAAAGGCATTTTAAGATAATAAATCGCTGACTGGTGCTGTCAATTACTATATGTGTAATGCAGTTGCTGCAACATATACATCCATTGTACTTTAACTTCACGCCGTATGCTAATTAGTCATCGCTAGCGTAGCTTTTGGAACCCTGGATGCAACTTCGGATTTTCGAGAATTAGTGTTGTCCTGCCGTATCTACGCCTGGTGAAATGTTGCAATGTCAGCGAGGCTGTCGCTGGTGCAATTTCTGAGGTATTTAAATTTACCCCAACATGTTTTCTCAAAAAGCAGAAGCCATGCCCGTATGTGCTGCTGAAAATTCTGCAAGTGACCACAATCAAGTAACAAAGCTACGTGTTAAATATATTTCTCAAAAAGAATACAGTCCCCATACAGTTGCTCAAAAGAGATGGGTCAACTGTATTTCAAAAAAAAACAATAGGTTATTTAATTGAAATAATTGCCAGGTATGAAAGATTTTATACAGATATTGAATTTATCAGAATTCATCACAAACACACCTAGGACGATAAGCATAGAAAATGAGTAAGCCTCTTTAAGATTTGAATGAATTCTTACTCATATTGAGCCTGGCCCCGAAGTTCCCCCTCAGTACAATAGCAAATAAGTACATCTGCTGTGCTAGCACAATGTCCAGAACCTAGAAAGATGAGCATAAAAAATGGATGCCCCAGTGAAATACTATTTAATCATTTGATATATTCAGAACCATGAAAACAACAGTATACTTGTCTTATACTGTAAGGAAAATGTCAACCCACAAAACTAAAGTAAGCAGGATAAGTTCCTCTCACAAGTGTAAACATTAGGCTCATTCAACAGAATGCAAACTAGTTAACACAATGCAGCAGGTTCTCATAATTACTCACAAGTGTTTATGAATGCAGTGCATTTAATTAAAAATACTAGTGAATAATTGATCCATGTATACAAATGTGTGACTAGCTGAGCTGCCTGCAGTCAAGATGGGTCTCTAAAGATCTGTTTCATGAAGTATATTATCTTAATACTCAGGTGCCTATATCTGCCCTTACTTACAGTCAAAACAAAAAAATCAAACAGTGCATTGAATATACATAATTTTAAAATGCATCTGAATGCCAACACACCATAAAACATTAGTACAAATCCCAAATGCAAGCCTTAACTTGCAGATGCAAACGAGCAACCCTCCCAACAAAAAGAATTGCCATATACATAGACAGTGGTCTAGTTTCACATGATATTAAAGGTGCAGATCCAGTTTGCCCTGGCACTCAGGCCGAATGAGAAACCTGCAAAAAAGACTGACAATCCTAAACTGAATCCAGGATTTGATACAATCCTTGTATTCAATAAAAATATATGTTAAAAAGCTAAGTGGTTCTTTACAATATATATACAAAAAAATGACAGAAGTGATGCACAAAGAACATGTGTTGGAGGTTTTCTCATGTCATCATACACTGGTATAATAAATCATAATTATTATAATTTTATCAATTATCACAATCGTTGTAATTTTATATGAAGTGTGTTTTCGATGGTTAGAATCTGAATATCCATACTTATTCCAGGGGGAGAGGATGGATTCTCTTATATTTTATTTTTCTACCTTTCCAGTTTCTTTACCTTACTGTCTGAAATGTATGTTGTTTCTTGTTATGACAATGCATCATAAAAAAATACTTCCCTGCCTTTCACATAAAGGTTTCTCTGCTTTGAGAACTAAAATACTATATATCATTTGCTCACAACACTCTAGAAATTGGCATTAGTTGGTTAGATAAGACAATCCATCTGCAGACATGAGAACCAACTAAAATGACCACCAACTAAAGCCATGGGAATTATATTTTTAAATAATGCCACAAATAGCAGCATCTCTAATTCCATTGCATAGGAATACTGGCTCTGGCATATATTTTAGTAGAGTAAGCACCAATCCTGTGCTCAAGCTGATGTCCCTTGTGATGATGATCAAATTAGGCACATTATCGCTAGCTGGTCAAATAAAAATGACCACTCAGGACTCACCCCATACGATGCCTTATCCTCCATTCAGTTCCACAAAGATCCCGTGTGCTCATTCACCAGCATCCCTACTGTAGCTTATAATCACTCCAATATAAATCAGGTGCCACTCTGGATGAAAAAGAGAATCTTTATGGCAACAAGTCAAGAACCTACATTGCCTGATGCTTTTCGGGAGAACACCCCCTTAGTCACAGGGCGTCATTATCGCTAGCTACCTAGCATCCACCTCCCTCCTCTCACGTTATTTGTGACACATTCTATGGTTCCAATGGAAAGGGGAGAAAGTGGCAAGGCTTGAGAGCTGCTACAGAAATAAATGATCCCCAAATAGAAAAGTTAGATATCTGAGAGGAAATTATTATAGCCAATCAAGTGGCACAGTTGATTCTTTGGTGCAGATATTTTAGGGGACAAAATTGTGGCCTAAAATGTTGGACACTGCTATGTAAAAATGGGAAAAGTGTCCATAGCACTGCACTTAATTTGGCAGGACCATGAAAAAAAAACACAAAATGCTGGCAAGTCTGGTGGTGTAAATGTGGGGTTTGATCTAAATCTTATAAAACAAACCCAATTAGCACCAGAATGTCCCTACAAACTGGATTGCATTATAGGAAGATTCTGTGTGACTTAGCTCAGTTTAATCATTAAGGAAGATTAAGCTCCCAGTACATTGATTTGCTATAATATTGTATAAAGCCAAGCTCTGCAAAAAAAAAAAACAGATTTCCTTGGATAGGTTTATGCAGTGTTTAAGAAGAAGTAAGAGGTATTAAAGCCAAAATATTCATGCCCATAATGTTTACATTGCAAGTTTGCAGAGCAAACTGGCAGCTCCAAATATGTTCTCATGGAAACCATACAGAGAGGGGGCAGTAAAAGTGAAGTGAAATTCATTTAGTGGTAAATATATACAAACATGGCGATGAAAACATATCAGGTCTGCCTAATAGCGTCAGATGAATAAAATTACTTTAAGCTTGCTTCTCTGGGAATTGTCATGGAGATGGGTATATATTTGCATGTTAGGCAAAGGCTGCTTTAGAAGCTGGAAATTCTACTTTGTTTACAAATGAACATTACTGCTGTAGACTCTTTCATACTTATGGGTTTTATTTATAAAGAATGTTAAGATTGAAGACAAAGGGGAAGATTTACTAACTTGTGCAGTTGACAAAAGCAACCACTAAGGGCCCATTTCAAGAATGCTCAAGCCTTGGGACTAGAGCAGTGCTGTCCAACTTCTATGGTACCGAGGGCTGGCTGGAATTTTTCTAATCTACATGGTGGAAGGCTGATAATGGAAGCCAGTGTTAGCCACTCCCTGTTTTAGACCACACCTACTTTAAACCACACCCATGTTACCGCAACACCATGTCCACATTAATAGCACACCAAAAAAACAGATGTTGGTATTCACTGCAGGGATCAAGCCCGGAACTAGGGGTAGGCAGAGTAAATGGCTGTCTAGGACACCATCATTGAGGGGGCGCACTTTTAATGGTTTTTTTTTCATTTGTTTCAAAAGTTTATTTAATAATTTGTTTCAGTAATGATGGTCACTCATTCGGGTGGAATCCCCCTCCTTCACCTTCTCCCTCTTGCCAGCAATAGCTCCTTCTGTGCGGCAGTGCAGCGTGAAGTGCGTATTTGCGCCAATGATGTCACTGATGCGGTTGGGTGGCAGAAAGAGGCAGAGAGCTAGTGGCCTGCTTGGTGTGGCTCTCGCTTGCTGCTCTCAGCCTTGCACAGTTGCACTGAACTGAAGACATTCTTTCTATTACTGTGAAAGTGTGAAGCTTCCTGCTGGCACAGCCAGGTACAGATTTGGGCCGCATGGCCATGGGCCGATAGTTGGACAGCCCGGACTAGAGCATTCAGGTACAAAAACCACACTACTTAAACTTTTGTGTGGTTTCTTCCTTCAAATACCTCAGCTTCCTGCTGATTGGGGTTTTTTACCCTAATAAAGCTCTGAGCTTTTTATTTTTTGGGTTTAGAACTCTTGCGTGGTTTTTGTTCCTGGATGCTCAAGCCAAAAGGCTTGAGCATTCTTAAATTGGGCCCTAGGTCACATTGTTGTGGACTAATCAAAATAAATGAGTGGTTACAATTGGTGTCAGCACTGATACAAATTAGCACATATGTTACTAAATCAGCCCAGTGCTTCTTACAGAACAGCAGAAGATTTTGACAAGGTCAAGAAGGTCAAGACAAGCTTGTTCGATTGATTAACATATAGGAATTATAACATGCTGGTATTAAGTGCAGTATTTAACTATAGAATGCTGATCCTCAGAATGTTTGTACCAAGGTCAATACTTCTTTGAAAAGAATAACCAGTCCTCCATTCACAGAAGAAGAGGCATTCATTCTGATGGAAAGCTAATAAAGTTAAATAGATTATAAAAAAGAACTGTTCTGGTATACTAGACATCATTTAACACTCACCAGGCAGGGTGCAATGTGTAAAAAACAGGTACATGGATGGGATCCGTTATACGAATTATGGTCTCCCATAGACTCCATTTTATCCAAATGATCCGAATAATAAAAAAATATTTCTTATTTCTCTGCGATAATAAAATAGTAACTTGTACTTGATTCAAACTAAGATATAATTAGTTCATATTGGAAGCCTATTGAGTTTATTTAATGTTTACATAATTTTTGTAGTAGACATAAGGGTATGAAGATCCAAATTACAGAAAGATCCATTATCCGGAAAACACCAGGCCCCGAGCACTGTGGATAACAGGTCCCATACCTGTACAAGCCACTCTGTCCCTTGGATGGATATCCACAGGTGCAGTCCTTGTAGTCTGGAATATAGTTAAATTTTATACATGAATACAGTGCTGTACTCAAGGGTGTGGTAGGTGGAGGTATGTAGGCATGCCCCCTTCCACACCCATCTATCCCATCATTCACACACTCAAGTTAATGAGTGGAGGGTGAAGAGAAGCCCTATGCTGGATGAAAATGCTTCTTAAATGAGCATTAATTGGATGCAATTATATTCCTATAAATGACCATTATTAAGAAGCAACTAGTATTATATAAATGTTTTAGTGCTGCTGTCCAAAAAAATTTTTTCAAAATGAATCAGTTAATAGTGCTGCTCCAGCAGACTTCTGCACTGAAATCCATTTCTCAAAAGAGCAGATTTTTATATATTCAATTTTGAAATCTGACATGGGGCTAGACATATTGTCAATTTCCCAGCTGCCCCAAGTCATGTGATTTGTGCTCTGATAAACTTCTGGAGCACATAAGACACAAAAATAAAGACCGCTTCAGCTCACCGAACCTCCCTTCATCCAGGTGCTCAGTCGACAGTGTCCCCACTGTAAGTACATATAACTCAGACAGGCAGACGGCACTTCTGGAATGTGGTTTATTGGGGTTGCTGCTGTTAGACACCTAATGCGTTTCGGGAATATATCCCTTAATCATAGGGATATATTCCCGAAACACGTTAGGTGTCTAACAGCAGCAATCCCAATAAACCACATTCCAGAAGTGCCGTCTGCCTGTCTGAGTTATATGTACTTACAGTGGGGACACTGTCGACTGAGCACCTGGATGAAGGGAGGTTCGGTGAGCTGAAGCGGTCTTTATTTTTGTGTCTTATGTGCTCTGATAAACTTCAATCACTCTTTACTGCTGTACTGCAAGTTGGAGTGATATCACCCCCCTCCCTTTTCCCCCCCAGCAGCCAAACAAAAGAACAATGGGAAGGTAAACAGATAACAGCTCCCTAACACAAGATAACAGCTGCCTGGTAGATCTAAGAACAGCACTCAATAGTAAAAACCCATGTCTCACTGAGACACATTCAGTTACATTGAGAAGGAAAAACAGCAGCCTGCCAGAAAGCATTTCTCTCCTAAAGTGCAGGCACAAGTCACATGACCAGGGGCAGCTGGGAAATTGACAAAATGTCTAGCCCCATGTCAGATTTCAAAATTGAATATAAAAAAATCTGTTTGATCTTTTGAGAAATGGATTTCAGTGCAGAATTCTGCTGGAGTATCATTATTAACTGATGCTTTTTGAAAAAAACATGTTTTCCGATGACAGGATCCCTTTAACAAGTTGCTGCAGGCCCCAGCTGAATATTAGTCTTCAGTGAATATGAATTATTAATTAACATTTAAAAATGTTCACATACTTGTACCTATGATTTATATTAATTAAAGGAATGTTGTCACAGCCTTAAAATCTTAATCTGCATCAGGAAGGGAATTAATGAAGAAGCCTAAAATCGGTCCTTTATCTAGTGAGCATCCGTTCTATTAATCTTTATGAGAAACTGCTTGGCCAGAACCAAATTTTCTCTACATCACTGAAATTTTAATAAATTGGCCTTCCCATTATGAAATTAGAAAAAGGATGACTAAATCTAATGAAACAGCCAGGAAGCAGCAACATTTTTGCAGTCAATCAGTTCATGTAATAAAAAGAAGATATTGGCCATAGGAGGCAAATAGAAACAGTTTAACTCAGTTTATTGTAACATGAGTATAAACTGCCATCATATTTTCCATTCTGCCATGTTCTCCCTTGTAACCCCTCTCATAATTAAAGAAAGTATGCTTTAGCCTAGATGAATTTATGTTTGTAATGTGTTCCTTGTGATTTTCACAAGATGCTGATATTAATGAAAATCCTTCACATGTGAAGGAATAGTCAGCTTCAAACAACCAATCAATTGTCTGTCCCTTCAAAGCAGGACTGGTCTCCTGTCTGAGATGAATACCCTGACCTAGAGTCTGCTGCTTGGCTGTACAGTTACAAAATGATCCCTTGCTGCACAATTTTTATTTGTATACCGGAAGCAGGGGTAAGAGAAGGGTAAACGAAGATTCCTACAGACTTTTATTATGCAAAATTGTCCTGGTATTTGTATACAAAACAGTTTTAAAGGCATGGAACAGTATTTTTCTATATTGTTCTCAAAGGGTAAACCACATTATTCAATTAAAGGGGTTGTTCACCTTCCAAACACTTTTTTCAATTTAGTTGTTTTTAGATTGTTCCCTAGAAATAATGACTTTTTTCCAATTACTTTCCATAATTAATTTTTTACGTTTTTTCCAAAATCTAAGTTTAAAGTTGAATGTTCGTGTCTCTGGTGTTTGAGTCTGTCAGCTCAGTAATTCAGGTGCAGACTCTAAACTGTTACAATTTTGCAACATTTAGTTGATACATTTCTCAGCAGCATCTCTGGAGTATTAGCAACAATTGTATCAATTCTAACAGCTGCCTGTAATGTAACCCAGAAATTCTGCTCAGCAGGGACAAAGATAAGAAATGTATCAACTAAATGTGTCCATTTAGAACAGTTTACAGGATCGGCGACCCCCCCTCCCAGAGCTGCTTCAGAAGGAAAGAAATGACACTTTACACTTCAATATTAGAAAAACCATGACACATAGAAAATAGAAAGTCATTGGAAAAAGTCGTTATTTCTGGTGATCTATCTGATAACAACTAGTTGTTTGAAGGTGAACAACCCCTTTAAGTTCGTTTTTGAATTATTTTTTTCATGCTGGGTGCAGTGGATAATTTTTAAAGTAAAGCCTATTGTCCACAAGTCATGGAGCGCTAGCTTTTACAAAACACCATTATAGGCTATTCTTTCTTCTACTCCAATCCATAACCTAATAAATAATATGACTGACATTTATTATAACCCCTTTACTGTTGAAAGAAAAGATGCACAACACAAGCTTTACTTTTGAAAAAAAAGTGTTTTATTTAAAAAAAAAAGTGTTAGCTGCCTTCTAAACTAAGGTCTGTTGATCTTAAAATGTCTACAGTATTGTGTACTAGGGGTGGTTGTCAGTGGTCCACATGGTTCTGTACTTTTATTTAAGATAATTAATAAATTAGGGAAGGGTATTGTAAGTAATGTATCAGTGTTTGCAGATTACACAAAATTATGCAGCCCAATTAATTCCATCCAGGATGCCACATTCTTGCAGCAGGATCTTGACAAATTGGCAATCTGAGCGGCTAAATTGCAGATGAGAATCAGTGTTGATAAATGGAAAGTCATGCACCTGGGCAGAAGCAATTCTCTGCCGCTTGACACCTGAGGGGGCTCTCACGATACCACTCCCCAACTGGGATGTAAAAATATGCAAGCACACTTATACTCGTAATGGGACTACACTAGGCAAATCTATAATGGAAAAGGGACCTTGGAGTTATCATACATGAACAATTGCCCCCCCCCAGTTGCCTGAGGCGGACTTTCCGAAGCAGCCCCTCCTCTCCTAGTATTTGGAGCTTCTGTGCAGGATGAGGGGGCACGCTATTGTGCTCACTTCACTAGAAGGATTTTGATTTGAAAGTTGGAATTTCACTTCTTAAAGGGGAACTCCGGCTTCCAAACCAAAATTTGATAAAGAAACACCTAATCTACCCATCACAGTTACCTGTTTCTTCAAAAAGTATGTATAAATCCCATTTTCTAAGCTGAAATCCAGCTGTTTCAACAGTTCTTCTTTTTCTGCATCATTTGAAATCCTGGCAGGGAAGGAGGGACTAAAACACTGATGTTACAAATTGTAACAACTTCTCCACAGCTTACAGACAGTATGCAGGAACTACATAACCCACAATGCATTGCACGGTGATGTTCCTTTCCTTATTGATATCACATTTGCAGGGAATTGTGGGATTTGGAGGATGCAGGCTGAGGACAGCTGGCTGTTGATACAAAGTAACAGTAGTCAGCCCGCTCAGCAAAGTAGTCGGAAAGATCAGCAGGAGAGCAGGGGGCTAGGCTTAGGGAACTGTTAGAAACCATTAAAAATCATGAAAAGTATACATATTTTTTAAATTATGTATATTGCAAAGTTGCTTAAAATGATGTTTAGTTTCCAAAAAGCTTAAGTTATGTTTTTATGGAGTTCCCCTTTAATGTCACCAGGAGTGGCTTTATGCTGCACTCTTGTCAACTTGTCTCATCACGGGATGAAATAACATTTACGTGTACAGTGAAATCTCAATTTTACATCCCCTGATTAGAACTTTTCCCTCATATTACACTGTTCTCTATTGTGGTCCTACCAATATATATTACATAATCATTTCCCTGATTATACATTTTACTGGATTTTAAACCATTTTTTCTTCTGGTCCCCTAAAAAAAGGAAAGAATGTGGCTTCTAGCAAAACTGTAATTACACATAAAATGTGGACCTAAGACTCCAAGAAATGTGTGCAGACTTCTCATAACATGAATTTGTAAAATGGGTGCAGTATTTAGGGGGTGTGGCCACAAAATGGAAACGGTAAAAAAAAAATTATGGGGTGCTGCATATGGCAGATATTTTGGTCCCTCTTTTTCAAATGTTGAGATGTATGTGATATTATGGCCAGTTGTGTATTAATACCTTATGATTAGTGTTTACATATGGTTAAAACCCAAAAATTAATAACATTCAAATGATAAAAGCCCCCACCCAAAAAAACAGAAAACTTGGGAGAAGTAGGCAGGTTGGCAAGAGGAGAGAAACACTCAGTTGAATGAGTAATAATATGACATGAGTAATAATATGAATTTTTTCTGGAATAACTCACTAAAATCATTGACACATAAAAATATACATCCTCCTGTCACTGTTGTGACATGCCTTTAGCTCATTATTACTAAGGCTTTATTCCAAAATACAGGGGCATGTACTGGAAAAACATGAATCTATATTTCTTTCTGAATGTTTGACATGACAATAGGATCATTTACACAATCTTCTCAAGCAGAAGGCAGAATCTTAGTGCAATCAGATGTTGGTTTATCAGTGTAGCTACTGTGCAGCCAAAAAAGTATCCTTATTGACGTACAGTACCTTAAAGGCGTGATTCACTTTTAGTATGTTATAGAATGGCCAATTTTAAGCAGTTTTTCAGTTGGTCTTCATTATTAATTTTATATCGTTTTTTAATTATGTCTTTTTTTCTGACTCTTTCCAGCTTTCAAATGGGGGTCACTGATCCCTTCTAAAAACAAATGCTCTGTAAGGCTACACATTTATTGTTACTGCTACTTTTTATTATTCATCATTCCATTCAGGCCCTCTCCTATTCGTATTCCAGTCTCTTAGTGCATGGTTGTTAGGGTAATTTGGACCCTAGCAACCAGATTGCTGAATTGCAAACTGGAGAGCTGCTGAATAAAAAGCTAAATAACTCAAAAACCACAAATAATAAAACATGAAAACCAATTACAAATTGCCTCAGAATTTCATTCTTTACATCCTACTAAAAGTTAATTTAAAGGTGAACGACTCCTTTAACATGGGGTTAACGTAAGTTGTTTTGTATTACGGTCTGTGGAAATGAGATGTAAACAGATGTAAGCCCTCATATGACTTGCTTTATGAAGCTTTGCCGTAAATCTTTGCATATTTATGCAACTGCAGATCTGAGACAATCCCTTTGGCAATAAATAAGGCCTAACAAAATGAATGATTGCTGACATTATTATTTACAGTTCTATTTACAAATATGCTGGTTGCCAACTGTCATCTTTATGCAGGGTTGGTGTGTGTGTGAGGAGGTATGAAACTTGTGACCCTCTAGAAGACAATGAACTAAAACTCCCAGTATCCCTATGATGCTTGCTTTGTGTAAAAGACAATGATACTGCTCCACAGTGCCATCCCATACCTAAATTTGTTGTGCTGTGTCCCCAGACAGAATGGTCACAAGTACAGACACCCACCATCTGAGTCACAGAAATAATTCCTTTGCCACTTCAGGGAAAGATTAATTTGCTTTCTTAATCTCAGCACAGAATGCAAATAAAGGAGTACCAAACGGAGAGGAAGATCAATGCAAATCATGACGGTGAAAGGCAGGATGCCAGCTTCAAAAGAATGTAGCAAAGAGCGTTAGCACAAAAATGAAGCAAATCCAATAGATAAAGCTGCTACTGTATATCTGTGTATCCACTTAAGATACAATAGTCAATTTAGTTGCAATATAAAATGTGCATTTGCTAATCAGTGGTTTCTTTTCACTGAAATATTATAGTATAAAAATATATACTACTTAGCTGGAGATCTGACAGGCAACAGAATAGGATCACATAGCAGGAGATCCAGTATGCACCAGGAAAGGTTTATTTAGCAACAGATCCCCATCACATGGAAAATTACAGTCACAGTGAAGTAGGGTAAAAAACTGAAATGATCTAGATGAAGAACAAATCAGTATGGGTTTATGAAGTAAGAGATACAGGGGTAATGAGTGTCAAGGACCCTAGGGGGCACATTTACTAAGGGCCGAATATCGAGGGTTAATTAACCCTCAAATTCGACTCTCGAAGTTAAATCCTTCGAATTCGTATATCGAATTCAAAGGATTTTGCGCAAATACTTTGATCGATCGATTGAAGTAAAAATCGTTCGATCGTTCGATTAAATCCTTCGGAACGATCGAACGATTTTTCTTCGATCAGAAAAAGCTTAGAAAACTGATGGGGAAGGTCCCCATAGGCTAACATTGTAGCTTGGTAGGTTTAAAGTGGGGAAGTAGGAAGTCAAAGTTTTTTTTAAAGAGACAGTACTTTGACTATCAAGCTTAGTAAATGTGCCCCTAACTGTCTATGGCTGTTGACTCTCAGTTGAGCCAACAGCCTGTTATAAGCAGCCTCAAAACATATATCTCAGAAAATGCTACAAACTGGAATATAATGTAAATTGCAAAAGTGCTCAAAGAAGCACCACTAGTAAGTTTCAAGGAATTTAGTGTCTGGATTTGGAACGCCTTAAGTTTTGATGCATTAGCCCATATTGGACCAAAACGACTACAAAACGTGGTGTGATCTTATGGTGAATAGGGGATCATGTGAATCCAGTAGGAATGAATTGGCTGGTGAGGATGAGGATAAACTGTGAAACTAACTGTACCCCTGTCTTTCTGTACCAGATAAGATTTCCGTGGCAGAATGCCAGTGGAATTGACTTACTAACACAGGGGCAAAAGTACACCCATAATATCCACCAGATCTCTTCTTCTTTCCTTTCCAAAGGCTGGCCATACATGAAGAGATCCACTTGTCTGGCAACATCGCCAAACGAGCGGATCTTTCACCAATATGCCCACCAACGGCAGGGTTATGTCAGAGTAATCTGAACATTCGGCTATATGGCCGAACTATCGGCGGATTACAGCGAGGAGCAATGGACTCCTATGGTGGAAAAATTAAACCTTCCCGATCAATATTGTGGCCAGATATAGATCTGGAAGACCTGTTGGAAGCCCCTATACACGGGCAGATAAATTGCCAATATCAGCAGCTTTATCTGCCCGTGTATGGCCACCTTAACTTGTAGAAGACTAATCAATACTAGTTGCTTCTTGTGCTGACACTGATATTCCATTCTTTTAATGCTGTCAATACAAGCTCCTCATTGTTTGATCTTTTTAGGGCCCCTTTTGTGTGCCATTTGTACTGCACATGCTCAGTGCGCTCTAGGCTGCAGCTAAGCTTAGGGTTAGTAGGGAATCATATATACACAATAAACGCAATTGTGTACAGAGGAAGCAGACCCTGTGTTTGCAGGGGGGCCCAAGAGGTATTGGGGCCCTATGAGGCCTTAATTCATATACAATTTCAATAAATATTGGTAAAACAGGTCAATCTCTAGACATTTTGGGGTCCTAAAAAATAATTTGCTGTGGGGCCCAGTAATATCTAGTTATGCCACTGGGCACAGGTACCATTCTAGAGCTGGGCCAGGTGGGACGTAGCACAGTATTTGGATTTCCACCTGTGAGGATAAAAGATGTCTGTATGTATGTGGTACAGTAGTTATGTATTTGATTTAAACAGGATCACCAGTCAGCAGGAGTCTGTTACAATGGAAGAGGGCAGAATAATAAAAAGAGAAAGGAAATCGCTGGGGAGAATTGACCAGAAATGATCTAGTTAAAGCAGGGATATTAAAGGAATCTAAGAACTGGGGTTGAAACTTTATGCATCACTCAGCCCTTCTCTAGCGGCTATGAACTGTTAACCCCTGCAGCACCAAGGAAGCCATGGAGCAGGGACTGTGGCTCCACTGATTGGCATGTGCAGGAGCACGTTGGTGGGTGGGTGTGTGTGGGAGGAGGGGGAGGAGGAGGAGGAGGAGGAAGGCGCCCTCCCTGCCTGGGATGAGAGCAGTGTGTGCGCTGGGTGAATAGTGAGTGTCACTGGCACTGAGCCGAGCCCGGGCAATGCTGTGTGGGACTTTGCATTACACCTTGCGCTCGGCTGCCTGCGGCTGCCCCGGGAGATTGCCCTGAAGCCCATTCCCAATCTTCATTCCTGCGTGTGTGTTATTATCTGGCTGAAGCATGAGGGACACAACAGGCTCGGGCTTGTGCAGCCGAACCGGGACGCAGCCTCCCAGATTTGGGAAAAGAAAGAGAAGAGAGAGGATGCTGCAACAGGGCACCTTCATCTGCTCCCTCTTGTTTGCTGTGTGGTGCATCTCCCGACTTCTCCAGGGCACAGGTACAAACCTTCCTTCCTTCTAGGAGGTTGAATCTCTTAGCAGGTGCACACTGACCACCAAGCACACGGCTCTGGCACACATTTAGGAAAGCAGAAGGTGGATGTGGGCTGCTAGTCTGGCACATAGTCTATATTCTCTGTCACTGTAATATTCATGTCCTCAGTCTCTGGTCTTTAATGGAAGCTGCACTTATTGGCTCCCAAACATGACTTTAACGCAGTCCAGAAATTCACTATTGGCATCTGTGCCCCCAAAGGAGCTGCTCTCTATTGGGAACATCAATTCCGTCTGTTAATCTGGAATTCACTTTCCATGCAGCACCAAGAACACTCTGTGAAGCTGATTGTGCCATAGACAGACAGATGATAGACCGATGGACAGACATACAGATAGATAGTTGTTTACTTTTAGTCCAGGCGAAGCTAAACCATTGTCATTCATAAAAGAACCATTGTGAACTTACTACAGAAAATAAGTATTTGTAGACCTATTTGTAGACCACCTTTGACTAATACAGATATGCTTACAGTGGTTATATGGGAAGTTTAACAATAAAGAGGAGAATAAAAAGAGAAAAGGTGAGTGAAGAATCCTCTTACTTAGAGGAGCCATTCTGTTTCTGTACTAGTGACTGTGCCAGCTATGTGCAATAATACAGAAGGAGTGATTGTAAATTAAATACAGGATGAAATGTAGAAATAGGTGCTGAGCTTGGTCTTATTACCTATTAATTCGAAAGAATCATGGGATATGTGCCTTGTATACAGTAATGGAACCTGCATCACTATGTGCAAAGAAACTTGCAGAATCCAAAGATATAATTCATTAGCATTGCACAAACAGTATATATATATATATATATATATATATACATACTATGAAAATCCAGATTATAACAATAGATATTTAGCTGCAGGACTACTGGGTGCTGATAGCTTTTAGGAATACCAAGACCCTGTATCATTTTGTAAAGGTTAATGGATATTGGTGATTCCTCCTCTGTATGCCTCACGCTTAAGATCCATGCAGAGAGTGGAGGCTCGAACATAATTAAATGGCATTTGACCTTCCTGTTATGTAATACAGATTGGGATCTCTGTAAAACCTTTCTCTGAAGTCACGCCATGTCCCTGCCAATACAGACAGGACTGGATTAACTTTGTGGCTTTAATTCAAAAATAAACTCAAAGGAAAATTCATTCATGCCAATCGGGGGAGCTGTTGTGTGCATGGCTCAGATTGTATGAATATTCCTTTGTATCTGGTTGTTGGAAATGGCACCTTTGCATTCACTTATTGAATATTGCATGTAGTTAAAAAAAAGTATGGTACAATGCATTTTGAACTTCCACAATGTGGCAACTAATGTGTTATCCATAAATATCTTTAAGCAAAATGTCATTTCTAAAACAATATTATGTCTTCCAGCTTATAACATTTTACAAGAAGATGTACATTGGTGTTTTTTTCCTCTGCCTAATCCGACATGATAAAAATGTTTCTTTGCCAGACCCAGACTTCTCTTAATTAGACAAATGGAAGGACCAATTAGAGGACAAGAAATACTGGGGATATCCCAGGCTGTTTTTTGCTGCTATAATGTTCACTGGATATATTCACAAGCAGGAAGGCACTGAATCCAGGCTTCTGCTAGGGATTTAGCCAAAGCCCACACTTTTTTTTTTATAGAATTCAGATTTGGGCAAAAACTCAGTTTTTAGCTGAATCAAATCTGAATCTTAAGTCAAATGACTTAAAAGTACTAGCCAACTGAATGCAACATTTATTTACAGATAATGCATATTGTTGAAATTTACTCATGTTTGAATATGCAAATTAGGGTTCAGATTCAGTATCGTATTTGCCTGTTCTTTCTGGAGGATTTGGTATAAAAGTGAATCTAAAATGTATGGATCCCTGTTCATCGCTATTAAATGTACAGATATGCATTACCTTAGGTAGTGGTAGTAAGGTGGGCTTAATCCAGCATCAAGTTAGTTATGGATTCCAATCCTGTGGCCTATAACAATGTCAGAAATTGTAGACACTGCAGTTGCTGTAACCCTATCCTTCTGACTGATGTGAAATGATTAGGGCTCTCATACAACCTAATTTTTCTGGGATTATTCCTTATTATTAACCTTGTGTCCCAGTGTCTCGCCAGTTTGCTGCAAGTCACAAGGATGCTAAAATGTCACAGTTTTGCTCTTAAATGTCCCCCAGGAGCACATAACAATACTTAATTGCATTCCTTATTTGTCTTAGTTCTGATTTTTTCTGATTTTGTTAAATTAACTGTTAAAATGGGGGTGTTTTGCTAAAAATGTCATTGACAGTGTATTGCTTATATATTACCCCCTTCCCCTTGCGTTCCACTTTTAAAATGCAAAAGTCTAGCAAATAAGAGTTCTTAGTTATGAAACAGGTCATCTTGCCTTATCTATGGTGGAAGAAGACTTAAACTAAAATTACCATGAGCACTAATAGCATTTAGTTCCTGCTCAGTTGGAAAGTGCAACAGATGGACAGCTGCCTCTATGATACTCCTGTACAAATAATTCTTATTCTGGCATTCCCATCCAGTATCTGTAAAAATAAAAAAAAAATATATCGTATTATTTTAAATACATATTTTTTATTGTGATTTTTTCAATCTACCATTTCTTTTCCTAGATCGTGCTGTTGCTTGTAATCTGTGTTTATTGATCACCAAGTGATATGTATGATGTCTGTAGTAATTAGCGTAAACTGGAATATAGGATGCACAACAGTCTCTTTGAATTGAAAGGGTAAGGGCTAAGCTGGGATAAGTTATCTGCTTTAAATGTAATTACGTGTATGACATATTACAAGCTTCTATATGGGAAAGTAAGTTAACATTTCGGTTTCTTTCTGTGAGCAAGGGTTGGTGTATTTTTCATTACACTTCTCTAGAGGGCACCAAAAAACATTGCTTTTGATAGGAGTGAGCTATTTCTGCAATTAATTTGTTAATAAACATTCCAGGTATAACATAACAATTTAGTTTTTGAATGAGAAATAGTTTGGTGTAAATATAGGATGCTGGCAAGTGGCAGTTTTCGCCTTCTCATAAAAGGATTATCATCAATCAGATTTAAGAGAAACTGTTTTGATATGTTGTTCGTAAAGGAAGGTGATGGCAGCTTTTGACAGGTATTGATTTGTCTATTGTGTTTAAATGTAATATTTTCAGATGAAGAGAAAAATCTGAGACATTTTGTGGTTTTCGTTTAATTTAAAAGTAACCGCTTTATGATTGCCCACTTCATTTATTGAAGTGGATCCCAGTTTATCACATAATAACCTTACTTGAATATATATGTAAATTGTATTGCTTTTATATAAAATAAATTAGCAAAGTCCAAGGCTAGACAGGAAGGAGATGATGCTTGTGATTTGCTTTAAATGTCTACCAATTTGTTTCTTGGATATATGCTTTGGATACGGCACCCAAAGCCAAAGTACCATGGCTATCATTAAATTAGTAGGCTCCTAAGGACTGGACAAGATAAGCTCCTTTCTTGTGGTATTTATCCTTAAGGGCTAGCAGCTGTTATGTACTAAACACTTAGTTCCCAATGTTTAAAAATAATTTTCAGGGAAACCCGCCTTTGTGCCATATGAGAATTGCCTTAAATAGGTATATAATATACCTGCCATATATGTCATGCATAATAACTATATTCTGTTTTTAGTCACTAGTTTTAATTAGGTATGTGGTTTGTTTGAACAAGTCTGAAAATCTCTTCCTTAGAGCCTGGGGATATTACTCCCACCCCAAAATCCAAAAACTATGGTGGGGCATGTGCTATAATATGAGTGAGTGAGTCTGCGGAACCACCACACATTTTCTGTACTACACATTGCATGCATTTTTCACAACTGTGCTATAATTGTAACATAGTTTCCAATCAATAATTAGTACTGCACTAACTGATCACCTGCAACAGTGACAAAATTCAAATACTGATTGGTGTCTATGGGTTACTACACCAGATTAAATATTGCACCTTCTGTGAAACCCCCACAATGACAATCTCTTTAAATCCTAGGGTATATTAGGCTGTAGGATTTTCTCACAATAGGTTTAGACTTCAAAGGCTGGTTGATATGCTGTTTCAGTATACCACAAAAAGTCATCTCCAGGTAGCCAGGGAAACAGGTATCTCTGCCCCTATGCAGTTCTCTGCATTTTCCTCTATATTTTACACTTTTAAAAAAATGACTTAATTTCTTTTATATAACATATTAAAAGCATAGTACAAAATAATAGATAAAATTAACTGTGAAGAAATAGCATTATATTGTTAGATTCTGATCTTCAGAATAGCATAATGCAGCTTATAAATTGAGTGGGTAATGGAAGGTAAACATTTGGGCATGATAATGCCCCACAGATGCAAGGTGAAACGCATTCATAGGATGTCTCAACTGATAATTAATCTCTTAATCTTTTTGCTGATACAATTAGTTGGAAAGTGCTGGATAATCATGTCCCTCGGTGGGAGGATCAAGATTTTCCCTGATTTGTTAACTGGATTTTATATTCTATTTAGCTACCTAAAAGGGAAAATACACTCAATTCATACAATGGTTTCATATTAAATTTATTTTCCTTTCTAAAAACAGTAAAGTATGAGGGTATAGTTGTGTGTAACGGCAAATACAAATCAGGTGCGCACTCTCTGGTTTAACGGTTAGCGGTTAAAATAAGACACAGCTTTATTTCAAATGTTTAAAAGTCTGAGACGTTTTGTGTGCATAGACACGTAATGATATACATACATTGACATATAACAAACATTCATTTAAAAAGGCACAGGACAGGCCCAAACTGGCAATCTGTGGGTTCTGGCAAATGCCAGAGGGACTGCTGTAAATTGCCATTGACAATCACTATTTATTGGGCTGGTGGGGGCTGTTTGGGCCTCTGTGTACCTGAAGGGCCTATTTTGATTCTTAATCCAGGCCTGTGCAGCTCACTATTATAAAATCCACTTTCTCCATCGTACCATGGGTGCTTGAGTATCTGTCAGAAGATTGAAGTTCAACTGAAATAGGACCTTGCAACATGAAAATGACCCTAAACCGTTCTGTAAAAACACCAAGTAATGGTCCGGTTCTGTATCCCATTGAGATGTTATGGGCAATTTCAAATTGGCTGTGCATTTAAGAAACCCCTCAAACATCATACAGAGTGGAAACACCTACTTGAGATTGTTTCTGCTAAAGTCGGCAATTCTGGGTATTAGAACCAAGGGTGTATTTACTTTTAACAGAGAAAGAAATGGCATGTTCTTTCTACATCACCTTTATATTTATATACTGTTTGAAGAAAGATAAAATATGAATATCACCACATATGTTAAAACAGGATAAAACTTAACATGGGGTATAATTACTTTTTAAGATAACTGTATATGGAGGGTGCTGATCCCCTTCTATATAATCTTAATATTTAGCTAAGCAGTATGTTTTTTCCTGTAGCCATGTTGGTCCAGGATTAGACACATAACATATGCAGTCAGTGCAGCTGAATAATAAATGATTTACTTACTTTGCATGTCACCCAAACATCAGTACCTGATGGCACCTCACCCCAGAGTGCTTTACATACAGAGTAGTGCTTGCTATTTAACTACTTCTTCCTCATGCATTATCCTGATGCAGCAGATGGATGGAGGTGGAGAGCCTGCCTTATTAATTATACTGGTACTTAAATTGAAAATAAATGTATCTTCCACATCACAGCTCTAGTATCTATTTGGAGAAGAAGGGGCAGCTGTTTATAAATGCTCTCCCTTTGGCACTGAGTAGATATTCTATTATATTCTTGACCCTAATTAAATAGGAATGACCACCTGAACTCTAAATGCAATTTGAGTACTCATAACTATAAAATGCCACAAGTGTGTATTTTCCCAATTTCCCTGCTGTGCTTGGTTTCTGGTCCATGGTCCTGCCTACTTTGTGTCACTATTATGAAATAAAATGTTACATAAAACTGCTGCCTCCTATATAGCTTGTCATCTTTAACAAACTGGCCTTGAATTTCTCTTTAATTTATTTATAAGACTTGAAACTGGGCTTCCATCAAGTAGTGAACTCTGTAATAGCATGAGAGGGAATCCATATTCATTGCCTTTAAAGTTCTGATGAAAGTGTAAGATCTTTCATGCCTAAAGAGATGACAAGTAACCTGTGAATAAAATGTATTATTGTGTACATTTGTAAAAGACCACAATATTCTGTGTTTGGTGAGACAGATATGTAAAAGTGTTATTCAATCTATGATAAATGGCAAAAATTATTGTAAAATAAGGATTTTCAAAGGTTATCCAGTGACCCCATCTACACAGTTGGGCTAAAAAGTTGCATTTAATAATACATTGTTGTATATCCAAACTCCGTGCTGTATGCAATAATACAATTATTACAGTAGCTGTTTAGACACACAAGGGCACTTGTAGTCACATCAAATCAGTATTTGAAGGTTCTTCTTTTTATTTTTACTGATCTGCTACAAATGATTCTTGTATTGTAGGAGGAGGGGGCATGTTAATGGGACAAGAAAAACTTGTGTCCGACTGGAGAAATAGAAAGCTTTTGGCATCAGATAATGGAACCCAAGAGAAAAACTGCACTGAGCCAGGTAAGTAAAGTATCTAAGTATTCCTGCTTGACAAGAAAGGATAGATAGATCGATAAATAGATAGATAGATCCCCACAATGACTAACCTAGAGAAAGGTCTTGAGGAAGGTCATCATGTACATGTATACATGTATAGTTATGGAATCCATAATATGGAAGCCCTTTATCTGGAAACCCGTTATACAGACAGAAGGCCATCTCCCATAGACTCCATTTTATAATGCAGATTTTTATAATCCATATTTTTTTTATAAACTTTTTTCCTTTTTTCTCTGTAACAATAATAGACAGTACCTTGTACTTCATCCTAACTAAGATATAAATAATCCTTATTGAAGTTGAACCCAGCCTATTGGGTTTATTTAATGTTTAAATAACTATCTAGTAGACTATGAAGATCCAAATTACGGAAAGATCCATTATCTGGAAAACCCCAGGTCCCGAGCACACAAAGGCCTGGTCCTAAGGTGGCAACATTCTAGGGACTGCATGCTGCATCCTAAGGGGCACTGGGGACTCACGGGGGGTTGGGCTGGGTGCGTGCAAAATTTACTTCTGAACTCACAAGCATAAGATCTGCTATGATCCTGTTTATAAAGTATACATTGTATGACATTCAGTAAGTCCTAGTGAAATAAGAATTTATTTCTAAATAATCTGCAAAATTGCCTATGGCAGCCTGGACAATGGGAGCTATTGTAGTTGTGTGACCTTCTGCTTTGTGAAAATCAAAACTTTGGATTTTTTGTAGGATTGCATATTTTTAAATGTTCTGTGTTATTAGGCATACACCAGACTAAAGGCTCTTACTGACGAGCGGTTGTAGCTGCGCTCCCCTGCGTTTAGTTTTTCTGCGTTCAGCCGCAGGGGAGCGCAGGAATAGACGCATTATGTTTTTTCCAATGGGGCTGTACTCACACAGGCGCGTGTAGGTGCCGAACACAGGTTGAGATGCAACATGCTGCATTTTTCCTGCGTTCGGCGCCTACACGCGCCTGTGTGAGTACAGCCCCATTGGAAAAAACATAATGCGTCTATTCCTGCGCTCCCCTGCGGCTGAACGCAGAAAAACTAAACGCAGGGGAGCGCAGCTACAACCGCTCTTCAGTAAGAGCCCTAATGAATAGGTTCTTCTATAATACACATTCTTGCTGCTTTTTCATTTGGGACAATTAACTGCAAATTTAAAGTCTGTCATGGCAGACAGTAAAACTAATGTTATGTGGATAGTAACTGTTTTTTTCCCTATGGATCATACACTTGTTACAATTGGAACCTAACCCAAAACAACAATTTATACAATTGCTCAGAGTGAATGTGCAACTTATATTAATTATCTATTAATTTTTATGTTTTAATTATTAGCAGTTTAATATCATGCTTTTGCCACAGCAGAGCTGCTTTGCCAGTTAGCCAGCCAGCTGGCCGCAAGAGGTTTACATGACTGATGTAGGCAGTGTCTCCAGGCGATACTCTTCATAGTTCTTTCCCTCTCATTTACATTTTAAAGCCATTTTGAATATCTAAAAGAGTGAGGCAGAGAATTGTGCCGAGTAGTGTCTGGAGATACTTCATGAGCCAGTTATTTAACCCTCTGGTGGCTGGCTAAAATGAACTAAAGATTAATTTAAATTGTTTCAGTTTTAGGGATCCTTTTGATCACTAGATCATTTATACTTTTCCGGAAATAGCTCTATAATTTACAATACAATGTCATTTTTTAACATTCATTTAAAGTTTTCGCTGCAGCTTTCTTAACGAATAATCAAGATAGTATATGTGTGTAATAAATTGCCATAATGTGACAAGAGCATATTCCCTGCTGTGCAGTACTGGGCTGCAAAAAGGAAATGCTCAATGGGACCTTAGCTTCAATAGCTTCTGATGCTGTCTTAAACTGGCCATAGACATGCAGATTTACCTTCTTATTGACGAACGATCGTTTGGTGCCATCTCATGACCTGCTACTAACCATTCAGATCAAACAAAGTAGTAAAAGAATAGATCAGACGATGTTCTGCCCCTGACAGCAATCGTACAAAAGTTATGTCCGACAAAAGCTGGTGACAGTCTCCCACTGATATCGTCAATACATGCAAAGATATTATCGGCAGCCGACAGAAATTTTCTAACCTGTGCGATCGTATGAACGACCGATCGCTGACACTGACATGTTACGAAAAATGTCAGGACACTCCACACACTGCCCGAAAATCGTACAAAATGGAGATTCGTACGATTAAATCTTTGCGTCTATGGCCAGCTTTACACGCACAGATGTGGTAATGTAGTAAAAGGTAACCCATTTCCGAAATGGGAAAATTTGGGTTAATGGTAAGGGTAATCATATACTGGAACCATAGAATGTTATAGCAGAAATATATAACCTAGGGACAAAATGACTGGTTGTACAACACAAAGGGTTATATTTATCAAAGAGTGGCTACAGTTCGCTAGAGTGAAATTCCGCAACTCTCCATTAATTTTTATGGGATTTTGAAAGGCGTAGTTACATAGTAACATAGTAAGTAAGGTTGAAAAAAAGACACACGTCCATCAAGTTCAGCCTTTTAGTTATTTTTTTAATCTGCCTAACTGCTAGTTGATCCAGAGGAAGGCAAAAAAAAACCATCTGAAGCCTCATCAATTTGCCTCAGAGGAGGAAAAAATTCCTTCCTGACTCCAAAATGGCAATCGGACTAGTCCCTGGATCAACTTGTACTATGAGCTATCTTCCATAACTCTGTATTCCCTCACTTGCTAAAAAGCAATCCAACCCCTTCTTAAAGCTATCTAATGTATCAGTCTGTACAACTGATTTAGGGAGAGAATTCCACATCTTCAGCTCTCACTGTAAAAAAACCCCTTCCGAATATTTAGGCGGAACCTCTTTTCTTCTAATCGGAATGAGTGACTTTGTGTCAGCTGGAAAGACGTACTGGTAAATAAAGCATAAGAGAGATTATTATACAATCCCCTTATATATTAATACATAGTTATCATATCACCCCTTAAGCGCCTCTTCTCCAGCGTGAGCATCCCCAATGTGGCCAGTCTTTCCTCATAGCTAAGATTTTCCATACCTTTTACCAGCTTAGTTGCCCTTCTCTGTACCCTCTCTAAGACAATAATGTCCTGTTTGAGTGAAGGAGACCAAAACTGTACGGCATATTCTAGATGGGGCCTGACCAGTGCTCTATACAGTGGAAGAATTACCCCCTCCTCCCGTGACTCTATGCCCCTTTTAATACAGCTCAATACCTTATTTGCCCTTGGTACTGCTGACTGGCATTGCTTGCTACAGCCAAGTTTATCATCTACAAGGACTCCAAGGTCCTTTTCCATAATGGATTTGCCTAGTGCAGTCCCATTAAGGGTATAAGTGGCTTGGATATTCTTACATCCCAGGTGCATGAGTTTACATTTATCAACATTGAATCTCATTTGCCACTTAGCTGCCCAGATTGCCAGTTTGTCAAGATCGTGTTGCAAGGATGCCACATACTGGATGGAATTAATTGGGCTGGATAGTTTTGTGTCATCTGCAAACACTGATTTACATTACTTACAATACCCTCCCCTAAGTCATTAATGGACAAGTTAAATGAAAGTGGACCCAATACCGAGCCCTGAGGGACCCCACTAAGAACCTTACTCCAAGTAGAGAATGTCCCATTAACAACCACCCTCTGTACCCGATCCTGTAGCTAGTTTCCTATCCATGTGGAAACAACTTCATTAAGCCCAACAGACCTTAGTTTAGAAAGCAGTCGTTTGTGGGGCACAGCATCAAACGCTTTGGCAAAATCTAAATAGATCTACTGCCCCCCACTGTCCAGCATCTTACTTACCTCATCATAAAAAGCAATCATGACCTATCCTTCATAAAGTCATGCTGATTGCTGCTCATGATGCCATTGACAAAATTTCGAATGTGATGGTAATCCCTTTTTAAATATTGGCATAAAATTTGCTTTTCTCCAATCCACAGGCACGAAACCAGATGAAAGTGAATCTGAGAAAATCAGAAATAGGGGCTGGTCTAAAACTGAACTAAGCTCTCTTAGAACCCGGGGTGTATGCCATCAGGCCCTGGAGCCTTGTTTACATTAATTTGTATTAAAGCTTTTTGAATCATATCCTGAGTCAGCCACTGACTAGATTGAGCTGAGCCATTAGTGCAGCTATAAAGTGAGCCTGGGAACTCGGACTCCTCTATTGTATACACTGAAGAAAAGAACTGATTTAACACATTTGCCTTTTTCTGTATCTGTTACAACCATACTGGTACCATTATTTAATGGAGCAACACTCTCAACCTGCATCTTTTTACTATTAATATATTTAAAAAAACTTTTTAGTGTTAGTTTTTTCCTCCTCCTCCTCAATTAACTCTTCATTTCCTTTCTTAGCCTTCCAGATTGCTGATTTACAACATTTATTACAGTGTTTATATTCATTAAATGCAGCTTCTGTCCCAACAGATTTGTAGTTTTTAAATGCCTTTCTCTTCTTTCCTATTGACTTCTTTACATCTGTATTAAGCCACATAGGATGATTCTTAGAGCTTCTACATTTACTCCTTAAGGGAATAAATTGAGAACAGTAATGATTTAATATCATTTTAAATGACAACCATTTCTGTTCTGTGTTTTTAGCTGAAAACTTAATGCCCCAATCAATACTCTATAGGGCAGCCCTCAAGGCACTAAAATTAGCTTTTCCAAAATTCATGGTTTTTGTTGCCCCAGTATATATATTTTTTTTGCACCAGACATTAAATGATATAACATTATGGTCACTATTACCCAGGGGTTCAATGATTTGCACATTTTCTATAAGTTCTGGGTCATTTGAGATCATTAGTTATCAAGGGATGAACTTTCACCCATCGATAAATACTCTTTTAAAAATCCCATAGAAATGAATGGAGAGTGGCGGAATTTCACTCTAGAGGACTGTGGCGACCTCTAACTTCACTCTTCGCTCTAAATATATCCAAAGGAATCTAGCATGGTTTATGGCACTTTTAAAATCCCCGTTTATGGCACCTCAAAATCACTGATGTCTAAAATCTTGTGCTGTTTGTGATTTATCTGCAATTCTGCTTCTGAAGTGCACATTCAGACGCACAACTTAGGTAGCAGCAACAGGCACAGGTCACAGCTGGGCCCTGTACATCCCTCTTGCTCTATAGAGATTTGCAAGGTGCAGGTGAAACTATAGAAGTAACATCACATCAAAGCAGATATTAATTCCAGGGCTTCCTTGTGTCCTTGCAACCTTTACTTTGCTATTGCATGTGGTCCATCCATGCAACTGGCACACTCACACTATGCAACTTTTTTAAGACGTGTGCGTTTATGTCCAACTACCTTTGCGAATAGCATTTAGGCACATGCAATGTTGTGCTAGTTGAGCTTATCCACAGCTGGATGTGAATCAGCAAGGAACTGATGCTATGTTTAGAGCAATGCTGATGCAGGATTAAAGGCATATAAATGATTCTCTGCATTGTCTATAAATAAATAAGTACTGAGATGAGACAATCTTCTCCATCCTAGCAATGTTCGGATGTATACTTTATTTTACTGATGGGAATAATCAGCATTTTAATCTATTGATTTTTGCCAGAATAAAAATAATGGCAGGCACAATCAATAGCTAGAGTATTTTGGATCTACACTGGTGTATGTACTCATCAAAATCATCTTACTTTTTTATTCTCCCTTACACAAGATCTATTGAAAGCAGTGTTTTCACACTTGTTAATCTAGGGTGCAGATTCTAGCAGGGAACATTATATCCTCCTGATTGATCGAGTGGGTATATGGAAAGATCACTGGTCAATATTGGCTAAACAAACTGTGACATAAATTGGCCAGTGCTGTCTACCAATTTACCATCATGTCTGGTTAAAATCTGTTAATTTGAGTATCTGATCACAATCTGATTATTTGAGACCAAACACATAGGCAAGCATGTTGCCAGAAGGAGGGGTTTACAGGTGTTCAAACTCCATTGAATATAAATTGCCAGTGCACTATAAGAGTTAGGAAAATTTGCATCTGCATGACCAATCCTTTTCTTTCAGGCTTCCCCAGATTGTGGAAAATATTTAATCGGTTAAATAGATTTTGAGACCCTGTCTATGTGCAGAGAAAAACATTTGGTGAACTATAATCGTGAAATCACTCTTCGAGCTTGTCTCTGAATTTAGCCAACATTATGGACAGTGCAGCTGTACAGGAGCGCCCAGTGTCCCCTTAAAAGTTATTTTTTAACACATCGGAAAGTGTTGCCTTGTATTTAAATATTTCATTTTAAATGATCAACCTTGGCACAAATAGGAACTAAGCCATTTTAGAAATACAACATTTTTCATAAACATATACTGAAATTGCTTATGAGGCAGTACCTTACTGGGACCCCAATACCTTTTGTGCCCCCCAGCATTCACAGGGTCTGCTTCCTCTATAGTTACACCCTGTGCACTTGAGACACTTGAGAAATAAGCGTTTTTTTTTTTTTCTATTTGAATTAATTGAAATGTGACATGCTATAATTTAGCTGTGCTATGCTAAGGGAGCGAAAAAAACCAAAGTATTTACCTCGTAAGATAAAATGTCAAGCAGGAGTCGTTCAGCTTAGTGTAGCTTGTGTGACAAGGATAAACTCTTGTGCAATTAGAAGATTAGTTAGAGTTACAGGGTGTATTGCTTCCAGCTTAGATCCATGTGTGCCATTCCATGTGCTGTTCCATAGCTGGAGCTTACCCCAGAGAGATGTTTTCACTCACCATAGTTATTCCTACAAAAAATAATCATTCAATTGAATCAATCAATCAATCAATCAATCAATCCATACTGTATATGTTTACCTTATCTGATTTCATGCGGTTGCTCTTTTCTGCAAAAACAGTAATTGTGTATCAGTATGATGCATTTTATTCTGCCTCAAGAAAAGTATCAGTGGGGGACATTAGTTTTTCACAACATTTGCTGGCTCTAGAAGAGCCTGAGGCATAAGTACATGTCATTCCCAGATAGCCTAGGAACAGTTAGGTGTATACAGTAAGTGGCTCCACACTGTCCACAGCCTCAGGACTAAAAGACACTTAAAATAAATCAGATTTAGAATCAGCAATCTGGAACTGTGGTGCAAAATGACCTTAATGCACAGGTACGGACCAGTGAAAGTAAATCAGTTCAGTCTGCATTATGCCTCAATTCTAAACCCAGTGCAAATTGCAAGCCACAGGACAGTGCGGCAATGCAGACTAGAATGCACAGTGCTGTCCTGTATTTAACTCCTGCCAGTGGTACATGGCTCTGTAGCACCTTGTGACTGTTGGTGCTCCATAACTTGTGGGTCTATATAATACACATGCTAGAGGGCATTCAAGGGGAAGCTCACATACAGAGCCAAGCCCCACCCCTTGTGAATACAGTGCTGCTGTACACAAGCAGTGTTGTATTCATGGGAGAGATACAGGTATTTGCCCTTCACAATGGAGAGTCTGTGTCGGCTTGTGCTTATTGCTAATGCAAAACAAGGCAACTTTTTTGCATCCTGTTCTGTGCTAATTAGATGAGCGCTACATTCTTGTGTTGACAGACAGAAATGTTTCAGGACTGTAGACCTACACAGGCCCGGACTGGCAATCTGTGGGTTCTGGCAAATGCCAGAGGGGCTGCTGTATGGTTCTATAGAAAGTTACCATATAGTGGGCTGGTAGGAGGCTGTTTGGGCCTCTTTGTACTTGGAATGGCAGGGCCTATTTTGACTCCCAGTCCAGGCCTGGACCTATAGACAGTAGGGCTCATTCAATTACCCTGATGCAATGAGCTAAGCGAAGTTTCGGACACAATCGCCATGTTTTTTTCACGCAATGTACCATTTTTCCTCAGAATCCATGCATCATTGAGAGGGAAATGCAGGCATTGAATCATAACAATAGGTGCATAGATAAAGGCAAATAACATGTTTCTGGTGCACAACAGCATATTCTCCTTTTACTTGCTGCTCCAGATTTAACCCAGAAAAAAGTAGCTATTCTTCAGTTATTATAATGTGCTAACGGGGAGTTGGCATTATGTCCATAAAAGACTCATCATACCCTTTTATGTTCCTCATAAATTGTTAGCACATTGTTAGTTAAACAGGAAAGCTGTTTCAGGCAAGTGCCACATGTACAATATGAGACTGGGTGAAGCAACTAATAGCCTTTATGATCCCACTCACAGGAGGCATGTGATACAGCAGGGCAGAGCAGCCTTTATTGAATTGTCTATATAGGGACATGCACCCTGTTACAGCAAACCTCATGACTGGAAAGAAAAAAAAACATCAATAGGCCTTTGTCGGTTACCTATTAATGGATACAAGTATACCCTTATATTTTACAAATGCTGCCTAAATAGTTTTTTTCCCAATTTTAAAGAAAACAGAAATGTATAACTTTGCATGTGATAGGTTATGTGAGTGTATAAAAATCATCTCAGCAGAGTGACTCTTGACTACTGAACAATTTGTTGAATGCTGTTTAGAATTTAGCTACCAACTAAAATATTTGTTTCATATCGTTTAGAATGTTTGCAGACATTGCAGATATGTCTTCATCTTCGGGCGAATGTTACATCCAAACTTGATACATTGAAAATCTTTTATACTAGGCTTAACAAGTGTGTCTTTGCTCTATTGCTTTCTATACACCTAGTTGTATATTTAGTTATTTGTATCTGTTTGTTTGTATCTTATTGACTAATACTGTTAATGCTTCTGTTTAGGCAACTGTTGCACTGTGTGACTTTCCAGCAGTGGTTTAAAGTAGTTAAAAAATGCTAGACGTTACCTCCCAGATTTCTCAGCCTTTCTTGTTTATGCAACAGCTGCTATATTAGAGTGGTGGTTCACCTTTAAGTTATCTTTTAGTATGCTATAGAATAGCCATTTCTAAGCAACTTTGGGTTGGTTTTCATTATTTATTTTTTATAGTTTTTTAATTATTTTCCACCTTCTGATTCTTTGTTATTTTCAAATAGAGGACACTGACCACATCTAAAAAAATCTTCATATTTATGCACATTTATGTGTTACTGCTATGTTTGATTACCTACCTGTCTTTTCAGACCCTCTCCTATACATATTTCACTCCCTTATGTTTGCTATGGTAATTTGGACCCTAACAACCAGTTGCTGAAATTGCAAACTGGAGAGCTGCTGAATAAAAAGCTAAATAACTCAAAAAAAATTGTCTCAGAATATCACTCTCTATATCATTCTCAAAGTTATCTCAAAGGTGAACAAACCCTTTAGTTATTCTAATTATTATGCTTCACAGATTGTTCTGCACTCATAACAGTCTCCAATTTCTCATTGGAGCAAACAATCTGAATCACATTAAATGCAGGAGCCAATTAACTGTACTTTACAGTATGTGATTTGATTACACACCCCTGTGCATGGGCATTGTGAGAGTAATCCAAAAAGGTTAAAATGTGAAAGCAAAAAAGGCATTTGAAATCAGCCAGCCAACACTGCATTTCTGTTGGATTGCAGCCGTTTGGCCAGGAATGATGTGGTTAGTTTTGGAATATTTATTCACTAGGATAAATTTACAGCTTTGCAGCTAATTAGCCACAGAAACTAGAAACCGTAAATTCCTGCGAGAGACTTGCTGCCCTTGTGTAACTAGTGGTCATTTGCTAATCAAGGTAGAAATTTTATCTGTGGGTACTTTCTCACAGGAGGAATGAAGATATGAGCTCAGGTAATTGAATCAGACTTTGTGGTTTATCTAACAATTACCCAAGCAGGCAAAGACGGGTATTGAGAAACTCATTATCACTGCATGCCAGCTGGAATTCTCTAATTGAAAAAAAGATACATTTCTGCTAGCAGTCTCCCTGCAAGTGATTGGCGCCTGATTTCTTTCCTTTATGGTATCTTTACCATCATTGATTTTCATTCATCCCAACATGACTCTATAACCTGTGCTTACTGTGGCTAAGACTGTATTGTGCCTAATAATTTTATATCTGAGACACAGGTTGAGAATTAGGCAATTATTGTCAGTTAAAGAATGCAAATAATATCCTTTTTATTAATCTAATGCAAAAGGGCAGTTTGTGTCTAAACGATCGTTTGAAGGAAAGAGCCACACATCCATGATAAAAGATATGTGAGGAGACTTTGATTGTATCTTTGTTGTGTAGGCTACAAGACCTAGCATATGTTGACCGATGGCTATCTGTTCCTTTGCTTACTTTCGCCAAAACCATGCGCAGTGAACAATTGTTTAAAGGGATCCTGTCATCGAAAAACATGTTTTTTTCAAAACGCATCAGTTAATAGTTCTACTCCAGCAGAATTCTGCACTGAAATCCATTTCTCAAAAGAGCAAACAGTTTTTTTATATTCAATTTTGAAATCTGACATGGGGCTAGACATTTTGTCAATTTCCCAGCTGCCCCCAGCCATGTGACTTGTGCCTGCACTTTAGGAGAGAAATGCTTTCTGGCAGGCTGCTGTTTTTCCTTCTCGATGTAACTGAATGTGTCTCAGTGGGACATGGGTTCTTACTATTGAGTGCTGTTCTTAGATCTACCAGGCAGCTGTTATCTTGTGTTAGGGAGCTGCTATTTGGTTACCTTCCCATTGTTCTTTTGTTTGGCTGCTGGGGGGGAAAAGGGAGGGGGTGATATCAATCTAACTTGCAGTAAGCAGTAAAGAGTGATTGAAGTTTATCAGAGCACAAGTCACATGACTTGGGGCAGCTGGGAAATTGACAATATGTCTAGCCCCATGTCAGATTTCAAAATTGAATATAAAAAAATCTGTTTGCTCTTTTGAGAAATGGATTTCAGTGCAGAATTCTGCTGGAGCAGCACTATTAACTGATTCATTTTGAAAAACATTTTTTTCCCCATGACAGTATCCCTTTAACGATGATCTGAAGGTACTATCCACAACCAATTTCATAATCTAACAACAACATTTTTTAAAATGTCCAATTGACTGTTAGAAAGATTTTGCTTATGTTAAACATGTACACATTGCCCCTGGGTACTTTAGCAATTTTAGAGTCATAAGATATGACATCCCAGCAATGGGTATTAGAGGTAACATGAATACTATATTTGACAGTGATGTGCCAATATCCCTTTCCTTGATATTCCCTTGATTACTCCTATTCAGCAAGCTAATATTCATATTACATTTAAAGTGATACTGACACTAAAAATCTACTTTTTATAATATGATTGTACATTAAAAGTAACCTATAGGTCATGTTGAGAGGTTTGTTTTTGTAATAGTTAAAGTTTCTAAACCTAACTGTTTTGCCAACCTTAACTGTCCCATATCAGCCTGTCAGTTAGAGTTTCTAATGCTAACGGACTCCTGCTGCACAAATATGGCAGCCCCCTCATACAGGAACATGTGGCATCAGAAAGGTTATGTAAAAGCATTGTGCAAATACTTTATGGCAAAGTTATAAGTTGCTTTCAAAGGCAATATTGTGATACTTGTAAAAAAGAGTTTAATTTCTGGTGTCAGTATCTCTTTAAGGGTTCGTTGAATAATGCACCTGCAAATGTGGTTTACAACTGTGCCTAATGGGGAACCCTGGATCTACCACACCCTGACCCTGGCAGTAGAATCAGGGTTCTCGTAGTAGGTCAGTCATCAACAGCAGTTTGCGCACTGAACTTGTGCCCAATAAATCGGATTCAATCCAAACCCTGTTTTAAATGCATGCTGTGGAAGTAACCCCCCCCACTCTTAAAATGTTAGACACAATGTGCAATTGCATACTGTGTCTACAGCAGTTACAATAAAAACTGAATATAATTTTCATCTCAACGAAAATAAATATTATGGAAAAATATAATCATTTAAAAATGCATTACCTTTTCTCAACTAATTTAGTTATTCTTCTCCATTCCCTCTGATCAATCTGTCTCTCTACATGCAGTTTTGCATCGGAGTTGGCTATTTTTATCTCTAATATATTGTCTAGGAAAGGGGATCACATACCATTGAATTTGACCAAACGATCAATCAAAATCTGACTCCAACTCCTGCATGAAGAGAGATTGTTGAGAGGGATTAGTAAAGAACAGGCTCTTCTTCATGTCATTGCTGGCCATTACCTCCACAGAGCATACAGCATTCAGGTCTCATTACGCTTCTCTCCTTTTGTTTGTTTTATCAATCAACCATACGGGATTAATGTTACTAATTATAGAGGATATATAGACACCAGATTTATAGAAATTTGGGGTTTCAGGGGTTTGGGGGTAGCTGTGGAAACCTGAGTGTGTACAAATTCCAGACATTAGCAAAATTCAGTGCAAATATTTGGATTCATTTTGCTAGTGAATGTATCATATAACTTTAGTAAAGATTTTTACCAGCCTGGACCTGAAGACACAGAGCAGTGATCTAAGAGGGTAGGGTGGTGATCAATTGGGGAGAATCAGAGGCAAAGAATTGGTGGAATCGGGATATATAAGAAGTGGACCTTGAAATGTTGCCTCTGTTTCTCTACCCTAAAACAGACCATGTATCTGTAACCAATATATATAATAAGGTGTTTGCTTTTACACTGGTATTTTTGTAAGGAACAATTATGTATAAATTCAGAAAACAACAGCAAGCCATATGCAAGTGTAAAAACATTTGGTTTAATAAGAAGAAATCATGTTGGCTGGGCAAGCCAGGATTTAGCATATGAAGAACTAGTAGTGGATCATGCTTCCCAATGAGAACAATTAATCTCTTCCTTCGCATTATCCAATCAGAAGAAAGCTATCTTGCCAGCAGGACAGATGGTTATTTTTCCACGTCATCTCATCCAAAGATATTGCCTACTTCCATCTATGTGCTGTTGTTGTGTAACTGAATGGGGGCCAAAATAAATGCTGAAGGTTCCAAGTTTGGCTTTCATCACTATTTTTGTTTCTTCAGAGTTGTGACAGGGTTAATGCAGAAGATTTGTCTTGATGGGATTTGAAAGACTTAAGAGAGGCAAAAGCAACTAATCAGAAAACAGAGGCATCTTGTTTGTGCTTAAGGGAGCAGCTGTAGACAAACTGCTAATAATTTTCTAAGTAGTTTTAAACCTCTTCTTCTCTGTAGTCTTATGTTTTTTGTAATATTGTAATACAGTGTGAAGCAATTGTTTAAAGTTCCCATAGTAAACAACATTTCTGTTGCCATTTTGATGACTACAAATAATAATAAAGATGGTTGAAACTTAATTTTATGCTTACATATACCATATTCTATTGTTAATTGTCTGCCATGAACATTCCCTCTAATTTCTTGTAGGCCTTTTGCACAGTTGTAGGTGGTGCATAAAAAATGTGATGTACTACAGTGGTATCTTGTACAGAAATAATGGGAGGCTCCAGTTAGGGGCCCCATAGCAGTAAAGGCCCAAAAGCATGTGGTGGTCTGAGTTGTAAGCCACAAAATGGGAATGGGCAGAGCTTGATTTTAAGTGTGTTTTTGTCTTTCTGTCTTTATGCAGCAGTTGGGTGTCAGATAATCACTGACGGTTAGATCCGATATATCTTATAGGGGGGCTCTTTTCCTAGCAGATGAATTAAAAATCACTCAAATAACTGATTACAGTACAAACAAAATCTAACAAAATAATGGCATTTTTCACAATTTCTGTATGTAGAGAGACATGATTTCTGGTGATTTCCTGGGAAGTTTTTTTATTTCAGAATGCTGAATTTTCATTTTCGCGATAGTTCCCCTTTAAGAATGCTCGAGCCTTCGTGCCCAGTTTGTTGCATTGAATACCTTGGCTACCTGCCAAGCTTTTTATTATTTGAGTGGGGGGAAAAAACCTGCTCACGTAAAGTTGAGGTATTCAATTGAAGAATCCAGGCAAGAGTTTAGGAGCTTTTGGAACTGTATGCTAGAGCCCAAATGTTCGAGCATTCTTAAATGGGGCCCCAAGCCTGCAGAAGCATGCACAGTTAAACCTAGGTCTAGGATAAGTGTAATAAGAAAACAAATTGCAAATTGCCACTCTCTAAATCATGCTAAAAGTTAACTCAAAGTTAACTCCTTTAAATCGATACAAGATATAGGACAAGGGCTTATTAAGGCAAGTGGTGGCCATGCTAAATACTGAAACATTACAGGATTTGTTCCTTTTTAAAAAATTCAGTTCAATTGTTTTCATATGGTACACCAGAAATAAAATTGCGTTATGTTTTTGTTTTTTTTTACAATTCTTTCTAATGTTACAGTTTAAAGTTTCATGTTTCACCTTCTCATGTCTCCCTAGTTATCTTTGTCCTTGATGAGCAGAATCCCTGAGTTTCATTAAAGGCAGCTATTAGAATTGATACAATAGTTGCTAATATTCCACATATATAGAGAAAATGAGAAATGTGTCAAGTAATATAACAAATTGTAATAGTTCAAAGACTGCATATGGATTACTGAGCTTCGAGACTGAAACACCAGAGTGAGGAACGGTTTCAATTTAAAGGGGTTGTTCACAGGGGTTGTTCACCTTTAAAGGGGTAGTTCACCTTTAACTTTTACTATGTTATAGAATGGCTAATTTAAATTGACTTCAATACAATCACCAATCACCATGTCATAACCCTGCCCTGTGATGTAACATGCCCCTCCCTGCAATATAACACTCCCCTCCCCATGATATCATGTGCACACATCCCCTGTCCAGACAACACATACAGGAAAGGTGGCAACCCTATGCTTTGTGTTGTCTAGTGAGATGTGTATTGTTCATAAATGCTAGCTGCTTCATTTTCATTTTCATATCAGCCATTCCTGTTCACTTTAAAAGGGGGCAGACTTGTAGCATTTTCTGCCCCTCCATCAGTGTGACAAAATGTTCCAAATCTCTCCATGTGCCATCACCCCCAATACAATAACATTTAACTTGAGGTGTAGAGTGCACCAACTGCTTTTTATTACCCAAGTCTCTTTTTCCTTCTCCTACAATCAATTGTAGTAGTACTTATAACTCCTATATTACTACTTATTACTTTAATTTCTTTATATATCAATATACAAATGTAAGATTGCAAGACTTTTACTATCTACAACATAACATAAATAAATAATCACTTTATAAGAGAATGAATAATAGATCATATAATGTGCCTTCATGTTTAACTTATAATGATAAAAATAGCAAAAAGACTTTTGAAGTTCGATTTTCTCTTATTACACATCATTGTTAGTTTTTCTTATTACACATCATTGTTAGTATTCGACCAATCAAATGCATTGTTTATTAGTGGATATAAGAACCTGAGAAATACTGGAAATCCTTTTGTCTTTGAAATCTTTGCTTGGCAAATAGATGCATAAACCGTAACTTATTATAATACACAAAAGCCATGAATATCTTGTAAATTATATCTTTATAAATGGTGAGTAGGGATGCCATCAGTTATAAATGATGAGTTCTGATGTCATTTGTGTCACAAGACTCACTTAAACTTGTGTATTATAATAAATAAAGTACCCCATGTTGCAAAATATGAAGATATTAGAAGTTACCTCGGAGTTACATGACCTGTATAAAAACACCCGGCCTTCGTGCTCGTGTTTTTATATGGTCATGAAAAGCCTCGGTAACTTATAATATTCTTATATTTTACAAGAGGGGGTACTTTATTCAATATATTGTACTACTGCTTTTGAGCTCTGGTGTTTCGACTTCCATCCACACGACTCTAAGGGGCACATTTACTAAGGGTCGAATATCGAGGGTTAATTAACCCTCAATATTCCACCATCAAAGTTAAATCTTTCATCTTCGAATATTGAAGTCGAAGGATTTACCGCAATTCGTTCGAGGATTTAACTTCGATGGTCGAATATCGAGGGTTAATTAACCCTCGATATTCGACCCTTAGTAAATGTGCCCCTAAGATCTGAAACTAAGGCAATTCTGTCTAGGCTTCAACAACTACAAGTCACTTTTGCACCTTATGTTACTGTACATTGCAGCCTTATGCAGTTTAAAAGTTCTCTCTTAGTTTTTCTAACTGTCCTTAGTTCCTCTGAGATGGCTTGAACAGTTGAACAAATTAAATTATTTATGCATCTTATTAACGGGTCAGTGAAAATGTTTTTGTTTCCAGCTGTAAGGATGATGAAGTGCCGATGTTACATTATGCCCTCTCTTGTTCACTGGCTGTTATTGCAAATAATTATGTTTTGTATGCTCCATTGAGTCCCTGACAGCTTGCTGTTTGTATACAGATGTAATTTGGTAGGATATCTGAAGGTTATCAATTGACAAGCATCCATCTGATCTGCAGAAGCATCACTTTGAGTTGACTGCCTGGCTGGCATTTCCATGCACAACTAAAAATGCCTTTCTTCTAATGAGCTGCCAACATCCGCGGGCAATTTCACCTTCTTCTACTGGTTACTGCTTTGCCAGTCATATATTTTTTACAGCCTTGGATAAAGAGACAAATATTACGCAGAACATAAGCTAGGCCCTGAGGAAACCATCATGAATTTTACATGTGTCAGGGAACTGAGGCTGATAAACAGAGAACAAAATGATTTTTTTTCCAGGAGCTGCTAGGATAGGCTTCATAAAACTGAATTAAACATGGCTATTATATATTAACTTTCAGCCTGAATCCTACCAAGGGAATTAACCCTTATCAATTCAGCCAATTGCCCATTAAATGCAATTTAAAATATTTACATTTCAATTGAACAATTAAATGGAGTTCTGAAACATCTGAACCCAAGTAGAAGAAATATGGAGCCTAACCTTGCCAAAAATAAGGAGATCAGCAAAACAAAACATCTGCTTCTTGGTCACTTATGTTTATGGCGAGGGTCCTCTGCATGACAAAGCAGATGGCCATGTAGTTAACTATTTAGTGGGGATTGAAAACCTACTTTATGTGAAGCTAAAGCAGAGAGAATGAGGAGATTGGTATAATCTTCTCCACAATCAGCAAAGAGCAAAAGTACTAATTACCACCTGATTTCTATTTAACCTCCCTCACTTGCCCTTTGAGTTGCATCTCAAGTCCCTGCTCCGTTAATAGGATTAGTGTCACATACATGAGGTATTAACACATGTACGTATAGTGGATAGTGCAGGATTTTCTGCTAAGTAATAAGTGTCCACAGAATAAAACTTTGTCGAGACCTGTCTAGTCACTGCCACAAGTAAAGCTGTAAAACTCAGCTGGCTGTGGCTTTGTATGTGACGTTTTGGGGAAAAAGTAATTGAGTGAACTGAAATACACTATCTCTGCATTCTGTCCTTGTGTCAGATGTTTCCCATAAAGAGACAGGGGTACAACCTGCCTCCAATCACTCACTGTCTCCATGTTCAGGCAAGAGATCAGCCAAGTGCTCACATAGCACATCAATAGATAGCAAATTGGCTTGCACTGGCATCAAACTACATGGAATCCTGATGACTACAGGCATGTCTGCTGGGGGTTGAAAAACATATGAAAAAGAAGTAAGAAGCTATGATTGTTTTTTGAAGTGTTTAGTGTTAGAAGAAAATTATTGATATTAACATATTAACAAGTTTTGTGCTTACATATTTATTGGTACCCATGGGTCCTCATGTCAGAGGGCCACAATATGGATGGCGTAACAATAGGAATACAAAACCCAGAGGGGAGTTTAGGGCAGTGGAGACCCCATGAGGATATGCAAACTACAAACATCTGGCTTCTTTCACCCATGAGGCTACAATAATAGATATAAAATTGGGCCCATGAAACAGGTGGTGCTGTGCAACTGGTTGGGGGTGGGGTTTGTTTTTGCAGGGGCCCAGAGAGTGCTAGGTACAACTCTGTGTCTATATTAAAGCTATGCTATTCATTATGCTTTATTCAAGATTTTTTTCAGGGCCATTTGTGTTTCAAGGCCAAGGGCAAACACCCTCTTTGACCTTTTTTAAAACAGACCTGTTTCTGAACGTAGGGTGTCTTTTATAATAGGACAATTCAGTGCATGATTTAATTACCTGTAACAATGTTATGTGAAAACTTAAAAGGGGAACTACATCTCTAAGAATAAGATGTGGTTTTCCAACAACTGTAGACATGATTCCCTGCATGTTCTTTTCCTATTTCTTTATTACATTTGCTGTAGAAATATCTGGTATATTATTCTGCACAGCTTATTAGGATCTTTTATTTTCTGCACACTGGAATGTAAAAATCTGGGGCAGGTGTCATAAATCAGCAAGTGAGAGGAAAAGACACTATTCTCTGAACAGGCTCCAGACTGTGCTTATAAATGGGTCATAGTAGGAGAGGGAGGGGAAGAGACAGACTTACAGGGAGTTGAAATATGCCAGGACGTTTTAAAAGTTTGCAGAGCTGCCCCTGAAATCTTGGTAAGTATTAATCATCAGAGTAGAGTGTCCAGTTTAAGGACATAAAAATCTAGATTGTAAGAAATCATCTTAATCCATTCTGGGAAGGTTAGTGAAGTAATGGCCTCCAACACCACTGCACAGCCTTGCCCTGTATATGTTGCATAGGACACAATTAGGGTTTCCACCTTAACTGGAAAAAATCGATGGGCAGCAGTGGAGAGGGATATTTAATGACATCACATCTGTCAGGGTTAATGAAATCACGAGAGCAGGAAATGTATGGATCAAGGCAGAAATTTGTAGGATCGGTGAGGGCGAAAATCTATGTGTTAAGAAAAGGGGGACAGAAGGATTAAAATTGATTTGTGCTGAAACAGTTCATGGAAGGAGGGAAAAATTATACAATTACCAGAAAGTTAATTGCAGTTAAATTGGTTATATCCCAGCCCTAGCTGCTGAAAAACTGACTATGAGGCAACCCTAAGCTCAATTAACTTGGGGCAGATGACAGCCATGCAATTGGGAGGATGCTAGGGAGTAACTTGCACTGGTAAAACATACCAGGGGGCTTTACTTCCCCCTTCAACTAATCTAATATTTAGTTTAAACATTCTAAGGAATATGATTTTGCCCTTATTGTATGTGACAGCCACCCTGATGCAGAGATGTTATATCACTGTGAATTGAAAAGGGTGGAGGAGTGTGTTTTTATGTAAAGCCTGAATTAAAGCCATGCGCTAAAGAAATAACAATAGCTGTCACTGGTGAGGGTGTAGAATCCCTCTGGGTAGAGATTTGGACTGGGCAAAAGGTTACAAAGAGAATTATCATTGGTGTATGCTATAAACCACCTTGAATAAGTGTCGAGTATGAAGCCCAGCTACTCTTGCAGATACAAGCGGCTTCACAGCTGGGTCAAGTTGTTGCTATGGGTGACTTCAATTTGCAGACATTGACTGGGGTAATGCGGTTGCCAAGACAGAAAAAGCTAGTAGGTTTGTAAATATGCTGAATGACAACTTTTTATTCCAGCTCTTTCAAGAACCTACAAGGAATAACTCTCTTTTGGACCTTGTAATAACTAATAATACTGAACACATCTCTAGCATTTGTGTGGGCGTGCATTTAGGGAATAGCGATCATAACATGGTCTCCTTTGAGATTCTGTTGCAGAAGCAATTCTATAAGGAAGTAACTAAAACACTAAATTTCAGCAAACTTTGATAGTATAAGGGCATCACTGCAACATATTAAGTGGGAAATGCTTCTCACAGGGTTAAACACAGAACAAAAATGGGAAGTCTTCAAAAGAGACTAGAACATGTTAAGATTACCAAAGGTCCGGGGCCAGATACATCCCAGGGTACTTAGCGAGCTTAGCTCTGTGATTGCCAAACCTCTTTACTTAATTTTTCAGGATCCATTGAGGTCTGGCATAGTGCCGAGAGACTGGCGAATTGCTAATGTGGTGCCCTTATTCAAAAAAGGATCCCGTTCTCAGCCTCAAAACTATAGGCCAGTTAGTCTGATGTCAGTGGTAGGAAAGCTTTTCAAAGGGTTAATAAAGGATAAGATACTGGACTTTATAGCAAATCATAATACTATGAGTGTATGCCAGTATGGTTTTATTAGATCTTGCCAGACTAACTTAATTTCTTTTTATGAGATGATAAGCAGGGACCTCGATTCTGGGATGGCAGTGGATATGATTTACTTAGACTTTGCTAAAGCATTTGATACAGTGCAACACAAAAGGTTACTGGTTAAATTAAGGAATGTTGGCCTGGAACATAGTATTTGTACCTGGATAGAGAACTGGCTAAAAGATATACTACAAAGAGTGGTGGTAAATGGAACATTTTCTAATTGGACCAGTGTTGGTAGTGGAGTACCGCAGGGCTCTGTACTAGGTCCCTTGCTTTTCAACTTGTTTATTAATGACCTGGAGGTGGGCATTGAAAGTATTGTTTCTATTTTTGCAGATGATACTAAATTGTGCAGAACTATAGGTTCCATGCAGGATGCTGCCACTTTGCAGAGTGATTTGTCTAAGTTGGAAAACTGGGCAGCAAACTGGAAAATGAGGTTCAATGTTGATAAATGCAAGGTTATGCACTTTGGCAAAAATAATATAAATATAAAGTTATACACTAAATGGCAGTGTGTTGGGAGTTTCGTTAAACGAGAAGGATCTAGGGGTTTTTGTAGATAATAAGTTGTCTAATTCTGGACAGTGTCATTCTGTGGCTACTAAAGCAAATAAAGTTCTGTCTTGCATAAAAAAGGGCATTAACTCAAGGGATGAAAATATAATTATGCCTCTTTATAGGTCCCTGGTGAGAACTCATCTGGAGTATGCAGTGCAATTTTGGACTCCAGTCCTTAAGAGGGATATAAATGAGCTGGAGAGAGTGCAGAGACGTGCAACTAAACTGGTTAGAGGGATGGAAGACTTAAATTATGAGGGTAGACTGTCAAGGTTGGGGTTGTTTTTTCTGGAAAAAAGGTGCTTGCGAGGGAACATGATTAAACTTTACAAGTACATTAGAGGACATTATAGACAAATGGCAGGGGACCTTTTTACCCATAAAGTGGATCACCGTACCAGAGGCCACCCCTTTAGACTAGAAGAAAAGAACTTTCATTTGAAGCAACGTAGGGGGTTCTTCACAGTCAGGACAGTGAGGTTGTGGAATGCACTGCCGGGTGATGTTGTGATGGCTGATTCTGTTAATGCCTTTAAGAATGGCTTGGATGATTTCTTGGATAGACATAATATCAAAGGCTATTGTGAAACTAAACTCTATAGTTAGTATAGGTATGGGTATATATAATTTATGTGAAAGTAGGGAGGGGTGTGTGTATGGATGCTGGGTTTTCATTTGGAGGGGTTTAACTTGATGGACTTTGTCTTTTTTCAACACAGTTTAACTATGTAACTATGTAATGTAGGCACTAAACTACTGTTATTAATCACTGCTAACTTGCTGTGAGGTTTTTGTCTAATAGTTTCTAAAAATTGCTCCATGTGACATTATCCTTAGTGTTTCACATGACTTATCTAATATCCAGGAATCTAATCTAGAAAAGCTTTCCGTTCTCATAGGCAATCATAAGTCTGTTGTTTGTACTCAGTAGTAAGCAGCTAAACAATAGAGCCACTGTAATGCAAATGCTAGGCGGGTGCTTGTTATTAAAATCAATGTAACGCTCTAGCTTTAACCCTTTATTCCATACCTGTCCTATGTACTAGATCATTCTTAGATCTGTGGTACCGAGGGCCAGAATTTCTCTGGTCTACATGGTGGAGGGCCAATAATGGAAGCCAGTGTTGACCATTACCTGTTTTTAAACCACACCCACTTTAAACCACACCCATGTTACCACAAGAACTTTTAAGATCATGTCCACATTAGTGGTGGTAGCACACCAAAAAAACAAATGGTTGGTGCTCACTGCAGGGATATCACTCATATGTGAAAAATGTAAACATACGCTTAAATCCATATGCCACCCCCAGCACATGATTAAACACATTAGGGGCCCCTAACAACAATTTCCAAATGCTAGCAAACCCCTACCAAGCTCACATCCCACAGGTAGCAATGGGCAGGCAGAGTATGGTACACACAGGGAGCATAGGGCAGGCAAAGTATGGCACACACACAGGCAGAGTAGGGCACACACAAGGGGCATATGACAGGCAGAGTATGGCACACACAGGGAGCATGGGACAGTCAGAGTATGGCACACATAGGAAGCAAGGGGCAGGCAGAGTATGGCACACACAAACACAGAGTATAGGGTAGGCAGAGTATGGCACACACATGGGGCATAGGGCAGGCAGAGTATGGCACACACAAACACAGAGTATAGGGTAGGCAGAGTATGGCACACACATGGGGCATAGGGCAGGCAGAGTATGGCACCCACTGGGAGCATAGGGCAGGCAGAGTATGGCACACACAGGGAACATAGGGCAGGTATAATATGGCACACACAGGGAACATAGGGCAGGCATAGTATGGCACACACAGGGAGCACAGTACAGGCAGAGTATGGCACATACAGGGAGCATAGGACAAGCAGAGTATGGTACACGCAGGAAGCATAGGGCAGGTAGAATATGGCACACACAGGGAACATAGGGCAGGCAGAGTATGGCACACACAGGGAGCATAGGGCAGGCAGAGTATGGCAGGCATAATACAGCAGGAGACAAGGAAGCCTATCAGGACCACAACAAACAAAAAATGCAGGTGCTCCTCCACAATGTGGGCACTTCAGTCTGTGTCTGAGGTGGAAACAGTAGAGGGCTTTAGGGGTGTAAACAATAAAAGGTGTTACAGGTGTGAACAATGCAGGGGGATTAAATGTGTGAACAGTGCAGGAGTTTTCTATATGAATTTGAGGTGTAAATGCAGGGGCCAGTTAATTGCAGTACTGATACCTTTTAAAGATAACACTAGGTAAGCAGTGCCAGCAGGCAGACTTTCATGTGTTGGCCACGGGGTGCCAGTTGGACAGCACTGTACTAGATTATTGAGACAGCAGATCCTCAGCCATTTTTAGACTATCCTACACCAACATGGCCAGTGATTAAAGAAACAAATACAGAATGATTGAGCGATGATTTATCTAATATCCTTGCTTATGTATTTTCTTGATAACATCGGTAGAGTATAAGAAATGAGGATTTGCTGAACATTTATGAACATTTATAGGAAAATAAAGTGAATGTTGAAAGGAGGTCTTAATAGGATTAATTCTCTTTGTTGTTGCCCACTGCCTCTTTTAAGTGCTACAATTCTCAAAGCACTTGTTTCCTTCTTTGTATATCCATAATCATTATAATCATTGGTCTCCAACTGCATCACATTGCAGCTTAAACAGAACAATAAAAACAGCAAATTAATACATTTAAAGTACAATGTGCAGGCAACCAGGAATAATCAGTGCATTGGGACCTGAGAGTTGGAGTTTGCCTCTCTTCAGCTGATAATGTGCCACAGGCCTCACAGCTATGAATTCCCAGGTAGTTCTTGCAGTTCTGCTTCTCAGTTCATTTGTATATCAATTAGATGTTGTGAGAAGATTATATGTGTGTATATTTGTACATATGCTTGTCTCCTACTCTCTTAGGGCTAGTCCACACGGGGAGATAGCGACGCGTTTGCGGTCGCGGCGACAAAGCGCCGCGACAGTCGCCGCGACCGGCGCAGGCGACAGTTTTGTATGGGCGCCTATGTAAAAACGCCTGTGCTAACCACACGAGGCGATGCGCTTTTCAACAGTCGCCTGAAAAAGCCTTTGTCGCCGCGACCGCAAACGCGTCGCTATCTCCCCGTGTGGAATAGCCCTTATGTACAGTAATGCAAATCTCTCACCCAAGGGATAATTATCCAGAGACTGATCTCAGTGTGAGAGGGGACAGAGCAGCTATTGGGGGTGTTTCTGCCAGATACCAGGGTCCTGGGACTCTTTGAAAGTGTAATCTTTTTTTAGCAGATAACCCAATAGGAGGACTGAGGTTCAAAAATGGTTTTGTAATTGACAGTGTTAATTAGACCCCCAACAACGGCAAATAAGTTTCTTATGCTTTCTTTAAAACCTGAGCACATATGTGCCAAACAGTTCCCCTCCATAAAATTGTGTAACCGCAATCCTACTCGCTGCTGGATCTTACAGTGCCCACTGCAGTCACACTCATACCACTGGTATAACAATACACGTAAACGCTCGCAATACACACATCTGTGTTTTTCATAAAATGTGTATCTTTTAATATGCATGGACTTGCACAGCAAATGTATTGTAGTTTTCTTTCGACACAAAGGAATGACACAGTCACTGCTGGACATACCAACAAAGGGGTCACATTGGACAAAGGGAGGCCTGGAGTATTGAATAGGTGAATAACCCAGCTACACGAGCCACCTGTGGCACCTGGGAATGATTAGAGTTACTTAATTGGAGGGCTGGAGGGCTCGGGTGATTTGCTAGGACAGACATTTATACATATCCCCCCCAACTATTGCTCTTCCCGTCAACAGGCAGGATGGGGAGCTTCTCTCCCATCCTTCCCAATATTAATTTAAGTTTGTTTATTGAACCTTGTCATGGAATATTTGGGGGTGTAAGTAAGCCCCCCCCCCACACACACATTAGGTTTATGAATTGATTAAGTCATCTTAGTGGACTGTAAGGTTTGAAAGAAATGGTTAATATGTGAATGTACTAGTTTTGCAATAAAATCATTCTGGTATTTCTCTGACAAACAGCATATTAACTCCATGGCCTTTCCACTATATTTTATTTAGGTTTAGTTTTGTTATTGATGGGTTACTCCATTCTGTTCCATGAGATGGAATGCAGTTGCATCCTACTACTCCATGCAACCATCACAGCTAGACTTGATTGTGTAAACATACCGTTAAGCTAGTACTACAGTACAAGGGATTTAGCCTGTATTCTATCCAACTGCATAAACCAACTTAAAATTACTTTGCAAACGGGTTGAAGTTGGGCTTATCTGCTCATGTGGCAACTGGCCTAATATTGTTGGATTTTAACTTCCACGTGGATGACCAATTAACAATTTTCTGCTCATTCAACCAGTAAGTTAAATGCTTTGAATGGAAGTTGGAGAGAGCTGCAGCTGCCTTTGTTTTTCAGATTTGTCAGTACCTTATACTCACGATCCATGAGTCCAAAGATGAACAGATGGTTATGCAGTAATTTTCCAACTCTATGGTACATGAATAACCTTCCTTGGGTTCAGCTAATTGAGATGGAAGCAAGCACCTTATACTGTATTTCATTAAAGGGCACCTATCACACCAAAAATCAAACACATATTAACAATCTGACCAGTACAACACAAACACGTTTAAGCAAACTACATATATCGTATTTTGAAAAAAACTGCAGGTTTTAAAAAATCCCTTACTTTGTCAAATGGGTTCTTTCACTGAGGGAGGCCATACTGAGACTATAACAGAAACTATAATATGCAAATTTCAGGAGCATGCTCAGATTGTAACACTGTTTTGAGTATTCTACCCAGAATGCCTTGTTTTAGTAAACTCCTCCACTAGAAGTATCAGGAGATTTCCCTATCTTGTCCCCTGCTGGTGATGTTATTATGCAAATGAAGGGCACACATCTGGGGTGTTCTATTAAGTCTAACTGCACTAGTCAAAGCAATAGAAAATTAGTATATACAGTTCTTTACTAAAACCTTTTCCCTTCTCATCTTTTTATTGATAACCCGTCATTATAAGTTAATTTTTTTCACAACAGTTCAGGGCAGATTTATCAAAGGTTGAGTTGTGTTTTCCTGAAAAATTCAGGTTTTTTTCAAGCATAGATTTTTGGGGTTTTATATAAAAAAATAACCTTGAATTTATTGAGATTTATTATACCCCAAAGCTGGAAAAAGCTAGAATCCAAAAACACTCCAGCTAAAGCCTATCAAGATCATGTAGGAGGCAATGGCAGAGGTCCCTTGAATCATTTGAAAATGTTAATAGCCTTCAGGATGTTCTGGGTTTTGTTTTTTTGGTGGGTTTCGAAATCTCGATTATTTCAAGCAATTAGCGTTTTTTCCAGCAGAAAACCCAATTAAAGGGGTTGTTCATCTTTGAGTTAACTTTATGTATGATGTAGAGAGTGAAATTCTGAGACAATTTTCAATTGGATTTCATTTTTTATTATTTGTGGTTTTTGACTTATTTAGCTTTTTATTAAGCAGCTCTTCAATTTGCATTATAAACAATCTGGTAGCTACGGTCCAACTTACCCTAGCAACCATGCATTGATTGATTAAGAGACAGGAATATGAATAGGGGAGGACCTTACTAGAAAGATGAGAAATGAACATGAGCAATAAATTTGTAGCCTTATAGAGCATTTGATTTTTAGATGGGGTCAGCGACGCCCATTTGAAAGCTGGAAAGTGTCAGAAGAAAAAGGTAAATAATTATAAAACTATAAAAAATAAGTAATGGAAAAGTTGCTTAGAACTGTTCTTTCTATTACATACTAAAAGTTGACTTAAAGGTGAACCACCCTTTAATTGAGTTTTGTTTTTTTCCGCCTGAATACACCGATTCGAGTTTTTTCCATTTGAGTTTTTCCTTAAATCAGAAAACATTTGAGTTTTGAGTTCAATTGAGGTATAAAAAAACCTTCACAAACCTTTAAAACTTGACCTTTGATAAATCTGGCCCTTAATGATAGTATTTGCTAGTTGTAGGATTACCAGACTTTCTGTGGTCAAACCACAACCATTATATTTGGCCAAACCACCATGTTTTAATCAACAGAGCACAATGTCAATATGTTTTAGCAATGCTGCATAGACCTGTCCAATATGTAGATAAGGGGTGATGGACGAATCTGACCCGTTTGGTTTTGCCAAAAATATGTGAAACTGCAAAAAGTGGCATTGAAGTCAATGGGTGTTTCTTAGTACAACAGTTTTTCAAACCGCGATACATTTTGTAAACCACACAACAGGTTTTTTTTACTATCAATTACTCTATGGGGGACTTTTCTGTGGGCAAAATATAGCAAAATATTTCTCTCATTCCTTCCAGGCGTCAAATAGCCAAAGTCAAATAGCCAGTGCAATTAACACTGCACTTATTCCCCTGCAGTATTGCTACTTCCACCCACAGTCAGTGTTGCACTGCTTATTATATGTAAACCTATGCAGTTAGAATTCTGCGGCAGAGAACTGGCATATTAATAAATGTATTATTCAAAAATAAATTTCTAATGTTCACAACCTTACTGTATTGTGACTCGTAAATAGTACAACTCTGTACAATTGGTATTTTACCAGCTGCATTTTATACCATGATTTATAATAAGGAATAATGATCCTTGTGTTCTCAATGAATAACTGTGTGACTACCATTATATTTTAAAATATAGGAATTTATTACAAAATTAGCTACCTAAATGCTTTCTTAATATAGGTCTTCCCTCTGTAGCAGAAAATATGTTTTTGTGGAAGAGTTTAAACATATTTTTGACAATAAAATTATTGGTATCCATATAATCTTTGCGTATCAGAGATACAATGATTTATCTTTGCGGCAGAGAGGCAGAGCTAAGGAAAATCCACGTTGCAGAACTGAGCACACAAATGCTTTAGGAGAACAAATATGTGATTTGGGGAGGGTGAGTGCATAAAGATAAATGCTTGTTACTTCTGTAGGCATATAAGTTATTTTATTCCTGTCTATAAACAAATTTGAATATTTTTTTTCTTAATAAATCCAACATAATCTTTCATTGTGTGACTTTTGTTATGTGCTCAGCTTTCCTGAGAAGTGTAGATATGCAGAGTTTGGTTTAGAGAGAATAAATGATTTGTGGAATTTTCATGAACATTTTTGCAATGAAACACTTTCCCACTATTCTTTGATAATGGGGATCCACAATCATTGTCAGAAGCCAGATAAACTGTGCCCAAATTGTAAATCAAATATTTTTATAAAAAGTAAGTGACAAAATGATAGCCCTCCTGCTTTTGCCGAGAACCCTGTGGTGTTTATATCTTATAATGGCTTAAGTGCCACAGTTTAGAAACCCTAATATACACCCTAATATACACCCTAAATAGTTATACCATGTATTGTACCATATATTTTAAACACTTGTATTATCGCTTCTTCTGTAGAAGTGGCTTGCAACATTTCCCTCTTATTCTATTCTTGCATGAAATGTCAGTCCAATACTAAACTTTATACCCTCCTCTCTCAAATGTATTCATGATTATGCAGTGTTGTATACCCAGGCCCATGCCTGCTTGTTGTCCAGCCTATTCTGACAATGTGCCCTTTATTTAAATATATAGTATTTAAAGCAGGTAAGTAACTTCTACTGAGAGCGACAAAATCCTTGATCTAAGGGGTTAAAGATCAATGCCACCAACACATATTTAGTCGGTATAGGTTTGAAATGTAAACATTTTATCAGTAGAGTGTGAAAGACCCTCCCAACAAACCCATATGTCCCAGGAGGGTGTCAAAACCACAGTGGTGCTCACAGTGCATCCCGCCATCCATTGAAGAAGAAGAATAATCAATAATGGCAGAAAAATAATACATAAGCATTTAAAGTGTTAACAAATTACTCATTGGCATGTCTTTCAGTAATTGTATACCTCTAGCAACATACTACAAATTACAAATTAATGCTTGACTGCAAAAAATTGACTTAGGCTGATCTAAAGGAACCTGCTTCCTTCACTTTCAGATGTGATTTTGAGTTCTAGTTCAACAGCATATGAAATGACACATGTTGCTTGTCTCTGACTGACATAATGCATGGGATGAGTGAGTTTGTTGTACTTCTCTGGCCAGTACTGTCCTGATTTTGGCTGCTTGCCCAGCCACACAAAATGAGTCAGAAGCTTATTGGCCAAAGTCTGAGCCCAGATGATCGCCTGCTGACTAATTTCTGATTAGTGGTTGGCCAGATATCATTTGGGCAGGTTTTAAAAGCCCTCAGATGAGGACTGCATCAGTTTGTTGATGGGGTTCTATTCGAACAGGTCATCATAGCCTTGGGCACCAATAGCAAAACTTCCTCTCTAAATTACAAAGATCAGGTGCAGGAATAAATGCAAAAACACACACACAAAATACATAAACCACTTGGCACCACGCAAAAGAAAACACAGGTGCATGCACTCATTCCATTTATTTATGTGGCTCAGGAACAGTATGCCATAGTGAAAGAGAGCCCTGTATATTACATCTGCCACTGACCAAGCAGTAAGTTCAGGGCTCCTTTTGTGCATTGTGCCCATGTCAGTTTTTTTGCACATGTGGAATCATGTGCAATTGAAGAACATGTAAGTGTATGCCCGTTCCTCACCCATGTGATGCCTGTAATTATGTGAATGCAATATCTGCAAACAAACACAATTATCGTGACTATGTTCCAGCATTGTGTGCAATATTTTGCAGCAGGTACAAATGTACAGTGAATAAACACTACATAGTGGGAAAGAAGTCATGAATTGTACTGAAATTTTGCAATTGACCCAAAAGTAAATGTGGCCCAAAACATGCAGTTCATCCTCCAGACTGTCCATAATTCTGCAGCTATCTCAGACTGGTGGTAATTTAGTAATATGCTACTTTAGTAAAAAAAACTTGCACAGATTAGGTCAATGACATGTTTGAGATATACTCACTATAGCTGACAAATGAAGTGCAATTTCATTTAGAAGCATGGAAAGCAGTTTGCAGCATTTTCAACACTGGACCACCTTGGTTAACCTCAGAGAAAAGCAAAGGTCAATGCTACATGCCACATTCCACTAACATGATAGAAAGCAGACTAGTGAGGTCTGTCAGTTAAGTTAAATTACTCTGGAAGATAAAAATATGCAGTGGTGAAGTGTAGGCATAGCAAATGCCCTAGAAAAGGGCACACACACTAGAGGCCAGTTAGAAAGTTTATGGCCCTCTGCCTGCTCATAGGACTCCACTGATCTATTTTTATGAAATCATTATTTTATTATAATGTAGGGAATAGTAAGCCCCTGCATAGAAATCATTGTCCAGCACTGTTTTAGAGAACAAACCTACGGGCAAGTACCTCAGCAAAGGGTAAACAATATGGCAGATTCCATACATTTGCATAAACGCAAATAAACAGAGAAGAAAAAGGGAAATATAATAATTTACACAAATAAAGAATATCCTGAAATTGCTATACAAAAACTTTTTCATTTTAACTGCCTTTGCCTGCTAATAGTACTGTAGTTGCTCCTATTTGTGGTGTCAACCCAAAACTAAAGCGGACTTAACAATTGATACAACTATTTAGCCATGTTTACATGTGTGTGCAGCTAAACTGTACAATTTATACTGACTGAACCTCTTTTCATTGATAAATGGCATGTGATGATGTCACTGTACACACCAGTAATAGCTGACCCGTTACAGTTCTGTGTTGGAGCCGTGTACAGCTATCTGCTGCTGGAAATATGTGGGCGATCCATCAAAGGGATCTCTCCAACTGCAGCTATCTTATTATAATTCCACCAAATTTACAATTTCTATTTTTTTTTTAAATTTCTCTGCAGCTATTAATGAGTTTCCGGAAGATGTATTTAGCATTAAGGAACGTCAGCGAGGAGCAGTCCTTCTTCATATATTTTGTGTAAGTATTTATACTTGCTGATTAAAATGTACAGCGTTTTACAGGCGTGCGTAGGATGGATGGAGGAACAAATCAGTTAGTCTGCCCTTCCCAGCCTTCTTACAGACAGAATTATATGTTTTCACATGTTCTTTGTTTTTTATAAGTTAAAAACATTCTGTATTTTTCTATGCCTTTACACCAAAACTTCCAATATTGTGCTGTGGTGTGGAGACCCAAAACAACCATTCAGATGCTTGTAGTTAAAGTAGGCCAGTAAACACAAAGGGTCTTATCTATCAAAATCCAATTTTTTCTTAAAATAATAAAGTCCGACCAAATTAGAATCCTTGATTGGACCTTATTTATTATTAAAAAAGCTTGATTTAATCGGATTGGGGACAAACTCGGCAAAATGGAGCGAAAACCCGAATCACTCGATTTTTTTGAAGTTTTTTTTCCGAATCGCTCCATTTTTCTGAATTTTTCCCAAAATAGTCGGTTTTTTGGCCTAATTCCAGCACAGACCATAGAAAATTCCAAATAGGATAGGGACCTCTTCCATTGACTTATACAACCTCAGTAGGTCTGAGATGCTGGATTTTTGGATTCAGACTTTTTCCATCCTTGGGGTATAATGCATTTTGAATTTTTTTTTTTTTTTAAATAAAAATTTGGATTTTATAGTAAAAAAATAGAATTTTTCGAGTTTTGGCATTAGGACTTTAATAGATTACCCCCAAACTGTGATTAAGATTTTGCCACACATTGTGCCATCACTACATGAAAACTAATACATTGGATCCACTGACAACAGTATCCCCTTTAAATAGTGTATGCATTCCCTTTAAAATCAATTGGCATTATTAATTTGTTTTCAAAATGTTGGCAAATCAAACCTACAATTCTGTAACACATACAATACAATTCCTGATGCAAATGAACTTGGAATGAGTTCATGGGGGTTTAATTTAATTGATTAATCATACACATGCTGCATGCAATTATCTGTAAAGAGGAAGGCAGAAGTCAGCAAAGTAATAATTATTCCACTGGAGCTCACTGTATTGAACGTGAGCGATATATAACAGATACAAATGCTTCTCTGTGGCTTCCCTTCAGGCTGCATCAGGCTGTTAGAAACTGTTATTCTTTCTATAGCCTACATTGTTGTTCAGGAAGGCATCGCGGTTATCTGTCAAGTCATTATCAGCACTCAGGTATTTTATGCCCAACTCCGTTTTGGCAAAGTGTAGTTTACTAGTTTCATTAATAAAAAAATAATAAACTGAATAATTGAAACATGGCCACTGAATAGCTTGTGTTGAAAACAGCCCCTTTGCTTCATACATTGGATATTCAAGGGTGTAAATATTCTGTTTTAATACTATATGTCCTTGACACAAAAAAATACTTTTTCTAACCATCTCTTGTGCGAATAGCCTGCATCTTGATATATATCCCCAGAGTCCTTATAATGTAATTTTGAGAGCAGTGTTCTCTGTGTCAGAAGCTTCACCTCAGGTGTCTGGAAGTAAAATAGACTTAAACAGAATGTATAGCCCTCATTTTCTCATGTTGAATCACACTGTGCCACTGCCTTGTGAGTCATTGCCAGCAGGTGAGTACCTATAAAAGACGTGCACTTGGATAGTTATTGTGGAATCCTGTGCTAAGATCCTAACTCATTATGAACATTACTGATAACATGGTTTCTTTTGATTGCAGGCTCTGTACATGTTTTATGCCCTGGCTATTGTCTGCGATGACTTCTTTGTACCATCATTAGAGAAAATCTGTGAGGTATGTGGCTCTGTTCTCTGCAGTCCTCCATTCAACAGGTTATTGCTCACTGACCTACACAAGGCAGACATTTCTACAATACTTGTTATGTGATACTTGTTCTGAACTGTTTGAACTTTGTTGTTTGTTGCTCATACAGATATATACAGTATGTGTGTGTGTGTGTGTGTGTGTGTGTGTGTGTGTGTGTGTGTGTGTGTGTGTGTGTGTGTGTGTGTGTGTGTGTGTGTGTGTGTGTGTGTGTGTGTGTGTGTGTGTGTGTGTGTGTGTGTGTGTGTGATTGGAAAACACATCTGTCTAGCATAAAAATGTCCAGGGAAGTATGCATTTAAGGTGCATGATATAGGCTGCAAGGGGGTGCCTAGTCGAGATAGGGTTAATATTCCCTCTCAAGGCAGTGCTTGGGAAAGCATTTAGAAGTAGGCCATGTAGCTTAGCTAACAGAAGTTGATCTCTGAATTGCAGGTAGGGTTGCCACCTGGCCAGTAAAAAATGATGCTTGATGCCAATGTTATTAATAGGAAAAAACGGCAAGAATATAGGAAGGCTGGTATTTTTTTCCAGAAATGGTGGTAAACCCTAATTGTAGGTAACAAGGCGGCAACCTTGTGGTGGTCCAATGCTTTCCGAATTTTAGCTAGATATTAGTCGGGCAAGCTGTTTGGAAAACTAATGGGTCAGATATGGCAGCTTTTATCTGCCTGTGTATGGCCAACTTTATCCAAATTCAGTCTCCAAAATGGTTTACTCCACACATTCACTCCTGGGGCCAGTGACTGGATAACCATGAGGACCAGTGGAATCCCATAAATCACTTAAGGTGGCCATACACATAGAGATCCACTCATTTGCGATATCTCCAAACAAGCAGATCTCTCCCAAATATGCCCACATAGAGGAGGGAGCTATCGGGCTGATCCAATTGTGGGCCCTCATAATGGAAGCTATACCGGCGGTCGGATCGAGAGACTGCATCAATGAACAGATGCGGCCGCCATCCGACAGGATTTTTAACCCTGCCCGATCGACATCTGGCTGACTTTCATCCAGATATCGATCAGGGAAGCCTGTCGGAGGGCCCCACACACGGGCCAATAAGCTACCGACTCGGTCTGTCGGCAGCTTATATATGCCCTTGTATAGGGATAATTACACAGACTGATGCTATTCTCAACCAATGGGGTGTTTTGAACTACCCGATCTATGTTGAAGTGAATGCAAATCTCTGTTTTGGTCCCATTGGTACAGTGGAGTGCCAATTTAGTTAAGAATAGCTGAGTCAACATCTGATATATGCCCGTAACCGGGAATTCCATTTCACATGTTTTTAATCATACCATAACTCAGAGTTTATCATGCTTGGAGGTGTCACATTTGCATATTAAATCCAGAGGGAGCTAACCCAGTTTAGGAAACTGGTCTTCACACAGTTGTAAGCTCTACTTAGTGTTAACCATAACTCTTGCTTTTAAATCTTTCTCAGACAGCATGCAGTGCTGGCATACTCCCACTTTGCATCTTGTTCTTAAGTTACCAATAGCATGCTAATTGCGGTTAGAGCACCCAGAACACATTGCATGGATCTGACCATAGCTAATACCTATAGCAATACATAAATAGGTCAGCATTCAGTGCATGCCCTGTGCCCTCCACCCACATCCCCCCTCCTGTGTGTCCCCATACCTGTTCAAGCTGCTTCCCCTTATGTGACACTCATACCTCCAATGTGATCTTTAATATTCCACTTTCTTCCCTAGTTTGTCCGGATACCTCTCTGCTCCCTCTGCTGTCTGTCTGTCCACTATGCTCCTTCCTCCATCTTCAATCACCCTAACTTTACCATCCTCACTAATACTAACGCTTAACCCTACACTAAACTTAAGGTTACATTTTAAGTGTTAGAGTCAGTGCTATGAAGAGTGTTACGGTGACTCTGTGAGTAGGACTGAAAGCACATTGTGATATTGACATTGCCCTGCTACAATAAAGAGCTGCATTCCCTAAAGGAGTTTTGTTGTGTGACTCCTGCCCTAAGCCCATGTCTTCTCGCGGCAAGGTGTCATGACACACATGTATGGAGTTGGGATGAGTGTGGTAGTAGGGCTCCTTAGCCCTGATAGCCGATCACTGGGGGAGCAGTAAGGATCACAAAGTGGGCATAAGCTTCAGGTGCACATGTTGTAATAAATGAGACCTGACAGAGAAAGCCATAAGTAAAACAAATCAATTGACAAATAACATTAAACATGATAAAATATTAGTATATAGTATACTATATTAGTATAAAGTATTAGTATATTGAAGAGTTGTATTAACTGGTCTTCCAGAAATATATATAAATGTAATGGTTTGTAAATAAACAACATACCTAATTCTACAGGAAACCATGAAAGCCAGTTCCGAATCCCCTTTAAGATTAACCAGAAATGTAACCCCACCCATATCTTGTTCCATTGTGAAATGATGGAGTCTGTTCCTCTGCTTTTCATAGTTGGTGGTACAATGTTTCATAGTTGGTGGTACAATGTTTCATAGTTGGTGGTACAATGTTTCATACTTGGTGGTACAATGTTTCATAGTTGGTGGTACAATGTTTCATAGTTGGTGGTACAATGTTTCATAGTTGGTGGTACAATGTTTCATAGTTGGTGGTACAATGTTTCATAGTTGGTGGTACAATGTTTCATAGTTGGTGGTACAATGTTTCATAGTTGGTGGTACAATGTTTCATAGTTGGTGGTACAATGTTTCATAGTTGGAGGTACAATGTTTCATAGTTATTGGTACAATGTTTCATAGTTGGTGGTACAATGTTTCATAGTTAGTGGTACAATGTTTCATAGTTGGTGGTACAATGTTTCATAGTTGGTGGTACAATGTTTCATAGTTAGTGGTACAATGTTTCATAGTTGGTGGTACAATGTTTCATAGTTGGTTGTACAATGTTTCATAGTTAGTGGTACAATGTTTCATAGTTGGTGGTACAATGTTATATATTTGGTGGTACAATGTTTCATAGTTAGTGGTACAATGTTTCATAGTTGGTGGTACAATGTTTCATAGTTGGTGGTACAATGTTTCATAGTTGGTGGTACAATGATTTTCTGTAAAGCAGAGGGACTTGGAAGTGGCGTTCGGAGGGGCATTAACTAGTTAACATGTTGAGATTTCTTTTGATATTTAAGCATACTAAGGCACTTGACAGTAAGATTTAGTAGTCAAAGGTCAGTAGGGCACTGTATTAATGACCACTGTATCTAAGGAATGATATGGGTGATCTTAGCTGGGGCACGGAGAAACCTTATGTTTATCAGACGCCCCATCATGTGTAGCCACAGAATGAGTAGTGGAGTGAAGTTTTCTGCTTTAAATTATCCACTCTGATGCTAGTTGGATAATATTTGGGTTAAAGGAGCATTAACCCCGCCCCCTCAACAAACATAAGCCCCCATTAACTCCTCCGGTCCCCCTTGCTGTGATTTTTATTACAAATAAAAGTGTCCCTGTTTGTAACGCTGTCCTATAGATGCAGAGTAGTGGAACAGAGTTCACATGCAAGATCTTTTGTATCTTCAGGTTTTCTTTAGATCAGTTCACCAACAAAGAGCTTGCAGGTGCACAGGCAGTTGAATGATCTGAAGAAAAGTCAGAGGGCAGTGGATGGGGACTTTTGTTTGTGGGGTGTTTAACTCTTCTTTAAAGGATGCACCTTCATAATGCTTGTTGGGGTACATTGTACAGTTCACCGTAGTAAATTAAAGGTTCTAATGCATACTTATCAATTATTATTATTATTATTATTAACATTTATTTCTAAATCGCTAGCAGTGCTACATTGTACAGTTCACCGTAGTAAATTAAAGATTCTAATGCACACTTATCAATTATTATTATTATTATTATTATTATTATTATTATTATTAACATTTATTTATAAATCACTAACAGTGCTGTGAAATATATGGGTATATGTATTGAACATATGGATTACATACACATTTTGCACTTATTTAGTGAATGAGCCCCTTTGTTTCCAAATTCCAAAGTTTCTATTAAATAAAAGACAAGCCAAGTTATGTTTAACTGAATTTGTCATGGCTGTATGTCAAACATCTTGATGCATTAAATTGCAGATTTAATTTCCAGTTACAGACTGGTCACTAGAGGGTGCAAGACAAACACTCTTAAAAAACACAAGTCAATATATTTTGGTTGATACGAGGTTAGGCGCATTTATTGCACCATATGAGGAACATCCACCATAAAGAGGAACATCCACAGATATAAGTGGGTTTCTTTCCCTTTCTAACTAGATTTAATCCATTTATTTTACTTTTATGCAGCTCACCTACTGATCCTTTTTCTGAAAACATTATTTTAGCAACCTTCATTGTAATATAAACAAGGCAATATAATGTGTATAATTGAATGCTTATATATAAAAAAAACTTCATAAAAAATAATTTCCTGAGTCGCCACCTGACATTTGTGGCTTAATCCAACAGCAAAGCTTGGGTGGGAATGGGCTAGACACAGACTTCTGCCTGCCCCATTTATCCCCATCAGCACATGGGCAAAGGACTGCACCTATTAAGAGAGGGAGGGACGGACTTCTGCTTCTAAATCTGTCATTGTAACTAGCAAGAGAGCTAGGCTGACTTGATAGGAAACTGAAGCCTGCCTACAGGCTGTGATTGGCTACCCCCCTCCCACTGTGCTTCTGGCAGTGACCATTAGGACATGCCCACCCCTAATTTGAAACACAAACTAGAACAGTAGCAGATATATGGGGAGTTCTAATAAATAGGCCATTTTTAAAAAATAATATTAGTTTTTATCCCATAGTAAAACCAGTACCATATTTAATTCATTATTGCCTATAAGATTGGGGGGGGGGTCACTTTTCCTATATGTTTCCTTTAATTAATGTTTAAATGATTTTTTAGTAGAGATTCAAATAATGGAAATATCCCTTATCTGGAAAACCCTGGGTCCCAAACATTCTGGATAACAGGTCCCATACCTGTACATGATAATCACTTATTTGAGAGGGGTTTGTGTGGGTGGTTTGCAAGATAAATGCTAATAAATGCCAAGCAAAGCATAGTACGGTACATTGCTGTAATAGCCTCTGTTTGTAAGTACGAATTGTATGTAAATCGGATGCTTGTAACTCGGGGACTGCCTGTATATGGCTATGCAAGATTAGCTCAATTGCTGTTAATCTTTTCTTCATTTTTTTCATATCTTGTAAAGGGTGGAACATTCGTGCTTCACTAAAATTCTAACTGTATCAATAATGCTCACACAGGCAAAGCACAACATTGTTACTTCTAGTGCATAATTAATACCGTAGCTCAGCGTGAGGGGTAGATTAAGTACCACTAGTTTATGTAACTTGAATTTCAGTACTGAATTCAGTGGTAATTTTTACTGCATTATTTAAATCTCAAGACACTAGCCTTCCCTGCTAATGTGACATTTCTGGAATGATTACAGCCAGGAATGTTTTAATATTTGCTCCACTTTTCTAATGTAGAGACGAGCAAGGAAAAGCAACCTCTGTTACTCCGGCTGTTATGTCATCTAAACCACAAGCTTAGTAGGTCACAGACAAGCACAAAAAGCCAACGTGCTTTTAATAATTAATGGTTCACTTAAAATATATTTGTGTTTATATGGTTCTGAATTATCAGTTTGTGTCTCTAAATAGCCATATGTTATGACTATAAATATCATGCAACTTTTCTAATATTTGTCAAGTATAGTTTGACAGTTGCTGCATTCAGTTCAAAGAACAAGAGATGATGTTCGCTGAATAGTTAAGAAAAGCCACATACCATACAAGTAGGATGACAACCTGTGCTTTATTGACTAGAGAAAAGCCTTTAGTTGTGTATGTAAATGTAAAATTATAGAAATTGCTCAAGAAAATGGATGTGCTTGAAGATCTTGTGTATGATATTGCATGAGCAACCTCTACAAATGGGCAAAAAGCCACAGTAATGACGAATGAAAATGGAGAAACTGGTTCCAGATTGGCACGGAGTTAAGACAAAACTGTACACTATTGCCATGCCATGCTCATTCAGACTCTATGCTGAATATAAAATAAAAGAAGATAGATTGATGGAAGAGGATTTGGATTGGTGGACGATACATTGACACCCTTCAATATGCTGCTGACACTAAACTCTAAGAATGAAGAAGCTGCATCATCCCAACTACTTTATTGCTAATTAATTCACCTTGATCAAATGTTGAAATAATTTTCTAGAGACAAAAATTCACCAGACACTCAACAGCAAGTGAAGCGGGGCAGACCCCTGCGTGTTTATTCAAGTCTTGTGATGACATCACAAGACTTGAATAAACACGCAGGGGTCTGCCCTGCTTCACTTGCTGTTGAGTGTCTGGTGGATTTTTCGTCTCTATGTATATTGGAGAGGTGCCGACCTCTCTTCCAGACACCACGCTATTTGACTGATTTGAGGCTGGGGATTCAGGAATCCTTTTTGTGAGAAATAATTTTTTAGCCACTAAGCCCGGAGCTGTGAAACAAATTAAATCTTGTATGAATATGATAGGGTGCACATATACTGGCAGATTTCATCATGTGATATGACATATTTTAGCAAAATGCGATAAAATCATCTACTTATATTTACAATGATGGGGTGAGAACAATCACAAAATTTACAATTGTTCCGACAACATTATCCCAATCTTAGACGTTTAAAAATGTTCATTGTGAAACCTTGTACTTCTTCATCTGCCATACACTACTAGTTTTAAAACCTGCCTGATTGATGAAACAGCTATAGTAGATAGATAGTAGATATATCGGTCAGGACTATCCGACAACAAAACCTCATTTGGTATGATTTTATTGGTACATGTACATATTATAGAGATATTCAGCAAACTGGCAAGTAGATAGATACAGTGTAGATAAATTGGCGCTAGGTTAATACATAGTATAAATTACAATACATGGCCTTTAAGCACAAGAAGAGATGATGGCACCAAAAATACAGCAGTACGTTCCCCCTGACCTTTGTTTGAGATATCCCAAAGTGATCCCCTTCTTAATCAGGGGTTTGGGACCATGTATTACATGAAACCGCAGGATGATGTATTTGGGACAATTTGAAAAATGAACCTGCAAATGTAACATATTATAAAACCTACACAGAACAGCTTTTGTTACCTTGTATAGCATGATGGCTGAGTGACAAGCTCCTGTTGAAAGAGCTGAAATCAATCTTCTGCTATGCACAGATGAAATGGCACATGTTATAAAATAATGACTGCGCTTCTCTTTAGCATAACTAATATATTGAATTTATTTCAAAGCTAGTGTAGGTGACAGAAGCGGCTGCTTTCCCAAGAGAAATGGTTTCGTTTGCAGGTCGGTAAATTTGTATGCTGTAAGCACTTCTCCCAGATTTCAACAACAGACACAGAGCAGAAAGCGGGGGATTTAATGACAAGAGAAGTGCTGGGGAAGTGCATTATTATTTTCTGATCCTTCTGCAGATATGTTGGTTGAATCTCGCTTCCCCCAAACACCTGCAGATTGTGAGCTCTTTGAGCTCTTCCCTGCTAAGCAGTGCTCTGGATACTTTGTAATGCCTAGCATGTGGTCTTTAGCTTCTGCTGAACTCTGTCCCCCCAAGATCCCCTGTAAACCACAAACCTTTTTTTTCTCCAGGGTTTCGATAAACATATTTTCTTTTATTTGTGTTTTTAAGGTGAATGCAGTTATTTTTATCACATTCTGTTAGCCTTCATATGGAGCACAAATATTTTCCTTTGTTGCTTGCTGTTAGCTGTGAACATATGTATGGCTTGACATACTTGTTCCGCACAATCACCAGGCAGATCCCAATATGTGACAGTAGAGTTGTGTCTCAGTGAATTAATTGGAAGAAGTGCCTTTGAGAATGAGAGGACTTTGTGGGACAGTGCTTATCAAATTGAGAAGATTTCAGTGCAATGTGAGGTTGCCGCTAATCTGACTCTCGGTGGCATTATGAAAGACTGGGTATATATTGGACGTCGGATATACAGTACATCAGACATCTATTGTCACAGTTATCCATGTAACTACTGCATGGCGATTAGTGCATTTGAGGTACGGATATCAAAGGTAAAAATACACCTGAATTTAAGCCAGGTTTAGGACTTAAACTCAGGTGTATTTTTTTTTTTATGAAACATGGGAGTATGCCAACTTATCTCAGGGTTGCTTTGTGTTTAACCAGTGGAATAGCATACTAATTCCCATCTGTATCATTATATGCCCTCTCCCTCCCTATGCTTTATGGGCTGTCAGACATAATAAATGGGAGGAGTGGAGTTCATTATGCAGAAAAGGATTTCATTCACCCTGCTCCCTGCCACTAACAACAAAGCAATGTATGGGTGTGTGTGTATATACTTGTGTTCATTACAGTTCTGCTGTTAAAGGATAACTAAACCCTAAAAATGAATGTTTAAAAATGTATTATTTTATATACTTGACTTATTGCACCAGCCTAAAGTTTCAGCTTCTCAATAGCAGCTATGATCCAGGACTTCAAATTTGTCACAGGGGGTCATCGTCTTAGAAAGTGTCTGCACCACACATATGCTCAGTGGGCTTTGAGCAGTTTAGGGGACGTAGCAAATTATCAAGCAGAAAATGAGGTTGGCCTGTAATATAGTCTGATGCTACAAGGTTGATTATTACATTCTGTTGCTAGTTGCACTGGTTTCTGTGCTGCCATGTAGTAATTATTTCTATTAATTACAAATCAGCCTTTTATTGTGACATTTATATTCTATGTGTACTGTATATTTTGAGTTGGTCCCTAAGCTCAGTAAGTGACAGCAGCACAGAGCATGTGCAGTGAATCAGCAGAACAGAATATGGGGAGCTACTTGGGCATCTTTTGAAGTACAGATCTGCTAAAGGGCTGTGGTTGCCTTGGCCTGGTATAAAAGCACAAAACATAATGCACAACATTTCTAGCCTACTTCTTTAGTTAAGCTTTATTTCTCCTTTAATACCTGTGAACGATAACATCAGATTCTACAGCCTCTAACCTCCCATACTATTCAGAACACCTTATTAGTAGGGTTATTATTACTTCTCTGAATTTGTACATATGCAGTAGCTGCCATATTGGATGCTCAAGCATTTACCATTGTCATCAGTACAACAGTAATATAGTAGCCTATGCTCTAATTATTTACTGTCTATTAAAGCAAATACTGAATTCTACTTTAAAATTGATGATAAGTCACCTTTAACCAACAATTAGTGGGGAGGAAAAGCCTTTATTAGCTTTGCTTGACAGCAAGTGGAGACATATTCTCTCTGTGGAGTTGGTCAGTGGCAACAGTAAGTCAAGTCAGCTACTGCATTTACCTAATTTATTACTGAATCTGACTGACTATATCTGACTGGAGTAGTGTGAGGAGACAACCCAATGCACATGCACTTCATTACTGGTCTCCAATCAAAGATGTAAAACAGTTTGCCACTTGCTGCATGACATCTGCAATATAAAATAAACAGTGGTTTGAAGAATGTACAGCCATTTACGGATCTGCTCTGCAGTTATTTCAAGCATTGTTGACTGTTGACCTAAGTCCTAATGTGCCAGCAATTTATTTTCTGCCAAAGTTTGCAAGCCCAAGCTTCTTGGCTCTTCGGCAATAAAGAGACCTTTCAGCAAATACCAAAGTGAATAATTATGAAATCTGCCATGTGAATTCTGAGCCAATTCAGAATATTAACTGTTTATCTTGACATAACAGAAGCTGCTTCTGCATGCATAATTGAATAGCATATGTTCATTCCACTATCAGTCACGTTGCACCAGAGCTAAGTTTCTTGTACAACAGCAGCCTCTTCTACCTGGGGAAATAATCAGGTCCAAACTGAAAATACAGCAGGTAGTGCCTAGTGGTATGACCATCCCAATTTTCTGAATACTGAATTCTTTATTACAGAAGCTGCACTTAAGTGAAGATGTAGCAGGTGCCACATTTATGGCTGCTGGCAGTTCTACCCCAGAACTTTTTGCCTCCGTTATTGGTAAGTTTGGCTTGCTGCACTTAATCACTAGTATTTCACACCATATGTATGGACCTTTGATGATGATGACATCAGCAATTTGATGTAAATTAGCCCCTAAATATTTTTTATGAGACTTTCCCCAGCATGTAGATTTATCAACTGCCAATATAATTAATTTTGTACCAGTGGGGCTACCTGCTGGTCAGTCCTTCTGACTGTACAGTCAAATTAATATACAAATTAATATACCTTCAGAAGTGTTCTGATGTTGCTCTGCTCAGGAAAGAGATCAGAATCCACAAAAATCCCACCTTTCCCATTTCCTTCTGAGCAGAGCAATATCAGAACACGTCTCTGTTTTCTTTCTAAAAGTATATCTCTCTGACTGAACAGTTACAGGAGCAGCTGGTGCTATTGTTACAAAATTTATTACATCAGCAGTTAATAAAAATTTATACCTCTGCAACTGAAAAAATAAATAATTATGGTAAATTGTGAAGGTGTTTAGAAAGGCATCCTGAGCAATTTTACACAATATTTAAGGTTTACTTCTCCTAACATATAGCATTATACCATGATACCAAGGGGGTTGTTTATCAAAGTCCAAATGAATCTCAATATTTTCGTCTACAAACTCCGATCAAATACGCTCGTGGTTTTTTACGCTTATTTATTATTAAATTTTCCCCGAAATTTGCTTCGCAGAAAAAAAATCTGATTTTCACGATTTTTCCGGATTTTTTCATCCGCTTTTCACGTTTTTTTTGGAATTTTCATTAGAAAACTCTGGGTATTGCACTAAACCCAGCGGACATCAAAAAATCATTGGGACTTCTCCCATTGACTTATATGCAACCTAGACAGGTCTGAGATGCCGGATCCTGATTCTGATTTTTTCAGCCTCAGGGTTTAATAAATTCCAAAAAAAATGTAATTTTTTAAAAGTCCAATTTTATTTAAAAAACAAATTTTTCGCGATTTTTGCAATCGGAGTTTAGTAAATAACCCCCCAGGTGTATATTTTAATATTATCCATTTGTGGAGGGCACCGTATTAACTTTCTCTCCTCATATATATATATATCTGTCATTTTAGGTGTATTTGTCACCCACGGTGATGTTGGAGTTGGAACCATTGTAGGTTCAGCAGTATTTAATATCCTCTGTATAATTGGTGTGTGTGGAGTGTTTGCAGGACAGGTGAGCAGTTTTTTTTAAATTTCCTTGAATGCTTTCTATAATTTATTGACTGATAATACTGAACACTCAAGCCTCAGCAACACATATTATAAAAATTATCCAGTGATAATGGGTGCTAGTTCAAAGATTGGTCATGGGACCTCTAGTTGTCACTTACAGATGTCTCAGCCTCTGTATATGGGATGTAATCAGACCCCTTGACACGAAAGAGTTAAATTCAAACACAGTGTCTAGTCCTTAATACTCTAAATGGTGCTCTAATCTGAATACTCCATTGCTCAGGAGACATACAGCAGCATAATGAGAGCACCAAAAAAATCTTTAGAGGGGCCCGGCGCACATAGCTGCCTCCACCCCCCACAACTACGGGGGATTTTAATTCTATAGAGAACAGTCCGGCCCCCCCTGTTCCACAGCCCCCCAGAACGACACAACTAATATACCATATGAAATAAATAAAAAAGCAGATGCCACTAACAAACAGAAAATGTGTTAATTTCAAGTTTATTGAGCTCTGCACACAACATTTTGGGGGAATCTTCCTCCTTTTTTAAGTGCTCTCACAATAGTAAAAGGTACAGGTGTATAAAGGCTAAAACCTTACCCCTTCATTACACATGTAAATGTTCTAGCTACATTGTAATGTACATTGTTCTAAATATAGTTTAAAAAATGTAATCAATTTTTATAATTTAGTCCAATCTGGTTATCTAATATTTTTTTGAACCTTGTCTACCTATGTCCATGTTTAGATTATCTTTTCCTCTTTCACATCCACATCACAGAGAATGTTTGCAGAAAAATTATCATTGCAATGCAGAGCACTCCATTAGTGTCATCAAAAATCACCCCTCCAAAAAAAATAAATTGTAAAACTAAATTATAAAGTAATACCATCAAAAAGTTGGAGCTTCTCAAACCTTACCTTAGCATAAGGCTCTACGTATTAAAATCACTTTCATTCATCTCACATGCATCTCATCTTGCATGTTTTACCAGACCACTGTGTGTTATGTTAAGGGAAATAGCTGGAATATGACAACATTGGACATGCAGCACTTAGTATTGTGTGATGAGACTTGTGCCATCTTTGTGTTCACCTTTGCAGGTTGTTCTCCTGACCTGGTGGTCCCTCTTTAGAGATTCCGTGTTTTACATTCTATCAATAGTGGCACTTATTGTTGTAAGTATGATTTACCCCATTACTTGCCAGAATGTTATAATTAGGGGGAGCAAATTAATCAAGTAGAGCATCAAATCCAAGTGTCTACAGTACCTCTGAAAAGTAGCTTTCATATACTGATTAGCTTTGTAAGGCAGCCATACATTGGCCAATCTTCAGCCTACAGCTGAAATGGACAGATATAAAGGAGCCATACATATGCTTGGTCACATTACTAGAAAGTTCTGACCATTTTAGGTGAATCTATATTTTGGTAATATCTATTTTGTGTATGAGTTCAGAGAGGGGCTGTGTCAGATATTATCACTTGGATTAGACTCCAAATTATGGAGTCCTGCTTTTAGGGCACTTTTTTACCAAATAAAACTAAAGCAAATCTTATTTTTTTTTCTTTTTAGTTCATATATGATGAAGTCATAGTTTGGTAAGTTTAATATAAGTTATTTAAGCAATGGAATAGTTAGATTTGTAGAGTTACTGGTTGTAGAGCCATAACTTTATTTGCTTACTTTGTTCTGAAAAAAAAAATCCATTGATATGCCAAACCCTGCAGAGTCAACTTGTATCAGTCCCTCTGCAGTGATTTATTTAGTGGCCCAAGAATACTAGTGCTGCCCAAATGTCCATGCCCCTGGTGTCTTGGAGTTATATAATCCCACCCGCCGTTTTACCCAATTTCTTAAAGGAATTGTTTAGTATGAAAATGAAAACTGGGTAAATAGATAGTTTGTGCAGTTTACCCAGTTTTTATTTTTACACGGAACTGTTCCTTTAAACAGCTGATTGTAGAATTTATTGTTGTATCAGCAGCTGTGATAGAAGTACTGATACAGTTCCTATCATGAATAGGAACGTGGTAGTACCACTTTAATCCTGAAATGCAAAACGGCAAGTTTCTTTCACTTATCATCTTATAACAGGTGTATTTTTTATTTACAGGTGGGAAAGTCTTATACTTGTAGTTATGTATTTCTTTTACATACTTATCATGAAGTAAGTCCCTTTTTCTGTTCTGCTTTATTCTTTTCCTGAACAATGAACCGTACATTTAAGACATTATTCTGGGCCCCTGTGACTGGGAAATGTGTTTCCTTTGGTTATGCTTCACAGAACTAATATGTCCTTTGAATGCAAGGCTTGGAATGATAACTTGGTCTATCTTAATTTATGGCTTAGTCAAGACCCAGGTTGTGGTGTAGTATCAAGTTCAAGTAATCAGTAATACTAAATATGTAACTTTATTACCTGCATTTCTGTTATGTTTATTCTGTGGCAGCATAAAAACAATGTGGCCAAAACTGAGTAATTTACTTTACTAAGCCAAGTTCACCACACAAGGGTAGCCCAGACGTCTTTACTGGAAGACAGGTATATGCAAGTATGTGCAAGTAAAATGTTTTTTTACAAATGCAATTTTGCATGTATTAATGCATCTAGCACATTAGTAAATGAGCCCTTGGGCAAGAAAAGTGTCCACTCATAGGAGGGGTCTGGCAGCATTGCATGGCCAATACTTTGTTTTGCTGTGATGGTCTGCCAGTTTGTACAGTGTATTATTTTTTTCTCTGTGTATATAACAGTGTAACAGATTTTATTGTGTTTTCATGATCGCAAAATTATTCTGCAGTGAAATGGGTCTGTTGCCCTTGTTAAATATCCCATTGCAAACAATAAGGAATACCCTTTAATTCTAATGTTCTTGGAATAACTAATTGAGTGTGTTGCCTGATATTTTCTAGTGTGATACACTTTTGTGAGTTCAGCAACATACTCTATCCAAGAACTTTCTTATTAGAATCCATTCAGCATTCTAAATACATCTTGCCAGCAAAATGGTGTTGTTTCCTCTGGCTGTAAAATGGTTAATAAAAGCCAAGAAAAACAGGGTTTAGGAAGGATTAAAGCATGACAAAATGCTAAGGAACTGCGATTCTGCATTCAATACACTATATAATAACTGGCGAGAAATAGAAAGGGTGCAGAGCTGAACCTTTGCTTTTGATCAGTTAACATAGATAGATGGTTGTCACCTAGGAAAAACTATTGCTTGCACAGCATGACTTGCTATATCAACCACTTCTGATCCTGTGTGGACAGGAGATGGAATTATTATCTGTTGCTGATGCTTAGGGATGGCTATTAGGGGATTTTATAGCATTTGAAAAGGCCAGTTTGTGATACAGACAATTGGAAGTCCCTGAACACTGATACTGATTTCAACGAACGGATACAGTTTTTGTGCCTTCCAGTTATTATCTATTTTATTGTTACTAATATTCCTTTACAGAAAATATCATTATGTTTGCTCTCTCTTCAACTAAAAAATAATATTACAGATTCTTTTTCTTTTTTGTAAATGTACAGCTATTACACATAGCAAAAACACATGAACACATTGCCAAATGTCTTAATAAGCCCACTGCTTAGAAAGGAGGAAGCATGTTTAGAGGAAAAATAAAGCCTTAAATATTTTTTTTGATAATGTGATATATTAAGGCTTTACATTTTCCTGTGCCTTTTAACACTTATTTTTCAACAGATGGAAACATCATATTATGCAGTAGTGATTACTCATCATATAAGCTGCTGAAGAACTTTGGGAGCCAGGGAGGAAGATCAGCATTGTTAACCTCTGTGTGATTTGGGGCTATATAAATGGCAGTTCTGCCCAGTTTCAGAACTGCTTATATTTTATTATTAGTGATGGGCGAATTTGTGCCGTTTTGCTTCGCCGAAAAATTTGCAAATTTCCAGAGCAAATTCGCCGCGAATTTGCACCTGCCGAATAAATTCACCCATCAATAATTACTATATCTATGTTAAGGCAGCTATATGCAGGCCCTTCAACAGCCTCCTTCCCCCTCTCTTAGGGGCATGATAATTAACATTGATGATAAATTCCACTGGTGATGTTGCCCCTATCCAATCAGCTATAAGATTTGAACGGTCACCTACAAGTTAGAAAACAAAAGCAAAAATCTTACTGGCTACTATGGGCAACATCACCGGTGATGTTTGTCTCCAATGTTAATAAATATGCCCCTAGGTGTACCTCCTTAAAAAATGCTGTAATGTTAGAGATCACCACATGATCATGAGATTGAGGAAGGAGAGAGGCTTTTGTTCTTCTTTAATGTACTATATATTTATATCTGGTGTATAGAAACAACAGATGAAAGCAGTGGACCAGGCTTGTTGCCTTACTTAGGCAGACTGTTGTTAATAACTGAGCACAAATGGTTAAATTCTGAAGTAAGGGGAGCTGCATTTTTTTGTCTAATGTAATATTTTCAGTAGGGTTGTTGTTTTTTAGTGCAAACTATTTCAAGTAGACAAAAAGTAAGTTAGGGAAAAAAGGTAATATTTCAATTTAATTTATACCAGTATCAAAACCTAGGGATACACAGAATCCAGGATTTGGTTCGGAATGCAGCCAAGATTCTGCCTTTTCAGATTCAGATTCATACAAATCCAAGTGCCCAGGCATTATGGGATTTTCTGTTGCACAAACAAGAAATATGAAACATTTCTTAACCATTTGCTGCGTGCTTGGTTCTTTCCCCCTTTTCCCCCTAATTTATTTTATTATTCAGCCAAATCATTTACAAGTGATTCAGCCGAATCCAAAAATAGTGGAATAGTTGCATACCAATTCAAAACCATAGATAATTTGATAGACATAATTCATACTCTTTTTCTTTTCCAATTGTTTTTATTGGCATTTTTGAATAAACAAAAAGAACAAAAAGCAGCAAAAGCAATAGCTCGGCAAAACATTTGACAATTTCATAATAAGAAGAGAATTATTACACAACAGTTCATTTCTTATTCATACTCATTATTCATATTGCCAGAGCAGTAGCGAGCGACAGAGACATCCTTAAAGGAACAGTAACATCAAAAAAGAAAAGTGTTTTAAAGTATGACTATGAAGATTTTCATTCATCCAGGTCATGGTATATCTAGTATAGGTAAATCTAAAAACAACTGGACTTGCTGAGTAATAAAGTAATACAAATATAATGCATTGTTGCCCTGCACTGGTAAAACTGCTGTGTTTGCTTTAAAGGAATAGTTCAGTGTGAAAATAAAAACTGGGTAAATAGATAGGCTGTGCAAAATAAAAAATGTTTCTAATATAGTTAGTTAGCCAAAACTGTAATATATAAAGGCTGGAGTGAACAGATGTCTAATAAAACAGCCAGAATCCAACTTCCTGCTTTTCAGCTCTATAACTCTGAGCTAGTCAGCGACTTGAAGGGGGGCCACATGGGACATTTCTGTTCATTGAGTTTGTAATTGACCCTCAGCAGATTCAAAAGCAACAGATATGACCCATGTGGCCCCCCCTCAAGTCTCCGATTGGCTACTGCCTGGTAGCCATGGTAACCAGTCAGTGTAAACCAAGAGAGCTGAAAAGCAGGAAGTAGTGTTCTGACTGACTTGTTATATGTCAAATCACTCCAGCCTTTATACATTACATTTTTGGCTAAATAATTATATTAGAAACATTTTTTATTTTGCACAGTCTGTCTGTATACCCAGTTTTTATTTTTACACTGAACAATTCCTTTAAAAACACTTGTTTCTTATATAAATAAGCTGCTGTGTAGCAATCTGGGCAGTCATGCAAAGGATAATAGGCTCAGGTTACACAGCAGATAGCAGATAAGCTCTGTAGAATATAATGGTGTTATTTGTTCTCCATCTGTTTTCAATTTCGCCATTGCTCCACAGCAGCTTGTTTATGTAAACTATAATAGTGTTTCTGAAGCAAACACATCCGTTTTACCAGTGCAGGGCAACACTACACGATATTCTCATTACTTTAAAATACTTTCATGTTTAATAACACTTCAAAGCTCCAATCATGCTAATACAATCAACACCTAGGGGCTGATTCACTAAGGGTCGAATATCGAGGGTTAATTAACCCTCGATATTCGACTGGGAATTGAAATCCTTCGACTTCGAATATCGAGGTCGAAGGATTTAGCACAAATAGTGCGATCGTACGATCGAAGGATTATTCCTTCGAATCGAACGATTCGAAGGATTTAAATCCAACGATCGAAGGAATATCCTTCGATCAAAAAAAGTTAGCCAAGCCTATGGGGACCTTTCCCGTAGGCTAACATTGAGTTCGGTAGCTTTTAGATGGCGAACTAGGGGGTCGAAGTTTTTTTTAAAGAGACAGTACTTCGACTATCGAATGGTCGAATAGTCTAACGATTTTTAGTTCGAATCCTTCGATTCGAAGTCGAAGTCGTAGTCGAAGGTCTAAGTAGCCCATTCGATGGTCGAAGTAGCCCAAAAAACACTTCGAAATTCGAAGTTTTTTTACTTCGAATCCTTCACTCGAAGTTAGTGAATCGGCCCCCTAACTTCATGACATCCTTGTGGATTATGAAAAATAAATTATGCTGATTGGAGCAACATTCCTGAGGATATATTCCTGTAAAAAAGATCTTATTTACAAGTTATTCTGAACTGAGAAAGCCAGTTGGATGATAGTGATAGTGATAGTGAAAATCTGCAAGGAAATAACACAGCAAGTGCACTTTTGCAAATTACATTAATTTTCTGCTTCTGAAATATTTGCATTTTTAAACTGCCGATACCAGGCTTTTAGCTCAATCGAAAGTCTGCAACCCTAGGGTTAACTGAATATATAACGTTCATCAAGAGTTAGGGTCACTGACACTCTTGACCTTCAAAAACAGTGTCTAACCTCTTATAGTTACACCTAACATCACATGCATCTGGGGTGGCGTATCTGTGACAACCAATCACAGTGCTAAGCTGCATCCATATTGGAGTATGTCTGTAAATACCAGTTATTAACATTACACCAGTACAAACTAGTACCTTGTCTTCATACACTCTAACGGGTATCCTGTCCTGATTTTTTCCTACTTGTACTTGGCAGGTACAATGAGAAAATGCAGCGTCTGTTCACCATTAAGAAGAATGTAGGAAATGGCTGCCCAGTTGGCAGTGAGCTGCAAGATGGTAATGTGTATAGTGACTTTGTCTGTGACGACCCTTCTGTGCCCTTGTTGTGGAAAGGTAAGGCTAAGCAGACAGGATGGAAGCACATGTTCATTTAATGCGCTGTATAAAATATATTTCACCAGAGCCACATAAAAACTAATGAGCAGGATTCAGAGATCGGACAAGGCATACTTTCTTGAGTAGTACCCCTCTCAACATTCAGCTGCCTGGAGATACTTGTTATTTTATATTTACAGGAGATCCATGGCTCTTGTGTACTACAATACACAAGAGCATAAATATAGAAAGTATGTGCACTGACATGACTAAGTATGATTACAAATTATCTCTTATAATATTCGTTATAAGATGACCATTTGAGACATTTTCAAAACTTGTAAAAGCTGTATGTCTTCCATTTTCATTATTTCGATTGAAGTATTAATGTGATTTTTTTAGTGATATTCATTTATATCAGTGCAGCTTTAAAGTACACATAATGTTATAGAAAAGATTGAATTATAGTTGTGTTTTCAGTCTAATTTCAGACCTAATTGTTTTCTTTTAGGATAATTACCCTTCTGCTATAATCGTGGATTAGATTAAGAATCTATCTTGTGAGAGACAGGCTGTGTGCTACTCCAAATAGCAGTAGAATGGATTGATTGGCTTTGAAAAACAAAAATGAATTGTTTTTACTTCTAAATTTGTAAATGGGAGAACAATCCAATATTCATTGTATCAAGCTGCTTTTTGTTGACTTACAATGGATAGGTGTCAGATCTGTTTTCTGATATCTGGATATTTTCTTTCATGTCTGCTAAGGATTTAAGTATGCCCAGTAAGTACATGGGTTGCTAAAACATTCTGCAGATTACAGATAAAGGTTTTTAAGAGATTATATTTCAGGTTGCTGGATTGACTGATTTGATATTGATTTTGTGGAAGTTTAGCTCTGCACTGCATTCTGCAGTTGTAGTTATTAAAGTATAAAGAAAAAGTACCCCGTAAAAGTACCCTCCATTGATTTCAATCCAGTCACACACAGCTGAAGCTAAGGTCAGAGTGTGACCGCACACAGGTTAATCAAATTCAAATCAATGGAGCAGGGGCACTGAGCAGATCGGCTTCTCTCAGCCTGCAAAAATATCCAGGCTGACAACAGCCACTAACAACAGCCTGTGTGTTCATAGCAGAAACAGCATATTAGAACAATTTCAACACAATGGAAGTAATATAAATAGAAATATAAAAAGGGAAGTTGTTATTTTTAATACATAAGGAGAAACTGACCGCAATTTGCATCATAGTGAGCCTTGTAACACACAAGATCTTATGTCAGTGAGTAATCCACTATTTTCTGCAAAGCAATATCAATGTGACCTATCACTCATGTCACATTTTTTTGCCCAAATTTTGGGGTTTTGATTCCCATTAATTTGCTGTCACAGCTAAAACACACATAACTATTACAATTATTAGCCTGAGCCAACTTTTTATGGAAATGCACTCACTCACTCATTGTAAATTAAAAGAATTTTAGAAGTCACAAAGTTCCATGACCTTATTTAGGCACAAGGTTGAAGGCCAATCAATTTTACACATGTCACAGAAACCTTGGGGTAAATTATATGATAATTATATGATAATAATAATCAGAAAAAGGAGCGGGAGAATGGCAAAATTTTGTGCCAACTTTTCGTTCTTCGGTGATAAACACATGTGCAACAACAGACTTCTGTTATCATGGTGGACCGGAGACCCAATAATAACCTTTAATCAGGGCCTTGTTTATAAATGTGTAAATGGAGCATTTGTCCATTTATCGCCATCTGGTTCCTGTACCTTACCTCACCTATCGAAATTCTGTCCATTGCACAGCCTCCACCATAGTGGCATGGCAGCATATACCTCACCTGGCCCGTACTGTAGAGTATACTAACATACCTCCCAACTGTCCCTTTTTCGGAGGGACAGTCCCTCTTTTGACAGCTCAACCCGCAGTCCCTCATTTGTACTGGAAAGTCCCTCTTTTCTCTGCACTGAACAGCCAGAAAAAGAAACAAAGTTTCTCACTTAATTAGGCTTTTAGCAGAGAGCCCAGAACAGCTAATAGGTGCAAATAAGATACTTTGTAACAATTTTGAGACACAAAAACACAGTTTAGATAAGGAGAAATATTTTCAAACTTTCATAACCTGCCAAATTTTGTAAAACAAACATGGTAATTAGGGGGTGTGGCCACAGAAAGGCGTGTGGTCAAAAAAAATTGCTGCGCTATATGCAGGAAAAATTTTTTTGTCCCTCTTTTTACTTTTACCAAAATGTTGGGAGGTAGCTACTAATTTAGGGTGTTCATGTGATATTAGAAGGCTCATGAAATCCATTAAGCTGAAAACTCAAGTTCTTATTATTCTCTCCTGTGAAGCATTATGTAAAATGCTGGTACAATAATGTTAGTACATAAAAGTATAAAAGAAAATATATGATCCAAGTACAGCATTAAGAGCAATTTTGAATTAAATATACAAGTAATTAATGCACTAGATAAAATCAATAAAAATACATAAATACAAATATTTTCACATGCTGAAATTTGTTCTCTGACGTCCCATGGAGTTATAAATAAATTACAAAAATGCGTATGTGTGTGTAGTATACATGTTACCCCAGCACTCAACTATATAGCTTTAAGAAAAAAGTAGAATATATTCTTGCACACACAAGCCACACCTACATGAACCCAACTGGTTTTAATTGAAATTTGGAGATGAATGACATCTTTGTTCTCTATATACAGGGGAGTGATGACTGATCCAAGCAGTGATTGATTTGTATGTATATGTATGTATGTATAACTTTATTTGTAAAGCACTGTTAAGGAGCCGCAGCGCTGTACAGTGCATAAAAGTACAATATATATAAAAGTATACATGGGGAGACAAATCACATAATAAATATATACAGAATCATAGGACAAAGAGCTTAAGTGCTAGGTGGTAAGAGACATAGTGGGAAGGAGGTCCCTGCCCCGTAGGGCTTACAGTCTAAGTGGATGGGATGCTAACATATAGGTACAAATTGGAGATAAAAAAGTGCACATGGTAAGGCATAGTCAGTAGGGACAGGACTAGGCTAAAGTTCTAGTGGTCCAAAAGGTAGACTCTTAGTTTTTTCTTAAAGAGATTAAGAGAGGATTCCTTCCGGAGGAATTCAGGGATGGAATAACAGAGGTAAGGAGCAGCAAGATAGAAGGGTTTGAGACGAGAGATGGCTGTGGATGTGGATGGTGTGAAGAGAAGGTGACTCTGAGAAGAGCGGAGAAGACGACTAGGAACGTATAGTGAAACAAGAGAAGAAATGTAGTGAGTAGCAGAGGAGTGAAGGGCTTTGAATGTTAGTAGCTATCCTTTGCTTAACAGGCAGCCAGCCACGCTAAGGATTTTAGTTGGAGTTGAGCTGGTTCCCTTTTAGGAGAGAGCAGAAGGATCCTGGTAGCAGAGTTTAAGATTGATTGGAGGGGAGAGAGATGGGAGTCAGGAAGACCAGTTAGGATGAGATTGCAATAGTTTAAACGGGATAAGATAAGGGCATGGATTAGGGTTTTGGCTGTTGTTTGCGAAAGAAATGGGCGTATCTTGGCTTTATTGCAGAGGAAGAAACGACAGGTTTTGGCAGTATTATTAATATGATTAGAGAAGGAGAGAGACTGGTCAAAGATGACCCCTAAGCAACGTGCTGAGTTAACCGGGTTAATAGTCATGCCATCAATAGTAATGGTGAAAGGAAGGGCTCGGGTTTGGGTGGAAAGACCAGGTATCAATGTGCACGAATTCAGAGGAACCCAGAATAATTTTATATAAATAAGCAAATAAACTCTGTCTCTATGACCCTCTACTAATAATATTTTATATAATTTCTTGTTTCTTTCAATGTGCATCTCTAACCTCAGTCTGCTCATTTCTCATATTCCTTACATGCTTAGAGTGGCTATAATTTCACTACCTTCTACTTACTGTGAGTAATACTCTCCAAACCATACTTCTGGCTTCAAATACTAAACCAGTTCTGTCCCTTTAGCTGCTGTTGGACTACAGCTGTCAGCCATCCTCCGGTTGTGGAGTGATCATAGGAGTTGTAGTTCTACAACAGCTGGAAGGCAGTCCTTTATGAAACTAACCATTTATGCACTTGTATGTCACTTACAATTCTGATGTGCTTGCTCAGAATACTGCGGCACTGCTATAAATTGCTTGCTCTGTATAACTAATTATTCTCACATTTTGTGCTTCCTGTCTGCTTAGCCCTTTGTGCTGGTTATTGCTACAATATTTCCTGCTTGGTAATATGTGTGTGTTTGTGCTTGTGTCCTTATTACTAATGTATCTTTTCTCCTAGTCTGCAGCATAGATTATACAACACACTATTGTTGGCTACAGATGCAGTTTTCAAATCTACTCATAGTGCAGTCCTTCTGATGCATCTGTTCCTAAAGCCTTCTGGAACCAATATTTATTGGGCAACTAAGTGAAAACATATAGTCACAGAGAATTTCATGAAACACACTTATTTTAGGATAAAGGGTTGGTATTAGTCAGTTTTGGCACTGCTTTTGGGTGTTTTTATCTAAAATAGAGCTAACTTGAGATGGTAAACAATTATTGGCCTATATGTTTAGTTTCTTTAGGAAAACCATATCTAAGAGAGTAAGAACCTTACATCAGTTATTCTAGTAGAACTCTATTAAAAATGTTTATTGTGCCTGAAAAACTGTATATTGTTGAACAAAACAGAATTGAAACGTATTTGTTGGTAGTTATACGACTATATCTTTCCCCTTCCCCAATTCTCTACTTTTACTTTTTACTGAGAGAGCCCCTCATTCCACTTTATAGTGGAACCAATAACATCTGCACAGGACCAAAACATGAATATACTTAAAAGCTGTGAGCTCATATTTCCAACAAGTTTCATTAAACTTCTTAAATTAGCTGTGAATGTTCAAAAAGTGCATTTAGATTTCCCGTGTTAAAATGAACCTACAGTCCTGAAGCATCAGTCAGTTGACCCAACATGACTTACAAGCGCAACATTGGTGTCTTTGCAATACTTGATCACCATGATCTACTTCTTGTACATAGCTTGTGTGAAACTACTGCTATTTTTCCTGTGCATTTAGCTTTTTGAAGAGAGAAGTGAATTTACAAAACAGGATTTTGAACCATAGTAGCAGTAACGCTTAGCAATGAGCTATAATTGGTCATCTGCTGTACAGCTAATGAATAGAAGTTCGACTATAGTTGATATTGGTTAAAAGAGTAAACCTTATCCCTGTGTTATAAATTCTCCTCTCTGTAACTCGTAGGTCAACAACAGGTGAAAGGCCCATATTTGACAACCTTGGTGTGAGATATTGGTATCTTAATTGCAGTTGCACATTACCGGTTATGGATGAATTATTCTAGACAATTTTAACCTTGTCTTTCCCATCAATAGTAAAGGCAAACCAGCAGTATAACAGCAGGAGCTCGGTAGTAATGGTGGATGAGATCATATGCTCCAGTCCTCCCAAGTATCGGTTTCCTGAAGCTGGCTTACGAATAATGATTACCAACAAGTTTCCCCCAAGAACTCGCTTAAGAATGGCCAGCAGGCTCATAATAAATGAGGTGGGCTTCACATTGCAATGTTTAATGTAACTTAGTGGGAGGTATTGTTTCAGCTTTTAAACTCTGTAGCCAAAATGTTTGTGAAAAGTACTACAATGTCTACAAGCTTTGATCCCCTTAAAGAGATACTGACACCAGAAAAATTAACCTTTTTTTTACATCTACTATAAAATTGACTTTGAATGCTTTTTATAATTTTGCCCAATGCTTTTACATTACCTATCTGACTCCCTGTGCTCGTCTATAAGGGGGCTGCCATATTTGTGAAGCAGGAGTCTGTTAGCATTAGAAACTTTAACTGACAGGCAAAGATGGGACAATCAGGTTGTCAAAACAGTCAGGTTTAGGAACTTCAACCAACAATTACTTACAAAAACAAATCTCTCAGCAAAAAACAATCAGCATGACCTATAGGTAACTTTTAATGTACATTCATAGTTTAAAACAGTAGTTTTCTAGTGTCAGTATCACTTTAAGGCTCTTATTTATTGTTCATCAATATCTGCTGTTAGACTTGTTGTTGCTTTGTAGATATTTGTTAATAATATTTCCAGAGCAATGGGTATAGAATGGCATAGTGATTGCCATCAAGCAAAAAAAGCCACAGGGATGTAAATGGTGATGTCACTGTTTGCATCCAGTGCGGCCATAGAACTTGGTAAATAGTGTTTAAGCCACTTTGAAGTGTATTTGTAAAACAGCATTAACTGACTGCTTATTACTGTACAGTCCTGCTTTAAATCATTGAAGAGCAAAATATTTTACCATGCAACATTAGTTTATGTCCCATTGTAGCTATGTGTGTTCTGCTATATATCACATATATATATATTTGTTTTTGTAAGCACAAAAATTACAGAAATGTGACTTGACTTTATGCAGCACATGCTCATCTCACTTACAGATTCCTTTTGATCTGGCTACAGCACATTCCCTTTCATATATAGTTTGCATATGTTGTATGTTTTATAAAATGCTATAAATGCAGGAGAATTGCAGATGTGGCTTATAGTTTCATTGCTGTGTATGGTAACCATAAACTGTTACAATAACCTTTTTTTAATGTTCTTCCCCAGTAAGTTGAAAAGCAATGGCATTTGCATGATAGGTTTAGTGGGTAAAACTGCAGTGCATCACAGGAGCAGCTGCTAGGGGGACCCAGAGCCTGAAGCATTTTGGCTGTAAAAGGAAACAGATCAAAGCGTACTTTCCATAGAACAGCAAATACCATTTTCTGTCAATAATACAACCATGAGCAATGCACTCCAGACAAAGAAGAGGTTTGATGTTAAGGATAAGAGGGAACACAGCCCTTATATAGAGGTTTGAGTTTGAGATTTTTTTTCTTTGTGTACTCATACTTTAATTCTGATTTTTTTTTAATAGAAAATGACAGTATTTTAAAGTATATTGGCAGCATACCACAGCAGGAGGGGCTGAGATATTCAACATCATTAGATTCATTAGAGGCAACACCCATATGTCCTTGATGTGCTTGTGGTCTTGTTCTGACCTGGAACCTGCTGCTTAAACCTGACCTGTTGTTACTGATTTGACTGCACTTCAGTCCTGCCTGACTCAGCAAAGGGTCTAGCTGGCTACTCTGCTGACTTCTGGATTCCTCCTGGTCCTCACAACCATTAGCCTGGCATAACATAGGATTTTAATTTAACATAGGATTTTAGAATGGGGGACCAAACTTTTGTATAGCCTTATGAAAGGGACTTGGCCTGGAACATACAGGGAGTTATTCACGAGAATCCAAATTTATCTCATATTTTATTTAAAAAAAAAACCACGACCAAACTCCCATTCCCAATTTTAGCTTATGTATTAATAAAAAACTTTAATTGGATCACGGAAAAACCCAAATCACTTGATTTTTTTGGGCTTTTTCCTGAATTGCTCAAATTTTTCTGGCTTTTCCCCTGAATTGCATACCTTTTTTCGGGCTTTTTTCCCAAATGGCTTGATTTTTTTGAGTTTTTGCCCAAAACCCCCAAAAAAAGTCAGATTTTCAGCCTAAACCCAGCACAGACCACGAAAAATTATACAGGACCTCGACAGGGCTGAGATGGCGGAAACTGGCTTTTTGCAGCATTGGGGTATAATAAATGACAAAAAATTCAAGTTTTTTTTCCTTGAAAAATTTGAGTTTTCTAGTGAAAATAACTAACATTTTTCGAGATTTTAACATTCTAATTTTAATAAATAACCCCCTTAGTGATATGACAAATTTTCAGTTACTATTCTACTTAAAATTCAACTTTTGACTGCTGCTTTTTACATCATACAAGCTTATAGGAATATAGGTTAAAATTATAGGTATAAAATATTGATTCATTTTAGTACTAGTTCCATAAGGTCTTTGGTTCTGTACTAACTGATGCTTCAGTGGAAAAAGAACCTTTACCAAGATACTAACCATCAGGAAATCATTACTGGAAATTATATTAAAACCTTATGATTGTTCCTTAAATCTGTATGGCCTTATACTTTTGGTGGGAAGATTTGGTGTTTGTGTTATAGCTGACACAATATACTAGCAGTGAAGCTTTCCTGTATGCAGAACATTCTAGGCCACATTAGAATAGTGAATTTCCCTAATGCAATCTTTCCTCAGCTGTCAGGTATTTTAAGCACATCTGCTGCTGCCCTTTTCCCACTGAGTAGGTAGAAAGAAGATCGAAGCCCACACACTTATAGCTAAAAAAGTATTTTAGGTGACACAGATTCCTATTCAATTAAAATAAACACTTAAAAGAAAAATTGCTCATATTTCCCCTTAGATTTATCAGACATATGTATTTGTATTTAAAATTACACAGAATGCTACTGTTTTGTTCATGTAGATCTGAAACAGTCTAAAAATACACATATTGTATTCCTTATTTCTCGTGTTAATGAATACTTTATTACTTTATAGGATCTCATTTATGGCTTTGTTGTGATTTAATATGTTGTGGAGGTGCTTCTACCTGGTACTTTCAGTTTGCATATGAACCTAAAACATTCATTCTCTGCCACAGGGTGAGTCATTTAGGAATGTGATGCTGCCAAGCATTTCCAAGAAGGCTGAGGGTTCTTTCCTTGTATTCTTCACCGGGCCGTGGCTACAAGAGTTATATATGGTGTTTGGTGCCTAAAGGGCAAGGAAGGCTGCCAATTTGTTATAATACCTATAAACTATGTGACAATAATCCTATGCATTGAAAATTAGACCATCCTGGCTGTCATGCACTTTAATTATCCAATGAACACCATTTAAATAAGTGCTCTTTCAATAAAGAAAAATATATAATATAACATTTTCAAATATATAATATTGAATGTAACTTTCTGGATCCTTCTAGACAGCAGCTCTCCTGGAGACAGCCAGAAGCCCAAGGGTTAAGATAATATGGCTTTCAGACTACTGTGCATATGCTTCAGCATTATACAGCTGTGCTAACAGCAATACAGAGAAAGAAAACTTTCCTATTGGATTTTGAAAATATACTTTCTGTCCACAGAGGCAGCGACTTCTCCACTCTGCCAATGGAATGAGCACCACAACACTGGATGGAAAGCAAGAATTACTAGAGAATGGAGGCCTACATGTGGACAAAGATGACTATCAAGAAGAGAACGAGGCCAATTATTTGGTTCCCTTTTCAGTGCCCAGTAAGAACTTAAAAGATTAAAATTGTGCTGAAATATAATTAACATGCTATTTACAGGTGGGAATTGCTCACAGGGCACAAACTCTAAACTACTGGAAGTGTAGGCTATAACAGGGGTTAAATAAAAAAGCAGGTTTTGATGGGTGTGTGTGGTTGGGTGATATGGAGGAGAGTCAAGCAGCACAGAATTTGCAGCATTGCACCATTTAATTAATTAATTACACCATTTACTTATACAGAAAAGATGAAGTGTCTGATGTCATCCAGTAGCTGTTAAAGTTAATAACCATTATCAGGCAGTTATAAAAGTTACTTTAATACTAGTAGTAACTAGTCAGTTTAATTTCCAGTAACTTGTTACTGAATCGTTTTTGAATGATGAAATATAACCACCATATTCTCCACCACTTATTGCCTGTACAGTCGTCCACATACCTCTTGTCTTAAGTTTTGTTTGTAAAACACATACTTTTCTTGCCCTGCCAAAGAACCCTAATGTTTACCATTTGATATCTTTCTTTCTTTAGGTGGTTGTGCCAACAAGTTTAAGTGGGCTTTCTCATGGCCCTTAATATGTATACTCTATTTCACCATCCCAAACTGCAGCAAGCCACGCTGGGAAAACTTCTTCATGCTGACATTTATAGCATCCACGCTGTGGATTGCCATCTTCTCATACATTATGGTTTGGATGGTGAGTAAAGGGTGTATTCTGTTTCATGTACTGTACATGGTCCTGTTGCCTGAGTCACAGAATGGATTGCAAGTACATGCAAATATATTATTAAATTCACACCTAGTTCAGGCAGTCAGCCATTAAAGCAGCCAGCAGACAGACTCCTTCAGAACATCACAAGTTGCTGTGTGTTTTTGTTTGGTTCCTGAAATACTGGAGTGACAGTAAACAGGGACTCTGATCCCAAAGCAAGGACATCAGTAGCAGTGCACAGTGGAAACCCTGCGACTAATGCCAACCTTCAGTGTTTCCCTGTGTTCATTGGTACACCGAACTGATTCACCTGAAAAGATTTCTGGGGCACATTGGCACTTGCCACCATAACGCACAACTGAATGAAATGACTTTGGGCATCGGTACTTTTTAATGATTGGCATAAATTCACGCAATGACTAAAACACAGTTGTGCTTCATAACTGAGCTTTCTAGTATTGTTATTTGACATATAGTATTCTTAATATCACAACCTTTTGTATGAATGTAGACAAATGTATGAGGTTTAAGGCAACATGGTGCACCACAATTGCACAAGTGTGTTGCAAGCCAGTGCCTGTTAAATATTACTGAACACTCAATGAAATATAGCAGCGTGGATCAATAAGAATGTAGTAGGACCAGAATCACTACTAACAACATATCGGAGTAGGAGTACAAATATATGGGGTGTAAGGCAACATGGTGCACAGCAATACATAGTAACATAGTAAGTAAGGTTGAAAAAAGACACATGTCCATCGAGTTCAACCTTTTTTTTCAACCTTTTTTTTATTAACTATCTATCTGCCAGTTGATCCAGAGGAAGGCAAAAAAAACATCTGAAGCCTCTCCAATTTGCCTCAGAGGGGGGAAAATTCCTTCCTGACTCCAAAATGGCAATCGGACTAGTCCCTGGATCAACTTGTACTATGAGCTATCTCCCATAACTCTGTATTCCCTTACTTGCTAAAAAGCCATCCAACCCCTTCTTAAAGCTATCTAATGTATCAGCCTGTACAACTGATTCAGGGAGAGAATTCCACATCTTCACAGCTCTCACTGTAAAAAACCCCTTCCGAATATTTAGGCGCAACCTCTTTTCTTCTAATTGGAATGGGTGACCTCGTGTCAGCTGGAAAGACCTACTGGTAAATAAAGCATTAGAGAGATTATTATATGATCCCCTTATATATTTATACATAGTTATCATATCAATTGCACAAGTGTTTTGGAAGCCAGTGCCTGTTAACTATTACTGAACACTCAATGAAATATAGCAGTGTGGATCAATAAGAATGCAGTAGGACCAGAATCAGTACTAACAACATATAGGAGTAGGAGTACAATACCTCTACTCCTAATTCTATCTCTCAGGTCTGTATAATGGTAGCTTTGTAAATGGGACACTAACCCATATGCATTGAGTTTGCTGTAGGGTGTAGTAAGTTCTAGTAATGCCACTGATCCTAGCCATGCTGGAGTTTAAGCCTTCGCTGTCCTTGAACACTGATTGACTTGCTCAAGGGTAAATTGCTCCCTGCTGTTGCAGGCATAAATCATCAGAAAAGGAAGAGATGATAAAAGAGATAAGGTTATAGCATTGGTGTCTTTTTTTGGTTGGGAAGTAACACACTGAAATTCACAGAACAGATATGATGGGGCCACAGTTTTTCATTTTTTAAAGCTATGAAAGGAGATGAAAATAGAACCAACGTTATTCATTGGATCCAATTATGTGCTCTGAACAAAAATATGTTGCTATGCCCTAATTTCAAAAAGCCTGTGTGTGTGGATGCGTCAGTTGTGGAATAAACAATATATTCCATATGAGCTCATTTAAATTCCATTTTTTCTATTTTGATTTAAGACATTTTTTCTCTGTATTAATTGCAAATGGAATATATGTCAGAGAAATCCTGTAGAGTTTTACAGATGTGTCCCCATGAGTCTCCTGTTCTGCATTAGTGATCATACACATGGTATGCAGTGTTGGAGACCTGCACATGCAGCTGTTTTCTAGTAGAAGAAAAGTAAACTATTATTAAATAGTGCTCATTCAAAGAAAACTTCTGCCTAGGGTCTGGCTGCACTCATGCTGGATAAAAAAATAATGCGTGAGATGCAGAGCAAAGTGTCAGCGTGCGCAAGGCAGCCCTATCCTTACCAAGACATAGGGCAGACAGTAAGGTAAGTACAGGGACCCTACAATCATTGATAAACTAAACAATGTGCAATATATTCCCCAACGATGCTGCTCTTGCAGTGATATTATTTCACTTTGCATTGACATCTGCTGTAACATTTATATACACTATGGGGCATTTGTATCAGATGTATCCATGAAGGACTTCAAAAGCCTTTACAAATTAATGGGATTCACATTGGTGGATTATTGAGTGAATTATCTTCCCATTCCAATAAATAAACCCAAATGTGTGTGCAAGCTGTTTCCTATAATCATGTGGGCATATCCAGCATGCAGTAGTAGATGCTTGCATGTAGCTGGTTATAAAGATTATATTTAAATTGCCCATAATACCTTTCTCTGCAGGTAAGAAAACTGAGATTCTGCTGTATATCAATAACAGGTACAATGACTTACAGGTCTGCCAGTCTTAGTGCTTTGCAATCAGACAAGCTGTTACGATTCATATGGCTGACTCCAGAAACCAGATGGTGCAGCCTGAAAAATTCCATATGATACATAACCTGGTGCAGCTAAACTACAATTCCCTAAAGGTGGCTGACAACAGATGCTGGGAGTTTTAGTTTAGCAGCAGCTGGAATGCTGATCACTGCTACCATATTTTGTATCAGGAAGGTGTCTATTCTTCTGCTGCAGTAATATATACATCTACTGTATCAGTCTGCTTTCCCTTTGGTGGCTATAAATAAAGAATACATATCTGTATAGTGGGACTAGGAAAAGTGCTGCCATTTTCATTTCTGTTTTTTACTGTACAGGTGACTGTGATTGGATACACGCTTGGAATACCTGATGTGATCATGGGCATTACTTTTCTGGCTGCAGGGACTAGTGTTCCAGACTGCATGGCAAGTTTAATAGTGGCCAGACAAGGTACATTCCTTTCATGACTACCTACAACTGTATTATTTTTTTGCTTGGTGTCTTTCATAAATTGTTTTCGTAATTTTAACCATAATCACTTGCCACCAAACACCAAGAAAGCCTAAGAAATTGCATCTTCTCTATACAGGCAAGGAATCAAACCCTTATTTTAGTCTGCAAAGTGAAACTGATTAACTACATATTCCCCCCTTCCTGCATTCTGATTAAGCACCTCAGTATTTTACATGTTTATCGCAGCTACAAATGAAGACTTTTTGGCATCAGATTATTTGACCTCCACTTTCACTACCATAAAAAAGACAGCCCTATTAAAAGTAGAATTGATGAGGTTATGCAGCACTTATTCTTATTCAGATATACTGTATCTATCTATCTCTCTCTGCATATTACAAAGTACAGACCTCTACTTTCTGCTTTATTTTATTTATTTTTTCATAATAATGTATTTATTTATGTTTTTTTGCTATTTAAACATTTGTGTTCCAGGACTTGGGGACATGGCTGTATCAAATAGCATTGGAAGCAATGTATTTGACATCCTTGTAGGACTTGGATTACCATGGGGGTTGCAAACAATGGTTATTAACTATGGATCTACAGTAAGTAATATACATATATACATATGAACTTACACTGCAGGGATGTGCTGTTAAGTACATACCCCGAACAGAATGAGCAACAGTGTGCACATAATAAAACAAGGATGTGAAGTACTGTTAGCTTCACACTTGTGCACTACTCTCTCTAGAATGCTGTGTGTACACTAAAGCTGCACATTGCTGTGATTATGACACTGTAAAGGTATAAGGTTCTTTGTGAGTAAAATTGTAATGATGATCAGTACTTTTTATATAACATAAGTTAATGCTATAGAGACATTCATGGGGTTATTTACTAAAACTCAAATTGTTCTCATAATTTAAATAAAAGAAACTCAATCAAACTCCCATCCATGATTTTACCTTATTTATTAATAAAATAACTTAAAAAATTGGGTTGGGAAAAGTCTTGATAAAATCATGAAAAAACTTACTCCTGAATCGCTCAATTTTTCGGATTATCGTACCAAACCCAGTGCAGACCACGAAATCTTCAAATCAGAAAAGGGACATCTGCCATTGACTTCTACAGGACCTTGACAAGCTTGAAAAGTTTGATTTTTTCTGCTTTGGGGGCTAAATAAATTTGGTATTAAAAAACCTCGATCCGAAAACATGATTCTAAGCAAATTTGCAATATACATTTAATAAAAAATGTTCAGAGTTTTTAAAGTTTATTTGTAAAAAAAAAAAATGCTAAAAAGCAGCATTGGCTTAACTCCTGGTTGTTACTTTTTAAACAATGTTAAAAAAGTCTTAGTTCCCCAGGAAAGACAGGTCTGTTTAAGGGGTTGTTCACCTTCCAATACTTTTTCCAGTTTGGTTGGTTTCAGATAGTTCACCAGAAATAAAGACTTTTTCCAATTACTTTCTATTTTCTATGTGTGACCGTTTTTCTATATATGGAAGTGGAAAAGTAAATTTTTCACCTTCTAAAGCAGCTTGGGGGGTATCAACTATATGTTGCAAAATTGTTACAGTTTAGAGTCTGCAAATGAATTACTGAGCTGCCAGACTCAAAGACCAGACAGGAACAGTAAACTTTAAACTTAGATTTTGAAAAAAAACTGTAAAAAAGAAAAATGGAAAGTAATTTAAAAAAGTATTTATTCCTGGGGAACAATCTGAAAACAACTGAACTCAAAAAAAGTATTGTCTTACATTGTATCAACAGTCTGAGACACCTGGGGAGAGAATAGAAAGGAACAGACACTTACTTTATTGATAATACATATACAAATAACTTAAAAAAACATAGACCAGTTATAATTAATCTATATTGCAAAGTTGCTTAGAATTATGTTTTCTTTTTTAAGGCAAAACATTTTTTTGGTTCACATTCCCTTTAAGGTGCCCAGTGATGTGCATATAACACTGAAGGGATGTGCGGATGTGCTGCATATACTCAGAATATGTGTGTGTGTGTGTGTGTGTGTGTATATATATATATATATATATATATATATATTAAAAACACTAGAGTGTTGGATGTATAACACTAAGGGGGTATTTACTAAAACTTGTATTTATCCCATTTTTATATTAACACAAATTCGACCCGACTCCCATTCAAAAATTTAATTATTTATCAAAAAATCAGCTCGAAAAAGTTGGTGCAGGAAAAGTATAAATTAGGGGACAATTCAAATCATATGACCATTTCAAGTTGTCATACGAAAACCCCTACCTTTACAGTTTATCACACGAAAACCAGCACAGATCACAATGTCAAGAAACATCTACGTATTGTAAAAGGGACATCTGCCATTAACTTCTACATGACCTCCACAGGTTTTAGCTTGAGTATTTTTGGATTTGTAGCAACTCTGGGGTATAATAAATCTTTAAAAATTAAAAACTAGGAATATAAATTGCTCTCTGTATAACAACATAGCATTTAAGGATTTGCAGCAGTAGGGCAGTGGGGGAGGATGTTAAATAACAATATATGCTCATGAATCTTTTCCTGTTCCAGGTGAAGATTAACAGCAAAGGTTTGGTGTACTCAGTCTTTCTGTTACTGGGATCTGTGGCCCTCACTGTAAGTTGTTTCAGTTCTCATATCTAAGAGCAAACAAGAAACCTATGCACTTTGTATTTCTCTCTTGTTATTATTATTAGACAAGCTGCATTGCATATTAATTGCACATCAAATACATATACTCCTACATATAGTTCTCTTGAGATTCTGCTCTTTCTAAACCACTTAGGTGGCATGTAGGTAAGGTAGCTTATTCCACCGTGCCACTTTCTAATAATTGTGTATCTGTCTGTCTATCCATGTGTCTGTAGGTGGATATCCAGGTGCAGACATAACCACTATAATGTGAATCATGCATGCATCATCTGAGTGCAACTGCTTTGGAGTTGCTTTGTAGTTTGATTCAGGGGCTGGCAGCACTGAGTTCAATCCTGGTGATTTTCTAAGGTCTTCACAGGTTAATGCACTTGATCCCGCATTAAAAGATTTAACTTGAGCAGGAGTTATCAACAGATCAGTGCATTATCTTTCAGTAGACCTATTAGCTGTTGAGTAACAGTCCTACTATTATTTGTTAGAATTATTTTCTTCAAGGAAAACGTTAAATTAACTTAGTTAGTTCTACATCTTTTCATGGACCAGTTTATTATTTTTTTATGATACAAGTGTAGCAGTTAAGCAAACCATGATATCTTGCAAAACAATGCAGCCTTAGATAGGCAAGCTTAACCGATTAATGGCTAGTGGGTAGGATCCTCACTTCTGGCACATTGCACAGAGCACCAGCATCCATTTGTCAGAAAGGCAGAAGGGTATTACAGGATGACCATAAGCTCCCTGCATAAATCAGGGATATTCAATCTGGGGCATTTCTACTGTTATAGGTACAACTCCAAGAACCTATTTTTTCCATGGTGAAATTCTTTTTTTATACATTATATAACACTGACATATCCCTTAGGGCTTTACAGAGGTTATAAATCATTTACATCCGTCTCTGCCCCAGAGGAGATTAAAGTCTAAGGTCCCTATCACATTCAAACACATCATGGTCAGTGTTATGAGAAGCCAATTAACCTGCCTGTATATTTTGCCATGTGGGAGGAAATCCACCAAACATAGAGAAAATACAAGCTCCTTACCGGCAGTGCCCAGGTTGGAATAGAATGTAGTGCCACAGCCCTGTAAGGCAGAAATTCGAAACATTGTGCCACTGTGGTAGTTTGAGTTAAAAGAATAGCTGTAAGGCCTCAGGTTGGATGCCAATATACCAAACATGCATATTACAATATATTGCAGTCAATAAAATGACCAGGCTAAGCCAACTGGGCGCCCTAGGCAAACCGGCTGGCCACCACGTCCCCCCCATGTGCAGGCTCAGACTGCCAATCTGTGGGTTCTGGCAAATGCCAGATGGACTGCTAAAAGGTGCCATAGAAAGTCAGTATTTAGTGGGCTGGTGGGGGTGATTGGGCCTCTGTGTATCTGAAAGGCCAGAGTCTATTTTGACTCTAAGTCTAGACCTACCCATGTGTGCACAGGGAAGGGTGGGAAGAATGGCAGAGGGGAGGGAGGGGGAATGACAGAGAGGAGAATGACAGAGGGGATGGAGAGGAGAGTGACAGAGGGGAGGGAGAGCAGCCAAAAGGAGCAACTAGGGGTAGGCAGAAGACCCATTAACAGATACCTGCCCAACGCCCCCTAACGTTGCGCCCTAGTTAGGTGCCTCTTCTGCCTACCCCTAGATCTGGCCCTGCAAGCTAGTGGCTCAGCACAGTCTTATTGATCTCTAAGCTGTCACTGAAAAATAAAGCTCTGGGGTTGTCAAAAATTACATAAAGTCGGTTCCTAACTGACAGCGGCAGCCCTGAATTAACAGAATAGAAGATGGGGAACAACTGGGCAAATTTTTGGAGACACAGATCTTCACTGCTACAGGACTGCTAAGGAACCCCAAACATTGGGTGTTTGCAACAAAGCCTAAGACCCATTAGGAGTAGTAAGAAAAGCAGGAAAGACTAGAAAGATGTTTAAAACCACTGACATAATTCAATGCTAACAGGACCAGTTATGTAGATTACCCAGTTTGCTACATCACTGTTAAGCATTTGCTTCATAAATAACATTATCACTTTGTGAATAATGCACTCATATTGTTCTTTCATAACCATAGTTATTACAGAGGCCTGCATCAATTGAACAAGGCAGTTGCATCTGAAATTGTTAATGACCCCTTGTATGTTTCCAAGCCTCTGTAAAGAATTGTGAAAAGGAAATTAGGTTATTTCTAACTCAATATTGTGAATACCCAACCATACATCATCATGACAATTGGGAGCCTGGATGGAAATCCAAAATTGTGGCAAAGAAGCTCTAAAACACAGCTAAACAAGCAGGGAAATTCCAAGTCCTGATTCATGACTGTGTACACCTGCAGATGTGATTATTAGCTCACCCAATTTATTAGCCGACTGGTTATTTAATTAATTATTTAATTATTTAATTATTTTGCTATGGTTTAACAGCTTTTTAGTTAGGAACATCTGGTGCTATTTGGTTCCTAGGGTCCAATTTACTCTACTTGGTTCCTAGGTTCCAATTTACCCTACTATTACCCTGAATAGAAAAATAGTTAATAAAAAGTAACAATAATAAAATTGTAGCCTCACAGAGCAGTAGTTTTTTGGCTCAGAGGTCAGTGACCCTTCCATTTGATAGCTGTAAAGGTGCAGAGGAGGAAGGCAAATATTTAAAAAAATATATAAAGAAAATGCTAAAAACATGAATTCTATTACATACAGAAAGTTAAATGAATCCCTTTTAATCTAGTAATTTTCAGAATACCCTTTTGTGTGGTCAACTAAGAGAACTTTATGTATTGGAAGTATTAACAATTAATAAAATGTATTAATGGATATATTTATCAGTAACAATAACATTTATAAATAGATGTATTAAAGTTTAAACAAAATATGCGAATTGAATAGTTTCTTATTAAGTGTACACCAATAGGTGTACACTTAGAATTATCTTTATTAGATTTAGTATAACTGTATAACAGTATGATTAAAGACCAGAGTAAAATGTATACAATCCTACCTTGTGTTTTCTTCTTGCAGGTGATTGGTATCCATGTAAACAAGTGGAAACTTGACAAGAAATTTGGTCTCTATGTGCTCTTCCTTTATGCCATCTTCCTGTGTTTCTCCATTTTGATAGAGTACAATGTTTTCACTTTTGTCAACTTGCCAACATGCCGTGATGACTTTTGATGCCAGCAAATGTACAGGCCAAAGTTATGAGAGATTCACTTTTTTTTCACACAAGACACAAAACATTGAGGAGGTGGATTTCTGTCTCCTTTTCTGCTAATTTGATGGGAAGCATGAGAGCTCTTCCTGCTGTACCTGGATTTGTCTGTTCCACAAGAATGTAAAGGAAAATTAACCCCTCTAGTGCAACAGGGCCATCAGGCATTTAAATGGCCCATAAAGTTCTGTCAGGGTTAAAGTCTTCCGAAGAAGCGGAATCCAAACGTGCTGCTCTTTTTTTACAAGAATCAAGTCTTTTATTGATGGGTGCATTTTCTTACTGCTTGTTATGATGACGTTTTAATAACGCACCCTCTTCTTTTGGATGTACAGCAATGGAACATTACTTTTTTGACGGTATTAAAGAATACTGGATATGCTGCACATGAGAACAAACAAATGTAGTCCTCTTCATGTTTACCTGCTGGGAGTATTTTCCCTTTGGATTTTTTTTTAACAATTGGCTGTTTGTAGTTGCACGCAAAGGGACACCAATGAGGCTTTTCATCTGCCCCAAGAAAACTTCCCTGCGTTGAATTTCGGTACAATCTTAAACTAGTAATACAAAGGCATTCGGCCAGGAGTTCTGTTTTTAAATCAAGTGAACCTGGAGATGAAGTACACCTTGACTATTGCCCTTACTGACCTCTTTTCTCAAACATTTACAAACTCAGAGGACCTAACTCTATTTAACCAATTTTAAAAACAAAGCACATTTTTAATAACAAATTCAACCCACTGACTGGTTTAGAAATGCACATTCATAGCCTAATTGATTTAACATTATTATAGATATATTTGTAATTGTGCTTGCAAGATATTTATTTGTTAAAGAGTAAATCTAAAGATATTTAATATTTATATGCACACCATGGACAGCAACAAGTCTAAGCACTGAAATGAGAAAAGATTGCATGTTATTTTGTTTGTTTATAACTTTTGATACTGATTGCTAATTCCTCACCCCAAGTTATTTTCACCAAGATCTACAAAGTGACCTGAAGGAAAATTAAACTATATACAGGTTGAATTAAAGGTTGAGCAAAGGTTATTGATAGGCTGTTCATACTGCATTAGTCTTTGATTTCATTAGAACACTAACAAGCAGATCCTTTCTAATTACTGCACTACTTACAAAACCCCAGATTTTCACACATATTCAGTTTACTATTCACTGAACCATACATGTACCCATTGCTTTTTTGTTCAAAGCTTTGAAGGCACAGTCTGGGTGGAATCTTATTGAGTGACACCATTGACTTAATTTCCGACATATGCTATGAATACAGGAGTAATCACAGATAAGATACAAATGGCATGGAAGATTAAAAAATGAACTAATAACATATATTGAAAATAAAATAGATCAAGTTTCAGGCAATGAGTATAAGACGAACATCCAGACACTGTCAGCGTGATTCTATTAATGCATGTGCTGCCTGCAATAAAATATAGTCTGCTCATATTTCAAAGAGCCCTCTGTAACAATGGTACGTTGTAATAGTGTTTATATCTACTTCATCACTGGCTGCCTTCCCATGATACATGTCTTTTTATAGAAGAAAAATGTACAGTTCATTTATACTAGGATCCTAAAGGGGCAAAAGGAAAAAAACTATTGTACTGTTTTACTCTTCTACTTATTTAAAAGGGCGACTATACAAACTGGGTGCAGAAAGAGCCAGGACTTTCATCTGCTTTAACTTTGCATGGCAGACCTCTCATTTTAACTGGCTGCATGAGTTCTTCACCATAAGCATATCTTTGTACTTGAATCCAAGGGATCTTTCTAATCACAAGTTGAGAGTTTTTTCCTTGTTTTGCCCCATGTAAAAACGGGCAATTAGATTCTGCTAATTTGTTTTCCAGCAAGTAGCACAAAATCATCATCATCATCATCATCATCATTTATTTATATAGCGCTGTCAAGTTACGCAGTGCTTAAGATCATCTATGTTTTTCTCTTTTTTTATTGCCTGCCTAATAACATTCAAGTTCACTCCTATAGAATAGTACCAACACAAATCTCTTGGGGCAAAGTCCCACCAATGTGAGATTTGTCTTTGGCCTACTGATACCATAAAGCAGTCCTGGGTGCAGGAGAGGCAGATAGAGCCTGTAACTGCCTGAAAATCATGTATTCTGATCTTAATTTTAATTTTGTAGCTTTTCTGTCCCAAGTCATAAACAGATATAATCTTAAATTCCAGTGAACAAAACAGATCATGAGTGGTTTTGTCTGGGCAAGAGACAAAAGATGCCTGCATGCAGAGCTGTTAGCAAAAACATTGCAGTAAATACCTGCACTTTATTTTTTATAGCATTTAGGGTTTTATGTATATAGTGTCTTTGGTCAGAGGGTTCTGAACCATCAGGCAATAAGCATTGTGCTATGCATGCAGGGAGATACCAGAGTATTGTTTATGTACATATGATTTGGGCGACTTTCGTTCCTAATACTGTAGCACACACAATTTCTACAATGGTAGTGGAAGCTAGAATATAAAAAAAATATATCTAAAAAAAATCCATCATCTTTATCTGAAAGAGCTGTTTGTAGCCTTTACTAAAACTATGTGGAAGGAAGAATTGGAATTCTTTGTGAGAGACTGGTGGTGGTGCTCTGGTATCCAATCAGCAGTTTAATCTGCTGTTTAAAAGCAAATGTCTGATTGGCTGCTGTTGGTGACCAAGACCCAGTGCAAACTTTGCATGTTTTCTTTCTATTATCCCACAAATTCAGTACTTTTTGTGCTGGATACACAAAAGAAAACCAGACCGAGTTAGGCGTTTATGCAATTTTTTTTTAAAGTTAATGAGAATCTAGTGTTTCACCTATAGTTTCCCTTTAAGTACAGCCAGCTTTGCCAACATACATTGGACGCTAAGCTGGGGCATATGGGTTTAAAGCAATATCAAGACTTTGCGTAACCAAATAAGTGACATGAGAGCAAGTTATCAATTGTACAATGCAAGGGTATGTATTCATTCCTGACTTGATTTTGGCTCTGTATACAGCTCCTGCATCACTGATATATGACTAAACATAAAATCTCTTCTGCTTGTGTCTGTGTGAACTTCATTTATTCTGGGACTCCAGACTTTGGAACCAATAACCACCAAAAATATGATGCAATAAAACCTTTTATTTCCCATTGATAGGGTGAAGTAGGTAACCCTCTTGTTTTAGTACCGAGGTTTGATAAACCCATATCAGCAGCACACAAGGCTGCAGCAAGAAGAATCAGATGCAGAAAGAAAGAAGTACACTATACAGTGGCATAACTAGATATTACTGGGCCCCACAGCAAATAATTTTTTAAGCCCCCAAAATGTTTAGAGGTAGAATTGTTTTACTGATATTTATTGAAACTATATATGAATTAGGGCCTTATGGGGCCCCTATACTTCTTGGGCCCCCCTGCAGCCTCAGGTTCTGCTTCCTCTATAGTTACGACCCCGATACTATATACCTACACAGAGTATAACTGTAGTAATTTAGCACAATAACAAAATATACTAAGGTGCCTAATAATGTGCAGATAATACAGACTACATACATTTTATAAGGCACTAAACACTTACACAAATAAACTGTCTGCATGTTATGCACTTAATTAAAGGGGTGGTTCACCTTTTAGGTAACTTTTAGTATGTTATAGAATGGCCAATTCTAAACAACTTATTAATTGGTATTCATTATTTATTTTTTATAGTTTTTGAATTATTTACCTTTTTCTTCTGACTCTTTCTGCTTTCAAATGGGAGTCGCTGACCCCTTTGGAAAAACAAATGCTCTGTAAGGCGACAAATGTATTGTTATTACTACGTTTTATTATTCATCTTTCTATTCAGGTCCTCTCCTATTCATATTCCAGTCTCTTATTCAAATCAATGCATGGTTGCTAGGGTAATTTGGTCTCTAGCTACCAGATTGCTTAAAATGCAAATTGAAGAGTTGCTGGATAAAAAGCTAAATAACTCATAAACCTTAAATAATAAAAAATGAAAACTAATTGCAAATTGTCTCAGAATATCACTCTCCACATCATACTTAAAGTTAACTCAAAGGTGAACAACCCCTTTAAGGATTTAAAAGCTCCCAAAATGTAAAATCAGGTAATTCACTATAACAGGCATGAATGCATTAAATAAAAATGAGCATCAGTATTAAATATAAAACTTAGCTTAAAGTATGATAGTAACGGTGATAATAAACGTTTTCTTGTGCCACTGAAAATGTTCTTATTCTTCTTATAAAGTGGTCAAGTAATGCACTTTAAACCCCCTTACATGAGCATGGCAGCAAAGGCAGAAAAGACACAGTTATTGTACACATTTCACTCAAAGTGCTGTGGTTCCAGTTGGAATTTACCATGAGCATCTGCATAAAAACTCCAAACCCAGGAGACGATGTGCAGTCTTTACTCACAGGCAGTTGTGGACGTGGTACAGTGAACAGCGAGGAACTGTAAACTGCTACGTATGGTGTCAGAAATAGATGGGGTTTTTTTTTAAGTGACCATAAAAGACCATAGGCCAAGTGTTTTTATAAAGTACAAAGAATTTCAAGGTATGACGTCAATGCCAAGATTGCAACAGTTTACAAACAACTGTGCAAAAGATGTTTACATTTTTTTTATTCAACTTTACTCTTATCATGTTACTGTACATTCAGTGCCTGTGTTAGATAGGGTATCTACTTTATTTCTCTATAAGGTTATGTCAAAGTAATAGCTAAGAGATTTATATTAGCCTTTATTTATCATATGTATGTGATTACCAAAGTTTACATACACCAAGTTGAATGTCTCTTTAAGATTGAAGATTATGTATGACTTGTAGAAGCTTCTAATTGCCCAACTGTCTTGATTACCAGTAATACAGGAGTTTACCTGTGGCTGTATTTAAAGGGAAACAATCAAACATTTTTAAAATAAGCTTTATTATACTGAAATAGGAAAGATTCTAAATATATAGTCAATTACAAATTCTTTACCATCTCTAAAACAATCTAGTTTATCTTCACTATCCCCCTTTCAGCATCCAGGGTCGGACTGGGCTGGACGGACACCAGGAAAAAACCTGGCCTAGATCCACTCCCCATGCCAGAAACTGCACTCCCTGACCTTTGTTTTATTATTATTATTTTACATTTCAAATCTCTGTATATTTTGTAATAGAATGCCTAGTTTTGATATAAAATTAAACACATTTTAGTATCAACCCCTAAAATGGCTGCACTAACACATATCCCCAGTGCTAACAAATGCACTCAGCACAACAATAACCAGCCCAGACACACACAGAAAAGGAGACAAATATGTCTCCAGGAAGCAAAACTGGCACTCTAGGAAACAAAACAAAGTAATTATAATACAAAAACAGGGAGGAAATAAAAATTGAAAACCAGATATAGCACTAGCCCAGAAGACCTATGTATTTGGGGCAGCCACTTTTAAATAAGGATTTTAGTAGTGGCATAACAATGAGGGAAGCAGACATACAGTAGCTGCAAGGGAGCCTGGGAGGATAGAAGGACCAGAAAACCTGCTTAAAATAATTGTATTATCACTTTCAGTTCCCAAATATATGACTCGTTTGCTCCCTGCTTCAAGAGTTTCACAAGCTTCCTTCCCGCATTATTACAGAGTGGAGCTTGTGACACAGCTGTATCTCCCAGTTACTCAACTTTCTTTCTCATGTTATATTTTAACCAGTCATGGTCTGTTCCATGACATACAGTGAAGGGTATGTGTGAAGCCATGGCAATGGTTGGAAGTAGGGTTTAACAGTTTCAAAATGTTGTTAAATGCACTTTTATATTTAGTACTCAGTAGGCAGTATGGGACTCACGTTAAATGAGGGGCCTTGTCGTGGCATGTGAGCGAAAATGCGGTACTAACGCCTCCATTTATTTAAAAAGATTCCTGAAAGATGAATGTGAGCAGTGGCAATTGTTTTCTCTTTTTTGTGTGCAAATAATTGCTGTATATATCATATGTAGCAGCTGGTCAACGCCAGACTGTAGGTTAGTCCGAGAGCTGAAAAAATAGCAGCTGCTTAAAGCTGTTGATGTTGAACAGGTAGGGGATCTCATCTGAATTACGGGAAGGCCTGCTTTCATAAAGCTATTTTAAGCAATTGATAATAATTTTTAACTATTAATAATTTTTAATTTCCTTTTTTTTGTAATAATAAAACAATACCTTGGTATATTAACTGCACAGATCCTTATTAGTGGCAAAACAAACCTATTGGTTTTATTTAATGTTTTTCAGTAGACTTGGGTATGGTGCTCCAAATTAAAGAGGTTGTTCACCTTACAACACTTTTTTCAGTTCAGTTGTTTTCGGATAGTTTACCAGAGATACTTTTTTTAAAAAAAATTCTATCTGTGACTGTGACAGTTTTTCTGAAGCAGCTCTGGGAGGGGATGTCACCCACACTGTAAACTGTTCTAAATTAATACATAAGATGATACATTTCTTATCTTTGGCCCTGCTGAGCAGAATCCCTCAGTTTCATTAAATGCAGCTATTAGAATTGATACAGTAGTTGTTAATATTGTATTCCACAGATGCTGCTGAAAAATGAATCAACTAAATGTAGCAAATTGTAACAGTTCGAAATCTGCACATGGATCACTGAGCTGCCAGACTGAAATACCCCGGACAGGAAAAATAAACTTTAATGGGTACCTGTTGGGCAAAAAAAGTATCCCCAACCAAAGGTGAGGGCTAATAGAGCCAGCACTCCAGTTGGGGGTTACTGTAGTTTTCTTTTTTTTTTTTAAATTGCCCCTCGCCAGCGCTATGTCACCTGCACTGGGAGGGAGCCCTTTACAGTTTTGGAAAAACAGTATTAAATAAAAAAAAAGCAAAGTAATAGTAAAAAGTCTTTATTTCTAATGAACAATCTGAAAATAACTGAAAAGAGTGTTTGAAAGTGAACGACCCCTTTAAGGAAAAATCCCTTATCTGGAAAAACTGCAGGTCCCAAGCATTCCGGATAATAGTCGTATGCCTATATAATGAAAACACTAGAGGCAGACACTCTTGCAAAACTTCCTTCTTATATTTCATATTTGAGATAATTAGCTTGCTCAAGCTTTCAAACTCACACTGTTACACGGTTAATCCAGCTTGAGTGCATTAACTCACACAGGGTTTCCTTAACCCTAAACTAATTTACCAATTCACCACTACTACTACTTCCAGTTATGCTGGGACCCAATACCCTGACTTGACCAATCCTGCTGATGTACCATCCCTGCCCCAATCTGCCCAAGCTTGATTTATTAACAGGAAGCCTCATAGGCTTCACTTTAGCTCATAAAGTGGTAGTATCAATCAATTCACTCTCAGATTTCATCCAAAATAGCCTTCAAGCTAATTCACCCCACCCCAAAAACACATAGTTAAGGAATTATAAATATTCTTGCAGATTTATCAGTAATGAGAATGAGCTTTCCAATTTGGAGTTATGGAGGGGTTACATATTGTTTCAGCTTGAGAAATATTGTGGTTCCAGTGCATCAGATGACATTCTGCAGCACAATACTACAAACTAAAAATCCCATGAAGCAGATAGGGGGTAAAGAAATGTCCATTCATGGATTTAAAGTTAACTGCAGTGGGCAAGGCTTATGCCCTAGAGTGGCAGATGGTCAATATATGTTAAATATTGAGTAGAATTTATAACATAAAGAACTGTTCTTCAGAACCACTCTGGTTTATATTAAGACCAAATTTAGACACAATTGGATTCTGGTATGTGGCATCTTGCCAGGGCCTCCCCCTGTGCCAGTTTTCCACAGCCCATTGTATTTGTGCATGTGGAAGCAAATTCAGTCGACCTGTACAATTCAACCCATCAAGCAGACTGAAGACCAGTTGCACGATAATAAAAGAGCTGAAGCTTCTGCACACCAGTCTTGCAGGCCAGAGGCAGTGCTTGCTTTTCCCTATAAGGTATAGCATCCCTCACTAATCTGACTCTTACAAAACTTGTACGTAACATTGTTGTGCATGTACCAAACAACAAATCATTGCTACTGCAGAGACATAATAGCAGCAGCAGTAAAAGCAGTATCTTCTGGAGGGACAGGAGTGTAGAGAGCCCAGTGCAGACTCTCTACACTTCACTCTATTCATTCACTCCAAATTAACTTTTAGTATGATGTAGAGAGTAATATTCTGAGACAATTTGCAATTTTTTTTTTAATTATTTGTGGTTTTTGAGTTATTCAACTTTTCTATTCAGCAGCTCTCCAGTTTGCAATTTCAGAAGTCTGCTTGCTAGGGTCCTAATTACCCTAGCAACCATGCATTGGTTTGAATGAGAGAATAGAATATGAATAGGAGAGTGTCTGAATAGAAAGGTGAGCAATAAAAAGTAGCAATAAAAATAAATGTGTAGTCTTACAAAGCATATATTTTTAGATGGGGTCAGTGACCCCCATTTGAAAGCTAGAAAGAGGCAGAAGGCAAATAATTAAAAAAACTATAAATAAATAAATAATGAAGACCAACTGAGAAGTTGCTTAGAACTGGCCATTCTATGACATACTAAAACTTAACTTACAGGTGAACCATATATGGGTAAGTACACGGGAACACTGATGTGAATGAAAGTCAATGTTCAGAGATCACATAACCCTTTTTCTTCATCAGCAGGCAGAACTTTATAACATATGTTGAAAAACAGTGGCCATTTCACTTTGATAAAGTTTTATACTTTCATTTTTAGTATGAGTCAGAAGATTTTATTCTGGGTTTAGTCAAGATGAGTGTGTTTCACACAAAATTAAGTTTATGAAACCAAAATAGACCGTCTGCAGGAAGTCTGTCAGTGAAACTGTGGTTGTGAAGCCGGCCCTATGAACTTTGCATTGTGTAGCAGGTGTGTATCTACCTGACAGTTTGTATACATGTGTGGTTATTCCTCGGTTTGAGCTGCTTTGCAGTCCACAGTAGAGATGTCGCGAACTGTTCGCCGGCGAACTTGTTCGCGCGAACATCGGGTGTTCGCGCTCGCCGGAAGTTCGCGAACGTCGCGCGACGTTCGCCATTTTGGGTTCGCCATTGTTGGCGCTTTTTTTTGCCCTCTCACCCCAGACCAGCAGGTACATGGCAGCCAATCAGGAAGCTCTCCCCTGGACCACTCCCCTTCCCTATAAAAACCGAAGCCCTGCAGCGTTTTTTCACTCTGCCTGTGTGTGCTGAAGAGATAGTGTAGGGAGAGAGCTGCTGCCTGTTAGTGATTTCAGGGACAGTTGAAAGTTTGCTGGCTAGTAATCGTTTTGATACTGCTCTGTTATTGGAGGGACAGAAGTCTGCAGGGGTTTGAGGGACATTTAAGCTTAGGTAGCTTTGCTGGCTAGTAATCTACCTTCTACTGCAGTGCTCTGTATGTAGCTGCTGTGGGCAGCTGTCCTGCTTCTGATCTCATCTGCTGACTGCTGCAATAACAGTAGTCCTTGTAAGGACTGCTTTTATTTATTTTTTTGTTGTTTTACTACTACTACTACTACTACTATAAGAGCCCAGTGCTATTAGTCTAGCAGTGTTGGGGAGTGGGACTGGTGTGCTAATCTGCTGCTCCTAGTAGTTCAGCAGCACCAACTTTAATTTTTTTTTTTAATATTCATTTTTTTTTATTTTACTTTTTTTTATTTTACTACCGCTGTAGTAGTGTATAAGTTGACCTTTTAGGCATTATTTGCCCTGTAGGCATTTTTTGCCCAGTGTGTTATTCAACCAACTGCCATCTAGCTGTGTGACCTTGTTCACATTCTGTCTAAATATCCATAATATTACCGTCTCCAGAAAAAACACCGGAGTGACTTTTTTCAAGCAGCCATAATATATTTTACGTAATCCGTATCCACCGCTGTAGTAGTGTATACGTTGACCTTGTAGGCATTATTTGCACAGTGTTTTCTTCAACCCGCCATCTAGCTGTGTGAGCTTGTTCACATTTTGTCTAAATATTGATAATATTATCGTCTCTAGAAAAACCACTTGAGTTACTTTTTTTCAAGCAGCATTCATATATTTTACGTAATCCGTATCCACCGCTGTAGTAGTGTATACGTTGACCTTGTAGGCATTGTTTGCCCAGTTTTTTTGGCCGCAGCCACTGAAGCACAGAGGCCAGAAAAAATATGCCATATAAATGCTGAAAATAGTCATTTTTTGCCATACGTTGACTCAACGTATATGGCAAAAAATGACTATTTTCAGCATTTATATGGCATATTTTTTCTGGCAACTGTGCTTCAGTGGCTGCGACCAAAAAAACTGGGCAAACAATGCCTACAAGGTCAACGTATGGCAAAAAATGACTATTTTCAGCATTTATATGGCATATTTTTTCTGGCAACTGTGCTTCAGTGGCTGCAACCAAAAAAACTGGGCAAACAATGTCTACAAGGTCAACGTATGGCGAAAAATTACTATTTTCAGCATTTATATGGCATATTTTTTCTGGCAACTGTGCTTCAGTGGCTGCGTCCAAAAAAACTGGGCAAACAATGCCTACAAGGTCAACGTATGGCAGTTGTTTAAAGAGAACAGTAGATTACTAGCCAGCAAAGCTACCTAAGCTAAAATGTCCCTCAAATCCCTGCAGACTTCTGTCCCTCCAATACAGAGCAGTATCAAGCAGATTACTAGCCAGCAAACTTACTATCATCTGTCCCTGAAATCACTAACAGCTCTCCCCCTACACTATCTCTTCCAAGCACACACAGGCAGATTTTTCAGATACATTTTTGCCCTTGATCCCCCTCTGGCATGCCACTGTCCAGGTCGTTGCACCCTTTAAACAACTTTAAAATCATTTTTCTGGCCAGAAATTTTTTTTTTAGATGTTAAAGTTCGCCTTCCCATTGAAGTCTATGGGGTACGCGAACCGTTCGCGAACCGCTCGCATTTTTGCGCAAGTTCGCGAATATGTTCGCGAACTTTTTTTCCGACGTTCGCTACATCCCTAGTCCACAGTATTCAAAAGTGTGGCCGACAAATAGTATGTATAAATAGTTTATTTGTATAATGCAATTTGCAGTTCTGTACATTAAAATAATACAATAATAGAATATAAATAACTACATGATTACATTGCAGATTAATTGTTAAGAGACAGAAAAGGTGGTCCTTACCCTGTACATCTTTTAATCTAAGAGTGTTAATAACTTACAGACACAAATAGGAGGGTAATAAGTGCTGCAATATATATAGTGGTTGCGGCATTTCTGCAAAAATGCCTAAGATTTTATAGCAGTGCCCCAAGAGCAAGCTTTTCAGTTTTGGTTCCCTAGAGATCAAGGAGGTTTCTGCCAGGAGGAATTTAGGGATGGAATTACAGAGATAAGGAGCAGCAAGAGAGATGGGAAACAAAGTGGATATGGATTAGGCAGTGGCTATGAGAAGAACAGAAGAGTTATGGATATGTCAGTTCAGTTTCATCTCCCAATTCACCATGTCATCCAATGCATAGTTTATTAGTAGATGAGAAGTGAGCCTAGTACTTACTGCACTTCTGATCATTTGGGCCCAATTGAATGGAACAACAGAGAGGTGTTCCAGGGGCAAATTGGTTGGATACCAAAAAGTATAGGCCAGTGTATGGCCACCTTATACTGAGATGCTACTTTTGTTTGTGCAAATGAAGAAGGCACCTCCCTATGGTATGCAGAATAAGTAGTGTTGATTGACCATCTGCCCTGCTCAGTGGATGTACAGTTATATAAAAGAATGGCTCCATACCAGTGTATTAATTATCTTTTAGAAAATATATGACTCTCCAACTGCTATTTAAAAGGTACCTCTACCTGATAGCATGTAATTGGTCAGCTTGCAGAAGGTACATTCCAGGGGAATGTATATAGTGGTACATTTTGTATGTTCCTGACTTGACACTTCTTTGAAACCTTCTGCAGCTGTTGGCCTGGCCTAAACAACATGTGAATGCACAACTCTACTTGTGACTAACAGCTTTATTTGCTTGCACAATGAACAGAGAGATTGTCAGTGTGTGTTTACAAGGTGGTCAGACCTTTTATATAATGCAGGAAACCAACAGTAACTATTGCAGCCTCTCTGGCAAAAGACTGAATACACCAGATAATGCAAACATGAAAGAAACAAATGTCCCAGTATGTCCAGATGAAATCCATTTGATCCCTAATAGAGTAAAATTGAAACATGGGCTTACATCAAAACCAGTCTGACTGGCTTCCAAAAATAAATTTAAATGTATTTTTTTACACTGACATACCTGATCCATAGATTAAAATGAAATCATCATTGTACCTGTTTTGTAAGAATAATTTGCTAAGCTCCCAAAGTTCACAATTTAAATCAACCCTTCCCTTTGATCCCTCTGCTTTCCATAGTGGGAAGGTTGCAGATCCATTGGAAAGCTGAATGACATCATGTCCCAGAATCCATTACTTCACAATAGAAAAATGTGAGGGAGGATTGGAATGACTAAGGGATGGCTGGGAAATAGTTCCTATGGATCAGAGAAAGACTATCATGGTTTCCTTTCAATCTGTGGAATCAGGTATGTCTGTATGGTAAAAAAAAACACATTGATATTTAGAAGTTCAGATAGTGACCAACTAGATGAGATCATGTCAAATATGGGGTATACAGTTCCCTTTAAATTAGATGCCTGAGGGGTCTGTTGCAAACTTTGGTCTTGGCTCAGGTCCAGTGGCGTAACTATAAAGCCCTGCCCCCTCGTCACAAAATCTTTGGGGGACCCTCCTGAGAGCAACCCTTAACCCTACAATACAACACACCCTGCGGTTTGGGCCTCCTGTTCCACCATGGGATCTGCTGTATACTATATACACTATTGCCAGACTCCTTTTCAGCGTTCAACAGAAATCCAATCACCACACCCTTCACAGCCCCATATCTGTTCAACCAATTAACTTAACCCCTGCTGTGTTATGCAGTTATTGCATAATTGTCCTAACCCATTCCACAGGCAACCCCATTTACCCACACATGCCACCCGAGTCCCTCTTACTTGCACAGAGCCAGATTTATATAGAGAGCACCTCTAGGCCTGCTGTCATTCGTCGTCCCCATCCCCTCCCTTTCATTCACGCAAATTTTCATCACCGGGACCAGAGCAATGGGGATTGGAGCATGGGAAATTTAAAAAAACTATTGTATCTTCTGCGCATCCCCAGTGTTTCTGAACCAATGTGGGTGTAGTTGGGCAACATGCTGCCCCCTAAAATCCTGCCGCCCTAGGCCTGTACTTGCACCTGCCCCTGCTTGCTTCTTCGTGAACTAGTAAGCCATGATGGGAGCAGGAGCATAGTATATAAATCCATGTGTATAATAGCCCTTAGGGCAGAGGTCCCCAACCTTTTTAACCCATGAGCAACATTCAGATGTATAAAAAGTTGGGGAGCAAAGCAAGCATGAAAAATGTTCCGGGGGGGGGGCAAATAAGGGCTGTGATTGGCTATTTGGTAGCCCCTATGTGGACTTGGTTCCTACAAGAGGCTCTGTATGGCAGAACACCAGTTTTTTATGCAATAAAAAACTTGTCTCCAAGCCTGGAATTGAAAAATAAGCACCTGCTTTGAGGCCACTGGGAGCAACATCCAAGGGGTTGTGAAGCAACATGTTGCCCAGGAGCTATTGGTTGGGGACCACTGCCTTAAGCTGGCCATAGACGCAACGATCCGATTGTATGAATCGTGGATTTGTCCGATTTTCGTGTGTGGAGAGTCCCGATATTTTTCGTCCGGCGGATATCGGTCGTTTGGTTGATCAGACAGGTTTGATTCTGTCCCGACCGTCCCGCGGGAGCCCATTGCGCTCTCATCGTAATCCGATCGTTCGGCCATATGGCCGAACTTTCTGATTACCCCCAATATAGCCATGCGCGTTAGTGGCATATCGGGGAAAGATCGGCTCATTTGGCGATGTCGCCAAACTAGCGGATCTTTGCGTCTATGGCTACCTTTAGGGTGACAAAGTCTAAGAGAGGCAGAGCTCTTCACAAGGCAAACCATGCAGATGCAGTGACACCATTCATGACACAAACACTTCATCCTCATCACAAAATGCACACAAAAAGAACACTGAAATTGGAGGAAAAAGTTGCAATAAAAAGTGTATATATAAGTGTACAATAAAGTAGCTGCTGTGAAGGGCGTGCATTATACATATCCTCGGTGAGCTTCCCCGTCACACACTGCGGCCCAGTTTCAGACTAGTACATCACGGGTTAAGGAGTGCGCCTCGCAGACTCAGCCAGGCAACACCCCACTAGAACAAGAAGAGTGGCTTCCCCAGACTGGAGCAACTACAGAGTGTCTAAAACCAAAGAAGTTATGAATAGGACTGCCCCTTCCTCAGATCCCCCCGTCCTTACCAACACAGGAAGTACTCGAGTGTGACTCGCACCGACTGGCTCTGCTCCTTGCAGCAGCCCTGCCCCGAGGGATTCCTTTACTGACACAGTATGACCGGGAGCCCCCCGCCCCCACACTGTTCCTCACAGCACCGGAAGGATGGCTGAGACCGGGACAAGCACTGGGATAATGGAGGCAGCAGCCCGGGACTCATGGTAACTCTCTCAACTTTCCTAAAGAGTTGTTTAAGTTTTCAGCTGTTCGCTCACACTGACTTGTGCGTGGTTAATGCGCATAGGTGAATGCTACGGGTAGTGCAGGGGTTAAATGCACAGGCTGCCGGATCCTGACACGTGGGCAGTGGGCTCATATTTGGGGTTCTGATTTCTGCATTAGATTTATTCAGTCTGTGAAGAACATTGCAGATGAGTGAGGCTTATTGACTGTAGCCTAGTTGTGCAGGAGGGATTCTACTGATGCAGTTTTGCATGAACCTTGTGTTCATATTCAGGCCACTGACTTAAATCTGCTTCTCCACTGTCCACTTCTCTGTTCCAAGGCTTCACAGATTCCCAGGCCAGTTGGGAAGTTTGCTTTGTTCTTTCAGTCAGTTCTTTCTTTCAGCTGTCACAGGAAATCTATGGATTTTGGGAGGAGGAAACACTGAAAAGAATACATTTTTATCCCATGAATTCAACGTCTGAAAAACAAACACTATTGTTCCATTTAATCCATCTTTATTATTCCTATTGTCCCTTTTTGCGACAGTCGGTAGTTTTATGTTTTAAGTGTCGTAACAAACAAGTAGCTGTATATATATTCAAAAAAATAATCAATTCCTCATTTTCTGGGGAAAGCAGAGTTCTTAGGAAGTTGACAAAACTGTTTTTTTTTTTTAACATCTTGTGAAATGCAAGTACAGTCAGGTTTTTTCAAGATTGCCAGTGTTATGGCCCTAAAAAGAGATGTATATTCTAATACCAAAATTGTGTAGACAAAAAGGGGAAAACCTAGAAATTACTTACAAAAATGAAGTGTCAGAACAATCTAAAACAGTTCATTTAATGTGGTTAGCATTCACTTTCAAAAGCAAGAATCAGGGTTTTATAATATTTGTAGATTCCTGAAGTGCATTTTTTCCAAATTCTGGGGTGGCCAAAATGGTGCTTTGGGTGGGGCAGGAAGTGTGAAGGTAATTTAGTTGAGATTAGCAGGTACGTTGATATAGCAAAGTTTAATCTCCTGTGTTATTATTCAAAGCTCTGATCAATTTTGGACCTCAAAGAGGAACGGAAAAAGTCTGGAAACATTTCCCTAGTGTCTGCTGACACTGCCGTTTAAGTTTAGTCACTGGAAAAACCAGTTGGATGGATCAGATTTCCTTCTCCCACTTCTAGGATTTGTGGACTTAACAAAAGCATAGTGTGCTCAGTATGAATGTGCATTCTTCAGGTGCCCCCTTCCTCTTCTGATAAAGATGTGCTTGATTTATTGTAGTATTTATAATAACCAGCCAGGCCTATGTTTAAAGGAGAATGAAAGGCAAATTACACTTGGGGGTGCCAAAAGTTAGGCACCCCCAAGTGATTTTATTTACTTACCTGACACCCCGGCCAGTGCTCCTATCAGCAGAAATCTGCACTGGCTCGGGATTCTTCCAGTGAGCACCACGGAGTGAGCCTCTTTCTTCTCACTCCAAATCACTTGGGGATGCCTAACTTTTGGCACCCCCAATGTAAATTGCCTTTCTTTCTCCTTTAAAGGAGACATATTGTGTAGAAACCAAGAATGTGCCATTGAATTAAATTCTTTTAGATATAAAAGGCCTGTGCTTTAAATAATAATGTTTCTGGTTAATTTGTTGAAAATTTCTGCAAAAACCCTACTAGTCCCACCCCTCTGTTCCATTTCCTGCTGCCTCCTTTCCCAGGCTGTTCAGGGGAGCCGAATGCACTTAGCACACTGCACTGTAGGATTGGAACCAATCAGCAACTAGGCGGATCTGATAGGGAGCGGATGCCTTTCTTTGCTTGTATGACTACAGGGCTGTGATTGGCTGTCCCCTCTTACTGTGCTTCTGGCAGGGACCATTAGGACACGCCTACCCTTCATTTAAAACATGAACCAGTGAACATCTATGGGGATCTCAAAAAAGGGGCTAATTTTGAAGACAATATTAATTTTGGGCCAAAAGTAAAACTAGCACCATATAGTATACATTATTGCCTACAAAATTAAGGGGGTTTCATTTATCCTGTATGTCTCCTTTAAACTATAGACAGCATAAGTAGCATGTCCTTGCAACGACAGATTTTCCATATGAATCTCATTTCCTCCAAACATGCCCTGTATACCCAGAAACATTGGGCACTCAGTACAATTTCCGATGTAAATACCTCATAATGCCTATACCTAGTAGTCCATATTCCCTGCTTTTCAATTAGCATGGCATGTAAGATATTTCATTGACCTCTCTTTTATTGTATTCCTTTGAATAAAAACCACACATAACATTGGTTTCTAATTTCAGATTAAGTTGCTTCAATGTCCCTCCAAAAGTTCTGCCTCCCCTGGGAAAGCTGGTGAGAACTGGTAAAAGTAACTCCTGGTGGCAAAGTTATAAATACTTATTTTTCACTGCTGTTTCCTTTAAATTACATGCCAAAAAATGGCACAATCCTAATCTTATACTTTGCTCTAAAGAGAAAGTTGCCATTGCAAGTACAAATTTGCAGAGAATTAACTTTGTGTACAATGTCAGAATAAATGCAAAATTTCTTGTGTGCGCTGGCCTCAAAATTTGTGTTGTGTGAGAGCACAGCTTAGAGCAGGAGTCCCCAACCTTTTTCACCCGTGAGCAACATTCAGATGTAAAAAGTGTTGGGGAGCAACACAAGCATGAAAAATGTTCCTGGGTGCTGCCAAATAAGGACTGTGATTGGCTATTGGTAGCCCCTATGTGGACTGGCAGCCTACATAAGGGTTCTGGTTGGCAGTACATCTGGTTTTCATGCAACCAAAACTTGCTTCCAAGCCAGGAATTTAAAAATAAGCACCTGCTTTGAGGCCACTGAGAGCAACATCAAAGGGGTTGGGGAGCAACATGTTGCTCGCGAGCTACTGGTTGGGGATCACTGGCTTAGAGGGAACATTGATTAGGGCTTCTTCTGAATGGGGCAGTGTTCATCATAAGTTCATTGAATAGGGCTTGTAACAAGCATACTTTTTGTTTTGTTTTTTTTGAGGATTGCTATATCCAAGAAAAACCTTGAGCAGGAGTTTTCAAGTGCCCCATGTTACGTTTTTTAAACTTGGATTCTGTAGGGGTTTTATACTCTACTGTTGGCTAGTTTGATTTTTACACATTTCTTAGAAATCTAAGATTTCAACCTCTGTGACGCAGGCAAATAATTGAATGGTAACTGTACCGTATTTTGTGCTGGGATTCTTTGCACAGCTACAGCAGTCAGCATATTTTTCCTCAAATAAAATTACAGTTATATAGTATTGAAGGCTAGAAAAAAGAATTATGTCTGACTGTTTAAACCCTTTCCTGAAATAAATTGTAGTTAGTCCAAATGGAAACCACCATTTTCAATATTCCTTGCAAGGGAAAAAAGTCACAATTCTACTTCATAATTACTCTTGGACCAGTCCTTTGATTAATCTATTATAATGTAATGTTAGATTATTCGAGAAAACATAATCTACGATTTCTGAACTGGATCTATTTTTTTTTTTCATTTGTAATCTAGAGGGACAGGAAACTATATTTTTATAATTTGATACATTAGTTGATACATTTCTTACCTTAACATTAAACGTTAGACTTCAATTTTAGTAAAAAATAGAAAATTACTAAAAAAAGTCTTTATTTCCAGTTGCTATTTGAAACCAGCTCAATTGAAGAGAGTTTTATGGAAGGTAAACAACTCCTTTAAAGGGCACCTATAGGGTAAAAATGCTATCCCCAATTGCATGACTTTTTGTCAGAAAAGAAGGAAGTAAAAAATGTTTTCCCCTTCGGTATTCGGTAGAATCTTTCGTGAAGGATTCGGGGGGTTCGGCTGAATCCAAAAAAGTGGGTTCGGTGCATCCCTAGTCTTAGCTTAATGAAACTGGCCTTCATCATGTTCCATTATACAAGCTGCAAGTTCTATTGTAGAGAGAATATTTCATTGCATGATTAGCAAAATTAACTAAACGTTAATTTAAAGGTGAACAACCTCATCAAAGGAACATTGGCTGTTTCTTAATTCTCTTACTTAATCCCTCTATAAATTTTAGTTAAAACTACACGTCAAGCCTCCTGTATTTTTTTATTAATCTCCTATATTTATGTACTTGGGTGGAGCAAAGGGGCTTTGATGGGGTATACGGCGTACACAAGACTAAACCAAAACTTCCAGAAACTTGGTCTGGGGCATTTGAAATTTCTAGCTATTTTAGCTATTTGTATTTGTTTAAGAAATAACCTTGTGGGGTTTTGTTGCATTGTAGGATGACATTTTACTTTTTATTCTTGTTTAGTTTTCATGATATTTATTCCCACACACATTTCCCTGTGGCTGCAGAATATGGGAATAAACACAGGCAAATAAAAAGAAATATAACTTACACTAAGTAGTGCTCTAAATAGCTCTCGCACCTGGACAAAACCCTATGCAGAACTATGCTCTAACAAGCAGTATACATGAGGCAAGCTCTCCAAAGACAGATTCAGGGGAAACCCCTTTATTTATTCAATTTCTCTAAAGATGTCTGGCATGCACAACATTTCAGGGCACATTGCCTTCCTTCCTCTGGTACAAAACTTTTGGAGTAATGCCCAGTGAGCATTCCCTGAATAGAAGTGTTTCCCTTGATAATCTTCTAGATCAGTGCTGTTATATGGTACAGAGGGACGGAATTTTTCTAATCTACATGGTGGAGGGCCGATAATGGAAGCCAGTGTTAGCCACTCCCTGTTTATAGGGAGTGTCAGAAGTGTGAACAATTCAGGGGGATCACAGGTGTGAACAATACAGGGGATTACAGTGTGAATTTGAGGTTTAAACAATGCAGGGGCCAGTTGATCTCTGTAGTGATAACTTTTAAATTTTACAAATGGTAAGCAGACACAGCAGGCAGACTTTGATGTGGAGGGCCACATAAAGGGGGGTCGGCCCACGGGCCGCCAGTTGGACAGCCTTGTTCTTGATGATCAGTTGTGTAAATGTAAAAGGTGGTGTTATCCCACAAATTAAAAATTTTTCAAAGGAAATATAATTCTAAGCAACTTTCTCATATATGTCCGTTTAAGAAATGATTTCAAATTTAAAATTTTAAATGTATCCATGTGAATTTAGTGTCTCTTTGACCTTTGTTTTTTTTCTGCAAAGCTGGTTGATACAATGTAGCAAATGCCAAATGATTGATGCCAGGCATGGTGGCTGGAGGGTAATAGACTTCTGTTGAATCTGTCAAAACCAGTAGTGAAAAAAAGGGATAAACAGAGTCTACTTGCAATGCCATTAACCAATATGTTTACACATTTTTTATGAATGTACTGTATATTGGGAAAGTTGATACAGTTTACATTTTTATTTCATTGTGCAAATATATTTTTGGGGGTGTTAAATTTCCTTTAACAGCATCTGATATTCTGATTCCTTATATTAGGAGTCAAGATACCTGACCATACCTGGTTAATACTCAATCCAGTGATAAAATCAAAATCGCCTGCACTAATGCACACGCGGAGATGCGTTTTCAATAGTCGCCCAAAGTTGCCTCACTGAGGAATTTTTGGGCTAATATTGAAAACGCATCGCCGCGTGTGCATTAGCGCAGGCGATTTTGCGCTGTAGCCTATGGGGAAAGACGCTGAGGCAGTTCGGGGAGATAGTCGCGCAAAAGACGTGGCGATAAGTCGCTAGGCGACAAAATCTCCCCGAATCTCCTCGTCTGGCCTTACCCTAAAGCTGACTATTCACATTAGGGGCTAAAGAGTTTGGTTAAAACTAAAGCATTTCCACTAGTGCATAGCTTCACACGAGTGGACGTAAGGCTCACTGCTGTGCAACTCAACACTATGTTTAAGTGTAATAGTGCATAAGTGGGGTGCTGTCAAAGGCACAACTGATACAAAGAACAGCTGCTCTGCACCAACACACACATTTTAGTTCACATTAGTATTTAGAAAGTATCCTTTTTGTTCTCTGAAGCTGCAGTTTTACCCAGACAGTGGGATAGGAAAGTTATACAACATCTTGTGATGTAGGGTGCTCTCACCTTTATTTAGAGTTTCCTTGGTCAGTCACATCCGCTGTACAGTATATGTACTGTGTGGCTGCTTAGCTGTTCTAAATGTTGCATTTCCTGTACCTTTAATGAATCCCGCATGTATGTGAAGACACCAAGCTGTACTAAAGGCACTAATGTCTTGGAGTTTTTATGATAAAATGTACTACAGAATTTAATCATTCTTTTTGCCCAGTAACTTAGAAACAGAGCCAAAATACAAATATGCAGTAATGTATTAAAGGAGAAGGAAAGGTTAAAATTAAGTAAGCTTTATCAGAAAGATCTATATAAATACTCCAGTAAACGCTGAGTCGTAGTGCTTCTCTGAGTCCTCTGTCAAAATTATTATTTCTCTAAGTCATCTTGGGGGACACAGGGACAGTGGGGTATAGCTGGTACCTCCAGGAGGGCAGGACACAACAATAGGAAAAACTTAGCCCCTCCTCTACTGGCTATACCCCCAGCAGGCGGAGCTTAGATCAGTTTTTGTTGTGTCCTCAGGAGGATAGGACGTATGATTTTACTCTGTTTATTATTTTCATTTTTTGTCAGTTGCTTGACACCAGGGAATGCCCAGGCCCTCTACACTGAGCAGAGGTTACCAATAGGCATTCCCCAACGTGGGACCTGTTCTCCGAAGTTCTTATGTGTAAGACCATCCAGTCTCATATAGTTTCCCCTCTTTTAGGTGGAAACTGACTGGCCGGAGAACAGAGGAGAAGACCCAGGACTCTGTGAGTATAGCTGTCCTCTTCTCCTCTATATTCCCTCTCTCTATGTATTAGAAAAGAGGTCTGATAAGGGCTGCCTGCAGAGTTGACCGGGTTAACTGGACTGTTAACTCCTTTCTCCCCTCCCTCCCCTCCCTCCTCCTACAATGTGCGCAAGACCGGCTCCCCTGTGTCTTTTAACAGTGGGTTGGCTGAATAGCGCCGCACTGCTGTTTGAACAGTGCGAGGAGGAGTGGCATTACTATTTTGGTGCGGGGGCATTGAAGACGCTTCCCTCTGGGAAGCAGCTTACAGAGTGCGCAGCACTGAGGGAGGACGAGCGCATATAGCTTTGGTGCCTTTTCGTCCTTAGTCTCGCGCGATCTCAGCGCTACGTCACTTGCGGCCGCCATTTTGTTTTGCCGCACCGGAGCTTCAATAGGCGCACACCATAGCGCAACAGCAGCTCTCTAGTAAAAGGCAGCCGTTACAGCTCTCTAGCCCTCCAGAGCCTCATATCCACAGCGGGAGACGCAGTAGCAGCCTGAATTCTCTGCAGGGTTCCCAGGGAGAGCATCCTCTGCTGGTCCTTACCAAGCAGGCCTGAGCTAAGATATTATATATATATATATATATATATATCTATTGCATATATACTGTAGTGTCTAAGGTTACTACTATTACCATGTCTGAGGGAACTGGTGACAGGCCTTCCTCTAGGGGGGCACCTCCTGCCCAGGTTAGGTATTTAGCCTGTGCCACTTGCCGCAAACGTTTGCCCTCTGGGCACAAGGAACCTTTATGTACTAAGTGCAAGCCGGTGGTTGGTCCTGAATCTCCAGAACCTGTTCCTCCCCAAGCAGAACAGGGCGGCCGAGGGGTACAAGCATCTCCACCTAGAAGCTCTCCACCCCCAGGGCCTTCACATAAACAACCTTCCACTCCAGAGTGGGCATCTCAATTAGCTTCTGGGATACCTATGTTAGCACAATCACTAGACAAACTGCTTTCCCGTCTTGACAAGCCCAAGGGGAGAGTTTCAAAGCGAAGAGCCCCCTCTCCATCCGAGGAAGAAAGCGATTCTCCCCCCAGAGGTTTTTCACCATTCCTACCAGATTCTGGGTATGAATTTGGGCATTCAGACGGCGAGCTCTTATCAGACTCAGAGAGGGAGGATGAGGATTCACACAAGAATTCCTCAGAATCTGTGGATGCACTCATTACCTCTGTACTTGAAACTCTTCATTTTCAGGACCCAGGGGCATCCTCTGACACGACTAAGAGCCTGTTTAAGCGTCATAGTAAGACTTCACCTGTTTTTCCTGCTCATGCTCAACTTGATCAGATCATTCAGCAGGAATGGGATACTCCAGAGAGACGTTTTCAAACAAATAGAAAATTTCAAAGACTCTATCCATTTCCTAAGGAGCTTACAGAAAAGTGGTCAATGCCACCTTCAGTGGATCCGCCAGTATCCCGGCTCTCTAAGAACACCGCTCTTCCTGTTCCAGATGCCTCGTCTTTCAGGGATTCGATGGATAAGAAGCTAGAGAGCCTTCTACGTTCCGTGTTCTCAGCTTCAGGCACCTCGCTACGACCTGTCTTAGCTATGGCATGGGTCAGCAGAGCAGTCCAGTCCTGGTCAGACTCCCTACTTAATGCCATTGATTCTGGGACTCCCCGCCATGAGCTTTCTCAATATGCTTCCCAGATTAAGGAAGCGAATGACTACATTTGTGAGGCTTCACTAGACGCACTGCAGGTCATCAGCAGATCATCGGCACTTTCTGTGGCAGCCCGCAGATCACTTTGGATGAAACTCTGGTCAGCAGACCTTTCCTCTAAAAAGTCTCTAACCTCCATTCCCTTTAAGGGCAAACTTCTGTTCGGTCCTGACTTGGACAAGATTATCAGTCAAGCAACAGGGGGCAAGAGCACCCTACTACCTCAACCTAAAGCTCGGCCCTCCTTCCGCAGGGGAAGGAATTTTCGTGGCTCCCAAACCAAGCACTCGAGATCTTCTCCTCCTCGACAATCCTTTGCAAGCCGGGGACGTTTTAGCGGTAAGCAAAGATCTTCATGGCAAAACAAAAAACACATCACTAAGACAGGAGACAAGACCGCCTCAGCATGACTGCATCTGCGCTTCGGCAGTCACAGGGCCGATAGGGGGCAGGCTCGGCAATTTTTCCAGAGTATGGACCAAAATCATTCAAGATTCATGGATCCACGAGGTAGTAACCCAGGGATACCATCTAGAATTTGCCTCAAGCCCCCCCCCATCGTTTCTTCATGTCCAGACTGCCACAGATCTCAGACAAGAAGACAGCCTTCCTGGGCGCAATCTCGTCTCTTGCAAGGGCGCAGGTAATCATTCCCGTACCGGTCACAGAACTTTTCAAGGGCTACTATTCGAACCTCTTTGTAGTACCCAAGAAAGACGGATCGGTAAGACCCATTTTGGACCTCATAGAATTAAACAAATTTCTTCGTCATCGAAGATTCAAGATGGAGTCTCTCAGATCTGTCATTGCTGCGATGTCCCCGGGGGAATTCCTGATTTCTCTAGACATAAAGGATGCCTACCTTCATGTTCCCATTTTCCCACCGCATCAGAAATATTTGAGATTTGCTTTCCAAAATTGCCACTATCAGTTCACAAGCCTCCCCTTCGGGCTAATGTCCGCTCCGAGGGTCTTCACAAAGATCATGGCAGCAGCACCTGCAGTGATTCGCAATGCAGGAGTTTCCATTACACCTTACCTGGACGACCTGCTGATCAAGGCTCCCTCCTCCACGGAGGCTCAGAGATCTCTCCAAATATCCATGGACAAGCTCCAGGAACTAGGCTGGGTCCTAAATCTAGAAAAATCTTCCCTTATGCCAAGCCAATCCATGGTCTTCCTTGGCATGCAATTCAATACACAAACTCAGAGAATTTATCTACCTCAAGAAAAGATCTGTCATCTCCAAGCCTTAGTAAAGTCGCTCCTCCAGAGGTCTCAGCACTCAGTCAAATTCTGTATGAGGGTGTTAGGGGTCATGGTATCCACCATAGAAGCAGTACCTTTCGCCCAATTCCATCTACGGGAGCTCCAGTGGAATATTCTGAGGTTTTGGAAGAGGAAATCCCTTTTTCAAGAGATTCGACTTTCCAGCAAGACGAGGGCGTCTCTCCTCTGGTGGTTGGACCACACCCATCTGTCCCGGGGCAGACCTATGGGAGAACCGACATGGCGCATACTCACGACGGACGCGAGTCTTTTCGGTTGGGGAGCAGTTTTCGAGGGCCACTCTGCTCAGGGTCAGTGGAACTCCCAGGAAGTGAGATTACAAATCAACCTGCTCGAGATTCGTGCAATCCGCCTTGCCCTAATCCATTGGCAACAGATTCTACAAGGTCAGGCCGTAAAGATACAGTCGGACAACACCACAGCGGTGGCCTATATCAACCACCAGGGGGGCACAAGAAGCAGAGGAGCTCTAGACGAAGTCAATCTCATCTTCAAGTGGGCCGAGTCTCATCAGACCCATCTGTCAGCCATTTACATCCCAGGACTGCTAAACTGGGAAGCAGATTATCTAAGCAGACAATCCCTAGACCCAGGGGAGTGGTCATTGAAGGAGGAGATCTTCCAAGAGATAATACAGAGGTGGGGCATCCCAGAGGTGGACCTAATGGCGACCAGGCACAACCGAAAGGTCCCAGCGTTCATAGCTCGATACAGAGATCCACTAGCCATAACAGCAGACGCTCTGACTGCCAAGTGGCAGTTCCACCTGGCCTATGCATTTCCTCCCCTACCTCTCGTACCCAGGACTCTCAGGAAACTTCAGCGAGAGCAGACCACTCTTATCCTCATAGCACCAAGGTGGCCGAGACGCTCCTGGTACACAGACCTTCTCAACATGTCCGTGGCAGAGCCTTGGACCCTACCTCAAGTCCCAGATCTTCTAATGCAAGGTCCGATCCACCATCCAAACCCAACAAATCTAAATTTGACGGCGTGGCTCTTGAAACCAAGATTCTAACCCAGAAAGGTTTTTCCAAGGCAGTAGCTAACACCATGTGCGCAGCCAGAAAGCCTGTCTCGGCAAGGACTTACCATAGAGTCTGGTCTACCTATCACCAATGGTGTGTACGTCAAAAGTTGCAATTCAAAAGGTTCTCTATTCCAAACATACTAGAGTTCCTGCAAGAGGGTCTCTCAATGGGTCTTTCCCTTGGTTCGCTTAAGTCACAAGTCTCCGCTTTATCTGTCCTTTTTCAAGAACGGATTGCTCTTTTGCCTGATGTCAAGACCTTTATGCAGGGAGTATCACATTTGGCTCCTCCAGTTCGTCCACCAGCTCCTCTATGGGATCTCACCCTAGTCCTACGAGCCCTCCAAGACCCTCCTTTCGAGCCATTAGGATCTGTACCGCTTCTCTGGCTTACCTGGAAAACTGTCTTCCTCCTCGCCATTGCCTCTGCGAGACGTGTTTCAGAGCTCAGTGCACTGTCATGCAAACCACCTTTCCTCGTTTTTCACCACGATAGAGCAGTCCTACGCACCATTCCATCCTTTTTGCCTAAGGTGGTATCTGATTTTCACCTAAACCAGGAGATTACAGTTCCAACTTTCTGCCCTTCACCTTCTAATCCTAAGGAGAAGGCTCTACATACACTGGATCCTGTTAGAGCTCTAAAGTTTTACCTACACAGAGTCCGAGACTTTCGCAAGGTGGATTCCTTACTGGTGATTCCTTCAGGCCCCCACCAGGGAGGTGCGGCCACAAAATCATCCATTTCACGCTGGATCAAGCAGACGATTCATCGAGCCTACGTGGCACGTGGAAGGACGCCACCGCCCAGACTCACAGCCCATTCTACTAGGGGAATGAGTACGTCCTGGGCATTCAGGAACCAAGCATCAGCAGAGCAGCTGTGCAAGGCAGCTACGTGGACATCTGTCCACTCTTTTTCAAAGTTTTACCATTTCGATACCTTTGCGGCTCCTGACACTCGCTTTGGCAAAAGAGTACTTCAAGCCGCTGTGGTTACTTCCACCTAGGCCTCACTCTCCCTCCCGGAGTTTTTAAGGGGACAGCTTTGGTACGTCCCCACTGTCCCTGTGTCCCCCAAGATGACTTAGAGAAAAGGAGATTTTGTGTACTCACCGTTAAATCTTTTTCTCTTGGTCACTTGGGGGACACAGGGCTTCCCTCCCTAGACTGAGGCCCTCATTTTTTCCGTCAGACATGTTATGTTAATTCTAAGTTGTACGGTTAATAAAAATTTTTCCTGTTGACTTTGGAACAAACTGATCTAAGCTCCGCCTGCTGGGGGTATAGCCAGTAGAGGAGGGGCTAAGTTTTTCCTATTGTTGTGTCCTGCCCTCCTGGAGGTACCAGCTATACCCCACTGTCCCTGTGTCCCCCAAGTGACCAAGAGAAAAAGATTTAACGGTGAGTACACAAAATCTCCTTTTTTTTTTTTTTTTTGTCATTTCAAAATAACATACATTTCATTAAATATGTTGTGCACTGGTACCTAGTCACTAAATGCCTTATGAGTTCACAATACTGTTCTTATATTGAAAATGTGGGTTGAAAGAGTTGTTCACATTCCTTTTCTTACATTGAGCACCAACAGATCTGAATAAAAAATAAATAAATGGAAAATGATTTGTTTTAGCAACCCAAAGGACAGGGAAGTCCAAAAAAAATGTCAGTTTTGAGTCCTGCTGACCATGTGTATAGTGATATGGAATTATCTTCTGTTTGGGTCTTCAGGCTTCACAATGGAAAGCTGATGATTGATGTGATATAGTCTATCCATCTTGTTGTTGGGCATCTTTTCACCTTTTCACATTTCTTCTGTAAAAATTGGAATTTCTATAATACAATTTTATCTGCCCATTTATCAGGTATCAGGAAGGTCAGGTTTGATTTCACCAAGGATACACTGCATTCTCATAAAGGGATACTGTCATGGTAAACCATGTTTTTTCCCCAAAATGCATCAGTTAATAGTGCTGCACCAGCAGAATTCTGCACTGAAATCTGTTTTTTAAAAGAGCATACAGTTTTTTTTATATTTCATTTTTTAAATTTGGTATGGGGCTAAACATGATGTCCATTTTCCTGGTGCCCCCAAACCATGTGACTTGACTGAAACTTCAGTCACTCTTTACTGCAACGCAGCAAGTTGGAGTGATATCACCCCCCCCATGCCCAGCAACCCATCAGCAGCCTATCAACGGAATAATGGGCAGCTAACCATATAGCAGCTACCTGACATCACTGCTGAAGTATTTGTTTGCATTGCTGAAACCCTGCTTTTTCCTGCTTGGGTGCTATTCTTACGTTTACCCCAATAGGGAGCACAACTTGGGTTGTGGTAAAATACAATGAGAAGGGGAGAAACATTTGCTGTCTTCAAAGCAGTTCCATCCTGTGCGGACTCCTTCTCAAAATTCAGAATCAGGTACAAAGCACTGAGATGGCTGCTTCCATACCAATGTTACAGCTAAAAAAAGTGAGTGAATTATTTGCATTGTAAACAAATGTAAAAAGTAAACCATAAAAATCATGACATAATCCCTTTAAGAAATGTTCCTACAGCTCCAGGGGAGAAAATGGTTTTATTATTTAGGGTAATTGCAGGGCCGGAGTGATCCTCAGCAAGCAGGACAGCATGCAGCCTTTAATAATTTGCCGTTTTAGGCCCGGGCCTTTGTGGCCGACAGTCAACAAGAGCTTAGTACACAGTAACAAAGAGAATTCTTTTAACATGTAAAATATGTGTATTGTTGCACCTGATGGACCTTTTAGTTTCAGAGGAGTTTAATGTTCCACAGGAAAGCCATTAATAGGGAACAGTGACTGAAGGAAACCTGCGGCAGGATGTAGATAAGATGGGAACTGCCTACATCCTACAAATTTTGATACGATTTTCATTTGTCAGTTGTATCTGAATGTTTGGAGGAAATCCTGGCAGGATCACATGGTCACTTGTTTTGCTCTAGCCTTAGGTAGGAAAGGGATCAAGGCAAGCCTGGAAATCCAGGGAGTGTACCTAACAACCGTTGTAATCATAAAAATTATTTCTAGTATCAAAATTATATTTATAGAGCATCTTTGCTAGTGAGATTCAGCCTTACGTTACACAAATCATGTAAGAGGACATAGAGAATATATAAACCACCATACAGTTTCATACACAGGAGCTTGTAAAGATGGAGTGAGCAGGGTTGGCGTACCCTAAGGGCATGGCAAGTGGCACAAATTTGGGACACACTATACACGATAATACATTTTACTAAGGTTACACAACGTGGATAGAGACTCTTTACTTTATTTTTCACATTATATGCTTTTATTGTCTATTTTTCCCTTTTTTTCTCTATATTATTTGATTGTCAGTATTGCTTTAAAACAAGGGGGTTGATATATGCCTTAGGGGTGGTACACTTCATATTTTGATGAACTGAGGGAGGGTTCACATGGCACATATAAGATATCATGCACACTAATATTGGTGAAACACATGTTGTTGTTTTTAATTATATCACCACATTAATATTTTGTATATGTATACACTTCAACATTAGCTCACATATTTCCTCATACATGTACTCCTGGGATTTGAACATGGAGTTTGTGTTTTTCTATGTATTTTTTCAGCAGCATTACATGTGAGCTAGGGGCCACGAGAATATTATATAATACTTATTAATTGATTCAATAATAGGGGAGATAGATCATATGTTAGTCCCTCAACACCATTCAGAAATTGACACATTAGTAACAGCATGAACCGTGTTTCTTTTAACTAATCTGTGTATAATTTGATACAAAGTATACTTGCTATCTCAACAATGCAAGCTGTTTTCATTATCTATTTTGTTGAAGATAACACTGTTACAATGTATCTTGTTTTTAACTTGCTTTTACTTTGCACTTATATTGTGTAGAACATGAAAAGGATTTTAGTATAGCATAAAGATTTTAGTGTTGCAACAAGAATGTAATTTGAGTAGTTCAGCAACAGACGTGGCTCAGATGCTAATCAAGTGATACCACTACAGTTGTTGTTTTTCCCACCAGTTAGTAGTTATAAGGCATGTACATTGATAGATTCAGCACTTTGAGAAAGGCCCTGGACAGGGCCAAAACGTTAGTCCTATGCTGTGTTATTTTCAATAAAATCTTTTTCATATTTTTAAGCCCTGAGAGTGCTGATCTTCTTTGGATGGATGGATATATATATATATATATATATATATATATATATATATATATATATATATATATATATATATATATATAAAATGCGGGGATTGACAACACACATCAATCAATAATTGAAATGAAAGTGGAGATTTATTGGTGATCCAAAGTTTAGGCTCCGCACAGAAGCCTTCGTCAGGGAGAGTGCGGAGCCGAAACGTTGGATCAACAATAAATCTCCACTTTCATTTGAATTATTGACTTGATGTATTTCCTTGGAGTGCTGTCAATCCCTGCATTTTGTCTACATACTTCTCAGACTAGCACCCAGGTTTCTGCATACTAATGGTTGTGCATTCCATTCTGTTTGATTATATATATATATATATATATATATATACAGTATATATATATATATATATATATATATATATATATATATATATATATATATATATATATATATATATATATATATATCTGCTCCAACTTATGTGCCCCAAGGATAAAGCACTTAGTTTGTCTTTGCTTCAAGCAAACTTAGAACTCCCCCCATGAGGCTGCATAAGATGTAATGCAAGTTATCCAGAACAGGCCCTGCCCAGTGGTAGTGTGGGAAATGAAAGTCATGGGAAAGAGGTAGCTTGTGGGCCTGCATCACTTCTATTCTTAAGATAAAACATTACAATCCTATTCTGCTGGTTTCCGTACACCACAAATAATTATTTTTAGTTGCTATCCATGATATACTTTATACTGTTTTTATGAAATGCTATAAGATATTTTTCCACCTCTTGCACTTCTAAGCAGCAGCTCAGTGGCCAAGATTGCCAACTGCTTGTTTGCTTCAGAAACACTACTATTGTTTATATAAATAAGCTGCTGTGTAGCCATGGGGGCAGCCATTCAAAGGAGAAAAGGTTTAGAGCAGTGATCCCCAACCAGTAGCTCGCGAGCAACATGTGGCTCACATCTTGGATGTTGCTCCCAGTGGCCTCAAAGCAGGTGCTCATTTTTGAGTTCCAGGCTTGAAGGCAAGTTTTCATTGCATAAAAACCATGTGGACTGTCAAACAGAACCTCCTGTAGACTGCCAGTCCACATAGGTGCTGCCAAATAGTCAATAGTAGCACTAATTTGGTATCCCCAAGAAATCTTTGCATACTTATGTTGCTCTCCAACTTTTTTTTACATTTGAATGTGGTTCACGGTTAAAAAAGGTTGGGGACAAGAGCAGAAAGAAAGACAAGGGAGCACTCACAGACCTTATGGATCATCCTCCTGCTGTGCTGACACGTGAGAAAACGCTCCCGACATGTACAGCCTTCAAGTGAAAATATTGAACACGAAGCACCAGCAGTCATTAAAGTCCGTATTTTATTAATTCTTCATTAAAAAGACGAGCAGGACATGTATCCCATGGCACGCTTGACACGTTTTGTGGACTGAGCCACTTTCTCAAAAGCTATGCTCAAACTGTCCAGGTGAACATTTGAAAAGGTAACACCACACCCCCTTTAAAAACATTAACCCCTGCGTTGCTGATCCTTAGAACACATAGGGACTTGTAAATACATACTGCAACAAGAGAAAGGGGCTTAGTCATAATGACCATATTATTCATTTTATCCTTTAACATTATCATATATCCTTCAGACTATAATTTGATCAGGTGTCATCTCGCTAGAATCCTCCATATATTCATTAATAAATTAATAAAGCTCATGGACACAGTTAATAAAGGGAAAAATAATGAATTAAGAAAAAGGAAAGGGCAAAACACAGACTGAAAAATATCAATAAATTAATTAGATATTCAATAATTCAGTTAATGCAGATATCTAATAAATTCATCATATCCCAATAAAGATCCTTTTTGTTTGTTTCCATACTCATTTACTTAGTTTACAGGTACATATAATAGTAATTTAGTTAAAAACCACTGCTGGCAACCTCATATGATACCTGTTACACAGAAACCCGTTATCCAGAAAGCTCAGAATTAAGACTGTCTCCTATAGACTTAATTTTATCCAAATTATAAAAAGGATTTTCTTTTTCTCTATAATAATAAAACAGTACCTTTTACTTGATCCAAACTTAAGATATAATTAATTCTTATTGAAAACAAAACCACCCTATTGGGTTTATTTAATGTTTACATGATTTTCTAGTAGACTTAAGGTATGAAGATCCAAATTATGGAAAGATCTATTATCCGAAAAACCCCAGGCCCCGAGCATTCTGAATAACAGGTCCCATACCTGTATAAGAAAACACTATAAAACACTATGCGGATAAGCAGCAGTTGCAAGATATCCCATATAGATAGAGTAGCTTATTGCAAGGTTGGATCATCTTCAGCCATCTTGCAGTAGGGATACTCAAAAATGAAAAAATATTTTGTCCCAAATAGAATGATACTTATATGTGTAATGTGACTTCAGAAGGCCCTGTGTGACTGCAACTGTGCATGTATCCTGATTTTATAATTATTCCCTACTGTTATCCATACTTGTTCCCAGGTGTTTTTTCTACTCACTATCTAAAATGTTCAGTGTCTCATTTCCCATAGGGGAGGGGAAACAGTGTACACCGAAATTGCCATATGTTATTTGCTGTTATAAATCACCTAATTCATTCCACACAGCCCAACCCTGATGCCTGAAATTCTTGTATGTGCTTTTTTTTTTTTTAGCCTTTAAAAAAATGTTGCTTTTCTTTTTTGCTACACCCTTTTGACTTCATTCTTTGTGTACTTATTAGGGATGCACCAAATTAAGGATTCCTGCAAATCTAAACTTTTAAGCATACATGAATCCAAACCAATGTGTCCTTAAAGCTTTTGACAAATGAATGTGACCATGTTTATTGTTCACAATGCAATTTTTTTTGTATATTAGAAGTTAGAAAAATGCAAATTATAAATGCAAATTAGGGGTAGATATAGTTCTGTATTCTACCGAATATTTTGTGGAAGGTTTGGTATTTGACCAAAAATCATTCTGTCATTCTGATTTTACTCACTCATTGTTTATTGGTCAGCCCTGCAGATGTTGGAGATCCAGAGAGACATGAAGCAGAGAACGATTGCAGTGTCCCATCAGGCATCAGTGTCCTGGATAGGCTCATTAAAACATGCCCTGTGTGGCTGCAGCTGTGCATGGATCCCGATCAGGCAGTAGATATTCTAAAAAAGCAAGGAGCAGGGGTAAGTGGATGAGTATCAAGTGTCACATTTTCAAAAAGAAAAAATATGTCAGAAGGATGTGTATTGCATTGGGAGCCGTAAAGGAGAAGGACCGGCTAAAATTAAGTAAGCTGTATCAGAGAGTTTTATATAAATACACCAGTAAACCCTCAAAGTAATGCTGCTCTAAGTCCTCTGTTTAAAAGAACACAGCATTTCTTTCCTTCTATTGTGTATACTTGTGCTTCAGACTTCTTGTTTTCAGCATAATACTCCAGGACTAGGGTTTGGGCATGGTCAGTTTGCTCCTCTTCCCCTCCCTGCTGTAATCTGAGCCCAGTGCTATGAGTGAGCAGGGAGAGACTCAGGCAGGAAGTGATGTCACACCAAGCTAATATGGCAGCTGCTGTTCTAAACAAAGACAGAGACCCTTTAGAGCTGTTTACTCAGGTATGTTAAAGCATTCTTCAGAATAAATATAGTGTTATAGCTTGAACTATTGTGGCTAATCTCTTGGCAATAAACTGCCTCAGTAGCTTTCCTTCTCCTTTAAAGTAATCATTGACCTGCTTACTACGGTTGTATAGTGAGATATATCAACTTCTAATGCTTGCTATAACAAAAGTTTGATAAAACTGTACTTTTTATTATATTTTTGCTTAGATATTTTACAGGCATCATGGTTTCAATTTGTGGTTAGAAACTTGGCTCTCTAAGCACTGTACAAGTAGAATATGTGGTGCTTAATCTGTCAAACTGTTTCAGCTTTCAGTGTCCCATCAACTACTTGAGGGCTTCAGGATGAACATCCCTGATGTTTACACAAAAATGCTACATTTTTAATAAAATACAGGATGTTGCCTATTTTATAAATGTCTCTCACCTTCCCAAGTGCTGTTGGGTCCCAGGGCAAATATCCTTTTCGGTGATACCATAAAATTGGCCCTATAACGCAAAAATGGCTACAGTCATTAGCTGTGTCAAGTCAATTATTTATTGGAAAATATTTGCATTTCAAGTCCAGCATTTAAAGTCCAGAGTTTGATTGCAATTTACCTACACATACAGTCTGAATGTCATTAATTTCTACTGAGAGTGAGATATTGTCCTGTAAAACAAAAGTAAAGGTGCTTTTTAAATACAAAAATCACTAGCTCTATAAATAATGTAATAATTATGAGTGTAAACTCATGCTGCTACTTGCTTGGCAAATGTGCTTTACACACTTAGCTGTTAGCAGTATTTAAGGGACAAGCATTGAGCTAGTAGTGGGACAAGATTGCTTTGCCACACCTCTAAACAACTACAATATACTTGACAAAAAGGAGTGTTCAGGCCAGAAACATTTTTTGTGGTCAAAGATCTGAGCCATGTGATGCCAATATATGCTTTTTAAAATTCTTGGATGGTACTTTGACCATTATTGATTAAGCCAGTTGACAAGTGGACAACTTGAAACGGCCACCTGATTATTCTAAAAAGGAGAAGATTGGTGAGTGCTGACCAATTGTTTAGTTACACATCTAAAGAACAGCACCTGGGCCACCAGTTACTTATCAAGATTTAAACAGGTTGTTCACCGTACAACACTTTGTTTTTCAGTTCAACAGAAATAAAAACATTTTTCAGTTACTTTTTTCCATTTGTAACTGTTTGTTTTGTTTATATTGATGTTTAAAGTTAGATTTTTCACCTTCTTACTCTTCACCTAAGCAGTTCTGGGAAGGGGGGGGTGACAATGTAAACTGTTACTTGCAGATGAACCATAATGCATTCAGGGGCGTAACTACAGAGGAAGCAGACCCTGCGGCTGCAGGGGGCCCAGGAGGTATAGGGGGCCCCATGAGGCTCAAATTCATATACAATTTCAATACATTTTGGTAAACCAGGACAACCTCTGGATATGTTTGGGGCCCTAAAATTAGTTTGCTGTGGGGCCCAGTAACATCTAGTTATGCCACTGAATGCATTCACATGATTTAGTATGTGAAATTTGAAATATGTAGATTTTATATCTTGCATGCTTTTTAATTGATATATACCAGAGGTAAATAAGATCTAGGATTGAATTCTCTAACTTTACTTAGGAGTTCTCGAAGCACATGCTTGTAGTAACATTGAGCCTAAAGATTATGGCAAATAAGTGCATTTTGATCACTACTGCTTATATGGCATTGTGCATTTGTTGATTGGCCTACAGTGCTTTTTATGAGTCATTATGAGTGATGTAAGACAGGAAGAGAGTTTTTTTGACAGCAGCAACAAAAATGTCCTGTGTGCTGCACTTCAAGTTCAGTACACTAGTTCCCTTAGAGAAGTCTAAAGCTCATGGTCTCTATGTAATGCACCATATAAAATGCAGGGCAATGCTGACTGCTGATTCTACCATTCTGTTTAAGGCTACCAAGTAATGCACAATGAAGTTTCTAACAGGAACTTGATGTTAATATTTTAAAAGTTAATAAAAGTGTTCATTTAAATTATCTCCAATAAAAAGCAGTATATGATTCTTGTGTACTAATAAACTTTTTTGCTGCTCTTTACTTTAGGTATTTTTAATTACCAGAGATGTGGAGCGGAAGTGTATGGTGCTCTGGGTACATGTCACCTCTAACAATGAACAATCTGAAGTTCTCCATTATAACATCAAGGAGGAGAAAACAAGTGGGTGTCATTATTGTCTGTATTCACTGCAGGCCCTGTGGTAGTTAAAGGGATACTGTCATGGGAAAGCATGTTTTTTTCAAAACGCATCAGTTAATACTGCTACTCCAGCAGACTTCTGCACTGAAATCCAATTCTCAAAAGAGCAAACAGATTTTTTTATATTCAATTTGGAAATCTGACATGGGGCTAGACATATTGTCAGTTTCCCAGCTGCCCCCAGTCATGTGACTTGTGCCTGCACTATTTTCTGGCAGGCTGTTTATTTCTCCTACTTCATGTGACTGAATCAGTCTCAGTGGGACTTGGCTTTTACTATTGAGTGTTGTTTTTATATCTACCAGGGAGCTGTTATCTGGTTACCTTCCCATTGTTCTTTTGTTAGGCTGCAGGGGGGGAGGGGTGTTATCACTCCAACTTGCAGCACAGCAGTAAAGAGTGACTGAAGTTTATCAGAGCACAAGTCACACGACTGGGGGCAGCTGGGAAAATGACAATACAGTATGTCTAGCCCCATGTCAGATTTCAAAACTGAATGTAAAAAAATCTGTTTGCTCTTTTGAAAAATGGAATTCAGTGCAGAATTCTGCTGGAGCAGCACTATTAACTGATGCGTTTTGAAAAAAAACAGCATGCCTTTAAGCAGTCGCCGGGTTATGTACGAGATAGGGTCTGTAGATTTGTTCTTAACTTGAATTTGTAAGTTGAAACATATACATTTAGGGGCAGATTTATCAAAGGTCAAAGTGAATTTATGAATTAAAAAACTTCGAATTGCGAAGTAATTTTTGGGTACTTCGACCATCGAATAGGCCAAATTCGACTTAGATTCGAATTGAAAATACTTCACAAATTCGACCATTCGAAAATCGAATTACTGTCTCTTTAAAAAAAACTTCGACTTCGCCACCTTAAACCTGCCAAATTGCTATGTTAGCCTATGGGGATCTCCTAGAACCTATAGCCAGTATTTGGCTAAGTTTTGAGAAGTCAAAGGATTGTTTTGTAAAATCGTCCGATTAAATCGTACAATCATATGATCTTAAAAATACCCTATTCGATGGTCGAATTTCAAAGTTTTTTTCACTTCGAAATTCGACCCTTGATTAATCTGCCCCTTAATGATGCTTGTGTTAACATTGTATTTATTTTTACCTTTCTGTGCTCTGCAGTAGATAGGGTTGTCACCTTTTCTGGAAAAAAAATACCGGCCTTCCTATATATTTATCTTTATTCCCTATTAATAATATTGGGATCAACTGCCAGAGTTTTGTGACTCGTACCGTCCTATCTCGTTGCTAAACTGTGACGCCAAGATTTTTGCTAAGGTCCTGGCTAATAGGGTTAAGTCAGTGATTGCAGACTTAGTGCATCCGGACCAAACTGGCTTCATGCCGAGCAAAGCTACGGACATTAACATTCGGAGACTGTATACCAACCTGGCTCTTGGCCACAGTAATAAAGGCAGTAGAATAGTGGTGTCTATCGACACGGCCAAGGCGTTTGACACCGTCTCGTGGGCTTATTTGTGGGAGGTCTTGACTAAATTTGGATTTGGGCAGCGCTTTCTGGTTTGGGTCCGGGCCCTGTATTTTAAACCCAAAGCTAGGATCTTGGTGAATGGTTTGCTGTCAGACGTGGTGCAGCTGGGGAGGGGGACCCGACAGGGTTGCCCGCTCTCCCCACTGCTGTTCGCCCTAGCCATAGAGCCGTTGGCGACACTGATTAGGGACTCCCCGGAGATAGAGGGTCTGACCGTTGGCAGAATTGTAGAGAAAGTTTCATTGTATGCCGATGACATGCTTCTATATTTAGCCAATCCCCACAGGGCCTTAACTAAGGCTTTGGAATGTATTGAGGAATTTGGGGAATTTTCTGGATTGCGCATTAACCGGTCGAAATCAGTTGTTTTTCCGCTCGACCCTCTACCCCCGGGGACACCAGAGCGACTGGGGCAATTGAAGGTGGTACAATCCTTTAAATATCTTGGGGTTATAATTCAGGCAGATTTTAAAAAGTTTGAGGAGTGTAACTTAACCCCAGTTGTCAAAGCCCTTAGTACAAAAACGGAGGTCTGGCGGGATCTACCTCTTTCTCTCCCAGGGAGAGTTAACTTATTCAAAATGGTTTTCCTCCCCAAATTTTTGTATTTATTCCACAACTCGCCCATAATACCCCGGAACCAGTGGTTTAAGTATGTCGATTCCATTTTGCGTACCTTCCTTTGGGCTGGGAACACCCTCGGATGAACCTTAGAACCCTACAGGCACCTACAACCGGGGGGGGGGGGGGCCTTGCTTTGCTCTAGCTAAGCTACTATATAGAGGTACCTCCTTGCAGTGTTCGATTACTGTACCAATGGCCACAGTGGTGGGGGTGTTTCAGAGAGCACTAAAGATGGTCCATAAGGCTAGACCTGTGTGGTCCTGCTGGACGCCTCTTTGGGGGAATGGTTATCTCCCACACCTCAGGGATATGCCGGATGTGAACTGTTGGGCTAGTCGGGGTGTCAAGACCTTGGCCGATGTTAGTGAGCAGGGGGATCTGAAACAATTCCAGAGCCTACAGCGTGCTTTCCGATTGCCCCACTCCATGTTTTTCCGCTACCTCCAGCTCAGGCATGCCTTCCAAACCCAATTTCCCAGTCGGCCCATTGAAATAGTGGAGTCTACCCTAGAAGTCTATTTGAGGAAGGAGGACATAAAAAAACCCACCTCCTGGTTCTACACCATCCTGGAAAGGGCTGGTCCCGATCCACTTGCCAGGGTACAACATAAATGGGCTGGGGATATTCCAGGTCTAGATGAGGAGATGTGGACGGACGCACTGAAACAGGTCCCACTCATTACCATGTCTGTTAGAGACAGGTATATCCAAACTAAGTTTTTGAACAGAGTATACCTTACGCCTTCTAGACTTGCAAAGATATATCCTACGGTTTCAGACCAATGCACCAAATGCAATCAGGAGGTAGGCACGGTTATGCATGTATTCTGGAACTGCCCGAGAATCCAGGAGTTCTGGGGTGAGGTCCTGCACCATACCTCTCTAGTCTTGGATGTCCCTAGCTTTAGAACTCTGTTAGTTTGTCTGTTGGGAATAATGGATAATTTAGGGCTGAAGCCTGCGGTTAAGCTTTGCTACCTACAACTGTTATACTTTGCTAAAAAATCTATCCTTTTGCATTGGAAATCGACTGAACCCCCGACTGTTGCCTTCTGTGAAAGCCAGGTTAACACAGTCCTTCCTTACCAAAAATTGGTCTATATCACAAGAGGGTGCCCCAAGAAGTTTGAGGGCGTCTGGGGAGCGTGGCTGAACTGTGAAGCCGCTCACTAAGATTGGGGTTTATGTGTGATGATACGCTGTTTGCTGGTTCCACCTCCATTGTATATGATTTGTCTTGTTTATATTTTTGTCTATGTGTCTGTGTTGTTGGAAATTCCAAAAATAAAAACTTTTAAAAAAAAAAATAATATTGGGATCAGCCATCATTTTTACCGGCCAGGCCGGTAAAATACCGGCCAGGTGGCAACCCTAGCACTAGACAACACATGCCAAAGGGAAATGGGACAGTTGGTTTATTAAAGCTAAATGCTAATAAAGGCGAAGAAAACTACCGCACATTACTGTAATAGCCTCTGTTTTTAAGTATGAGTTGTATGTAAATTGGGTGTATGTAACTCGAGATCTCCCTGTACTAGTATTACCGACAAAATTATGAAAATCCCCATGCAATCTCTAAATGATATACTTATGCAAGAAATATGCCTGCACGTGTATATTATTTATGTCATGTTAAAAGAATCGAGAACTGAGGATATAGCAGTAGGGAGCAAAGGGGTATCATATTGCTTTCAGTCTGCTAAAAAAACAGAGAATGGGCTCATGTGTCTTACTGCTGCTTGGGTATAGAAATAAAATCACAGGATGGCTTAGGATTTCATCATTACTATTACGTTTGGGATAATTTATACAGGTCAGAGATGCTTGCAGCGTATGACTAATGCACAAGCCATACATAGAAGACTTTATAATGATACACATATTTAGGTACATGTATGAATACACATAGTACTGATATACTATTTAGAATGAACATTTGCACTTTAGCACAAGTGCAACGCTGTCTGGAAGTTCTTTACTATAATAATAAATCAGAAGCATAACAGCAGTCGCATATTAAAAGGTTAGCATTGCTACAAGGTTATGTTTTTAGACAGAAATGGCTGTAAAATGGACTAAAATGTGGGGGCAGCAGAGAAGAAAATTTATCAAATCTGGTTTATCAAGATTTTGTATTCAAAACTTTAAAAGTGAAGTAAATTAAAAAGAGAGAATTCTGAAATGTGAGCAGATTTAAAGTAGTATAATCATTATAATATTCTGCTGCAGAGGTGTCAAGTTTTTTTATTTTTTTTATTTTTTGTTGTTGTCTGAAGTCCCCTTTGGATGTGTTTTTAATTCTAGAGCTATTAAGCAGTCTCATTTCCTCTTCTTTTAACTTCAGACTGGCAGGAGGAAAACTTATCAAGGTTTAATATATTTATATTTTATATAGCAGATCCAACCACTCCCCCTCCATGCTCTTATCAAAGCATACTTAATAAACCATCCTAAATAAAGGCTTATAGATCATACTCTCTATTAAGTCCCTTTGGGTTCATTGTCTGCAATGTGTGTATCCAATACTCTTCCATCTTTTGTAGTTGCAAGAGTCGGTTGCCCCCCCGACATGCTTTGAAAAGAGCATGGAGGGGGGAGTGGTTGGGTCTGGTATTGTTATACTGCTATGATGCACAACCCTGATTATATCAAATGTTCCTTTTTACAATTATAAATGTTTGGTCATTTATATGCTATTTTTGTTATGCTTAGGTTTGTGTAACCTTATAGTGGTTATATACAGTTTAAGTAAAGAATTTATGGAGATTCAGCAAACACTTGTATTCTAAGTGAACCAATTTGTATTTTGATTGAACCAATTTACATTTTGATTGAACAAATTTGTATACTAATGAGGTAGGTGTGTGCAAGACCTATGCCTTTAAATAGGATATGATGTCATTGTATTTACTGATGCTTGAGAAAGAAGTGGGAAAGTTGGTAAAAACTGGTAAAAAAGTTGTCTGGATTTTTTTTATTTGTTATATAATTTGTCCATGATGTGGACTAAGTCATAGACTGAGAATATGCTCCACTCCGATTTGTCGGATATATATATATATATATACACAAACACATTTATTTACACATATATATATACACATTATAGCTATTAGCAGTATGCACCAATGGGCATCTACATCTGGTAGTTATTACTTATTTGTTTTTTTTCTGTTGGTGCCTGTGGTGCTCAATTCATTGTGTGGTTGTATGTGCCAGTCCTCCAAGAAAACCGTTGCTCTAATTTTCTCATCCATGATTAATATTTCACCCCATAAGTGCTTTTGCAAGTTACAGCAACATCAAAATCACATACAACTGAATTACAGTCAAACCAAGAAACTCAACTAATTTGTTCACATGAAAACCAGATGTAAATGCTATTTTTATGGAACACCATATGTATGTGTGTGCCAAAATGATCGGCAAGAACCAACGCCCACTGAGTATCATAGGTCTGTACACACTACACATTCTGCCTGTTTGATTTATGCAGAAACTATACTCGTTATTAGCAGGTAATTCATACTACGTGAGATGGCTTTGCTGAAATGCGTCTTACATGTTTGTTATAAAAACCTAAATGTTCTCCAGGCTGCAGTGATGTAAGGGACTTTTTATGATTTGTGTTTTTACAGTTCTTAAGTAGCAGAGAGGAAAACAATTACAAGGCATATTGTAACTTCATGAATATTAGCTATTCCCAGTAACAGAAATCTATGCAGCACTAATTCGAAGTGTATAACAAATGGCTTAATTTACCATTGCCCAAGGGGCAAAGGCAGGAGCAGTAAGGGGCACAAAATTGCTGGCCTCACGGCCTGTGCACTTAGCAGTTGTGCCTGGGGCAATGAGGAATGCTCGCTCTGCACCATGTGCTATGTTAAGAATCTAGGCAATGGGCAAAGCGTAGTTCTGTCAAGGTAATTGGCAGGAGGTAAGTAGTGGGTTCTCATGTGCCCTGTGGCCTTCTTTGAATGCAGAACTATCCAACACATGCAGCACATGATAGAGATATATATATATATATATATATCTATATATATATATATCTGTTCTCGGTGGGAATGCTAATAATAATGAGATGAATATTTGCAAACAAGTGGTCTTTTGCACAAACTATTTTTCCTTTGTGCCAATTTAATATAGCTTCTGCAAACATTTAAACTATTTATTTAGCGACCTCATCCACCAGTGGAAGAAAGATTGTTTGCTGAAAAAGTTTTCAAGGAATAGAGCAGCAGAGTTGTCCTAAGGGTGGCTCAACATGGGTAAATACCCTAAGTCCTGTACTTAGTACGGCCTAGTAGTCAGATATGTAAATTAGAGTGTAGGACAGCCCAATAATACGCTACAAATTTACCTCATGTCTTTACAGGTAAAGCAGCAGCACCTTTAGCATTGGGGGCACAATGGTAACAGTGCTGCCCAAATTTTGGCTATTCATTTGTGGTTAAAGTACATCTCCATAGATGCAAAAGCTATAGGAATGCAGGGAGTTGAAGCTGAACCATACATAAATGGCTACACGTTGGACAATCCACCAAAGTCCGTTTTGCCCCTGGACCTTCTACCAGTAAAGAAAACCTTATTGGGACCCCGAGTGGTTTGTAAAAAGAGACTTATCGTTTAGTTTTCTTCTTAATTTGCTTCATGCCAATTAAATCAGTTATGTGTGGGCTGTAGGACAGGAAAGGATAGTCAGTACATACAGTGGTGTGAAAAACTATTTGCCCCCTTCCTGATTTCTTATTCTTTTGCATGTTTGTCACACAAAATGTTTCTGATCATCAAACACATTTAACTATTAGTCAAAGATAACACAAGTAAACACAAAATGCAGTTTTTAAATGAGGGTTTTTATTATTTAGGGAGAAAAGAAATCAAAACCTGTGTGGAAAAAGTAATTGCCCCCTGAACCTAATAACTGGTTGGGCCACCCTTAGCAGCAATAACTGCAATCAAGTGTTTGCGATAACTTGCAACGGAGTCTTTTACAGCGCTCTGGAGGAATTTTGGCCCACTCATCTTTGCTGAATTGTTGTAATTCTGCTTTATTAGAGGGTTTTCTAGCATGAACCACCTTTTTAAGGTCATGCCACAACATCTCAATAGGATTCAGGTCAGGACTTTGACTAGGCCACTCCAAAGTCTTCATTTTGTTTTTCTTCAGCCAATCAGAGGTGGATTTGCTGGTGTGTTTTGGGTCATTGTCCTGCTGCAGCACCCAAGATCGCTTCAGCTTGAGTTGACGAACAGACGGCCGGACATTCTCCTTCAGGATTTTTTGGTAGACAGTAGAATTCATGGTTCCATCTATCACAGCAAGTCTTCCAGGTCCTGAAGCAGCAAAACAACCCCAGACCATCACACTACCACCACCATATTTTACTGTTGGTATGATGTTCTTTTTCTGAAATGCTGTGTTACTTTTACGTCAGATGTAACGGGACGCGCACCTTCCAAAAAGTTCAACTTTTGTCTCGTCGGTCCACAAGGTATTTTCCCAAAAGTCTTGGCAATCATTGAGATGTTTTTTAGCAAAATTGAGACGAGCCTTAATGTTCTTTTTGCTTAAAAGTGGTTTGCGCCTTGGAAATCTGCCATGCAGGCAGTTTTTGCCCAGTCTCTTTCTTATGGTGGAGTCGTGAACACTGACCTTAATTGAGGCAAGTGAGGCCTGCAGTTCTTAAGATGTTGTCCTGGGGTCTTTTGTGGCCTCTAGGATGAGTTGTCTCTGCGCTCTTGGGGTAATTTTGGTCGGCCGGCCACTCCTGGGAAGGTTCACCACTGTTCCATGTTTTTGCCATTTGTGGATAATGGCTCTCACTGTGGTTCGCTGGAGTCCCAAAGCTTTAGAAATGGCTTTATAACCTTTACCAGACTGATAGATCTCAATTACTTTTGTTCTCATTTGTTCCTGAATTTCTTTGGATCTTGGCATGATGTCTAGCTTTTGAGGTGCTTTTGGTCTACTTCTCTGTGTCAGGTAGCTCCTATTTAAGTGATTTCTTGATTGAAACAGGTGTGGCAGTAATCAGGCCACACCACATTACGCCAGTAATCAGTACAGAAATTGAACTCAGGTGTGATAAACCACAGTTGTTATTTTTTAACAAGGGGGGCAATCACTTTTTCACACAGGCCCATGTAGATTTGGAGTTTTTTTTCTCCCTTAATAACGTAAACCTTCATTTAAAAACTGCATTTTGTGTTTAGTTATCTTTTGACTAATAGTTAACGGTTTTTGATGAGCAGAAACATTTAAGTGTGACAAACATGCAAAAGAATAAGAAATCAGGAAGGGGGCAAATAGTTTTTCACACCACTGTATTTTGCCTTGTTTATTGAAATAGGGAACTATGCACCACAAGGATTTCAGTGGAAAAATACTTGCTAAAATAAAAATCCCTTTTCAAGAAATGTATTCACAGCAAATTGTGTCTCTGGATTATCGTAATGGCAGATGGATCTCATCAGAGAATAAAGCCCAGTGGCCTAAAAACTAGGGTTTCTGTTTTCCTTTCACTTCTTTATTATAATAAAAAAAGGGCAATGACTTTAACATGAGATAAGAAAATATATATTTTGTAGGCACACACATAATTAAGTTCTTACTCGCATGACTCAAGTGTGTATGACCTAAATGAAATTATAAGGAACATTGCCAGTAATTAGTATTACTGGAATTTCTGGAGAAGACGGTTTAATATTTATTCCATCGCAAATATAAACTTATAATCGTATCAAAACACAAACTAGATTCTAGCACTGTTTGTTACAACCATATAAAAAATGTTCTTTGGATGAAAGTTTTTGGCAATTGTAAATTTGCTTTTTCAAGAGCTGTTATCTGTTTTTCAATAAGACATTTCCCAGCAATGCAAAAACTTCATTTTTTATTGCTGCAACAGTTACTCTGAATTCTAAACAGTTTGGATTTAGCATGTAGCAGTTGTCAGGGATCCAGTTTAAAAAAAAAAGTAAAAAATGTTTTTGTTTCCTTTAGTGATGTACCTGGAAAGTTCTGTATTGGTGTTTGAAGATATCTTTAAACTTGCAGCATTTTATTGTGTGAGTAGGTAAGTATTGCCATTCCTTGTCTGCCTTTGCAGTTGTACTGTAAGAAACTGTTAATGCGGTTCATGATTACAACCACATGCAAATATAAGTTGGAGGGGAATAAACACGGCTGCCACATGTTTACCACCTCCAAAACCATAATTGTTTGTGTTTTTGAAAGGCAGCAGCTGATTATTCTAAACGTTCACTATCACTTTCCATATTTCCTCTGCATGCTCAAAGTGAGGTTTTACCAGGAATCAGAGGCTAAATGGTTCTTTAATCCATTGAGTCAGTGCCACTTTATATGCAAAAAAGGATTTTATTAGCTGCCTAGAGATGCAAAGTGTAGTGTCCTTAACAACCCCCAAATCTTTCTCAGTTAAGGAGTCTCCCAATACATTTAATTTTAGTTTATAACTAATATTCATGTTGGTTTTGCCCAAATGCAACCTTTATCAACACAGGGTGAAAATTTGTCTCCTATTTCATTTAAATAAATCTTCAAACTGTAAGCATCTTGTATGGTTGTTTTGCACAACTGTGGATTATCATCAGACACCAAAAGTAATTACAATACCAACCTTAGGTTAAAAAGCAATTAACCAAGTACATACCCCAGAGGAACTGCACATACATTGGTCCAACAATGAGTAAACAAAGGAGGCAGAATACTTGTGCCCCTGGGGTTGCTGCTGTCTTCACTAAATGCAGAGTCTATAGCTGGCACTCCATGCACAGAGCAACACCATTAAGTGAGTCAGGCCCTGTCCCTAAGGCAAGGACAGGGCCATGACACACCTCACACTGCTCAATACCTTGCACTTTTGTATGACAAAAATGGAGTACTGAGGCCTGCATCTATTTGCACAATGCACCATGCAGTGCAATATGCAAAAAAATTATTTCACCCATGAAAATCAGTGAAAAATCACATAGAGTGCAACAAAATGTGATCACCTATTGTCTGTGTAGTGTAGACAGTGTCAATTCATAAAGTGCCATTTGCTTCTTCTGCAGAGTGTCAGGAGAGATCTGCATATACAAATCGCTGACATTGATATTTTATGAAATAGCACTGAGAAACAGATGGTGACTGGGGTTTCAAGGAACTGCATATAGAGCACCAGTACCTGAAGCTCTCAGAAGCTCCCTCTACAATGTGGCCACCATATGTCTTCCATTTAAAACATAGGGTTCCATTGTTTTGATGGATTTCTAAACAAGAATTGAACACAAACACTCACTCCTTGCATCTAAATTACAATTTCTATATTTCCTAAATTAACATAGACTCGCAGAAGTATATTTTTCTGACTGGTTGACTTTGCCTTTGCTTGATGCCAGTAGCTGAAATAAAGGAGTAGAACATTAAAATAAAAACTTTGATTACGTAGGAAACAAATATTAAAATAATATAAAATCATAAAAGGGTTTTTTTTTTAATGTAAAACTTAACAGGAAGTGTTTCCACCCCTTAATTGCTTGCATTTCTGATACTTCTGTGCTCTAAAATGATCATCTTTTTATTTATTCCTATATAGTAATCACCACAAGCTTGTCCTAAGTTAATGGGCATGCTGCCATCCTAGATTTAATAATGCTGCTAATAGAACATACCAAGTGATTAGTATGGAGATGTATTTGTAGCTCATTTGGAAGCCAACACTACATCATATCAAAATATGGCCAACACAATATTTTTTTGCCCTGTGCGACCATGCTGTGAAATTTCAATCATAAGTCTTTTCTCTGCAGTGTTCTCCCCAGCCCCTTCTAGCTGGGTGCATTACCCGGTATACAGCTCTGTTCCTGCCTAAAAGCCTTTTCCAACGTTGTCCTACTTTTGCTAATTCTCCTCACACTGAATTTAGTGAAGCACACAGTGCAACCGGCTTCTGTAAAGAGTATTCTTTTAAAGCAGGCATAGTTGGGGATTTGTGCTTTGAGGTGTTAATTGTTTATTTTTCCCTACTTGGCAGAAAACATTTTCCTGAGATAACACTGTTCCATGTCCAGCTCAGTTTAATAAAAGGTTTGGTATATATGACCGATATTCACTTAGTAGCAAGTGCTGAGCATCAGCAGAGGTAGTAGTGATATCAGTACCTGTCTCTTAGTTGTTGTTGTTGTTGTTGTTGTTGTTGTTGTTGTTATTATTATTAATAGTAATAGGCTGGGTACAAGTAAATACTATAGGTAGCTCCTTGACTGATAGCAGTTGAATGAAATGCATCTGCATAGCAAATGCTGTGCCAGCTGAAAGGTTAAAGGGATACTGTCATGGGAAAAAATTTTTTTTCCAAAATCAATCAGTTAATAGTGCTGCTCCAGCAGAATTCTGCACTGAAATCCATTCTTCAAAAGAATTATATTCAATTTTGAAATCTGACATAGGGCTAGACATATTGCCAATTTCCCAGCTGCCCCAAGTCATGTGACTTGTGCTCTGATAAACTTCAATCACTCTTTACTGCTGTACTGTAAGTTGGAGTGATATCACCCCCCTCCCTTTTCCCTCCAGCAGCCAAACAAAAGAACAATGGGAAGGTAACCAGATAACAGCTTCCAAACAAAATAGAACATAGGCACATTCCACATACTGCTTCTGCAAACATTCTTTTGAAAAAAGCTTCTTTTATTCATGAGATCCCAGCAAACGTTTCGGGGACGTGCCCCTTCATCCAGTGCGCCAGATAACAGCTCCCTAACACAAGATAACAGCTGCCTGGTAGATCTAAGAACAACACTCAATAGTAAAAACCCGTGTCCCACTGAGACACATTCAGTTACATTGAGAAGGAAAAACAGCAGCCTGCCAGAAAGCATTTCTCTCCTGAAGTGCCGGCACAAGTCACATGACCAGGGGCAGCTGGCAAATTGACAAAATGTCTAGCCCCATGTCAGATTTCAAAATTGAATATAACAAAATCTGTTTGCTCTTTTGAGAAATGGATTTCAGTGCAGAATTCTGCTGTGAGCAGCACTATTAACTGATTCATTTTTTCCCATGACAGTATCCCTTTAAATATGCCACAATGAACTGTACTTCACACAGAGCAATGTGTATGCTGAATTCTGTGGAAGGAAGCAAGGAAGATTGTGGGTTAAAAGCACCCTTATGGGTAAGAACACATGAGACATTTTGTCACCCACACTAATTGCCTCCAGCAAAGTAAAATACTTGAATTGCATAATAAATCGAAAATAACTTTTTCTGCATTTTCATGCTATTACACAATTAAAATGTTTTAACATTGCCAATTCATGTGGATCACAATGACAAGGTATTTTTGGATGTTTTTGTCATTCACATTGGAGGCAGTTTAGCATAGGTGACAATACATCATGTGTGTCTATCCCTAAAGAAGCAGAAAGCCAATCCATTTATTATTTTATATGTCCTTTAGATGAGTGCAAAGGAACAATAAAAAGGAAGGCCTTTTGTTCTGCTCATGTCACCATCTCTTTTTGGATGTTTTTGTCATTCACACATTAAACTTGAAAAATTAAGATATGTAAACAATATTGATTGAATTTGTGATAAAAAAAAGCATCCAAACTTGTTATATAAGCTTGTATATATTCCCTCAATAAATAAAACCACATATTCGCTATAGATAAAACCTTTTTATTCACATTTATTGGTAAGTTTAAGAAGTGACTGGCCAGTCTACTATATACAAGCGATAAAAACAATATTATAACTGCATAAAAATATATAAAGAATTTGTCCTAAATAATGTATACACACCTTTACATATAACTCACCGCAATGGATCTAACGAGAGCTGTGGAGTCAGAGTTGGGAGAAATTTTGGGTATCTGGATTTGGAATCTCCAAAAAATGACTACTACTCCTAATAAATTTAAATACAAGCACTGAAAACAATCAAATCAGATTTAAGAGCTTCTATGACGGAGGATATTGCAGAAGCAATTTCTGTTTCTAAGAATAATACTTTAGTCAATTTTGGGTTATATTTAACGGCTATTCTACATCTATCTGCAAGGTTTAATTAATATTTAAGTTGTTTTAGGATTTAAAATTGTGTTTGGTTTATGAAGTCCTTGCCAAAGGATGTGGTTGATATTTTTGAGCTTTGGCAGTGATAAAATGCCTTGTATGCTGTGTACTTAACTGCTTTCAGTCAACATTAGGAACAGTAACACCAAGGGGCCGATTCACTAAGGGTTGAATATCGAGGGTTAATTAACCCTCGATATTCGACTAGGAATTAAAATCCTTCGACTTCGAATATCGAAGTCGAAGGATTTAGCGCAGATAGTTCGATGGAACGATCGAAGGATAATTCCTTCGATCGAACGATAAAATCCTTCGAATCGAACGATTTGAATTATTTTAATTCAACGATCGAAGGAATATCCTTCGATCAAAAAAAGTTAGCCAAGCCTATGGGGACCTTTCCCATAGGCTAACATTGACTTCGGTAGCTTTTAGATGGCGAACTAGGGGGTCGAAGTTTTTTTCAAAGAGACAGTACTTCGACTATCGAATGGTCGAATAGTCGAACGATTTTTACTTCGAATCCTTCGATTCAAAGTCGTAGTCGAAGGTCGAAGTAGCCCATTCGATGGTCGAAGTAGCCCAAAAAAACCTTCGAAATTCAAAGTTTTTTACCTTCGAATCCTTCACTCGAAGTTAGTGAATCGGCCCCTAAAACATGAAAGACTACTATATTTTATATAAATAAGCTGCTGTGTAGCCATGGGGCCAGCCATTCAAGCTGGAGAAAAGGCACAGGTTACATAGCACATAACTGATATGCCCTTTCCAATACATTGGTGTTTTATCTGTTATCTGCTATGTAACCTGTGCCTTTTTTCCAGCAGCTTGAATGACTGCCCCATGACTACACAGCAGCTTGTTTATATGAACTATAGTAATCTTTCTAAAGCAAACTCCGTTTTTACCAGTGCAGAGCAACCGTACATTATATTTTAATTACTTTGATACACTTTTGGTTTTTGGTGTTACTGTTACTTAAAAAACAGAGGAGTAGGAGGTAACATAAACTGAGGAGTTGGAGTCAAACTACCAACTCCACAGCCTTGGATCTAACTGATCTAAAAAGACTCCATATATTCCGAACATGTTAAAAAAATGCATGAGAGTAGTCAATACTGTGCCACTATAACGTGTCAAGTTATGTGTATATTATATTGGAGATAGCAAGTTATAGATAAGTCAAAGTGAGTGAAGCGGCCTCAGCGTATGCACTATATGTGGAAAAGGTCAAATGCCATGGGTTATTTAATCTAATATTGGCAAAATGGAAGATGTGTTTTAAGGTGCTTTAGGTAAAATTAGAGCATACCCTATACCACAATTATGCACCCCTGTTACCATCCTGATCATTGTTCTATCCCTGTCAGTTTACTTTTTTTTTCTTTCTCCAGCCTGCAGCACAAGTCCCTGTTTTCTATGTAACTGTTTACTACTATAGTAGTATCATCATGTGGCTTTTGTATATCAGGCTACAAATAACAAGTTACATAACAGACCATTTCTTATTATTTATTGTAACCAACTGTTTGTGGCTTTCAGTTATGTAATTTTTTTTTGCCTGCCATTACGAGGACTCTTCCGTCCATTTAGTGCAATGTTGATACTTAGCATGTGTTTGGCAAGAGCCATGCAAGTATGTGGTTGCCTCTAAGTGACCAGTTGTAAGTATCCTTGGGTAAGACCTTTAGCAGTCAGTGCAGTTTCTAGTAGTTTTCTTTTTACAAATAAGGAATATGTGTTGAAAAGGCATAGTTTACCCTTTTTGTGACTTGCAGTGCACAGGTGCAACTGCTGTTTTACTGTGCCAGCTGCTTTGCTGGCATGCTAGGAGTCCATTGTGTCAGTGGCTGACATTGTCAGAATGACAGCAGAGTGTATAGTGTTATGCTATAAATCTGAGAAGAAATTCTGCATCTGTATTTTATATGCAGTATTAGTGCACTGCACTGTACATGCTCTTCGACAAGTTAGACACATGTAGAAGTGCAATGTCTATATAATTGGACTGAAATCCAAAATTACCATCAATGGATATGAAAGATGGGAATTATTTTTACAAATAAAATCTAGCTTTTAAAGCGGTTTACCTTTCGAAGTTAAAAATACTTCGAAATTCGAAAGTTAAAAATACTTCGAAATTCGACCATCGAATATCGAAGTCAAAGTTTTTTTCATCGAATTTGGGTATCCTGCGGTCGAAATAAAATCGTTCGAAGGATTTCAGCGATCGATCGAATGATTTTACTTCGACTTCCAAAAACTTAGAAAAATGCTCTAGAAGGTCCTCATAGGCTAACATAGCACTTCAGCAGGTTTTATTTGGCAAAGTATTGAAATCAAAGTTTTTTTTAAAGAGACAGTACTACAATTATCGAATTGTCGAATATTCGAACGTTTTTACTTTGAGTCGAAGTCGTAGTATCCTATTCGATGGTTGAAGTATCCAAAAAATGTAATCTGCCCCTAAGTATGATGTAGAGAATGAAAATCTGAGACCATTTTCAATTGGTTTCCATTTTCTATTATTTGTGGATTTTGCGTTATTTAGCTTTTTATTTAGCAGCTCTCCAGTTTGCAATGTGAACAATCTGTTTGCTTGAGTCCAAATTAACCTAGCAACCATGCATTGATTTACTAACAGACTGGAATATAAACAGGAGAGGGCCTGCATAGAAATATTAATAAAAAAAAATTGCAATAAGAATACATATGTAGCCTTATAGAGCATTTGTTTATTAGATGGGGTCAGTGACACCCATCTGAAAGCTGGAAAGAGTCATAAGAAAAAGGCAAATAATTTATAAAGAAGTAAAAATGAAGGCAATTTCTTTAGCGTGGCTTTTAAAAAGAAATATCTTAATCGTGTTCATGTTTTTACATTTGCAACTTGTAACTAACTGTACAAGGAGATTATGAGGTATTTCAAAGCTTCATACAGTGTATCTTTTATTTTGTGTTTCCTGTGTTCAGACTAACAATATTGTCTTTGCTGTGTCTCTGATCCTTTTGAGCATGTGGCAGATCAATGTGTAGCAAGCCTTTGGCTGTCATTGTATCCAACACCATAAGATCAATAAAATGTGTGTTGATTACCTTAATGCTGAAGGCCACATAGTGATTGCTTAGAGAATATAATAATCCACAACAAGAAAGTGTACAAACTCTCTAGAAAACTATCCAGAAAATGTCAGCTCTTGCATCTGTCCTTTTTTCTACATGTTGTTAATAAAATGTAAAGGGGGTACACAGACACCAGGGCAGAGAAATTATGCACCCAGCTTGTATTCAGATTGCAGTGTTCATAACCGATAGCTAAGGATGTGTAATTTGGTTTAGAACTACTGTATAACTACCAGCATTCCCAGCCCTTACCTCACATGTGCAGCTCACTGCACTTACAAGGCAACAAGTTAAGCATGCCTTCCTATAAGACAGGAGATTGCCATGTTGACAGTCTAATGCTAGTCTTAAGATTTCTAATAGCATTCCTGAGGTGCCCAGCTGTGCTAGTGTGAGTATGTTGTTTGTTAGGCCTCATTGCATGGTGGTGTTTTCCACCAGGCCTTAAAGCAGGGACAGTGCACCCTGAAAAGGTGAGATTTAGTGAGTATGCCTAATTGCTTCTCTAGATACAGCTTATAGCCCAGCTTGAACGTCACTTATAGTTATGTTTTTTTAAGCTGCCTTTGATATTCTTAAAGATATTCTTAAAGAAAAGTCATTCCCAGCAACATCACTCATATATTTTTACCTTTTCTGATACATGCAAAATCTAAGCATCCAACACTCACTGTAAGCATGGCAATGATTTATATTCCACTAATTACAGTTTGCTAATAGTCCTTGGTATGCTACCTCACTCTTGTTCGCCTCTAAATCTAGAGGTATCTGAACTTCCTTAAAATATTGAGCTGTTACAGTCATGGAATGTGTTAGTTCATGTTCTCAGCTAAAAACAGATAAACAATTCCACTATGACTAGGTCATATTAAACTGATGTATTTCTTGGCTTTGTTCACAGATTTCAGTCCACCCACCTCTTACATATTACTCCCTTTTTCTTAAGTAATTACTGTATTGTGGAAGTTATGCAAAAGGTATTCAATTCTGCAGAATGGTAAACATTCATGATTTCCCTTTTGTTGCAATTATGTCCTTTATTTGCATGGTGTGGTTGTAGCAATGGGGTAGCTATTCCAAGGAGAAAGGCTCAGGTTACACAGCAGATAACAAATAAACTCTGTCTGTCTAATGGCGTTATCTGTTATCCACCATTTATCCTGTGCCATATAGCCGTTTTTCAATTTCCACCATTGCTACACAGCAGCTTGTTTATATGAACTATAGTAGTGTTTCTGAAGCAAACAGATCAGTTTTACCAGTGCAGGGCAACACTACATGATATTTTCATTACTTTAAAACACTTTTATTTTTTGACGTTACTGTTCCTTTAAAGAGCCCTCACGGTATTATTTGAATTTATCTTATAACTTTTTTTGTCCACAGAGATGTGCTGTCCTTTCCTCTGAAACTACCACAAGTGATTGCTGCAGCTGAGACGTACAAAGACCTTGAGTCCTTTTCCAATCTTGGCACAGGTAACAACCTTGTATGGATTTACCAGTCCTCTAACCATCAACAATGTAACAGGTTTTGAAAAAAGGCCCAAGTATCTGCCAAAATGATGGGGTATATTTATTATCCTGTGTAAAACATTACTTGTGATGTTGCTAATAGCAACCAATCAGATATTTGCTTTTGTTTTCCAAATGTTGAAATCTAATTACTGATTTGTTGCTTTGGGCAACATCACCAGTAATGCTTTGCTCCACTTTTTACAAAGCATGATAAATAAGCTTCGTATTTTTCTGTTCAAATGCAAATCTGTAGTGGGAACATCATGAAAGTGTCAGGCCTAGTGGCAGTTGAAGAGCCCAGTAGCATAGATAACTAAATGGTGGCATCCATATTAACTGCAACAGCTTCTAAATTTGGCATCCCCAAGAAAAATGCCAATGCTCTTTGTTTTAACCCGCTGAATACCATATTCATAAAATGCCATGAAGCCGCTTTTTCCCCCTAGGGTTTGAAAACCCGTTTGTATGTTGTATACTGTATTTGTTTTTAGGTTCACATTGCAATACAGAAACAGGATTTTTTTTTTTTTTTTTTTTTAACTGTTACGGCAGCCAGTTGTAGTTCCACAACTGACACTAAATGCTGAAACTGCTTAGTTATAACACAAGTTACTTTAGGTTTAATGTAAAGAACATGATTTCTATGGAGCATTGCATTTATATGATTTCTATACCACTTCATTTCTATGGAGGACTATGCATTTGTATGAATTCTGTTCCACTGTACATATCCAATGTGAGGATCTGCTTAATTTATACAGGTTTTTGGGACTCAACATTTACAGATGAAAATAAATTAACTGTTGCAAAGCAATGCATATGTACCAGCAATGGAGATTTCCAAACTTGCAGTGTGAAGTCCAGCCATCATATACAAATTGAAGCCAAAGGCTGTACGTGTGAAATTAAGATTTCTGTAGGAAGTGGGCGGCTGTGGTTTGTCAACCCTATTTTTATTGAAGAATGTAGCAATGTACTGGCTGCTGAGAAGCTTCCTCTTTCAAACTGTGTTGCAAATTCAGAAATTAAAACTCACAAAATTGTTTACAGACGACCCCCACCACCACCTCCACCATCTGTACAAAACCCACCTCTGCCCTCAGTTCCTCCCTCTGGTCCCCCTCCTAATTATAAACACTCTCATTCCTATACATCTCCACTAAAATCCCCTCATCCCCCTTCTGCTGCTCCGCCTTCTTCTTGCTTACTTCGTTCCTCTTCCAACCAACCAATGGCACAGTCTGGTCCTTCTTTAACATCACATGTTCCTTGTGTTCCTCAGACGCCTCCCTCCTCACACATGCCACCTGCTTCACAAACTCCTCCTCTTTGTCAAGTGTCTCAAAACCTTAGCCAGTTAAAAGATTTGCCCAATGCATTAACAGACGTTTGTGTGGAAGTTCAACCTCTTGCTCAGTCTTGCGAGGAAATGAAAATTAACAGCACAGAAGAAAAGAAAGACAGCGCAGAACATGCCATTTGTTCACTTGGAGAACAGAACCAAAAATCTGCAATGTCTGCACCAGCTATTCCTAAAAGACGTCAGTCAGGAAAGATTTTAGAAAACAAAGGCAATAGCATGAGAAAGAAGGAGCAGCAGACAGAAGGGCAATCAAAAGACCAAGCAGAAGCTCACCTGAACCTTGAAACCATCATAAAGAAGTATAAGGGTATTCCAGAGCAGCAGTTCATTTCTCAGGGGAAAATAAATAAACCACCTCCTGTACCTCCTCCAAGAACAAAGAAGCTTTCCCACAGGTGTCCACCTGCCCCACCAGCCCAAAGATCTCCAGTTAAAGATCTCCGTTCTCAGAAACAATCAAGGCTTAGTGATATCAAGCACAATGGCAGAACTTCTCAATCAGACTTCTCCAAATATAAGGATTTTGCTAAAAATAAAGAGGGCTGCACTCCATTGTCAACCAAGGAACTGAAGAGCTCAGATACATGTCTGAACTCCCCAGCAAGTGGCTTTACTATTTCATTAACCAATCCAGAACAGGATTCTTTGTCCACAAGCAGTGCTGAGGATGACCATGACCAGGAAAAGGTATCCAGCCCTTCCATTCGAAAGAGTCATTCATTTATGTTAGATAAGGCCAAAAACCGGTTGTCCATTGTAACCACCAATGTCTTTAGTGCTTTCATGTCTGCTGAAAGAAAGTTGCAAAAAAAGGTCACTGAACTGGCTCAGGATAAAGAATCATATTTTGGGAATCTAGTCCAGGACTATAAAGCCTACAGCCTGGAGATTATGGGCAAACAGAGCTCAAGCACAGAGATGCTTCAGGAGATCCGTCTAATGATGACCCAGCTTAAAAGTTATTTGGTACAGAGTGCAGAGCTAAAGGCCATGATTGACTCCACTGTCTACACAGATGACCAAATAGGTATGCAAATTTGCTCTGTCTATAACTTAAAATGTATAGATCTGTAGTGCTGAAACATATGAAAAGTATAGCAGCATTTTTCTGTTAGGAATTATCATTTATTTGCCCTTCATATACATGTTTTTCATATGCACAGTGAACTCATTTTTTAAATATTTGCTTATATAAATAATTAGGGATCTGCTAGTTTGCTTACTTCATTTGAAGTACTCTTTCTAGATACTTAAAGACAATATTGTAGTCTAATGGCACCACTCATCCATTTATGTTTCATTATGCAGAAGCCATTGTTGAAGCTGCCCTCTGTAAGTGTATGCTGAAGCCTCTGAAGTCCCCCATTGAGGGATACCTGCGGGAAATCCACACTAAGGATGGCTCATTTAGACTACTAAAAGAGAACCAGATGGTTATCCAGGATATCACAACCACTGACCTGGGAGTAACCACCAGTGTGCCTGAAATCAATGTGATGGAAAAGATCACTCAGAAGTTCTCAGTCATGCACAAAACCTATTCTCCGGAGAAGAAAGTAGCCTACCTGCTAAAGGCTTGTAAACTAATTTATGATTCAATGGCTACTGGAAACCCAGGTAAGAACAATACGGTAAAAATATTTAATATAACAATTGATTTACTTCATTGCTAAGCGGAACTGTCAGATAAGTGCAGAAACATTATTGTTAGTGTATTTTACTAATAACTTATTTACTCAAACTGGTGTTGCTAGATTGTCCAACAGAAATGCTAAGCAAGTTATTTGTGTAAGCGTAAGCACTGAAGCGCTGCTTGAAACTGTATTAGACAAACAATGAAGAAGTTACTTGAGCATTTAGTAGATGTTAGTTATACCCACACCCACCTACAAGCTGCAAAAGAAATACAGCATAACCATTACTGACTGAAGCAGCATTTGCACATAATTATATTTATTATTGACCACTATTTATGAAGTGCCAACATATTCCTTTGTGCTGTACAACAGAGGAGTGTATACATCAAACATACACGTTAATCTACAAATACTGAGCAATATAAGCAGTTAAAGAGGGCCCTGCTCGGAAGAAGGGAGAGCAGTAACGTTCAAAATCATAGTTTTAAAATGTCCGAAGGACCTTTGCGTTTGTTCTCATAGAAGAACCCAATAACTGTCACATGGACAATGTATTTAGGATACTGAATGCACATCTGTAAATATTATATAAAATCTAACTATTTGCTATTATGCTGTGGGTGTATGTTATTGAACAAATTAGAAACAAAAAGCTGCAGTGAAATTTCTCACTGTTTATTTTATATATATTTTGGCTTCCGTTTGTTTTGAAACTCTTTATTGTAAAGGACATTATGTTGCATTGTCTTGTTTAAATTGTGCCATTTTTAGAAGGCATGTTATTTTGGAGTAAGTACTTTTTCTGGTAGGGCGTTTGTACGCGGTTTATAAATATCAGTTGTCTCAACAGGCAATAGTTAGGTCGCTGTACCATCAATCAAATCATACCTGGAGCCTCTACAGACCAGCAGTAAGAGCTCAGAATCAAAAACCTCAATGGATTTGCAAACCTGCACAGTAGTGCATCATGTTATAGGCCAATATGATGGAATGCCCAACATGTCTTTTTAGAGTTCAGAGCTATCTTTTGGGCAGGTTTGCAAATCCATTGAAGCTGTTGATGGGCTCATCTCATTGCCAGTCTGTACTGGCTCCTGCTATGATCCAATTGCTAGCCCAATTACCCAATGGCTACATCAGCTAAATTTAGCCCACCACTAGGGTATGCTAAATTGATCAAAGATCAGCTCCTCTGAGGACAAACAAATTGCTTTCTTTCTCACTGTGCTTTTAAGTAGCCCAAAAATACAGGGATGAGATAGCTAAAGCGTTAGGTGTACCAAACATTCCCTTATGCAGAAGCAGTTAGAACATGCCTGCTGTTAGCACCCGAGCATTTAGCACTGTGGTTACATTTGTAGAGTTAGTGTAAATGCTTAACATAGTCTTATTAGGAATAAAGAAATGCAGAATGCTAAAAAGTATTTGTTATTACAGCATACATGTTCTCCCAATCGCAAAACCTTACCACTAGGATGCTAGAAAACATATTTTAAATTCTTTTAGGAAATATATTTAAATTGCTTACAGCTCAACTGTGTAATATAGTTTGATGAATGTGCATTTATTTGCAGATGGGGTGGCTTTTTGCTTTAGCAAAGATGTTTCCTACCAATTGGTGAAAAAGGCCACAAGTAATGTTTAAAAGAGACATTATGTAAAAACAAGAATGTGCCAGTGCATTAAACTCTTTGATATAGAAGGATATAGAATGTGTCTTAAAAAGTTGTTTCTGGTTACTACAAGTCCCACCTATCTGTTCCACTTCCCGATGCCTCCTTTCCCAGGCTACACTGCACTGTAGGATAGGAACCAATCAGCAGCTAGGCTGACCTGATAGGGAACTGAAGCCTGTCTTGCTTGTATGACTGCAGGGCTGTGATTGGCTATCCCTCTTCTACTGTGCTTCTGGCAGGGACCGTTAGGACACGCCCACCCCTCATTTGAAACTCAGATAGGGACTGTAGTAGATCTATAGGGAGCTCCAATAAAGGGGCCCTTTTTAAAGATATTAGTTTTTGGCCAAAAGTAAAACCAGCACCATATAGTATATGGAAATTATGGGGTTTCATTTATCCTATATATCTCCTTTAATAAGAGTGACATCTGCCCTTAGCTAGCTAGAGGATAATATCCTTATTTCCTTGATGGGCTGCACAGAAGGGTTATTAGAAGTCTTAATGATGTTATATACAACTGTGAGTGCAGTGGGCTAAACTCAATTTTGAGTGCAATTGCCATGTTTACCCACAATGCAACCTTTTTTCCCCATGACTCCAGTGTAATTCTGGTTGCCAGGAGGAGATGCATCTGCTGCAAATGTGGCCTATGAGCCAACATTGACGAGGTTGCACTTAACGCAAATTGGATGCAATGGCAGAGAAAAGCATTGTTGTAATGCCTGATGTTCTGAACTAGAATGACGTGTGCGCCCTCTATTGTTTCTTTACAACTGCAAGGCAGCAATTTACACAGGCTACTATAGGAACCCTAGAGCCTCCGCCTGTTTGAGAGGTGGCAGTAGTAGTGGACACAACAAATTTGGAACAGGAGGAAGAAAGGGCAGAGTCGTGCCAAGTGCAACTAATACAGAAGTGCAAGGAGCGCAACTACCTTTAATGAACAGGATTTTTCTCTCTGCAAACTGCTGCCAATTAAGCTCCCCTGTGACTGCACTTTCTCTACTTTCCTTTTGAAAGAAAGGAGTAACTCAGTACAAACTAATTAGAGGGTAGTGACCTACTATATGTTTTGCAGTACAGGTATGGAATCTGTTATTCTGAAACCTGTTATCCAAAAAGCTCGAATCACACGAAGGTTATATCGCATAGACTATATTTTAATCATAGTGTTTAGATTTTTATGATTTCCTTTGTCACTGTAATAATAAAACAGTATTTCATACTTGATAGCAACAAAGACAAAGATATAATAAATTCTTATAGGAGGAAAAACAATCCTATTGAATTTATACATTTTTAGTAGACCTAAAGTATGGAGATTAAAATTACAGAAAGACCCTGTATATGGAAAACCCCAGTTCCCAAGCATTCTGGATAACAGGTCTCATACATGTATTAGAGAATATTCCAGAAAGTTTAGCTGTGGTAGTTTATAAATTACTGTTTCCATGTGCAATACTATTTTTATGCTTTTTTACACACTCAAGATATTGGGTAGGTAACACCTTTTGTTTGTAAATAATAATCCATTGCCATTTTATTCAGTGAGCAGATGAACTGTGTCCATTTAGGTGCAAGCTGTGCATTCCCACTGCCAGGGATGAATTATTCAGTGGCAATAGGCAAAGTTGCAGATGTATCAGACCATGACAAGTGTTCTTGTGCCTGCCATGTGTAGAAGCTTACATGTCATTCTTGGTGGGGGGCTTATGTTACACATTTGTCAAACTGATGTGTCCCTGTTTGTTGTCCCTGTTTGATGTCCCTAGGGAAGATACATGGTGCAGATGACTTCTTGCCTGTTCTTATGTATGTGCTGGCTCGATGTGACCTTACTGAGCTGCTGCTGGATGTGGAGTACATGATGGAGCTAATGGATCCAACTTTACAATTAGGAGAAGGTACTGCTGATTCTCAGATACTGTACAGTCAGTGGTGTAACTAGATGTTACTGGGCCCCACAGCAAATTAATTTTAGGGCCCCAAACATATCCAGAGGTTGTCCTGTTTTACCAAAATGTATTGAAATTGTACATGAATTTGAGCCTCATGGGCCCCCTATACCTCCTGGGCCCCCTGCAGCCACAGGGTCTGCTTCCTCTGTAGTTACGCCCCTGTGTACAGTGCTTTTCCTCCTATAAGATTTTCTGCCTGGATTGCCATTTTCTCTGGCTCTAAACTCATCCACAGCTGGTTTAACTAGCATTCTGCTACGAGTTTATTAGATTGCTTTCCCAGAGGCAGGGTAAGATTACATAGCTACTGTTTTTACCTTTTCAGATGGAAGGAAGAGCACAAGAAATATTTTGTTGGTTAAATCAAACTTCCCCTCTTGCACGTTCGTTAATGCTCTCAGCCTTGTAGATTAGTGCTCCAGCTGTCCTGGAATCTGGTGAGACATTTGCTGTAAGCTTGTGGTAGTTACCTAATTGGCTACAAAAAAAACCTGTACATATAATAACTGGCAAGAGCAGTGAGCAAAGAAGCCATGCCCGTATGCAGTGAGATATACAATGCAAGAGAGCCCCCAACTGTCTGTTGTTATGTGTTGCCATACCTTACTGTGTACTTGGAACCTGCTTTCCCTGTAAGCAGGGGCAGGGATTTTGTACTGAAGTACTGAATTATTTTTGTCCATAACACATTTCCTGTGTGCTCCAAAAAATTGTTGAGAGCTAGTTTTATAATTTGTACAGTATAAAATGCCACTGTAGAAGCAAGCAGTCTGGCTGCTGCTGTGTGGCTGAGGGTGGAGGAAAGTATTGTATTTTCTGATTCAGCCAGGTCTTGTTTCGCCACTGATAATCTTTGGGTTCCATAACACTGAGTGATGTTTGGTTAGTCCGTATGGTGTCTGTCAAAAATATGAGTGTCCTAATTTCAGAATGCACAAGACTAAATGGTATTGCTTGCTGTACTGATGCATTCTCCAGGTTCCTATTATCTGACAACGACATACGGAGCCCTGGAGCACATAAAGTACTATGATAAGATCACAGTGACTCGACAGCTGAGTGTGGAGGTGCAGGACTCCATCCATCGCTGGGAAAGGAGAAGGACTCTCAACAAGGTTAGAGTGTCTCGTTCATCTATACAGGTGAGATCCCTGTGCAGGAAATTACATATTTTGCCTCATTCTAACAAGAAATCTCTGTATATTTTGTGTATATGTATAAATCAAAAAACACACTCTCATATCCATGTAGATAATTTCAACAGGACATTATTCATAAACAAGACATATACAAACACAATACTGAATGCTCAAGTGTTAAACATCAGTGCCTGCACTACCTTCACAGATACAGAATAACAACAACAAAATCTGGGGTGAAACTAAACAAAGGTGGCCATGATTTATAGCTTCCTAGTACCCGACTGCACTAAAAACTTGCAGCATGCATGCCATCTAGTGGTCAATAGAAACTATATAAATACAGAACATTTGGACAATGAATTATAATATATTGGTGTTTAAGCTTCTTGCTGCTTCTTATAGAACATGCATGCCTTATATATGCAACTGGACCATATGACAATATGATTTAAATAGACAAAACTGTACACAAAGATTATTTGGTGAGGTTGCCACATGCATGCTAGGTCAGATCAGGCTGATGTGATTGTTTGGCCCCAGGTAAACATTTAGATCATGCTGTGGGTCAAGGATATTGTATTATTTGAATATTGACATATAGCTGAACCAAAAGCAGCAGGAGATTCAGTAAGAAATAAAAGTTGTATGATTATATTTTTAAAGTAAATAAAGCAGGTAGAGTTTTTGTCTTAACATCTGGACAAGTGGAACCTGAGGCACTGTAGTTTCACTCTTGCACATATGCATCTTATACTGGGCCTCGCTAGTCTAATAATTTGCTATTTTAAGGAACAGTAACTCCAAAAAATTGAAAGTGATTTAAAGTAATGAAAATATTATGTAGTGTTGCCCTGCACTGGTAAAACTGATCTGTTTGCTTCAGAAACACTACTATAGTTCATATAACAAAAACTCCGCAGACAAACGGCACTTCTGGATGGATTTATTAGGAAAGGGCTGCTGTATACCGCCTAACGCGTTTCGGGATTGTATCCCTTAATCATAGGCTAAATGTCCATCTGAAACAGCTGTAGTTTTATATAGAAAGAGCTAAAATGTATCGTGTTCGTAGTGTCCTGTGAATACAAGTGTTATTAACTAATATAAATAGCTGATATCGTGTCTATAGTTGAGTCCGTTTGGGATCCTAGTTTCTAATTTAAGGATCCAAAATGCTTCTCTAAGGTTCAATCTATGTGTAGTATCTCCCCCTCTAATAGGTACTTTGACTTGCTCAATTACTTTAACTTTAAGATCCTTAATGCCATTAGATGAGCAGGTACTAAATTGTTTACCTATGGGGGTACTCTCTTCACCATTTGAAATAGTCCTTATATGCTCCCTTATTCTTTCTTTTAGCATACGGGTTGTATGGCCTACATACTGTTTACTACAGTGTCCACACTCTAAAAGGTACACAACGCTTTTAGTATTACAGTTGTAAAACCCTCTACTTTGAAATATTTGGCCCTAAACATTGGATCTGAATTCAACGCCAGATGCAATTACTTGACATGTCTTGCATGTTTTGGCGCCACATTTACTTTTTCAAAGTAGAGGGTTTTACAACTGTAATCAGGCTAACAGTTATGTTAGGTTTTTAGTCTTTTAAATATGTTCATTTTATAAACAGGTTTTAAAACATTTAAATAAAGGTGTAATTTTATAAAAAGCCCACTAGGGGTCATTAGCTCTTTCTGTATAAAACTACAGCTGTTTCAGATGGACATTTAGCCTATGATTAAGGGATACAATCCTAAAACGCGTTAGGCGGTATACAGCAGCCCTTTCCTAATAAATCCATCCAGAAGTGCCGCCTGTCTGCGGATTTTTTGTTATACTTACAGTGGGGACACTGTCGACTGAGCACCTGGACGAGGGGAGCATCGGGGAGCTGGAGCGGTCGGATCTTTTGTTTTATTGATTTATAGTTCATATAAACAAGCGACTGTGTAGCAATGGCGGAAATTGAAAAAAGGCTATATGGCACAGATTTAATAGTGGATAACGGATAACACCATTATATTCTACAGATCTTATCTGTTATCTGCTGTGTGACCTGACCCTTTTCTCATTTGAATAGCTGCCCCATTGCTACACATCAGCTTATTTATATAAACATTAGTAGTGTTTCTGAAGCAGACACAGCAGTTTTACCAGTGCAGGGCAACACTGCATTATATTCTTATTACTTTAAAACAATTTCATTTTTTGATGTTATGTTCCTTTAAGCTACAGTACGATGGCATGCCTTTTGAATAGGAAAATTGCCTATTACTAAATAGGATTTGGTGAAAACATTTTCAGCTTGTCTGAGCTCAGCCTATATGTGCTTACAGGATTTCATCACAATCTACTTTGAAGAGCTGGACTCCAAAAGCAGGACTTTGGTTATTAAGCCAGACACAAATGTAGAGCTGCTGCTGCAAGATTGCGCTGAAAAGTTCCAGGTGCTGGATCCAAATTATGGACTGTATGTGCAAGTGAATGAGCACAGCGTGCGTCTGGCTGATGATGCCCTGCCCCACCACATCAAATCCAACTTGCTCAAGAGTGATCAAAAGCTGGACTTCCATTTTGTCTACAAACTGACCAGCGCCAGTGATAATGTGGTGAAAGAACTGGATTTCCTTTAGCTCCTGTATTCCAGTGAAAGTTTGTATAAGCCAAGCACTTATTGCATGAAGCAGCTGCACCCTGATTCACTTCTAATCGCTTTGTGTAGAAAACACTGCTGGAATATGGCAGAAATGTATATAATGGCATGGATAACAAGCAAACAGGCTTTGCTTTACATCCAATAAATGTGCCATACATTGTGCACCTGAGGAATCCCTCTAGAACACATCTCTTGTTTTTTTTTGTAATATCGGGCAGTGAATGAACCTCTGATCATTTGTGCCACTCCAGAGCAGAGAATGGTTTTGTTCTCTTCTAATTATACAGAGGGACATATTTGTATATGTAAAAATCAGGACAGTAATGTTTTCTCAACTGTTTTACCTTTTTTACTGAACTGTTCCCTGTTGGAAGGGGAAGCATCACATTCTGAAATTAAACTGTGATGTGCATACAGTTCCATACAGTTCTTTCATGCTAGCCTGTGAAAAATGTACAGTATCTGGTTGAAACCAGTAATATATTCTTCTTGACTGGTTTAATGTCCATTATAAGTCAAAAGCAAAGCTTCTGAATCTTTGTCTGATTTCAAAGCTTAATATTTCATCAGTAACCAGCAAAGCTGTATAGCACGCAGCTTGAATGGTAACACAGAAGTGATTAAAGAGGAATTTACCATAATATTTTTATTCCTAAGCAAGTGTTGTTGAAAACAAAATCTTGGAAGAATAATGAAGTATCATCTACCTTTTATTACTCTTTTAGGGTCATAGTCCTGGGCATGTTATTGTCATTTTTAACAATCTCCAATTAATGCTTATAATGTGGATTCACATCATGGGTGGGTGCCTGTCCATAACATTATAACTCATTATATCAGGCTGGTAAAGCCTTACATTTGGGAAGAAAAGAATGGAACTGCGCCACTACAAGCATTATTATTACTTTCACAGAGCCAAGATGAAACAGAGCAGCAAACGATATGTGTGGAACAGATCTTTATACTTAATAATAAGCACACATACATCTTTCTGTATGCCATGGAGCTGTTACAGTGTATTTGTGATATTGTGTTTAACCTTTATGCTCCCTGGCCCGGAACCAATAAATAGTACTTAATTTTTTAACATTTTATACATTCTACACACTATACAAATGCCAATAAGCAAAGAATGCAAGCCAGTGCAGAGCATGGGGGCAGGGATATTCTCTTTTATGGCCATAAATGAAAAGGATTTACTGTAATTTTGTTTCTTACATTTATATATTACTAACCTGTACATACAGTATAAGGGATTTGTTACAATGTAACATCCAAAAATAAAAGTTTCTATATAACGTATTTGCTTTGTCCTAATTAATGTAACATTACCTCTGTAATTTTTTCCTTAATCTGTCTGCAGCTGCCCAGTATGCATATGATAAAAAGTGAAACTGTCCGACGGCTTTATGAATAAATGCAGGAAAACCCTGCAATCAGCCATTTGAATTAATCAATTCATCCACATCCCAAACCAAATCCTGGATCCAGTGAAACCCTTGTCTGAGTATTGTGCCTTTAGATGGTCATAAAACTTTGCTGTAACAAATTATAGCCTTAAAATGTAAAGAAGAGTATGCATTATTATATCAGACCCCTAGCACTTTTTTTCCCTTTCTGTTAAAGGAGAAGCAAATGTAGAATGGCTGCAGGATGCCAAATTGTAAGTTAGTTCTAATCCTAGCACAACACTTTTATTTATATAAATTTTTTTAAAAATGCATTGGCCTGTGGTGCTTTTTCTCTCAGTGCCATTTTTTCCTTTGTTACAGGCATACCTTGCACGGCACAGATATCTGCAAAGAATTTCTGTACTGTACATGGAATATTGGGACACAGAAACAGTATAGCCACTGAGAGGAGAAAGTAACCTGGGCCATTGTAACTAAAATCACTGTGGGTGTTAACAACTTGGCATCCCCTTGTAATTTTACTTGTCCTTTAAACCAGTGTGTAAAAATCATCCTTTTCTGTGTGCTGAGTTGTTTGACTAAGTACAGCTGTGTAGATGAGGGAATATAAAATACGAAGCATGGAACCATCATGTCTTACTTAGGGATGGGTGGTGCAAATATTAAGTGGGCTTGCGGCACATACAGATACTGTTAGGTCCATAAATATATGGACAGAGACAACTTTTTTCTAATTTTAGTTTTGTACATTACCACATAATTTTAAATAAAACAACTCAGATGCAGTTGAACTGCAAACTTTCAGCTTTGGGTTGAACAAAAATATTGCATAAAAATGTGAGGAACTAAAGCCTTTCTTTAACACAATCACTTCATTTCTTGGCTCAAAAGTAATTGGACAATTGACTCAAAGGCTAGTGTGGGCAATTCCTTTGTTATGTCATTATCAATGAAGCAGATAAAAGGCCTGGAGTTAATTTGAGGGGGGGGGGGCAAAATCTACAGTTTGGTACATCCTAAGAAAGAAAGAAAGCAAGCACTGGTGAACTCAGCAATGGAAAAAGACCTGGACGTCCACTGAAGAAAAAAAGTGGTGGATGATCGCAGAATAATTTCCATGGTGAAGAGAAACCGTTTCACAACAGCCAAACAAGTGAACACTACTCTCCAGGAGGTGGGCGTATCAATATCCAAGTCTACCATAAAGAGAAGACTACATGAAAGTAAATACAGAGGGTGCACTGCAAGTTGCAAGCCACTCATAAGCATCAATTATAGAAAGGCTAGATTGGACTAAAAAACATCTTAAAAAGCCAGCACAGTTCTGGAAAAACATTCTTTAGATAGATGAAACCAAGATCAACCTCTACCAGAATGATGGCAAGAAAAAGTATGGAGAAGTTGTGGAACAGCTCATGATCCAAAGCATACCACATCATCTATAAAACATGGCGGAGGCAGTGTGATGGCTTGGGTGTGCATGGCTGCCAGTGGCACTGGGACACTAGTGTTTATCCATGATGTGACACAGGACAGAAGCAGCTGAATTAATTCTAAGGTGTTCAGAGACATACTGTCTGCTCAAATCCAGCTAAATGCAGTCAAATTGATTGGGAGGCATTTCATTATACAGATGGACAATGACCCAAAACATACAGCCAAACAACCCAGGAGTTTATTAAAGCAAAGAAGTGGAATATTCTTGAATGGCCAAGTCAGTCACCTGATCTGAACCCAATTGAGCATGCATTTCACTTGTTGAAGACTAAACTTCGGACAGAAAGGCCCACAAACAAACAGCAACTGAAAGCCGCTGCAGTAAAGGCCTGGCAGAGCATTAAAAAGGAGGAAACCCAGAATTTGGTGATGTCCATGAGTTCAAGACTTCAGGCTGTCATTGCCAGCAAAGGGGTTTCAACCAAGTATTAGAAATTAACATTTTATTTTCAGTTTTTCATTTGTCCAATTACTTTTGAGCCCCTGAAAAAAGTGATTGTGTTAAAAATACGGCTTTTGGGGGGGCGTGGCCTAACACTGCATGGCGTGAGACGTGTCTTGGGAGAGCTCCGGACTCAGGCCTAATAATATTAACAAAACAGCGGAGAAGCAGACATCAGATTGGGACAAGAAATCTATAGCACCCTCTTTAAGCAACAAAGATGGGAAAAACGCTAAAAAAAGGTTCACCAACCAAACTAACGGCCTTTTACGGATCCAAAGATAAAATCGAAGGTGCGCGGAAAAGATTCCAAGATGGCGATGAGAGGGATACCTTGCGCCCATCCTCCCCAGCTTCGTCAATAGCACAGTCGCAACATGACGAACACAGCCCGTCACAGACGCAAGAAGGCCTCACAACAGCTACACTGAAAGGCCTGCTACACTCACTACGTAAGGACATACATAGCGACATGCAAAAGTCCCTAGCAGAACTGCGCACAGAAATACGTGAGATTGGCGGCAGAACCGATCACCTGAAAAATAAAATGGAGGAAATGGTGAGCTCACACAATGAGGTTATTGACCTCACCTCAGCCCTAGAGGAGGAGGTTTCTGCACTAAAACAGAAATTAGCAGATATAGAGGACAGGTCACGTCGCAATAACGTAAGACTGAGAGGGATCCCGGAATCCGTCAATACCAAGGACCTAACTGCATATGTGCAAGCATTCATGGCAGCGATTCTCCCTGAGGCGCCGGAGTCAGCCCTAATCATAGACAGGGCACACAGGCTACCGAAAGCGAGAAATGCTCCTGCGACCGCTCCCAGGGACGTAATCATACGGATCCATTTCTACCATATCAAAGACCAGCTACTCCGAGACCACCGCTCCACCCAAGATTTGCCGGAAACCTACAAGGATATCTCCCTTTTTGCGGATCTCTCCACGGCAACGATAAGGAGAAGAAAGGAGTTTGCCCACATCACTGCAGCACTAAGGGAAAATAAAATCCTCTACAAGTGGGGATTTCCCACAAAGCTAATTGTCTCCAGAAATGGAGCCACAGCAATTCTCCACACACCAGAAGATAGTCGGAAAGTGTTAGCAACCTGGGGCATTCTGCTGGAACATCATCACCCCACTACGCCGGTAAAGAAAAGACACAGAATGGAAACGGAATGGATGACACCAAGGCCCCGCGCGAGGAATTCACCATGACTCGAGACAGTCTAAGTATAACCTGTTTATTTTATGCTCATATAATCGATAATAATTTTCTGCAACTCTGAGTTACATGAGGCCAGTCGGGCCTGGACCGGAGCCCTGTAGAGACGCTCTCCCTTTGAGATCATAAGATCTTTTTTCATTTGACTCTTTGTTCTTTACTCACACCAGTTCTACACCCCCCCACAATTCTGTGAAACTGGCTGCCAAAACTCGAGACTATTTACAAAGTTCTTTTTCTTTTTACGTGCAGTATCACAGTAAATTCCCATACATTTGGGAAAGATGAGGAAACAGATTTTCCCCATGCATGTATATAGTTGGCGTACTGCCCAATATTACTTTAACCCCAGTTTTATTTCCAGGAACATGCGGTATAATAAAAAGGAATGTATGTATGTGTATTCCCGAACAATATGCTCTGCCATTGGTACAGGATGCATAGATGTAAGCCCCGGGGGTCCCGCCTATGGTCGACAATGCAACTTTGCTATAAAAGATGGCGCTTAAATTCATATCGATAAATGCTAAAGGCTTAAACTCCCCTTTTAAAAGATCAAAAATTTTACATGAGGCACAACGAGACAGAGGAGATGTAATATGGGTACAGGAAACCCACTTTGATCGCGATGCCCAGCCCTCTTTTGGTAACAAAAGATATCAACAGGTATACACGGCCTCAGCCCAAGAAAAGAAAAGGGGAGTAGCCTTATTATTTAGCAACCACACTGGTTTTGAGCTACAGAACCAGTGGCGCGACCCCCAGGGCGGATACCTCATTGTAGTGGGTTTAATAAGAGGTGAATACTATACATTTGTGAATATATATGCCCCGAACAGAGGGCAATATAAATTTATCTCCACAGTGCTACGTAAGGTAGAGGAGATAAAAACAGGATGTACTGTCATAGCGGGGGATTTCAATGTAGTTCAAAATTTGGAGCTAGACTTACAAAGGAGTAAAACCGCTAGCAATAAAATTAAAAAAAATACTAAATTTGGGACCCCACTGGCCAAATTAATAGCAACCCATTCATACCTAGACCCTTGGAGGGTAGAGTTCCCAAAACAGAAAGATTTTACATATTTTTCCCATGTACACTTAATGTACTCCAGAATAGATTTCTTCTTAGTAGACCAGTATACCCTGCAAAGGATTACAAAGACAGACATAGGGCCCATAACATGTTCCGACCATGCCCCGATTTCCATAACAATCAAAAACTCCCAACAGCCAAAAACATTCTCGTTATGGCGCCTCAATGAGGCTCTATTGACACCACAGCTCAACAAAACACACATCCAGTTAGCAATAGAATCCTTTTTTGAAACTAATATAGCTTCACAGACCTCACCTTTTATCAACTGGCAGGCACATAAAGCCACGATCAGAGGTCTATACATACAAATGGCCTCCAGAATTAAGAAACAACAAACAGCCAAAAAAAACAATTTAGAACAACAACTACTAAAACTACAAGAAGTAAATAAAAACTCCCCTTCAAAGAAAGTTACTAAGCAAATAACAGAAATAAAAGAAGAATTACATCACTTAGACCTGCAGAAAATGGAAATAGGCCTTAGAAAATTAAAAATAAGATATTACTACAAGAGAAATAAAGTAGGAGACCTACTAGCAAAGCAAATTAAAAACATCAGGATTAGATCACAGATACAATCTCTCCAAGATGAACAAAACCAAATATTATATAACCCAAAACAAATAGCAGATTGTTTTGCCAGATTCTATCAGAAATTGTATAACCTCAATAGGGACTCCAACACCCCACAACCATCAAAAAAAGGTATTGAGGAATTTCTTGCCCAGGCTAATTTGCCAAAATTATCAGAAAACCAAAAAGCAATCTTAAATGAGCAGATTACAGAAGAGGAGGTGGGCAAGGCCATTAAACGCCTGAAACCTCACAAAGCACCAGGCCCAGACGGCTACACGGCCATTTACTATAAGACATACATAGACCTGCTCACCCCACATCTAACACAATTATACAACTATGCGGCAGAGCAACAACAATTCCCAGCAGAAATGTTAGAAGCACATATCTCCCTAATTCATAAAGAAGGGAAAGACCCTAGACAATGTGCCAACTATAGGCCAATTTCCCTGCTAAACTTGGATGTCAAAATATATGCTAATATCCTGGCCTCTAGACTCCAAGAGCTACTCAGTGATATCATTGACCTAGATCAGGTGGGCTTTGTGAAGGGTAGACAGTCCTTGGATGGCACCAGACGTTTCATTGATCTTATACAGATAATTAAAAGAAAGAAAATCCCTACTCTGGTGCTATCCTTGGACGTGGAGAAAGCCTTTGATAGGGTACACCATGGCTTTCTGGAACAAACTCTTAAAGCCTACGGTATAGAAGGTTGGGGTTTAACGGCTATACTTGCACTATACTCTAAACCCACAGCACGAATAAAAATGGGAGGATTCCTCTCAGATAGGTTTAAGCTTACTAATGGTACGCGCCAAGGGTGCCCCATGTCTCCCTTAGTTTTCAACTTAATAATGGAAACCATGGCACAAACCATAAGGGACGCACAGGAAATAGAGGGAGTGAAAGTGGGTCAGAGAATACACAAGATAGGACTATATGCAGATGATGTTATCATAGCAATTACCAACCCAGAGAAAGGAACAAAAGCACTACAAGATATTCTAGAATGGTTTGGGAGAGTGTCCTTCTATAAGATAAACGTGAGCAAAACCCAAGCCATGTGCATCAACGTAACAGACAACATACAACAGACGCTGCAAAACATATACAAATTTGATTGGAAACAGAATCAACTGAAATATCTTGGAATATTCCTCACAAAAACACCAGAACAGCTTTATAAGGCAAACTACCTGGGCCTACTTGCCAAAATTAGACAAATAATAGAAACTTGGAAGATCAGCATGGTCTCTTGGTTTGGACGCTTAGCGATTGTGAAGATGATGGTCCTCCCCATAATCCTATACACATTAAGAACGGTGCCAATACTGGTCCCAAAATCCTTTTTCCAGGGCATACAGAAAATTATCACGTGCTTTATATGGGAACACAGAAAACCCAGAATAGCACAACACCTTATGACTCGACCTAATGACAAGGGGGGACTGGCAACCCCAGACATAGAAAGATACTAAAAAGCCAACATTCTAGCCCAAACATGTGCATGGCATCTACGCCCACAATCCAAAAGGTGGCTAGAACTGGAACAGGACTGTGTGGCTCCCCACTCCTTAACACAAGTTTTATGGTCACAAACACCAGAAAAGGCGGCTGAAGGAATAGACATAGTACGGGCGGGCCTGCAGTGCTGGGCAGAGTGTGCAGGACCTGAGGGGAAAATACCGTTCCCATCACTCAACGCTCCAATAAGAATGATGGAACTACATACAGAAATCAACCTGAAGTCATGGACCACCAGAGGAATGTCCACACTTAAGGACTTATATGATGGGTATCAGCTGAAAACCTTTGAACACCTGCAAAGAGAGTACAACATTCATAAATCAGACTTTTACAAATACCTGCAGATTAGACACCTACTTTCAAAGTTCCCAAACCTCCATACTAGGGAAAGGACAACCTTAGAAATTTGGTGTAATAAAAGACCAGATGCACCCAAAGGCATCGCAAGATGTTACAAACTAATATCCACGGGATCGCAACAGGGAAAGTTCCCCGCAATATTAAAATGGGAGAAAGACTTCCAACAGACATTTGCACCAGAAGACTGGTGGGGAGCCATCAAAAGATTGAAATCATATACCAGCTGCGCAGACCACATAGAAAACTATTACAAAATCTTACATAGGTGGTACTACACACCAGAAAAACTTTCTCAGATGTACCCAGGCACCAGTATGCTATGTTGGAGAGAGTGTAATAACAAGGGTTCAATGATGCATATATGGTGGAGCTGCAATATTATACAAAACTTTTGGACCATGGTTTATCAAACAATCCAGGAAGCCCTAAACATAACACTTATAAGATCACCAGCGATGGCTCTCCTGGGAATTGACACGGATATAGGAGATAAGCTATCAGAGATGATTCTAATACATATCTTTATAGCAGCGAGAAGATTGATAGCAAGACTATGGAAACAAAAAGGAGCTCCATCATACGAACAACTACTAGCGGAGATAAACTCCAATCTACACTATCAAAAAGCTGCCTGGAAAGCTACAAACCATCCCTTCAGTGACAATCCAAAATGGAAACAATGGACTTTATTTTATGATCAAAAAACCAAGGGCTAAGAGACAAAAAAAAAAAAAAAAAAGACAATCCCACAGCAATAGACTGAGGTAAAAGGAAATGTAACAGAGCAAGTAAAGGAACAGGCAGAAAGTGGATACACATGAATGCATTCTCAATATAGGATTAAGCAGAAAGCTCTTTCGATACCGCAATGGTTTGTGTCCTGGTTTCACAATAAGTTCATAATCACCCCCCCCCCCCATTTTTCCCTACCCCACATAAATAATGGCTATACGCAAACAAATCCTTCTGAGAAATCAAGGGATAAAGCTTATCATAGTTCAAGACAAGATATAGAGTTAATAAATGTTGATGTTGACATGCAAACAGATTCAAATGTATGACATTGAAATGTTTATGTAACAATCCGGTAATGTATGTACCAAGACTTATACATATGTCAATAAAGCCATGTTTTGAGTGAAAAAAAATAAGGCTTTTGTTCTTCACATTTTTATGCAATCTTTTTGTTCAACCCACTGAATTAAAGTTGAAAGTCTGCAGTTCAACTGCATCTGAGCAGAACCAAAATTAGAAAAAAGTTGTCTCTGTCCAAAGATTTATGGACCTAACTGTATCTAGCTGGTGATACTGCTTTTGTCTAGCCCAACCAGACATAATGGGTAAATGCTTAGTGCTGGAGCAGCATGTGAAAAGGTGGGGTAATTAAAATAAGGATCTGTTTTTAAAATTGTACTGACACTTTCCTATACCAAGAATGCCTGGAATGCATAAATGATTCATTTGCTGAGATGTCAAGTCTCCTAAACTATAAGGACTTTATCCCCTAAGAAACGCAGAGTCAGAAAAATCATCACTGGGATTCCACTAGAAAAAAATTCTGGTCTGGAGCTATGTAGGAGATTCAAACTTAAAGGGCCTCTTTCTTATAGAAGTCATTCTCACACAGGATTCATAGATTTAAAGATTTACAGAGGCAGTCCCTTAAACAAACACAAAGGCTTAGATAGTAATAATACTTTTACTGAACATTGCTCAGAAAAGTAATGCAGAGTAAGGAATCTGATTTTTGCTTTCATTATTCTGAAGCTGGGTACAAAAGGATAATTGAAGCTGATAACATTTGCTGCAAACTGGCTGACATGACCATCTTGGGATCCAAATGAGAAGATTTCGATTGGACTCTTCTCACAATCCTGTTAAGCCACCTGATTTGGCCATTTGTGTGAATGGCAAATGACGAGATAAATTAACCTGGTGTCCAACTTCTTCAACCAGTACATGTAGGCTGGCAGTGCGTGAGTAGCCTGTTTTACTTTACTAGTCCAAGAAATCGGTACCTCCCAGCTGCTTTCTAAGGGATACTGAACTAGTTTCAATATGCTTTGGGTTAGTAGATGTTGGCTAACTTGAGACTATTTATTGTAAATAGATTCCAATTAAAAGAAGCTAGCCAAGTAAACATTAAGGGGCGTATTTATAAAGCTGTGTAATGATTGTATGCATCTACAGTATGTATAATTTCAACTACAAAGCTTTATAACTACGCTATTTATTTTCCTACCATTTACAAGTAAAACATGTTACACCCCTTTACAAACGTGTCCATTAATGTATGAGCACACAGGGCAATTTAATAAAATAATAAAAATAATTGACAGACTAGAAGCTTTTGGTCATCATAAAATATTTAATTCCTTCCTATACATTTTAATTTTAAAAGGGTTCACACTGTGCATTGTTTGCAATAATATGAATCAATCATTTGTTCAGCATTTTCACCATAATATTCTATTCCATCTGCTTATCCCCCAACCCCATGACATTTATCTGAATGAAGTGAAATTGATTTTTAGTGGCACCCAGTGCCTGCAGAAGATAATGCTGGGTATCTGCAACAGTATGCAGTAGAGACTAGGGACAGTCATTTCACATTGTGGTTTCTTAATGAACAAACAGTATGGAAAGCAGCGATAAACAAACTGATTAAAAAACATACTAAAATGTAACAAAAAAAGGAAAAAAAAAAAGCTAAAATCATGTTACAAACTAAAACTTGATGTCCCATCGCCCAAGAACAGTGATAACTACTGGAAGTTATAATTGCAGCTTTTTGGTAACTCTATGAACTAAATGATCAGTGAAGCATGGAGAGTTCTAATTATCAGCATGTCTGTTTTACCAGTGAAGCAGGAGAATGGCTTTTTTTCCCCAGCTTTGAAACATTAAGTTTGATCTTTGGGTTGTGTCTTTGTTCTTTGATCTCTCTCTCATTCGTCTGTCTCCCATACTTATATTGTTACTGTTGATATATTATTCTCAGTCCTAGGATAGTAGAATTAGTGGTAGTGTCATTTGTAGTTTTGATCGATGCTCTGAATCTTAAAGAGAGTCTGAGGTGACCCTATAAAAGCAGGGCTAAGGCAGATCTGTCAGGTTGCATAGAGTGGGTTGGTGGCAGCAGATGCAGTTTAGTGGTTAGGTCATCCTCAGATTGTCTCTTCTTTCCTTGGTAAGTTGATTTTTGCAGACAAGTAAATTCAGTTCCAACTGTTACACACTTTTTCCATTGCCTTGTGGACTCTAAAGAAAAATAGGAAATATGGTTATAGATATGTGACAAAGAATGTATCGCACTAATACCATTGCTAAGGTAAGGTAAATGTGTCCCATGTTGCACTGGAAGCTAAGGGTGCTGGGTATTGCCTGTTTGAGGGAAATTCGCTAAGGCAAGTGTATAAATGAAGAAAAGCAATGGTCTCTTTGAATACCATACTATGAACCCATGTTTACTTAGGGTAGGACTTCATGGTGCACGTGGACTCGATAAGTCGCAATGCGACTAAACGCATGTGACGTTTCGGATGTTTTACAGAAAACAGAAGTGAAGGAGAAATCGCAGGTAACAACTACCTGCGATTATATATACAAGAAATTGGGACTCAACCCCCAGTCCATGAGCCCAAATACTATAGTAATAGAAATAATTACATAAGAGAAATCAACAAATATAAAAAGGCAATATTTATTAAGCACCCCAATTAAAACAATTTACAAACAAGCAGTGCTGCATGTATCAAAGCTTCGCCCATCCACTGATTCAAGGAATAAGGTGTGTTGGAATTGGTATATGTGCACTTAATGAATCTCACTGCTTATGGGCAGAGCAATGGTTAAGCCTGCACAATAATGAAATATATTCGAGTGCTGGATTAATAAAATATGAGCAGGCAACCTAAGCAGATATTATAAAGTCTTTGAAGATCATAGGTCTGTGTAGCAATGGCAGAAATGAAAAAAAGGCTATATGGCACAGGTTAAATAGTGGATAACAGATAACACCATTATGTTCTACAGAGTTTATCTGCTGTGTAACCTGAGCCTTTTTTCCTTTGAATGGCTGTCCCCATTGCTACACAGCAGCTTATTTATATAAATTATAGTAGTGTTTCTGAAGCAAACACAGCAGTTTTACCAGTGCAGGGCAACTCTGCATTATAATTTTATTACTTTAAAACACTCATTTTTTTGATGTTACTGTTCCTTTAAGTTATGAGCCTTGTATATGCATCCTACATAACTTTACACAGACGATTACCTTTCTATGGGATATCCAGACTCACACAGATTGACCAGAGCATAGAGGTTTCTCAGAGCATATTCATACTGTAATGACACAAGCACAAAACAAATGGAGTTACATGACAGCATTAGGTTCAGATGTACATAATGATGCTCATGCTAAGACTGGAAGTAAAAACACTGCAAGCACCTCCGTGTGTTCTCTGATCTGTTCATTTGATAGATAGCAACAAGAAATAGAGAATTAAGGGGAAATATTTAACTGAAAAAACATACAAATAGGGGTAGTTTCAATCACCATGTTTTTTGGACTACAATGTTCCCAAAACAGCCTCCTGCCGCTGCCCTGTGAGTTTGTTCACTATTAAGGGGCAGATTTATCAAGGGTCGAATTTCAAGTTCATAGCTGTTTGCATGAACCTGAAATTCTTAAAAAAGAAGCAATTGAAATTTTTCAAAAAAGTTGAATTTTTCAAATTAGAGTGGATGGGATCGACCTGCAAACTCAAATTGAACTTGATTCGAGTTGTTTCACAAAAAAAAGAAATTAGATTTTCAGGATGTCTCCAAACAACTCCAAATTGATTCCAGGACGTCCCCCATAGGCTAAAACAGCAATTCGGCAGGTTTAAGGTGGCAATTAGTCGAATTAGAATTCTTAAAGGGCCAGTACATGATACATTTTGAAATTCAATTTTTTTTTAAAACCTCGAATCGAATTTTAACTATTCCCTATTAATTCCACTAAAATAAAATCGAGAATTCAAATTTTTAAATTTGAATTTTCACTTCGACTCTTGATAAATCAGTCCCTAAGTGTTGTTCATTTATGGTTAGGGTGAGCAGACCTTTTATTGAAGCACTTGCAAAAGTGGGACACATTTATGAACACCAGTCAAGTTTGCACCTGGGTAGTAACCCATACTAGCCAATTAGCAATTCTTCACCCAGCTACAGGTACAACAATTAAGCAAACATTTGAATGGTTGGTATGGGTTACAGCAGCGGTGAAATCTGCCCAGTGTTGATAAAAAGAGCCTAACTAACTTATCCTTTGTCCCAGTAAAGCAGATGTGCTACCTGCTGCAGAATACAATGCACATTCCAACATCATTTTGCAACAGAGGTGGGAAAAAAAATCTGACTCCCAAGATGGCAGTATGTAAGGTAACTATAGTAACCATGTATTTTCTCCAAAGATAAACCGCCATCTAACCTTTTCTTGAAGCTATCTAATGTATTTGCCAATAAAACCACTTTGGAGAGAGAGAATTCCACAATATCATCCCACTAATTGTAAGGGCTCTTACTCATGAGCGTTTTTACCTGCGCTCCCCTGCGTTCCGTTTCTCGGCGTTTAGCCGCAGGGGAGCGCAGGAATAGACGCATTTCATTATTTCAAATGGGGCTGTACTCAAACAGGCGCGTGTAGGCGCCGAACGCAGGTTGAGACGCAACATGCTGCATTTTTCCTGCATTCGGCGCCTGTTTGAGTACAGCCCCATTTGAAATAATGAAATGCGTCTATTCCTGCGCTCCCCTGCGGCTAAACGCCGAGAAACGGAACGCAGGGGAGCGCAGGTAAAAACGCTCATGAGTAAGAGCCCTAAAGATCCCTTTTCATGCCATGTACTAGTGATAGTTAACCACAAGGTGTATCTTATAATTTGCGAATTCCACTATTGCTTTAGTAGGTGCATCTCTTCATCCATTATGAATTCCTTACCAGAGGATTGTGCCAGTTAAAGCACTGTCTTTTGAAGTGTTCGGCTGCATCCCGATAACACTGCATGTCATTAATGATAACCTGGTCAGTCAGTATTTCTTCTGTGAGCTCATCCGATTCTGTCACCATGTTTACAATTTTCCTCATAGACTCTTTTATCAGTTGTTTTGCCTGAAATACAAAGAATATTGTGAATATATTGTGAAAGGGCACTAGCTGAGTAAAGTATATTATAGCACCTAGTATGCTAAGATAGAACAGTACTATACCAACTCCCCTTTCCCCGGACAATAAAAAAATGAAACACAAGCCTTTGGAAATGACTTGTTCTTACCTCTTGGTGTGCTTTGATCTCTCTCACAATAGCTCTGGCTTGCAGAATGTCATTTGTGGCCATCAGTTTTCTTTTTAGGATTGCTAGAGGTACATCAGGGCTGGGAGTCAAGTCCATATGTTTTACAGGCTCTAGATACACAGGTGTGGAAGTGATCTTTACATTGCCCTGGAACTGATTCACTTTCATCTGTGATATTGTCTGGGGGAGAGACAATATAACATCATGAGACACTTCTATGGTGTTTATTCACATTTATGTCTGGGAAGGTTATAGTTTGCAGAGCCCACCCATCTATGAAAACATAGCAGGGGGGTTATTTTAAAGGAGAACTTTACCCTAAAAATTCACATGGCTAAAAATGCCATTTTATATACTGAACCTATTGCATTAGCGTAAAGTTTCAGCTTCTCAATAGCAGCAATGATCCAGGACTTCAAACCTGCCACAGGGGGTCACCATCTTCAAGAGTGTCTGCAATTCAGGGGTAAGACTGTGCAGGGGGGGGGGGCAGTGGGAACTTATCACAGTGAGGGGGATAAATTCTCCTTTAAGGGTTATCGCAAATTATCAAGCAGAAAATGAGGTTGGCCTGTATTATAAGCTTATGCTACAAGGTTGATTATTAAATTCTGATGCTAGTTGCAGTGGTTTCTGTGCTCCCATGTTGTAATTACCTGTATTAATTACTAATCAGCCTTATATTGTGACATTTATATTATGTGTCATGTATATTTTGAGTCGGTCCCTAAGCTCAGTAAGTGACAGCAGCAAAGAGCAAGTGCAGTCGATCATCAGAAAAGAAGATGGTGAGCTACTGGGGTATCTTTGGAAGCACAGAGCTTCCCTGCTAAATGGCTGTGGTTGCCTTCGGCTGGTACAGAAGCCAAAACATAATGTACAGCAATTCTAGCCTATATTGTAGTTAAGCTTTAGTTCTCTTTTTAAGCTTTAGTTCTCTTTTAAAGGTTGAAAGGGTGAAAACTGGAGCATGTACAGCAAGAGCAACCTGGCCAGTGTGCATGCTCCAATAGTAAACTTGTTTGGAGGGAGAACAAGCAATGACAAACCGGGGCTTACATTTTTCTACATTTATTTTTAGGATTTTTAGAACAACAGGCAGTTCAGATTTCACACTACACTGCCTGTAAGGAGGTGGGGGGATTACAAGGCTCTCCTTCCCCCTTTACTTGAACAGCAGTTTGCATTTTTAAATATGTTGGTTTCACTTTAACTATCTGCATTATTATGATTTTGCATAATAGCTTTACAACAAAAATCCAGGTGACATTTTTATTCCATACAAAAGTTAGAAAATAACCAAAATGGATATTTATTTCCCCAAGAATAGTTCTGCCTCCTAAAGAACAGCAAATTATTTGTAGCATCCCAAACAGAAATTTGCATTCAACAAAAGAATTGCATTGCAACCAAAAAAATTGTTAAATTCAGATGTAAAGTGCTTTAAGGGAATCTGTCTGTCTAACTTAAATTTATGAACCGCAAACAATGGCAAAACCAAAGGAGATAGTTATCCTTCCAAGTGAAATAAGCTGTAAGAATACACAATCTAGTTATGCAAGTACAAATATGGCATTTTAATGAAATGGATGTTATTACAAGGTCCTAGATAGTGTATTTCCGAAGACAGACAAAAGAGAGAATGTACAGAAGAGAACTCACCCTGTTTCCATACTGCATGACATGGCTAGTGTTCGTGTGCTGCTTCACCAGAACAAACTGTTTGTGTAGTGTTTCTTTGGCCAAGTCCTCCTGCAAATAAAGCAGATGACTGGGTTACCTAAACAATGCAATAAACCTAATGCAATATTTTAGATCCAAAATTGGTTTAGTTGTTTATGCGTAAAACATGCTGAACATAGCCGTCAAACTAAATACAGCGAATGCCCAGAGATAGGCAGCCTGTTTCTCTACAGTTGTGGCTTACTAACACAACCTGCCAAATTACTATTTTTTGTCCAAGAAACTCCCAGCACTGTAAACTGGGCATATTCAACAGTCAGTGTGCACCAAATCCAAGAGTCATTCTTGCTATCACACGTATTCTGGTTCTTTTGGTGGTAGAGATAGAGATCACATACAATATTTTTGACTGGGGCGCTTACCCCATTTATATTGCTAGTGAAACTACTACGATCAATGTTTTTGGGTTGAGGGGGGCACTCTCTTTGTCAGCAGCACAAAACAACTTCTCTGGGTCAAGCCCTATCCTCTATACAAGTTCAGTGCCACAGGCTGAAAATGGAAGTTCGTTTGCATAAGAAAATAGGAAACACAAGGGCTTATTTACATTGCCCTATGCAGTATTCAAAGTGCAATCTGCGCTGTTTGGGGTACAGAGACCTGTGGCTTCCTTCCCTTATACAGTTCTGACTGCGTTACTCAGCACATTGTAGAGCACAGCAGGTAGGGGGTGCAATTGCTTCCCAAATGAGCACTGTGTGTGTGCGCTCATAAATGACCCTCATCTAAACTCACCATATCAGAGTCTTCCATCCAGCTAACACTGTATAGATCTCCCAGGTAAGTGTCACGTTTGTCGTCATAGTAACAAGCATAGGAGGACTCCTGGGGGTTGGCAGCTGTGGTTGCGTATACTGTATGAATAGAACCAGAGGTCAAAGTTCTCCAATTAACAAATAGCAACAGGTATAGGCTTATTGAGAACACACACCCTCCTGCATAACAGTGTAAAATGCTCAGAGTGCTCCTCATGCTGATATGAAGGTGTAGTTGTAGCCCCCCTACTGCTCTGGCAAATGCTTATTTTACTGAAGCAAGAAACATCTCCTGATGCTTTCTTGCTCAGTTCTATTAATCAATGTGTGTGGAGAGAGAGAACAAAGCAGTGAATCATCTGCTACAGTAAAATCAGCTTTTGCCCGGATGAAACTCTGGTTACACCTTCATTGCAAATATTCTAATATAATGGCATTAAAAAAAATCAATTGCAAAAGATATGAGGTATAAGTCTCCTTTAATATGTGTAACAGGAGAAAGCTAGCACTTCTCCCCTTACTTATACTAAATCATTAGGAAATTATTATAAAAAATTTCCCTTCACATCTCCATAAAAGGAATTTCCTTACCATTTCCGTGCCATCTCACCTAGAAGCATGTTCATATTGTGCCCCAATACTGATACCCAGCAATTGCTTTAATATCTTATCTGGAAGGTTAATATGCCCCTACATACATCACAGACAACTGAGCAAAAATCTCTGGGGTTTCCGGTCTAATATAATCTGTAACCCGTGAGCAACAATTCCAAGGCAGACTTGTTGGACAGTATTTATAGCAGAGTGTGGATAGTCATTTATCATTTCAATTATTATTTACTTTGTTGACTGGCAAAAAGTCTTGTAGTCAAGTCACCTATAGTGCCAGGAGCAAGGCTCATTATAGTCTGCTCAACCCTAACAGAGATAATTCCCCTGCTCACAGGGGTAGATGAGGTCTTGCAATCATGTTTCTTTAAATACTTTATCAGCAAAAGGGTATCAATATTTTTCCCCGAAAACTGGTGAGATGAAACTCAGTGTTAATAAAGCAGAACAGTCTCTTTCACAACAGAGACAGGTGGGTTCATGACTAATAAACAAATCATTTAACCACTGACTATCACAAGCTGAATCTCTGCAGACAGTAGCATTATTTATCTGTCTTATGACATAGGCTTTGTTTCATTTCTGCATTTTCTCTTAGTTTTACAGCTGGAGTTAACATTTCACATGTATTTTTTTTTCTCTCTATGTACTTTCCAGGAGGTACTTATTATAAAGTTCCAGGAATAAAGTCCCATCTGCTTACTGTAAGAGTTCCTCACTTACCATTAATATTATTGGGCAGGTGGTTCATCATGGAGCCAGACTCACAGGCCTCAATGTAAAACACCATCTGAAGCAAGAAGCAAATAAAACGAATACAACAGATCACTTTATTAATCATTCTGTTTCTGCCTCATTAGCACAGCCCTACAGCACTTGCCCCAGTATCAGGCTACTCTAAGATATTTATTATCATGGCAAACCCTGGTCTTTTACGAGTACTGTCTGAGAGGCATTGGCACTCTCCTATCAAAAGCTACCAGTTTCTGCTTTCCATTTTCCTGTGTCTTCATATTCATAATGACACAAGAAATGCCGGGGAAGCTCCTTGTGTTGATTTGACCTGTTGTGTTGGTTTTGTGCATTCCAAGTACTTACATGATAGCCAACTGGAAAATATATGCACCGAACAGGTGGTGCTATCCCACCAGGGTCTATCTTTCCAAAATCAGTCATGGGTGGGGGCGGGGGCAGGGGGGGGCTGGTCAAATGATGCACACTTGAATTAGAAATCAACCAATTGTTACAAAATCTGTATTATTTGGCCTGAACTAAATATGTATTTCTCTAGTATAATATATGTGTAATTATAGGTTAAAAAATTCTTATTAAAAGCAGCTTTATCGGATTCCGTGGACCGAAAATGATTTAAAAATAAATATCTCTATTTATGAACACTATCAAATTTTACATAAGTGTTTTATAAAGTCTTTGTAGCTGGTCTAAATTCAATCAGTCAAAACTTTTTGAAGTTCGTTACCTTTTTGTACTTCTTGTTCTCATACATATGCTGTATGGTCTTATTCAGTTCCATGACATGCAGCTGTAAGTAAGGACAGAAATCCATTAGAGACGCAGAAACAGTAGGGCCACACTTTCAAAAAGTGTTTGGAACATTTCATTCTTCTACGAGAGCTTGATGAATATATATTCTGTATTTTTTTAAAAAGATTGCAACACCTTTTGTATATACAAATAGACACACAGACACAGTGTTCTTCAAGCCAGGAAAACCCAAGATACGTATAATAACTTGTTTTCTAGAAAAACACGCCCTTCCTAGATTGTAGAGTCAGTGTCTGTGTCATATGAGCCTGAACGGTATAGAAACAAGCATAGGTGAAATCAGGAAGCTCAGATTTGAGTATTAAACACATTATTACACATAACAGAAAAACATTACTTATGCTCTGCTTTTACCAGCAACTTTTTTATGAACAAAATACGTTTACGATAGGTTATGGCTCTCCAGCTATTAAGCAACTTTAACACTATAGAGAAAGCCATTTTGGACACTTGTATTACTTTCTTATGCACCCAACAGTAAGGGAAAAAGATTCCAGTGGGGCACTAGCAGTTGATGTGAGTACTGCAAGTACAAATACTAAAAGTGGTAGAGGGTGGCCCAGAAATATTTTTGCCAGGGGGCCTTGGGAAGAGAAATTGTGCCCCTGTATATGTCAAAATCATTTTTATGCATGCTTGATTTAGTAATTTCTGTAAAATCCCCAATAGAAATAAAATAACCCAGCCAGAGTAACCTTAAAGGGATACTGTCATGGGAAAAAAAATTTTTTTCAAAATGAATCAGTTAATAGTGCTGCTCCAGCAGAATTCTGCACTGAAATCCATTTCTCAAAAGAGCAAACAGATTTTTTTATATTCAATTTTGAAATCTGACATGGGGCTAGACATTTTGTCAATTTCCCAGCTGCCCCATGTCATGTGACTTGTGCCTGCACTTCAGGAGAGAAATGGTTTTTGGCAGGCTGCTGTTTTTCCTTCTCAATGTAACTGAATGTGTCCCAGTGGGACATGGGTTTTTACTATTGAGTGTTGTTCTTAGATCTACCAGGCAGCTGTTATCTTGTGTTAGGGAGCTGCTATCTGGTTACCTTCCCATTGTTCTGTTATTAGGCTGCTGGGGGGGGAAAGGGAGGGGGTGATATCACTCCAACTTGCAGTACAGCAGTAAAGAGTGATTGAAGTTTATCAGAGCACAAGTCACATGACTTGGGGCAGCTGGGAAATTGACAAAATGTCTAGCCCCATGTCAGATTTCAAAATTGAATATAAAAAAATCTGTTTGCTCTTTTGAGAAATGGATTTCAGTGCAGAATTCTGCTGGAGCAGCACTATTAACTGATTCATTTTGAAAAAATTTTTTTTTCCCATGACAGTATCCCTTTAAGGCTAGAGGGGTTATACTTACATCATCACTAGGAAAGGCCAGCATGCCTGGTGCTCCGTGGTCTGTAAAGTATACAAACACGTGATCATTGGGGCCACTGAAAGAAGACAAATGGAAATGTCCATCAACAAAAATACATTTACTGTGGTTTACAATGCAGGTGGTTTATATGCACCAAATCATATTGCCACCAGACACACGCACACATAAAGTTTCCCTACTGAGAAAGCAAACTACAAAACAATTAACACCTACACACTGGCAGAAAATTGGAAGCCACAACTCCCCATTTGAGTTTCCATATGAATAATCATAGGAACTAACCTGCGGATTACTTTCCCCGATCCTTTCCCCTTGACGGCTTCAGAATCACCACTCAGAACAGCCAGAAAATTTTTAGGGTTGACATCCTAGGGCCAAAATAAACAATGAAAAAAGATTGGCTTAGGAAAAGCACAAGATAGTTAGAATAGAAAAGAGAGACCATTTGTTTAAAGGAACAGTAACACCAAATGAATGAAAAGTTGCTAAATTAACAGATACAAGTTTTAAATGTAAAAAAATATATTTTGACCTTTTTGAAGTTACTAGTGTTTATACAAATATACATGCAAATAAGATTTCATTACAGAATATTACTCATGATATCACCAGTGATGAAAGAATGCTCCAGAAAAGCACACAATTGGTTCTAATCTTACACTGTCCTACCTTTACCTGATAACATGATTCAGTTCTATTTATACAAACCCATATTTAATACTGTCCCATACCTTCTGTTACTGAGAGTTTTTCAAGTACATAAGAATTGAAGCTTATTATTAAGCACTTATAACGATTTCAAATAGCTATACGGGTATGGGATCCTTTATCTGGAAACCCACTATGCAGAAATCGCCAAATTATGGGAAGGCCATCTACCATAGACTCCATTTTAATCAAATAATTCATTTTTTTTAAAATGGTTTTGTTTCTCTCTTAATAATACACCAGTACCTTGTACTTGATCCCAACTATGATATAATTAATCCTTATTGCAAGCAAATCTAGCCTATTGGATTTATTTAATGTTTTAATTATTTTTTAGTAGACTTAAGGTATGGAGATCCAAATTACGGAAAGACCCATTATCCGGAAAACCCCAGGTCCCAAGCATTCTGGATAACAGGTCCCATAGTTGTACAAAATCTCTGCATTCATCTTAAAAGAAGATGTTGCAACTTTTATAGGGACACATCATCAAACAGGAAACAGAATGCAGTATGCAGAGATCAGAAGGCAACATTTGATTTTTTTACATTTTTAGAAAGTTACAGTCACTTTTGTGTTTGCATACTCATGTGATAGTAACTTATTCCTTTCCGTTAAGAAGCAGCTGTGCTGTCATGCTTTTGGTCTAAGACTCTAGTCCTATATCACTGCAGCATTCAGACACCATGTCCACTTAAATGAATAGTGATCAAAATAGGAAAGCTTAATGCAAAGGAAATAACTTAAAAATTTGTAAACTGATAGAAATTATAAGTGTGAACTAATTAGTTGGATATAGTTAAGACTTACATCTCCAATATAATCCTTCAGGACTCCAGCATAAACGTCAGTACCATTGGGCCTGTTGATAATGACTCCTTTGGTAGGATTTCTGAAGGTAAGAAGAATAGGTGTTATAGAGGGAATCTACTGACATCATTGTTTTATCTGCAAATCTATACAAGGATATTTCTTTTGTCCCCCCACCCCCACCAAGGCACTCTCATCTCACCTTGCACACAACTAAAAGTGATTAATACAGGTACAAAGTCCAAAAAGCACATGACACAGAAAGGTTGGGCATTAATTTGCACTAGGCAGCACTTTTACAAAATAATAGACTTGCACTGCTGGCCGCTACCTCCCAGTAAATAATGTATATGTCAACTTCACAGAGTCTGCAAATCTATTCTTGCCCATGTAGTATTGTTGCCTCAGCCATTGATACTTACTCATCATTATTGGCAATATCATCATACATCATGACGACAATCTGCTCATCAGGGATGCCATTCTTCTTGACTATTTGATAGGCATGGCACACATCTGCCTGAGAATGAAAGATACTATTAGCTTGCAGACATTTCCAGTAGATACATTAATATCAGCTGATATATTTACTACAAGATCTGGGTGAGTGTTGGTTTGTGATGGATGCAGGAGAAACATTAGTAAACACTAGTAATTCTACATAGACCATCTCAGTGTATCTAAATTTGCTGATGTTGTAGTTAAGAAAGAGAACTACAAGAATCACAAGATATTTCCCATGCGACACACATCGTCCAAAATCATCTGAATTATTTCTGATGCTCTAAGCACTTCCTGCAAGGCTTGAAATGACTCAAATAAGTCAGGGATATGACCACATCCTACTAAAGCACAACCAGCTTGTCTTTAGTTTCTGGGCCAAACCCATAAAAAAGGGGAAAAGACACTTAAAAATACCACAGGTTGATCAATTGTTCAGACAGCATGTGACTATTATCTTATCCTTCATGGCTGAATTCTCACTGTGACATTGTCCAAATCTATTATAATATCTTGGCTGCTTACTGGATGTGCTCCCTTTAAAGGAAAACTATACCCCCCGAACAATGTAGGTCTCTATTAAAAGATACTGTGTAAAACAGCTCATATGTAAAACCCTGCTTCATGTAAATGAACCATTAAAATAATAATATACTTTTTTAGTAGTATGTGCCATTGGGTAATCATAAATAGAAAATTGCCATTTTAAAAAATAAGGGCCGCCCCCTGAGATCGTAAGATTCATTGTACACACATACAAACCACATGTAAGGTCACATGAGCCAATTAACAGACAGAGTTCTGCCTTTTGCTTCCTCACTTCTTCCTGTTACAGTTAGTGTTGTAGTATTTCTGGTCAGGTGATCTCTGAGGCAGCACAGATAGAGTCACGAAATGGAGGTTCAAGGCAAGAGATGTAAAAGGGCAATATTTATGTAAATATATATTCCAGTTTGGTACGATTCTTTAATATGTCATTCAATTTGATACAAACTATCTGTTGCTTAAGTATTCATTTTGGGGGTATAGTTTTCCTTTAACTACCATTCAGCATTCCAGTGTCACAGGCTACCGGTAGTGAGAAATGCACAAAATTCTAGGACATAAAATTCTATCCATACTATAAGAATAATTAAACTTAATAAATGCATTTTCTTCATGCAGAGAGAAGAATACACAGACCGGTAAGTCATGTTGGATCTTACTAGCAGGCAAATTCCACATTTGCTAAGTGACACTTCTGAGAGCCTCTCTTCAGGATCTGAATTACAAAATCTTCTGGCTGATCAAACACATTGTGACATTTAAATGATTATAAGTAAAAAGCCAGTAAAAGCACTTCACTTTGGCATGAAAGGCCTCTTATGGTTCAGCTTAATTACTCTTTGAGCTCTAATATACCACACTATGCTCCAGTAATCAGACAAAGCCACAGAATCAGTGCCACGTCAGCACTAAATTTACCAACGCTGCCACTTTGTGGCATAAATAAAGTGGCTATTTGTGGTAAAAAAAAATACATGGAATACATGTACTTACTGTAATCATGATAGATATTTCCCACTGCAGTCCCTACTATTGTACATTACTTAAGAACATGTTGTCTGTACATGTGTTAATAATAATAATGATAATAATATGGACTGTTTTGTATGATATATTTTTAGAGAGATCTGAAATGTCGATGGCTTTAGTATATTTTTGTAGCTGTATGCACAAAATGTCTCAATGTCTTAAATATATTGATAATGGGTTGAGTGCAGAGGACTCTTGTATTTGTCTATATGTATTTTGTGGTCACAACCTCATTGCCCCTCCGCCTAATGGTTTTTAAAAATTAGTGGTGAGCACAACTTTCCCTTGTTTGTTATAGTTATACAGGAGCAGTGACCAGTTCCATGTTGTATCTCCCACTCTTCCCAGCTATAATCAGGTGATCCCACTGGTGTCTAATAAAAGGGCAGCCAAGTTTGGGAGTTTAACTTTGAAAGCAGCTAGTAAGTTGCAGGTAAAACTTAGTCCCTTTGTAAAATGTATAATGAAGCAATAAAAATGTATAATGAAGCAATAGCATTCTTAATGAATCAGATGAGTGCAGATGACCTCTTGTAATTGTCCATGGCTATAGTTTCCATTTTACAGGAAAAATATCTAGGCAGGGCCATTTTTAACTCAAATGTTACTTCATGTTGTGTGATAAAGCAAAATATAATTCCTTTTAATGTCTCTTTTTCCACAGCTTGCATGAGAGTGCATTTTCTGATAAGTAAAGACAGCTTTTATCTTGGGGGCCCAGAGAACCAACTTATAGAGAACTGTTGAAGTTGCTTCCCTAATTTTACTGTTTACACAAAATAATTTCTATTGCCTCAAGTAAACTGGTAATACTGTAATGTCATAGGTAAGGATAATGAAGATCCCACAGAAAGACCTGAGGGTCAGTTTAGTGAATGCTTATTCCTTGTACTAGATACGCCTCCCAAATACAATATGGTGACTGTTACAATGGCATTTCTGCATATCTGTAACCTGACCATAAGCTAACTCAATATCTATGGTTTTCTGCAATTGATAGCCCGTGTGAAACCATGAATAAACCTACGTATAATGAATTTAATATTACCTGATGTCGGTAGTTGTACCAGCCATTGGAACCTGCAACAAGGACCACCCAGTGCTTTCCTGTATCCTCTGGGTTGCTGAATGGCACAGATGAGGCTCCTAAAACGAAGCTTACCAGTGCTGCCAGATGTAGAAACATTTTTTTATCTATCCCAGCAACCTGTAAAAAGAAAGACAAGAGTTAGAAGTAGAATGGTGGCTCAGTAGTAATTACTGCCGCATTGCAGTACTGGGATTCTAAATTCAATTCCAACCATAACATTATCTGCAAGGAATTGTAAGTTTGTTTGTGCATCAATTTATGCTGGGTATGCTAGTGTCCTCCCAGACTCCAAAACCAATAAGGTTAAGTTAATTAGCTCATAAGGACGTGTAATGTGACATGTAATAGGGGCTCTAGATTGCACCATATAGGTTCTATATAAATAAAATAATTAAGTAGTAATAATTGTGAATTTAGGGACCTTTATGTAATGGTTGTAGCATTCTCAGTTCTAGGATATTTTCAAATTACTCTTGTGAATAATACATGCAGTCTAAACACATGGGGAATTGCTACTTTAGCATTTACAGTGAAGCCATGCAGTGTAAAGTAATGTAATGGCTTGTAACCAAGAACATTTACTGACGTTCTGAAAATGCTATTTTCATGCTTGCACTATTTCCTAAAAAATGAATAACTTCCCCATCTTCTTTCTGACAAAAATAAGCCACAATACTCTCACACTTTTACAGGGTTCTTACACACTAATATTCCCCTGTGATGGATCTTTTAAGCTTTCCAGTCCACATTGGGTTTGTACTCACTGTGCTTCCCTGCGGCACAGTGAGTCCAAACTGATAAAAAAAAGGCTGAGCTGCGTTAACTTATGTGTTACAGTATTGGAAGTAAATGATTTACCAAGTGAGGTAGGGATATTATTACTTGTAACACCTGACTGGTCAGTGATAAGTGGAATAAGCTGGTATCCTTTCAAATATATAATCAGTGTCACGACTTCAACATAGCTTTCTAATATATTTGGTATTAACCTTATTATATCAGAACTGTACAGTAAAAACCAAGATAAGAATAAGAACTCAGTTATTATATTGTAAAAGCAATTTCTATTTTTGGTTTCTTCTAGAATGAAGGCCAGATTTTAAGGGGCAACAGCCAATGGCACAACATACAGAGAAGTCCCACAAATCAGTAGTTTTTGGTAGGAAGAGTGGGGGCTAGTAGGTAATAGGGCAAGATAGTGACAATAGAGCAGGAGAGTGACATTTTAACACTTTTGTGTCACTGTTTGCAGCCCTTTAGTTGCAGTTGAAATACAAAATGAACCATTTATCATAAGCCTTGCTATCGTTTAACAATAGTATAAGGACAACAGGTTATTTGTTCTATTTAGCTTAAAGATCACCATGAACTCCAGTATAGTTAGGACACACCCTCAATTCTAGCACAGATCTCTGAGCTACTCCCATGACATGACTTGATAGGCCAGTGTCATGTCTTACAAAACCTTAGAATTTTAAAGTTTAGACGTTTTTATTCAAGCCCATGGGCAGGTGTCAGTTCAGAGGATGTCAGGTCTAACTTTTGGTTAATGTGAGACTTCCATAAACACATTTCAGCCTTCCCATTCTCTTACAAAAGTGCTGGATTGCTTGTTCTTGTAAACAGATGACACAGCAGGAAATGATTTCCTTAATTCTCTGTAGCACATGACACGGGAAACTACTGATCAGATAGCAATAGGTTTTTCCTCATTCCAGTTCTAACACCCACATGCCTATGCACTGCTACATGTACCAATATTATGCATATGATAACATAACAATACAGGTATGGGACCTGTTATCCAGAATGCTCAGGGCCTGGGGTTTTCCAGATAACAGATCTTTCTGTAATTTGGATCTTCATACCTTACTAGAAAATCATGTAAAAATTAAATAAGCCCAATAGGCTGGTTTTGGTTCCAATAAGAATTAATAACATCTAAGTTTGGATCAAGAACAAGGTACTGTTTTATTATTACGTAGAAAAAATGAATCATTTTTAAAATTTGGATTATTTGAATAAAATGGAGTCTATGGGAGATGGCCTTTCCATAATTCTGAACTTTCTGGATAATGGGTTTCTGAATAACGGATACCATACCTGTAATACGAAGCTGGCAGAATATATTAAGTAACTTGTAATGGTTCAGAAGTGATCTGAAACCCCCCCCCCCCCATCCACCTGAACCGTAGCTCCAATTGCGTAGCATTCACCACACCCTGAAAATCCACCGGTAACACAGGGAAATGTAACCATAGTAGCAGTGCTTTATAAATAAAACTGGGTACATTTGCTCAAAGGCAAATGTTTTGTACACCGTGTGTTGCAACACAATTACTGGAGAAGATATGTATTTCTGTGCAGTAAGGAAGCATAATAGCAGTGACTACAGCTGACTCTCCCCTGGTATAGATGGAAGTTTACTGGGTCATGATGGTATAAGGACTTTTATTTCACATTCCAGAACCACAGGAACCAGTTTTTAAATGGTGTGCAATATCCAGCCATAAACAATGGACGGCTTTAGTGCACTAAACCAACCAATCAGTCCTACTGTGGTACTATGCTACCATCTAGTTCTGGTTTGGTCTCTGACCCCATACTGGAATCATGATGTGGATCTAAGTTATCTGTTTAGGCAAGTTAACTGTGGTGTGACAGCAATCAGCATCATCATCAAAAATACTTGTCAGGGAGCCCCCTAAACAAACTCCATGGAATTACAGACCCATATTTCTGGCTAGCTTTAGGGAAAAGATGCCAGTCAGTAGAACTGGATCGCTCACATTTAGGGTTGCCACCTTGCCGGTAAAAATGATGGTTGATCCCAATGTTATTAAAGGAATAGTTCAGTGTGAAAATAAAAACTGGATAAATAGATAGGATGTGCAAAATAAAAAATGTTTCTAATATAGTTAGTTTGCCAAAATATAATATATAAAGGCTGGAGTGAACAGATGTCTAATAAAACAGCCAGAATCCAACTTCCTGCTTTTCAGCTCTATAACTCTGAGTTAGTCAGCGACTTGAAGGGGGGCCACATGGTACATTTCTGTTCAGTGAGTTTGTAATTGATCCTCAGCATTCAGCTCAGATTCAAAAGCAACAGATATGACCCATGTGCCCCCCCCCCTCAAGTCTCTGATTGGTTACTGCCTGGTAGCCAGGGTAACCAGTCAGTGTAAACCAAGAGAGCTGAAAAGCAGGAAGTAGTGTTCTGACTGACATGTTATACTTCAAATCACTCCAGCCTTTATACATTACATTTTTGGCTAACTAACTATATTAGAAACATTTTTTATTTTGCACAGCCTATCTATTTAACCAGTTTTTATTTTTACACTGAACAATTCCTTTAATAGAGAAAGAAGATAAATAAATAGGAAGGCCGGTATTTTTTTCCAAAAAAGGTGGCAACCCTACTCACATCCATCTCTACACTGAGACACAAGGGCTTGATTAAGTTGGACTTCACCTCCTGAGCACACAGGCATTACATACTGTAACAGATACACTTGACCTTTAAACAGAGATGTATTGCTTTAAAGATTAGGTAATACTGAAACAGTTTGCAAAGATATTGTATAGATTATATGTCACATGGACACTGAGGTTGGCTTTGGATGCAGGAAATATTTGTATCATTTTGCTACTAGCTCTTGGGAAGTTTGTCAGTGATCTGGTTTCTGTCCGAGTTTTATGACTGGGAGTGGAACTCATAGCTCACCATACACTGTATACTGTAATTGGTTACAGCAGATGGGGTAAGGGGAAGACTCACCTATTCTGACAACTAGGGGTTTTGTGTAACACACCTTTAGCCTGCAAATTGTTCAACAGGCTCACAGTTTCAGCTGAGAGACCTGACAAACCAATGACCTGGTCCAACCAGACACCATGAAACACCACAGTCCTTAACCAGTGCATCTCTTTGCTAACCAGCTTGGCACATGTCAGTGCAGGTATGGAATCCGTTATGCAGAAACCAGTTATCCAGAAAGCTCAGAATTACAGAAAGGCTGTCTCCCATAGACTACACTTTACCTAAGTAATCCAATTTTTTTTAATTATTTCCTTTGTCTCTGTAATAATAAGACAGTAGCTTGTACTTGATCCAAACTAAGATATAATTAAACCTTATTTAAAGCAAAACCAGCCTATTGGGTTTAATGTTTACATAATTTTCTGGCAGACTTAAGGTATGAAGATCCAAATTACGGAAAGATCTGCATAACAGGTCCCATACCTGTATTATATCCAATTAATAGGCTTGGATATTCTGCAGTTGTATAATGTGGCCAACCATACAGATGAATATAAACCTCTACTGATCTAGCTCACTGAACAACTAATCGCTCCAATAGGAATGTGTGGGTGCGTATGTGGCTCTATCAGTTCTAAGGTACCACATCCCTGTAAGGCTCATCAACAAATGTAGGTTTCCCACTTTATCTGATCAACCAGCATTTTCACCAGAATAGACAATTTGAGCTATAGATAAAATAATTAAAACAATTTGCTGCATATAAGTGGGGAGCAGGAGGTGCAATTGCACCTGGGCCCAGCGCCACTTAGTTACATTACTGATATGTTATACTTTTAAGTGTATAATTGTGGAAATCTGCAAGATTTCAAGGCTACTTAAATCTCCATGAAATATTGTATTGCTCCAAAATACAAATATGTTCTAGTTTACATAGACAATGTTAATAATACTGGCTTTTTATTGACTTTATGACTTGGATTACAAAGACTTGGATTACAAAGATATGTGAGAAGCGGTATGATTTAATTTAAGAGGATGCTACTTTCTATGGCACAGTTTATGCCTGAAGATTTAGTTGTGTATCCCTGTTGGCTCTAAGTTACTTTGATCTTTCTGGTGAGTATTATTTTCTGCAGTATGTGTTTATAGTACAAAAATATAATATACTTATATAAATACTTTCAATTTTTAAGACACTTTAAGACATTTTTAAGACACATAATGTGCTAATAATTGATATTTCCCTGGATCCAATTTACAGCTACAAATACAGATAAACTAAATTAAAATGGGTCCTCTCCCCAAAGACTGTTTTTGCATAGTGAATGAATGTATATTAGGAATTTCTTTTTAGTAAGCAAAATAAAACTGTATATTGGAGCAGTCCCAAGCTTTCTGGTCATTTTCCAGGAAAAGGTTTAGAAACAAAACTCTTGAAATTCCAGGGAGTGCTCACCATAGACCAAACTGGGAATCAGCACAAGCAGCCCCCACATTTTTGGCCAGTTCCAGGCAAGCAATGCAATGGCTAGTAGCTGCAATTTTTCCAGCACATAAGCTGCCCTTGGGAAGTATGAGGATGACTGAGCCCTGACTGTGATGCTCAAAGTAAACCCCTAATGCTGCAGCCATGGGATTTACAGAAATACACAGAAATGTTGTTATTATACCAGGTAAAGCAATGACATAAACTGTTCCCTGCTTTGTAATCTCACAGACATCGACTGGCAAATAAATATCTCGCACAAACCCGGAGACAGAGAGACACAGACATGCATATGAACTACAAAGCCCATGATTCTCAGCGAGGACACTAAGTGACTAATAGAACAGAGCTAGAGGCCCAAGCCGGGTGTCACTGGAAGGACAGCTCTGGCACACGGGTAACAAAAACATCTGCAGCTGCAGTAACACTGATCCTTGGCAAGAACATTATAATTACTGTATTCACTAAACTAATCCCCTGGCTGGCAGCTATAGAGATCTCCCTGTACTGTAATACACTTGTGTGAATATCATAAATAAACTTGACCCGAAGAGAAGTCACGTTCATTGCTATTATCATATCAGTCGGGAGTTCCAGACATATTACCTGATAGCAATCTGAGGTTTTGTATCTCCCCGATCTCTCAACCCAGATAACAAAGGGATTTCCGACCACAGAACCAGTGCCTTACTGGCAGCAACTCACTGAGCCCTCTTACCAGGCTTTTGGTATTTTACAGCACAGGGCGTGATAGCAAGTGACTGACAGCTCAGCCAACCAATCACTCGCACCCAATAACAGAACCGCAGTCTGGCTCGTGATTCTGACTCATCACATGATGGACTGTTTTTCAGGCAATCTTACTGGACAGGTTGGTTGCAGCTTTTGTCACATGTTCATATTTTGTGACTGTCAGCGGGTTAATTTGTGTATAAACACATCATGAGCGGGTATGATCCCTGTATCATCTGCTTTTGATGAAGTGTGGGCAAACTGGGCATAAAGGGGTTTCTACTTTACTTGGTGCAATGCCATGATAAAGTGTTCTATGGGGTGCTAAACTGTAACACTCCTTCAGATAGTAAATGTCCAATGTAAACTACTTACAGGGATTAACATATTGGACACCAAATTATTTCAGCACAAAAAAAGAGATTGTTCAATCAAAGAATTGGCCCTTTAGTGGTGTATCTCAATACTCATTACTCATTTGTGTAATGTTTAACATTGCTTTTAGGGATACCTCCCATTTTCACGGGACAGTCCTGATTTTGATTTTGACCCGCAGTCCCTACTTTCTCTTTGATTTCTTGCATTGAACAGCCAGAAAAAGATACAAAGTTTCTAAAACTGAGACTTTTGGCAGAGAGCCCAAAATGGCAGGTGCACTTAGATGCATTTGTTACAATAAAAGATAAGCAAAGAAACAATTGTAACAATGTAAGGTCAGCAAAGAAACAATTGTTACAATTTAAGATAAGCAGGTCTCTTAGGGAAACTGTGACTTGCAGCTTAACAGACAATTCACCTTCATTAGCAAAACTAATAACACATAAGACCTGACCCTAAACCCACAGACATGTTCAAACTTTCTATAACCTGCCAAAGTTTGTAAAATGGATGTGGCCATAAAATGGGCATAGTCCAAACATTTTTCACGGCAAATATTTTTGTCCCTCTTTCTGTTTTACAAATGTTGGGAGGTATAGGCTTGTGTATTGTTTCTTACGTTTGGCTCCCATTGTTCCAGGTAGAGACAACATAGATCTCTTCAGGATTGCGGCACGGTTACCTGAGGCAGCAGGGAACAAGAGCATGTGTCTTAGCAGCAATAAGACCAAAATAATTTATGCAGAATAGCTTCCAAATTCAGTCAAGATGCCTGTACATCCCTCCTGTAACATCATATGGGATGGGAGTGTGGCAGGGCATAGCTTCTAACCCAGGCTTTCCCCTGGACATCACTGGTGACCCACAATTTTACATGTGTGGCAGGTTACCAATGATTTTGTATATGTAACAGATCCCCTGATCCTCCCAGCTTTGCCCATACAGTCTGTCTGAGGGCACAAGAAGCTCTGTAACTTCTTGTGTTCAGTTTGTATATGTATATGCTGAGAACTCTTGCCTTATTTATTACTTTGTACTTTGGAGCACAAAGCACCTACGTAACCTTTTTGGGATTTACTTTCCTTACAGAGAAACCATGTTACCACTCCTAGCTGCTGTAGCCAGCACTCAAATGGTTAATCCTAAGGCAACTTGCAATTGGTCTTCATTATTTTTGGTTCTTTGAATATTTAACATTTTTGATCTGCAACTCAAGTGGTTGCTATGGGTTAATTAACTCCCTTGGCAACCAAGGCAAGAAAAATAAGCAATAAGAAATATGAATTGCAATAAAATTGAAGCCTCACACTCCGTATCAGTATGAGCATGAGTATGATGCCAGGTTCAGTGACCCCCCCCAACAACTGTACAGCATTTATAATCTTAGATGGAAAAATATAATTGTTATAATTATAAGCTATCATTTGAATAAAAGCTTGTATACGTTTTGTATGAATATTAAAGTTCTTAATAGTGGAATTTTAGACTGTGCTGTATCCAGTACTATATACGGTGTTACCTTTTATACAGATATAATGATATCCTCTTTATAGGGCTGCCACCTATTTTATAGATCTGTATATTCTGGATAAATAAATAGTAGACATCCTTAAAGACATCAATAAAATAAAGATATTGTGCCATCAAACGAACAACAGTAGAATGGCCTACAAAATCTAGCAAATGTCGTACAATGTTATCTTCTCTTTGAAGGTGGTATTGCAGCAGATATACTTATCTATCTATATAATGCTGCCAGATCATTTCTGTGAGGATGCTATTCTTACTCCTCCAGCAAGACTGAATGTTCTTGTGTACCAGCCCCAACCCCTTTTGCATGACTGTCTTCATGTCTTTGTGGTACATGTGGAATCTTCAAGATCATTTCCCTTTTTTTGTCCTGTTACTCAAAAGGAATCTTTAACTGACTGAACTCAAAAGTAGAAACGGATGTATCACGCACTGAATGGAAAATAATTATGAATAATTGGTTCTATATAGTTTATATGGGTATATTTGCAGAGAAAATGTTGACAGAGTAACTGTATGCTGCTGCACAAGTATGGGAAACTACTGTCTGAAATTCTTGTGACTTGCTGTTTTCCAGATACGTGGCCTTTCCCTAAATTCAAGCACCATTCTATAAGGTTACATACTGTACAAATTAAGTGTTTAGAATTAGATGAAGAGAAAACAAAGTGTTTAGAAATTAAAAAGTATTAATACAAATAGGACACGATACAGATAAGCAATGGTTCTTCCATTTTTCATGACAATATGTGTAAACACATACTCTATACTAACTGGATACCTGCATGTCCTATATATGTGATTCCCAAGCCAATGGTATAGTATGAAGTTGATCCTTTGTCTAGAATGTAACTGTAGCATTGCATTGTCTGGAGTAAGGATCCTAGCCCAAACCATACAAACAGCCCAAGACCATTATTCCTTTTATAGACTTCAGCATTGTGCATTCAGGCAGATAGTGTTGTCCTGGTTAAATCCTGACCTATCCCCTATATATACAGAATTTTCTGTGGGCTATCTTCGTATATCATTTAATATGAAGCAGAAAACAAAAGCACAATCTTTCTGGGACAACCTTTCTCCCCGAAAGACTGTGGCTTTGTTCTCTTAAATAAAGAGATCATCCTACACAAAATAAATTGTGTAGGATGATTGCTTAAAGAAAATTCTGCCTTCTCTTCTTCTTTTGAGGACTACATTGGTCTTGTCTTGTAACACTTTTTATGCATATGCTATAAAGGTAGGAGAATTATTTTCTTTGAAGTTGTTCTGTGTTTTGAATTCTTCACAGTATGAAACATAACTGCACTCTAGTGGTAAAAAAATAGATTGAAACGTTCTTCATCTAGGTCTTCTAGGCCTTGCAATGCCAAAGCCAGTATGTTTACTACCCAATTAATAAAATAAATCAAATTTAAGATTGTGTGGTTTCTTGATTCCTCATATGTTTTACAAAGATTATCTTTGTTCAATCAGTTCAAAATTCATAAAAAATAATTGTTTCACAACTATGTTTCTGAAATGTGCTCATAACTATGTGAGTTGCAGAATTTTCCAACAAGAATATAAAAGGCCATACCTTTTATATAAAGTCTGTCCAGATCTTGACTGTAGCAACGCTACTGCCATCATATCTAACCAAAGCAAGTTCATGCATTAACTTTATGACAATTTCACATGATAGATAGTTGGGTGACTCAACCAGAAATTGTGCTGTATTTGATCCTAGCGATGTCTAACAATTCAAAACAAATTGCTCATTTGTAAGTAATGAAACACTAGCAAGTAGTGACCATAACATTATTATTAACCTTTATTCATTTTATTTAAAGCATATCTTGATCCAACAAAGAAACTACATTGCAGGAGAAGGAACTATAGCACCTTTAGTTCAATATTTCAGTGTATGCATTATGAAGTTGGGATCTTAGCTACATGCAGAGTAACAATGGTTGTCCTTCAATATGATATAAAACCATCATGATATCTAAACGTATTTTAAATAATTTGGAAAAAAAAAAGTTAATAGGAAGGGAGAAGGTTTTAAGAACTTTCAAGTCAGAGAGAGCATATGCCCCATTAGGACCTATAAATGCTAAGGGGCTGATTTATTAAACCTCACATTTTTCTGGTCAAGTTTTTAAAGGGGAAAACGTGAATTTTTAGAGGGAAAAACTTGAATGTTTAGAGATTTATTATACCCCAAAGCTGTAAAAATCCAAATCCGAAAATACTCTATCTCAAAACTGTCAAGGTCATGTAGAAGTCAATGGCAGTGTCCCTTAAATTGTTTCTTGACATTGTGATCTGCTCTGGATAATCTGATAAAATTGGGGTTTAAATCCAATAATCAACAATTTGATAAAGCGGAGTTTTCGGAACATAAATTGTACGATTCGAACTGATGCAGAAATTTGTCTCTACGTTTTTTCACTCTGACTTTATCGTGAAGAATTATTGATAAATGAGTTCAGTTTGTGCTTGGGAGTTAGGTTAACTTTGTTTTAATAAACAAAAAAGTAGATTCATTTGAGTTTTAGTAAATAATCCCATAAAAGTGTTGAAAATCCACAATCAAGAAGGAAATACAGAAAATGAGGGACTGACTCCTTCACTAAACCTTCCCCAAAATGTAAAATACCAAAGCCAAAAGATGAAAAAATTGATATGGAAATTAAATGGATATAGATATACTTAGAAAAAAAGGAAATGTGCTCAAAAATTCATACAGAACAGAGAAGCCAGAGTTGCAGGAACCACTCTGTGGCAGAGGTGGATCATCTCAATTTAACTGTCAGTGGCTGACACAACATATGGTACTTACATGTTTAACAAAAGGGGCGTCCCCCGAAACGTTGCACTGCATTAATAAAATTGCAAGGGCTTGCCCTGCTAACTGAATTCCTGTGCGCCGGTGATTCTTCTACGTACCTTGGTTGGGTGGTTGCCGATTCCCCTACCACCGAGCACCAGGATATGCTGCTTGGGTTTTGTGAGGTGTGCGGTCTCTCCAATTGGCTTGGAACCACAGCCTTTTAGTAGTGTATATAAAGTGAATAAAGTACCCCCCTCCTTATAAGGATATCATTTACAAGATATTCCTGGCTTTTGTGTATTATATATAATATAAATGTCACAATACAAGGCTGATTAGTAAATAACTATTGGTACATAGCAGCTCAGAAACCAGCACAGTTAGCATCAGAATTTAATAATGAGCCCTGTAGCATTAACCTATATGACAGACCTCATATTCTACTTGATGATTTGTGATGACCCCTAAGCTTTGTTTCTCAATAGATGTTTAAAGCCCACTAAGCATGTGAGTGTCACAGAACTTCTAAAAAAAAATCCAAGATGGGAATTCTTTGAAGGCCTGGATCAATACTACTACAGAGGTAGTAGTGGTCCTTTAAACAAATTTCATATAAATAAGGTTCTTGGGTCTAATGGAATACGCCCTTTAGTGTCATTATTAGCCAGTATATAACGCATGATTTTCTTAGACTCTATTTTATCTGGTATGTTATAAAGATTTAGGCTTAGGGCCAGACAGGGCACACAAGTCTTCCAGACGTGATTGCTGAAGAGGATAAGAAGAGGAAAAACAATAAGAAGAGGATTCTGCTAGAGGTCGGGGCTGAAATCGACCTGCTGATTTCAGTCCTGTCTGGCCCTAGCCTTACTTTCTCAACTTGGCAGTCATAGGCCTTTAAAGGAGACATATTGTGTAAAAAAATAAGAATGAACCAGTGCATTATACTCATTTAGATATAGAAGAATTGTGCTTAAAAATTAGTGTTTCAGACTGATTTATTGAATATTTCTGAAAAAACCCAAATAATCCCTTCCTTCTTTCTGCTTCCTGCTCCCTGAATTCCCAGGCTGTGCAGGGGAGCCAGCGGCTCTCAGCTCACTGCACAGTAGGACAGGAACCAATCAGCAGCTAGCAGGATCTATAGGGAACTGAAGCCTGTCTTTGCTTATGTGACTGCAGTGCTGTGATTGACTGTCCCCTCCTAATGTGCCTCTGGTAGGGAATGTTAGGACACGCCCACCCCTCATTTGAAACACAGACTGGGACCAGTGAACATCTATAGGGAGCTCCAATAAACAGGCTATTTTTAAAGATAATATTAATTTTAGCACCATGTAAAAGCAACCATATATCACTTATAATTGCCTACAAGGTAGGGATTTTTCATTTATCCTATTCTTCTCCTTTAAGTTTGACATCTGTAGTGGCTGCATTGTATGAAAGTTAAGAGATCACATTCAAGATTATGTTCTGGTGAATGACATTACAATAATAATTAGCATAGCTGTACAAAGCCTTATACAGCATTAGATCCCTCCAGATTACAGCATTAAGATCAGAAGGAAATGACAGTATATTCCTCTTTTTAACAAGTGTTCAGTAAATAGGGCGTGTGCTAAAACTAAAAGTAAAATAAGCAAAATGTAGGAAAGGTTGGTTGTTTTTTCTTGAGATAAACAGGGCACGTGGAGAAAGTTAAGCTCCTTCAGGTCATTAATTAAATGACCACTAGCAAATCCCCTGAATTCTGGAAATCTATATATCAGTAAACTAACTAACAGTCTCCATAAGAGCAAAGGAACACTGTTTGTTGTATTGCCCATGTCATTTCCAACACAGATTGCTGTAGATGAAATATAAAACAAAAAAAACTGTATTTAATCTCATTAAGATGATTATATTGTAGTGTTTATATTGCGATATTTCACAATTGACTTCAACACTCATCCTAATACTTCAAAGGGGTGGTTCTCCTTCAGGTTAACTTTTAGTATGTTATAGAATGGCCAATTCTAAGCAACTTTTCAACTGATCTTCATTATTTATTTTTTATGGTTTATGAATTATTTGCCTTCTTCTCCTGACTATTTCTAACTTTCAACCCCATCTAAAAACAAATGCTCTGTAAAGTGACATTTATTGTTATTACTGGTTTTTATTACTCATCTTTCTATTCCGACCCTCCCCTATTAATAATCCATATTGTCATTCAAATCAATGCATGGTTGCTAGGGTGATTTGGACGCTAGCAACCAAATTACTGACTGCAAACTGGAATGCTGCGAAATAAAAAGCTAAATAACTCAAAAACCATCAAAAATGAAAACCAATTGCAAATTGTCTCAGAATATCACTCTCTGCATCATACTAAAAGCTGACTCAAAGGTGAACAACCCCTTTAAAGACATAGCCAGTACTGTAAAGTCAGAATTAGCTTTCAAATTAGACTCTCACAACCACTTCTCCGAACCCTGCTTTACATTAACAAAAAACTGAAACTGCTTATTAGTCTGGGGAGTTGGGGACCCTCTCGCAGACACAAGGTCGGTTTCTTGTATAATTACACCCTCGCCAGTACTTACTCCCACAATGTTAGAACCTATTCCCAAGTTCATTCTCCTCTCTATGGTCTCTGAACTGGAAAAACAGGCACTTCCGCCTTTTGCTTTTGCGTTTCACCTCCATGACTGCCGTGGTCCTGCCGTTCTCTCAGGCAATGCGTTAGACACCTTGTTTGGAGACCTGGCCTGTGCCAGCAGTTCCGTGTCCACGTCTCCGGTGGGGGATGGATTTGGGAATACCATAGCGGAACTCTTCCTGCAGCCTCCGGCTCCTAAGGTAGAAACCAAAGACACAATAAGATTCTTTTAGAGTTCATAAAAACTGAACTGTACCATGGGCCTTGACATCATCGCAGTAAAGAGAAGCTTTGACACTCACTTTCTGTATTCGCTTTTATTTGTATACACAGACCAGCATCCTCTGAAAGCTTTCACTTGTGCATCGTACAACATAACAACGCTCTCATCAGCACTATCTGCCTTATCTGTATGCCTTGTTTTATCAGCTCTGTTATTCGCAAATATTACATAGATATATATGCACTTCTTACTTTATACAAATATGTGTATCTTGGCGTTCTGCCCCTCAGATTTGTTTACATATTTGTGTTTTTATTATGTGTGGAGCTTTTACACTACCCATTCTCTCAGGGCAGTATGTGAAGTCTCCTTGAACCCATGTCCTTAAAATCAAGGTTTTCTATGAAATTAGTGTATTTACAGAGGTATTTAAACACAACTTGTAGTTGACATTTGTATTGTATACTTTTTTTTAATGATTTCTGCATCTCTCCAACTCTTTGTAATTAGTCTCTTAGCAATTATGCAGAAGTATACGTTAGATTAAGGGAAACATTGCAAAGGGCTTGAAAGGAAAGATAAATACTTCATAGTAATTACAATAAAGAAAAAAGAAATTCAAGCCACTGTATTTATTCAAAATCTGGATTTCAAGGGTCAGGCTAAAGATATGAAGAATGTAATGTTATCTAAATCTAAAATATAAAGCATAATAGATCTAATGTATTAGGCCAGAAAGAGAATGATTTACTTTTCAAGCACATACGTAACTATAACAACTTTTATCCTAACTGAACATGAGTATGAAAAGGATATTTTTTCGACAGTGCTCCTATTTGAATAAAGCCTACGATAAACTTTATTTTGTTCTTTGTTGCAGGTCATGTTTTTGCAGTTGTGATATGAAGTAGAGAAAGAAGTTCAAATATGTCTTGGTTTACTGATCTGGCTGGGAGAGCTGAGGATTTTCTGAATTTAGTTGATCAAGGAGCTGCAACAGCTCTGAAGACCAAAGATGGAAACGACCTCATCATGGATAGCACTACTGACTATTCAGGCAATTTTGAAGAGAAACAGAAGACCACTGAGAAATATCAATCCCAGGCAAAATCTAGCTTTATCTCCTCTGCAGCTGACAATAAAAAACACCAAAAAGCAACCATGTTAGCTGGTACAGCTAATATTAAAACTGGGACCAGGTCATCTATAGAAAGCTCCCATAATTCTTCAGTAAACGTCTCATCACATAGGTCTACCACTCAGTTTGTGAGACAGAAGAAGTCTGAGCCTGATGATGAGCAGCTGTTTGACTTTCTCAATAGCTCAGATAAAGTACACAGCAGCAGTCAAAAGGAAACAAGGAAGGAATCTGCTTCTGTCAATCAGGCTGTAAAACCAATTTCTCAGAGTGTCACGATGGCTGAGGACTTCCACAATACAACTGAAGGTAAAGAACATTTACTTTCTTTGAAATTGGAAATTGTGTGAGACCTTAACAGGTTCAAGGACAGTTGGCGAGAAACTTTACTGCAATAAATTGCCACGGTTTTCTTTAATCTGTCATGTAATTCATAAGAATTGTTACCTCAAAATTCTGATCTTCATGAAAGGAGAACTGAACTTAAAATCACTGGGGGGGGGGGTCAAGGTGCCAAATGTTTTTGCACGGTAGAGCAAAATAAAGCTGCCTTTTTTTTCTAAGTTTGGCTTTCACTCTACTGCGAATGCGCCTGCCTGGACCGGAATGAAGAGAAGACAGAAGAAGCTGAATAAAATGGCAGCAGCAACAGTTTTTAGCAAACAGAGGCGATTTTAATCACTAACATTTTGGCACCCCCCAGTGATTTTAAGTTTAGTTCTCCTTTAAATGTTACAACTGCCATAGTAGGAAGCATATTGTCTGGTTTCCCTTTTATTTTCAATACTATTGCTCAAAAAGCTTCTACCTATTTTTCTATAAGATCCTACTATCAACCTCCTGTGTCCTTTTTTCTAGTTTAGAAAATGATGGCTAACATGGTTCTATCTTTGTGGGCACCTGTCAGTATTATTAAATCTGGTTTGGTTAGATGTATTAGTAGGATACAAGTATGCACTATCTGGATGGCATTGAAACAAACATGTTTGTTTGTACACAGATTGGCATTCCTTTATGGAACAAAACTGCATGGAAACATGGCTGGGACCCTTAGCCCTCCATGGGCCTGAGATTAGCAAGTGCCAGACACATTCTATGGCAGGTGAACTAGTATGTACTAGTTGTATAAATAAGTACAGGTCTGTCACATTGTCAATTGCAGCTGAATTTAGCAGTAATAGCATCACACATTTTTTCAGTATACCCCATCAATGGATTATACATGCCAAAGAAGAAAGTGAAAGAAAAAGGTTGAATGTCACATTTTCAATTTGACAGAAGAACTGTTCCATTCAAGTTAATTAAGCTTCCTGCAGCAAACATTCTCTTTTTTTATGTTCTAGACTTTTGAAGTTTGCTGCTCAATGGTTTAATTTTACAATTATTGGTATGTTTAGATGCTGGGGTTCCATTACTCCCCGAACTTGGAATAACTGAACCTGTGGTCAAAGCGGAAACATTGTCAGACTCTGGTTCTAGTGCAAGCCTTTCAACTACTGGAGACCCGAAGTCACATGAACTGTCTAACCTACGCTTGGAGAATCAGCTATTAAGAAATGAGGTGCAGTCTCTCAATCAAGAAATGGCATCTCTAATTCAGAGGTCCAAGGAAACACAGGAAGGTAGGGCATTTTTAGCAGAACATTTAGTAGATCATCATTGTGAGTCTACATTACAGATCTTTTCTGCCTAAAGTATTCTCTTCCACCAGCTACTTGTGTCCTTTTTGTTTTCAATATCATGTAAGGTTTTCATCCAACTAATATTGGTGTGGCAGTCCTTTTGCAAATCTTTTATTTATTTATTTTGCAATATCCCTATTTTATAGTTCAAAAACTATAAAAAATAAATAATGAAGACCAATCCAAAAGTTGCTTAGAATTGTCCATTCTATAACATAGTAAAAGTTAACTTAAGCATTTCTGTATTATGTTACACTATGGGACAGAATTTGCAACACATGCACAACTTAAAGGAATAAGTAAATTGTGTATAACTGTATAAGGTGCTGACTAATTGGACTTGCCTATGTACAGACAGAACCATGGTAAAATATACATCTGGTTAGTATTTTAAACCTCTTAATTTCACTAATAATAACATTTACAGAGGAAAAACATTTGGTGTAATATATGGGAAAAGATGATGTAAAATCAGGGAAAAACACTCATTGAAATGTATTCTAAATTGGTGGGACCACAAAAAAAATGGTGAAAAATACAGGAAAACTTAAAGGAGACATATCATGTAAAAAACAACAATGTACCAGTGCACTATATAGAAGGAATATGCTGAGAAAAGGTGTGGTTCAGGTTGATTTATTCAGAATTTCTGCAAAATCCCCACTAGTCCCCACCCATCTGTTCCATTTCCAGCTGGCTCCTTCCCAAGCTGTGCAGGGGAGCCGGCGCCACGCAGCACACTGCACTGTAGGATAGTAACCAATCAGCAGCTCGGCTGACCTGATAGGAAACTGAAGCCTGTGTTTGCTTTTGTGACTGCAGGGCTATCCCCCTCCTACTGTGCTTCTGGCAGGGACCATTAAGACACGCCCCCCCATTTGAAACACGGAGAAGGACCATAGCAGATCTATAGGGAGCTAAATAAAGGGGGCAATTTTGAAGGTAATATTCATTTTTAGCCCCAAATAAAACCAGCACTATCTATTATTCATTATTGCCTACAAATAATTTTTTTTTTTACCTATCCTATATGCCTCCTTTAAAATCAGTGTATATAAAATTGAGGTTTTACTGTATAGTATTATGGGTATTCGAGATGTGCGGTTGGGTGGGTTCAGGCTAAACTTTAGCCTGCGCCAATCCCACCAGCAAACGTCTACTGCCACACTTCCGCCTCTGTGCATGCCTTTTTATATATTTGTGCCAGCCATGTTAGGGTCTGGTGCGTGTCTTGCCAGATCAGGTTAAGGTCGAGGGTGGATCGAATTTTAGTCAACCCGCATATCACTTATGGGTATACTTTATACAATATTTATCTTGTTTTGAAGAACTGAATGAGGCAAGGACGAGAATGGAGAAGTGGAATGGAGATAATTCCAAAAATGACCGCACTGCACGAGAACTTCGAGCACAAGTGGATGATTTGAGTGAGGCCATGGCTGCAAAGGATTCACAACTGGCTGTCCTGAAGGTCAGGCTACAGGAAGCAGACCAGTTGCTGAAGAGCCGAACAGAGACTCTGGAATCCCTCCAGAGTGAGAAATCTAGGTGTGTAAGCATTATCAATAGAAACAACATGTCATACTGGTTAGTAAAGGAAGGCATAATAAATACATACACATATATATAATTTCTTTTTCATAGGAATAGCACATGTAGTAGATACTATTTTTATTTACCAATAACTCATTTGTGTAGAATACTGCAAGACCAAAGTGAAGGAAGCAGTATTCACAACCAGGCATTACAGACCATGCAAGAGCGGCTTCGAGAAGCAGAGTCAACACTGATAAGGGAACAGGAAAGTTACAAACAGATACAGGTTTGTGCAAATAACTATATACTGGCTTCTACATTTCATTAGCTGAATAATGGCAGGAAAGTTATCATCCTTTGCATGTGTACTTCTAGAGTTCAGCTGTTTCAAAGGAGTCACTTGTTCCCCAGCATCAGTAGTACCACAGCTGATTGCTTCCTCATAAACTGCATCCAGTGTTGGTCAGGTCTCCATTTCTCGCAGTATACTAAAGCTAGTAGAGACAGTACACAGGGGTCATCTTATGGCACCCATATTACCTGGCTGCAGTTTGTAGAAAAAAGATGACAGAATAAGTTAAAAACTTAAGTTTGAAACTCTGTGAAATTCATTATAGAAGCTTTTTTGCAATAGAAAATAAACGAGGCTCGCAATTAATAAAGTACCTCGTAATCTCTGGTTCCCATTTTTTTTTTTTCATCCATGAACCATGTTTAAATGTAAATCGTGTTTGGGAGCTAGCATGAAAACAATTCCTTGGGTTTGCCAAATAAGGACTTTGATTGGATATATGGCAGCACCACATTGCATAGAAGCCTACAGGTGGCTGTTTGGAAGTAATATTGTGTCTTAATGTCTCCAAACTTTCTTCCAAGCTATGTATTTAAAAGTGAGAAGCTGCTTTGCTGTCACTGGGAGCAATATAGTGCTTGTAAGCCACTGGTTGGGGATCACAACAACATAAGCCATTGCTAGCTATTGGCATTCTATCCAAGATTTAGAATCCTAAAGGTGACCAGCCACTGCCTAATACATATATATGGCCACTCTCCTATTTGCTAAACCCTGGCATTTTTTGTAGGACTCAACTGAATCTTTAGTCCTGACCTAGCCAAATCTAAACCCTAAATATCACAAGACTTTAGACCACATGACAACTGAAGGTGATGATTCCTTTTTGCATAACACAATATTTAGTAGAAAAGTTTTTTTTATGTGATAAATCATAACATAACATTTTGAATCTGGCCCAAAGTTGCGTAGAGTTCTTCGAGAGGTTAGGGATAGCCCATGCATATTATTTAGTCTCTCTTCCCTCTCACTAGTTTGCCATAAAATCATCTCCATTCTAGTGGCTGTGTACATCCCCTCCACTCCTTTGAAAGTTTTATTTTGATCTTTCTTCTTTCCTGTTAGTGTTTCAGTTTTACCATTAATGTTATGTAATATTGCAAAACAATTGGGGAAAACTGTTTCTGTAAATTCATTCATTATTTGCTTTAAAATTTACATGATTTTTAGAATGAGTTTGCTACCCGACTGAGTAAAATTGAGGCAGAGCGTCAGAATCTGGCAGAAGCTGTTATCCTGGCAGAGAAGAAGCACATGGAAGAGAAGAGAAAGAGTGATGATTTGCAGCAGCAGTTGAAAACCTCCAAAGTTGGATTAGATTCCCTAAAACAAGAAATGGCTGATTACAAACAGAAAGCAACACGGATACTACAGGTAGAAAAATGCTGACACTGACTTTCATCTTATATCTCTTAACTCATTAGATACACACATTCTTCACATACACACATTCAAGGTTGTATATTTCCACCTGCTTTTGTTCAGTTTATGTATGTAATGTGCATTTTTGTGTACACCCTTCTGTTGTGCAGGGCTGCAGAAATATTTATATAAGTGTCTTAAAAATAATAAAAGGGGGCTAGTACAGATTTTGTAGTACAAAGGATGACTTGAACCCAGACAGTCTGGAAACTTTATAGTGACAACGATTTGGCACTGAAATAAAACAAACATTCTTGGTATTAGATTGTAGCTGTGCAGCTATGTCTAACTCATTGGGCAATATCTGCTTTGATAAGTTTATTTTCTGCTAAAATGTTTTTGTTGAGTGCTCTTGATTTTATCAATTACTTTCTAACTATAACTTACAGCCTTTAGGTTTCATCAACTATACAGAATTAAGATTCCATGTGGGCTTACCATATTGGTTACTGTTGTTACGTAGCCACACAAGCAATTATTAAAAAAAAATTGTTTGAAATTCCCTAAATACAGTTTAATTTTTATATGCATATTTCAGTCAAAAGAAAAGTTGATAAACAGTCTGAAAGAAGGGTCTGGTATTGAGGGACTGGACAGTCACAGTGCAAGCACCATGGAGCTGGAGGAGATGAGACATGAGAGAGACATGCAAAGAGAAGAGATCCAGAAGCTAATGGGGCAGATCCAACAACTGAAAGCTGAGCTGCAGGTATTCCTTTGTCTTTACTCCCTCACAACATCGAATGCAGGTATTTTATTTTAATCTAGAAGATTATATTTTTGAATAATATTGTGGTTGCCAGTTTACAAAGCAGAATGTACAGGCCGGCCCCAAACATTTAGGGGGTTATTCATTAAAGGTCAAAAGGCTGGAAAAATTTTCAAGGGTAGTTTCACTAAAAAAAAGCATTTTTCAGGAAAAAAACCCTCACATTTTAAATGTATTTTTCTCTGAAGCTGCTTAAAGCCAGAGGTCCCTATAACCATTTTTTTTGCCTTCATAATTCTCGGGTGTTTTATGCTATCTTGAGCTTGAAAACTCGAACAATTTGAGCTATTCAAGGTTTTTTAGCCTATAAACTCGATAAATTCAAGGTATTCACGTTTTTCCCCTAATTGCATTCAATCTAGCTTTTTGCATTCACATTTTTTTCATACATAAGCAAACATTCGAGTTGTGAGTTTATTCGAGGTAGAAAAAAAACCTCACAAACTCGACCTTTGAAAAATAACCCTCTAAAATTTGTTGCATATACTACACACACCCTGGAGGCATATAAACAGTTACAAAGCTGGCAGGTCATATGAGTCAGTCTCTTATTGACAGCAGCCTATTTTCAGCAGACCAATTGACTTAAAACCTGTAATCCACAGTACCAGCAATAATCTCCTGTTTTATCTGGCCGGCAGGTTCACTGCACTCACAAAGTACAGTCATGTGACTGTAGTTCTGGATGACTGAATGTGACAATTTTTGGTTCTATGATTTATCTTAAATTTAAACTATGCTAATTAGGGTTCCAAGAATTCAGGATTCTGTGTATCCTTAATATGTACACAATCATCAACATGTAAATCCCTATGGCCCATGGCCCAACTGATGATTTTCTGAAAATCTAGTAAACTGAAATATCTCTTGTGGGGCATACAGACAATAATACCCCCTATCCCCCTTCTAAATGCTCCTCTGCTTTCAGGATGTGGAGACCCAGCAGGTGAGTGAGGCAGAATCTGCCAGAGAACAGTTGCAGGATGTGCATGAGCAGTTCGCTACGCAACAAAGAGCCAAGCAAGAGCTTGAGGCAGAACTGGAACGGCAGAAGCAGGTGAGGACTTCCTTAGCAAGCTGACTGCATGTCCATACTTATATGTTGGTAATTGTACAGTCACCCTATACTGAAAGGATTAAACTGTTCTTTGACACAAAAGGTTTAAACTTAATATGTACACTTTTGCTAAATAAATGTTTAATACCACTGATTAGCAGATTTTTTTGCCTAATGGAAATATTAATAGATGAAGGTATAATTGTTTTCCATTTTATTTATTGATTCTAGCTTCTGTGCAGATATTCATATCTCTGCTTGCAGTTCTGGAAAAATTGCAAATAGGGCAATTCTGACACAAACATCTGGCAAGAAAGTAGACTCAATTAAACTTTACTTTAATGGGGGAGGTTTTTCACCATCTTGTCCTTCAATGTCCCCATGTGCCATAGCCCATAGCCTTTAACTTTGTCTAGGCAGCAATTGATAAGCTGGAAATTTGGTCACAATGTTCTAATTGCCACCAAGTCTACTACTATTTTTATAATATTGTTATAGAAAGCCAGGGGGAGGTACAAGGTCATGTTGTTTGTGCCCAGACAAAAGGGACAGCAAAGGTAGGTGTTGCCCTGTATTATGTATAAATCTGCTGTAATATTTTAGAAGATGTTAATCTTTACATTATATAATGTTGATTTTTTTTATATCTACAATATGATTACAATAGTAGCCTGTTTCTCTTTATTAATACATTGATATTTTTATATATGTTTTAAGGAGTTTCAGTACATTCAAGAAGATCTTTACAAGACAAAGAATACACTGCAGGGAAGAATCAGAGATAGAGAGGATGAGATTCAGAAACTGCGAAATCAGGTATCTACCTAAGCTTAAAGGGGAACTAATACCTAAAGTAGAATAATGCTAGAAATGCTGTATTTTGTATACTAAACATAAACATGAGCTTATTGCACCAGAAGCCAATTAAACTAATGATTTATGTTTTCAAATTTGGCCACAAGGGGGCCATCATCTTGTAATTTTGTTAAACATCTTTGCAAAACCACAACCACGCACATGCTCAGTGTGGTCGGGGCTTTTGTTGGGAGGATAAGTTAGGGATCGTCATAAATTATAATTTCTGCCTTAGTACCTGATACAGCAAGACTGACTAATAATCATAATATGCAGACTGCGGATACAAATCTCTACATGGTCGCCAGCAGCTCTACAGGGAAATAAACAAAGCTGCTCGATTTGTGGGAAGTAAGGTGAGGTGGGCTCCCCCTGCTGTTTGAAAGTATGATAGTTCCCCTGCAGAGCAGTTAGGGACCATCTGAAGTTTCAGAGTAAAACTAAATTTAACTGCATACAGTCAGGTTTATTATAAAAACGGTACACATTATTTAATTAAAGGATATTGGAGATAGATTTCTTTTTCGTTACAGAATGTAAAAATCAGATTTTATTTTTTTGCCTTTACATCCCCTTTAACTTGATTGACTACTGTATAATGGACAGTGAGTCATTGCTACAGACCAGTGCCTTACAGCAGTAGGAAAGCCTCTCTCTGTCCTTTTATTTCATGTAAGGTTGTAGATCATTTTCCTATTATGATTAAATAACACAATGGCACTGACATAAATCAATGTTATTGTGTAAAGTATCTTCCCCCTTCCCCTGTAACATCTAGGTTTGTTACAGCTGTAGTGGTAAAGGGTCCCTGTTCATGTTCAAAGCTAAAAGCAACAACGGACTAACAAGTGTTTTGATATGAAGGAATACTTTGTTATATTGCTGTTTAACTACCTTTATCCCATGGCTGATTGTCATGCAGCTTACCAACAAGGCCCTGAGCAGTAGCAGTCAAACTGAGCTGGAAAATCGTCTCCACCAGCTGACTGAAACTCTGATACAGAAGCAGACCATGCTGGAAAACCTAAGCACTGAGAAGAACTCCCTAGTGTATCAACTAGAAAGGCTTGAGCATCAGCTGAAGAACGTACAAGGGAGTAGCTTGAATGGAACTTCCATCAACATGTCAGTAATAGAGAGCAATGAAGGTAAAGCATAAAGGAAACACTTTATCTGCATTAAAAATAGGCTACCAACCTGCTGTTAACCTCACACATCCCTGTTAATTTCCTTTTGTCTACTGATTCTGGGATGTGAAAGAACTGCATTAAACATTATGCCAACTTATGCCTTCTGTCCTCACTCGGCAGTACAGAACACAGTATGGATAAAACAATATAAGTCCCTACCTACATTGCAATTCATCAACCAGAAGCCATTTGAAGCAGTTTGTTACATAGTTACATACATAGTTAAATTGGGTTGAAAAAAGACAAAGTCCATCAAGTTCAACCCCTCCAAATGAAAACCCAATATCCATACACACCCCTCCATACTTTCACATAAATGATATATGCCCATATCTATACTAACTATAGAATTTAGTATCACAATAGTCTTTGATATTATGTCTGTCCAAAAAAACATCCAAGCCATTCTTAAAGGCATTAATTGAATCAGCCATCACAACATCACCCGGCAGTGCATTCCACAATCTCACTGTCCTGACTGTGAAGAACCCCCTACGTTGCTTCAATGGAAAGTTCTTTTCTTCTAGTGTAAAGGGGTGGCCTCTGGTAAGGTGATCCACTTTATGGGTAAAAAGGTCCCCTGCTATTTGTCTATAATGTGAACTGAACTGGCCAAAAAACAGAAACCGTATCCTATAAACTGCAAACGTGGCAACCAAGTATAGAAGCCATGTCTGAACAATAACAAGAACAGAGGCCAAGGAGTAGTTGGTGGCATTCATTATCATTCATTATTGATCTGCAATTACCATGATATGTCAGACATATAAAAAAAAAAAAAAAAAGTTTGATTTAAACAGGAGCTATACATAATGATATGATTGATATAAGTAAGGCTCTGCTATTATTCTGAAGCCAGTGTTTATAGCAGAACGTTACAAGGACAAATATTCAGGTTCCGCATTAATCTTATGAGCTGTGTAAAGAAAGCACATACAGTTTTGACCTCCATCGGAAATTCATCTTCATAACTGTTTTACACTTATTTACTTCGCCCATGGAGATAAATCTAACAGGGAATATGTCATCCTTTTCAGCCTTGACCTAGCGTCCTTCTAACCTAGGAAGAGAGAAGAACAACTCCTTAGACTCCACTATGCATTCTTTACTAATAAACCTGCTGCCATCCTCAAATAGGTGCCAGAATGAGAAATGTTCCAGTACTTTTCAGTGATTCAGACCCTAATGTTGCCGGGATGTATGGCAGAGTTCGGAAAGCCGCTACCAGTATAGACCAGTTCAGGTAAATATTTTGAGGCATAATAATTCATCAGTTTTTGTCTTCACCTGTGCCTGCAAAGCTTTCAGTAACCGGGACTCAAAACTTGCTTGAAATTGTAGATGCCTTCATTTGCTGTGTTTCAGTTATTTAAACTATGTCAGTTTGGTTTCTTAATTTAAAAATGACAAGCTTGTGAAACAACTTACCTCAATTTGATACTATTATGCACATCATAAGTATGTATGAAATATATATAATACATTTCCATAAGTCTAAATAAACTGGTTTTACAATTACAAATTGGTAACATAACTAAACCTATATACAATTGTCACAAAACTATTGTTGTCCCCAGGTGCAGGATCTATTTATTCACCCCTCCATTAGGGGAAACAGTTTTTTTTTTTTTTAAATGATGGTGCATACTAATTTATAATTAAACCCCTATTGGCATGACAGGAATGTGCAGGAACATTATTCAGGACCCAGAAGACACACCGAGTACTCGCAATGGTATCTTAATTTAGTTTAGTGATTCCAATGCCCTTCTTTGCCAACATCTTCTTCATACAACTTTGCTGGTAGTTGGTAGTCTGACTTTAGCATGAGCAATTCCCACTAGTCGACACAAGGGCATTTTGCTCACTGCAGTTCTCATTGAGATTACCTCTAAGATCAAACCTTCCTGTGTGATGTGGTCCTAATATCTGAGTGATAGGTTTTCACATAATGTAATTAAAGGAAGATGGCTTGAACCTGAGTAGGCACTGGTTTAGGAAAGGGGTAAATGTTCAGGAATCATACTATCCAGATATAGTTGCATTAAATGGAAACATTAAATGGGGCAGCAATAATTATTCCATTTTGTATTTTTAGTATACGCCTAGGAATATTTTTAAGAAGATATCCTATTGCAAGGGTGTTCATTATCATTTATATGGTGAGTATATATAGATAACCATATAACTGTTTTGGTTAAACTTGTTCCGCTTGAATAATTTGGTATCCAATGTCTGTAAATATGTAGTTTAGACAAAAATAATTTCAATACTGTATGTATAACAGGCAAGTGCTTTTCGTGTGTTGGCATGCATTAATTATTTATAGTTGCTGAACACGGGTATTCTCGCTTACTAAAGGGCTGCTGTAAGATAGCATAGATAGTCACTATTTAGTGGGTTGGTAGGGAGCTGGGTCCTTTGTTGTCTGTTGAATACCTTTGGTTTTTTTTAAACAGCCTGCAGAACCAGAGATCATTCTACTGGCAAGTCTGCCTTCCCCTCAGGCCAGTGATCTCTGGAAGCAGATAGCAAAGTAAACCCTGTAATCATGGTTATCCAGGCAAGAAGGCAGGTCAAGTTTACCAGTACAAAAAAAAAAAAAATAACTCCAGAGTATGTAAAGTATTTGGTCACTGTGCTAGTCAATAAATTTAAACGGCAGAGTCAGAGTTGTAATTTTTACGTCAAGGGCTGATTCATTGGCTTACACATTGCTGCTGGCTTTTCTGTCTGTAGATCAATACTTTGTAAATGTACTAAGAAATATAAAGGCATGTCACCGTTTCTTACAGGCCCTGTTACACCTCTGGGTAATGATTGTTCTTCTGACCTACACACCAGAAATGCACCACGACACCCCCTCTGGCAAATAGCAAGCACGACTAAAGAAGTACATCCTTATTTTCAGACATGCCATACTAATTCAGCCACTGTTTAACTGGTGCAATCGTTGCATCTGCGTTCTCTGAATATTTTTATGGGCACTACAACCTTTAGAAGGTCAATGCATAGAATATTTTCTGGTGGCGGGCATTCTAATCCTTCTGTTTCAATAGGTGTACTTTGGTACATGGAATGGTGAATGCCTTAAGTGGCATTTTTGGGATTTATTTGCACAGAGGATGTCTGGAAGCCAAAAGCTACAATCAATATATGTCTGAGGAGCAAAGATGGCAGGCAGGTGGACTAAAATTACTTAGCAGATGCTTAGCTAAATTGTTCAGTTCCATCACCCAAAAATTAAAAAAAATATTTATAACGGAGATATCATTTGAAATGAAAGCTAACAGAACTTGTTTTTGCTTTTACGGTTACCCTGGAATATCAGTACAACATGTCCTGCTGCACCCATACTGTGGCATTTAGCACTAGTGTATCAGGGCTCCCTTCCAGGAGATATTCTCTAGTTACCTTTCCCCATTTTGTCCAGCAGTGAGCTGATGGACTTTGCAATACCTATGCTAATATTTAATGAATTCTTTATTTTAAATGTTTTAATATAATTATGTTCCTATTCATCATCTTCCTCAAACTACTTTTGCACTTGTAATATTTTAAATGTAAATAGATATTTTTTTTTCTTTAATCTGTTAACCGACTGGGAGGACTGTCAAATAACTTGTGCAATCTTTTAGTAAATAAATGTAAAATAAGATCACAACGTAAACCATTTGAATTATTTCTTTAAACTGCATGCAGCACTTATATTTTAAGGGGCCTATTTATTAAGGCAGAGTTTTTTTTTCTCTAAAAATTCAAAGGTTTTTTTGTTCACTACAAAAACATGAATTTTAATTGAGAAAAAAACTTGAATTTTTAGAGATTTATTATGCCCCAAAGCAGCAAAAATCTAAAATACTCCAGCTAAAAACTGTCAAATTCACATTAAAAGTCAATGGCAGAAGTCCCTTGAATCATCTGAAGATGTTTTTTGCCTTCACAATGTTTTGGGTGTTTTGGGTATTTGATGCTGGTTTTCACTCAAAAACTCAATAAATGCATGTTATTTTAAGCCTATAAACTTGAAGAATTAGAGTTCATAAATTCATAAAACTTTTTTCATCCGATTTTTTTCAAGTTTAATTATTAGTAAATTAGCCAAACTCGTGGACGGGAGTTAGGTCGAGTTTGTTTCTAGTAAAAAATGAGTTTTAGTAAATAACCCCCTGAGTGTATTGGTTTTTCATTGGAGTGCTAAAGTTGTCCATCAGGGGGAGCTAAAGCATTGTTTGCGCTATCAAGTTAAAAGGCTTTTTTTTGTTTAGCAGTCTTTGATTTAAAATACCATAGGAGCAACTGCTGGAGCACTAAGGGGTGTAAAAATGACTGTGTATAGTCAGTAGGTACAAGTCCTGTTCCTTGTGCTGTCTGGCTCTCCCTTGTCCCCTAAGCATCTCAATAACATTGAAGCTAGGGAGCGTTATTGGGGAGACCCATATGCCACCACAATCTCCCACTCTCCTCACAGTGTTGCTCAATGCAGATAAGGCTGCATTCTAATAAACACACCCCACAGTGTCCTTTAGAGACGTGCAACATTTTAGTTAAGTTCACTGTATCCGTCTATCTCCAACTTTGAAATGAGCAAGAGTGACCATAACATTCATATGGTAACTCCAAACTCCAAGTACAGTAACTGCAAAAAATATACTTCTACACAAAATGTACATCAGGCAGTTCAGGAGAAAAGTCAGAAAAAATTGTATGATTCAGGTTTACTCTCTATTTTATCTGTTTTTTCATCCCCAATCCAATTTATTAGTGTTATTTTATTAATTAATAAGGCAAAATTGGACATGGGAGTTTGGTCAAGCTTTTTTTATTTTAATTATGAAAGCAATTTGGATTTTAGTAAATAACCCTGATATTGTTGTGGAGAACCACAGGGGCCCATCATTGTCCCTTTGTTTTATAACTTGTTTATTAATGAGCTGGACGTGAGCCTTGTTAAAAGGGCATTAACTCAAGGGAGGGATGAATACATAATTTTCCCTCTTTATAAGTTCCATGTAAGGCCTCATCTTGTGATTTATTTACATACGTCGGGTTCATGTAAGATATTGAGGGGTGGTTGCAGTTGAGCAACCTTTGATAGGAGTTTACTCTTTAAAGGAGAAGGAAAGGTTAAAACTAAGTAAAGGTGGCCATAGACGCAAAGATCCTATTGTACGTTGCTGATGCCTATATAATTTGTAGCCAAATTCAGCACAATGAGCAAACATGCAACTGTAAAGTCCGTGCACAAACACATTTTAATATGCGAGTACATAATACAAATCTGACAAATGAGTAAAGCAATGTAAATTCTGGGATAAGTAACATGAATCCTTTATGAGAAGTTTCTGAAGAACAGTGAGACTAATCGGCTAATAAACTAATCTGGGTATCAATAGGCCAAGTGAAAGAATTGAATTTAAAAGGCAGAGGAGGCATGGACCAAATAAAAGAACTGCTTTACTTCTACATCCTTAGGCTTTTACATCCCTGGAAATCTCCGTAGCAGGCCCATCATCCATATTGTTACACTATTACATGTTTTTGTGGGACCATTATTGTTTGGTTACTATTTGCTTTACTACTACTGCTACTTTCTCCTAATAAAATAACTGGTAAATAATGGACACAAAGTTAATCAGATACACTTTACCCTTTTTTTTCAATTATGTATTTTTTTCCATCCAAAGAGCCTTTATCTTACTTATGGGTAAAATGAAAAGCCCAGGCACCAAGGCATATGGCTTTTTATCAGATTTTTTTTTCGTACAGATGGGTAATTAAATTTGAAGATTTGTAAGATAAAACAAACTCATGTCTGGAATAGTATTGATGGGGGAAACCCAGGTTTTTGCACGTCATTCTGGAGGCAATGAGCTGCAGTGATAGGGGGGGCAAAAAACATTGCACCCTGACCAACTGTTTTTGCATTCTTGGCCCCTTCCATAATACAGAATACGCTACAGTTTTAAATCATGGGATTACAGCTTTTATCAGTTGCAAAAGCTAAGAAAGTCAGTAACAATACACAGCAGACACAATGGAAATGCTCCTTTAACCTCTGGGTCTCTCTCCAAACAATTGTGTTCTCATTAGCATCTTCCACTGCAATCTGAATGCAAAAAATGTGCTAGAAGTCATTTAGTGATTATGCAGAAAGCTGTTGGCAAATATGAGGGGGGAATAGACTATCCGAAGACACAGAACAAGCAGACCAATTTTTATAGATTTTAGAATTTATAGAGAGACATATTATTTATGGAAAGGTCTATCATTCAGCTGGTACACAAGGATGCTAATTGCATTAAATATATGGTGGCTTTTACCTGCTAGGGTCCAAGTATCTACTGGGTGGTCATAAACACCCCAACGTTTTGCTGTATACAAGTGATTAGCCCACAGGCCAAAAAGACGGACATTGTATGAGGGGGCAATACACTGCATGGGCACTATCCCATGGCCCAAATCAGAAAACCTGGAGCAGCAGCCTCTTTTTCATCTTCTGCAATGCTCCGCTTCACAGCCAGACTTAATGACCCTCCTGCTAATTGATCACATATTACACTCATTAAACGAAATGTGCATGTATACCTTCTGGACCCCCCCAGCAGTGGCAGCCTTTGCTTCCTATATACAGCAGTTACTCTCCTATTCTCCCCCTTCACTAAACAGATAGACTGTGCTGATTTTATGGCAGTTGTATACATTCTTTGTAAACAGAGGCCAGCCTTAGGGATTGAAACCTCACTATCAGCAATCAAATACAAGAAGCCAGCCAGCAGCATAATGACATTACAGCTATTGTTGGCTGTATTTATTGCGTATTAGGGAAATTTGCAGCAGGTGCTGCTCTACACTGGTACCTGCTTTGTTTGTATTGTGTAATTGCTAATAACAACACAAAATCCACCTGGAAATATCATCTTTATGATAAATTATATATTATTGTTTTATTCTTCCAGTCCTGCACCTCACACCAGCATGCAAGGAAATATAAATGCGCCATTACGTCTCTTTTTTTTTTTAAATATGCTTTCTGCTAAGGATCTCTGGGATGTTAGAAGGCTGTTAGAACAGTTTGTGCCCAAGGTGCTACTTAAGTTAATTAGCAATTAGGCTATAAATGCTACTGTACCATCTCACGTATACAGTTGTAGTCAAATCTATTGACAACTTATGCACTTTAACATCTGCTTATCGGATCTGAAAAAAAAATTACAAAATGATTGAGACCCTAGAAATAGAATTTTGTAGCACACACTGGAAATAAGAACGGAAAATTCCTATAGCCACGAATGAGCTTTCTACATTGCTCTAATGACAGATTGGACCACCTTTTTTTTGCTCTAGTTCTCCCAGATTTGAAGGATAATTGGAATTAGGCCTGGACTCACTGACTCACTTCAGAATAGTCCAGTTTTATACATATTTGGGTAGTGTGATTTTGGTAATTGACTTGCTGGAGGACCCATGATCTGTAACTGAGCCCCAGCTTTATTCCACTGGGTTTAATAGTGCACTCCAAAATTCCTTGGTAGTCTCCTGATTTCATGATGCCATACATGAACTCAGGTGCAGCAAAGCAACCCCAAAACATCAGCAAAACTCCCCAATATTTGACTTAATGGATGGTGATCATATGAGGAATACTCTGAAGCATTATTTTTTTCTCTGTAAACAAATAGATGTCCTTTACCAAAAGGCTATAATTTCATCCACAGGACATTTTCCCAGACAGATTTTGACTTGTTTCAGGTGTGTTTTAGGATATTTTAGTCAAGTTTTCTTATGTTGATCTGTCAGCAATGGGGCCTTCATGGGCCTCCTAATATAGAGCCTCCTCCCACTGAGTTGGCAATGGATGGTGCAAGTGAGAACTCCTGTACCTTGTGTCTGAAGGTCACACAACAGGCAACGCATCAAATGTAAGCTTACAATTACATTAAAATAACCTGCTTCAAATTCAGATATTTCTTTAAATTCCTAAAAGGTGTCATTTCTTTTTTCCAGTCCATTTTGTGATGGAATAAGTTACAAAAACAAGGATTTTACCATCCATGTTAGCCGGTAGATCAGAGTTTACTCTGTACTTTTACGCTCTAAAAACATTCTCTTGTTGAAACTAAAGCTCTCCTTTAAATGCAATTAGAAATTATTTTGTAAACTTCAGAGGTGTTATCGTGCGTGTGTGCCAGCTATACATTGAACAGGGACTCCGTTCTTTTTTTTGGAAACAGCATAATGGAAGCTTTAATTAGGTCCATAAGTTCCAAAAACAAAAAAAGTTAGTAAGTAGATTAAAGCAAAACTGTGATATTATTTTAAATGTTTGCATTTTTGCATCCATCTTTGCATTTGTATTGTTCTACTGCAGCAAAAGAAACGCATGGGAATGCAATAGCATAGTTATTTGTAAACATTTCCCGTGTGATTTGAAAAAAGTGCAAAGTTTAAGGCCACAATTGTATAGCACACTACAGCAGATCAGTGTCTCTGAGGTACAGGCACAGCACATGCTATGCTCCTTTCTCATTCAGTTGAGCTTCTGAAGTTACATACCTCCTCCTTTCAGTGGACAGTCCCAAGTTGCAGACCCCCAGTGTCAAGTAGGGTTCAGAGGAAAGGGGTATGACCGAGAGGAACCGGGACATGGTCACTTTTGAAAAATGTTTGGAGATATGAGGTTGTATCAGTCAAATGTAACTTTAAATGCCAATGTGTGTCAATGTGAATTATTTTTTGTCTGGTGGTAATGCTTTGAACCAAAAACTGACACTAAAGGTATTTTCCATCCATATGAATGATAGGGGGGAGTATCAGCCTAAGGGACAGATTTACTAAAGGGCGAAGTGGCTAACGCTAGTGACTTTTCGCCAGAAATCACATCTGCATGGCCAATTCACTAACAGGCGCAGACAACAATTTGCTAACGAAACAGACCGTCACTAGTTCACTCTATGGCCAGACGACTTTTCACTCAAGTGGTTGTTGCTCCGCAAATTCTGAACGTTACCTTTTTCGCAAGAGTTGACCGCCACCTCAGACCAGGCGAACTGAATCTTCCTCAATCTTACGTCACTTACATCATATCCTGCCGACAATGCAATAAAGTTGAAAAAACGCTGGTGACTTTTCCTTTTTTTTTTAAGCGGGATTGCCTACAAAAATCCTGACTTAAACTGTTTTGGGTAAACCTTTTTCCCCAGACATTTGAGGCCCATGGAACATTCATTTTACAGTGAGCTCATGTCTAGAGCATTATATGATCTCTTTTATCTTTATTAAGGTTCCTTGGACATTTGACATTTCTAATAAAAAGTGGCCACTTCAAGCATTTTCACCAACATCTCTAGTAAAAATGTCCATACAACTTTAATGTACCCGTCCTATTCGAATTGATCTAACGTAAGATCACTAGGGACTTTTCACTAGGCATAAACGAACGCTAGCAAATCTTCGCTATGAAATGCTCACACTGAAGAAGTATCACTAGCAAAAAGTCACCAGCGTTCAGGGTCGAGGACGCAACTTTGCATTTAGTGAATTAGCGTAGTGGTAACTAATTTGTGCCTGTGGTCAATGGCGACGATTCGCCATTTAGTAAATCTGCCCCTAAGAGTTTCAGAGCGGTTAGAATGAAGTCTATGGAGACAATCTGACTCAAGATATAGTAGATTATGTAGAGGGGAGAAAAAGACAAGCAACGTAGTGAGCCTCTGTGGCCCTTTATTACGCTAAACCAGTCCTTTAACTGCACCAAGTGGCATGTGCTGGTCATACAAAATTACCCAAATATATATTTATACAGTGTTATATTTCAGTAAGTTAACTTTTAGTGTATTATAAAATGGCCTATTTTGGGCAACGTTCATGTTTTTTAATTTGTGTAGTTTTCTTTTTAATTATTTGTCTTCTTTCCAGATACCCTGGTAGCAAAAAACTTGGCTAAGGCAGAGTGAGGGGTGCCTTCAAACAACATTTTGGTTGTTGAAACTGTAGCTTTTCTATAAATACATGAAAAAAGACATAATTTGCTTAATCAGCTGAGGTGTTCCTGAGAGCCAGTACTAGCCCGTACATTTATCATTAGAGGCAGCGAGTCAATTACTGGTAGGTAAATGTTATTTTTATGGAAACAGCATAATGGAGCGCCACATTTATCATATATTTAACTGCAGATAACAAGCTAATTCCCCCATTCTGCTTTTTCACATGCCTGTTCTTCAAATAGGTCAATGTTTATGTCTTTTGTTAACTAGAGCATGTTTGTCAGTGATCAGAGCAGGGAGTACAAGGAAATCTATTCAGGACATTATTCATGCTAAAACACAGGCAGACGTAGCTCCTTTCTCTACACTGCCTATCTCAGCCTAATCTCTTTCTTCTGAAAATTGAAAGTCTCATTTCTAGTTTACATCCACTCTATAAAGAGCAAGCAATTATGAAGTGGCGTGTTCATTTGTTTGTTAATAAATTGGGAAACAGAGGCCTTTATTTGTCTTTGTTAAGCAGTAGTCATACAGGAAATTGCCTGCAAAAATTAACAGCTGTCACTGTCTGTGTCATCAACACTGGCACTGAAGGTTTTAAATCCCACGTTTTACAATGTTTTGTTATTAATGTAAATATGATTGCTATTTTCCAGCATTAAATGATCCTGTTCTTGCCAGCTTAAGAGGTAACTAAAGTAAACTATAAACTCCAGATTTCCAGATTTTGCTGTAGCACATCCCAGGGAAAAGTAACAAATGGCATCAGCATATCCATATTTATATTTCTCAGTGTGTTCGTGATAAGTCCTGATGAGGAGTCTCACTTCTAAAAGGCCAATGGTTCCAACAATGTAAGACTGAGATTGGGGAGGCTGGTTTGTCCAGATTGCCAGTAGGCAGATCTTTGATTGATATGGACACCCAAGTGGTCAGCCTCTTCTAGAGTCTTACAGCAGGTTGGGTACCTGAGGAATACCTGCAAAGTGGTTGGGTTTTGGACAAAATGATTCTCTGACCGTGTGGGCAATTCACAGGTAACCTGCTAAAGTGTGGGCTTGATCCCTTCCACTATCTCTTGTGGTTTGGCAGCTTTGTTCCATCTTAATGCAGATTTGGTGCTGGAGTGACGCCACGTGCACTCCATGGTGACGTCACTTCTGGGTTTTGTGTGTCCCATGTTAGAATGTAAGTAGAACTATTGCTAGCCAGGTCTGGTCCGGATCTGCACAGGGCTCTACCTTATGCAAACATCAGCCCCCATACCAACGACACATAAGGTGGCCTTGACACCAATCACTGACTATTTTACCTGCAAAGCAAGACTGCATTGCTGATGTAATCATAATATTTAGACAACCAAAATAATAGATCCTTTTCAATTGCCTAACTCATTATATAAGAGAATATTATTATGTGCAAAAAGCTACTAACAAAGTCCCTTTAAGCAATTGTTTGGCCATATATTGCAATATATTTATTTATATAGTCATCCTTGGTTCTAGTTCCAAATTGCATTTTTTCACAAGTACCATTAATTTACATAAACATTTTAAGATGGTCTATCTCACTTGCTCTGCTGTTTAATCCTGTTAAGGGTTCACAGCCCTACAGAGCTGTACACACTAGGGCTCAGGTAGGATCTGAAATGAAGGTCTGGCTTATCCTTTAAAAGGTGGGTGGTGTTATCTTCACAACACCTTCCTTATATTGCTGAAAAGTGCAATATTTATTTTCTCTAAACACACGGGGCTCCATTTATGACAGTTGAACTAATGTCAATACTCCTAAAAGTAAGGCAAGGGTTCATAAACTGAAAAAATATTGCAACTGCCAGTAGTAGATTTCTTGGTTCAGGTTTTTCTAAGCTTGTCCTGTATTTTCACATCACATCAATCTCTAGTTTAGATGTATAAATATGACCTTATGTATGCAGCAGGGAGTTAATTCCACAAGAACATGGACATGTTAAGAAGAAGAATTTGTTTGAATCAAGAGTTTGGCAATTCCCCAGTCTGTCTTGCAGGTTCATTGAATTAAACAATCATGTTATATAGGCCTGCGCTGAGACCCAAAACTATGGCCATTAAGCTGTCAGCTTTAATTAAAGGTCTTCCCATTTAGCATTATGTGCTCAGATTGGACCCTAAGGACTAGTAACGATTCAGGGAAAATGAGATTTCACCAGCAAGTTTCTTTACTGTTGTAGAGGCTATTGCAAAATCTATTCCTTCATTGAATGAATTCCTTATTTCTGAATTTTAGGAAAAGGATCAAGCTATTCATTAATATATAGCTTTAATATGCTCCTTTTTACCCAGAGGTCTGCCAGATTCAGAAAATCTTAATACTATTATAGCAACCAATGTGGTGAATTTATAGCATGTAAGGGGAAAAATAAATAAAATGTTGTGAAATAAAAGTCCCATTTCAGAAATGAATGGTTGTTAAAAGCTTTTGCTCTTATATTATTATTAGCCTACTATAATTAGTTGTTTACTATAGCATAGAACTGCAACAAATTTGGCTTTCGCACACCCTTTGAGTAAAGATACCTGGTACACAGAGGTAGAGGTTCGGCTGCCTCACATATAGTAGTCCATACAAAGAACACGCAAGGCATTCTTGCTTGCATTATTCCTGTGTGCCACTGGATTTCTTTGTATGGACTACTGTAGCATAGAACCTTACTTTTTTACATTTTAGCACATACAAGTTACACTATTTGAATAAAAAAAAAGAAAATGCAGCAACACTTAGGGTAACTTTAAGTAGCATTTGTATCAATGTTTTATTCACAGCAAACTATTCAACAAAACAAGGCACTTTTCAGTTTTGCGTAGAGTGTATAATTCAATCTTCTGATGGCAAAGCAGACTGGCCCTCTGACGATCTGAGTTTCTAATAAACCAGCTCTTTGTATCATGAAACAGCTGCTACTAGGGCAAATTAATCCAAGTAAAGAAAAGTATTTTAATCACTGGCTTTTCTTTTTCTCCTCCTAGCATCTCTCTGCTGTAGGGTTGCCTCCTTTCCCCATCCAGAAAGCCAGACTGGGGACAAGAGGTGAAGTCTGAGGTGGTGATTGCCGATTGGTTGGTTGCCGCATCAATCTAGGGGGAGTCCTGTCCAGTTTACCTAATGTGGAAAACTGGACAGTATTGGTCAAAACCAGACAGGTGGTCATCTTACTCAGCTGCACCCAGTCACTTCCAGGTGCCCACTTCCAGCGCTGGGCCAGGCTCCCTAGACAACCTGGCTGGTTGTGCCGCCTCCCATGCACTGACGCGTGCACGCATACTCTCGAATAGTAGCACGCATAGTCCCTCTCAGCCGGGAACTGGCTTGAGAGTGGAGAGAGGGGACCGGACTAGAGGTAAACGGCAGTGAAGGTACATGCTTGGTGACTCCCCCAGCTGTGCACGCTAGGCACGTGCCTACTCTGCCTACCCCTAGCTCTGGCCCTGCCCACTTCCTGGACAGAGAACTCACAGCCTTCCCCTTTTTCAAAAGTTATGACACATCAATCACAAGTACTGACTTGTCCAGCCTCAGTGAATAGCCCCTTATATTCTACAAATTTTCTCTATCTCATAGAGCATTCTGGGAGAAATGTACCTCTCCTTAAGAATCTTCCCTGCTATTGTGCCACAATACATTTATACATTAATTAGTGAGACCACTGAAAAGGACAGGACCCAGTACTGATCTCTGTGTTAGTATAGTCCTTATAACATCAACTCTTTGGCTAATGTCACACTGGGCATTTTGACTACCATTGTCTTCAGGTGTGACACAGCAGTGATCAAAATCCTCCTTTCCACCTGTCACTGCTTCCCATAATAACTTACTGGATACTCGGCGCCTGATGCACATGAAGCAGTCACAGACAGTGAAAGACAGGATCAAAGCAACTCTCACTTTAGTATTTCTGAGCAAAGGTCGGCCTGTCACCTCTATGTAGCCTTAGGGCACCCTGATTTCTATAGATTAATATGTAAAGTGGTAACAGGCTGAAAGGGACATTTTGACTGTTTTGCTTCTGATGCTTCTGATTATCAAAATAACATAATCTGTAAAATAACAAACTCTGCTTTGTGTCGCTCAGATTTGTCCGCACACAAAGCCATTTTCCACTAATCCTAATGCACACTTTCCCTTTAGCTTTTACATTAGCAACACCTTAGAATATGGCCTCCTTGCCAAGATACAGCATATCACTTAACTCCTTATAGAAATTGATTCTTCACTAAAGCATGTCATCTGGATCAAACTGTTTAATCTATAAAGTAATGTGGAATGGCATCTCTTGCCAAGAATTCAAACATTTTCCAGTTTAAAACAAGCACACTGGCCTAGTATATTTTCCTGATTATAACTTGTTTTTATATATTGATATACCGCTGACTTTATGCAAATGTTATTCTTTATCTAAACCTCATCATTATTTTGGGCCAATGACTGATAATTCATAATAAGGGCTGGGACTATGACAAACATCTACAGTATAAGTTTGTTATACAGCAGAATAAAATGTACTTGTGTCAGCTTTTTCATATCCTTTTCCAGTTTGTTTAATGTGTGCTTTACTGGGGCAATGTCTGCAGCGACTCAGTTGTTTTTTTTGTTGATTTGCTATTTAAAAAATATTTTTTGTTGTTTGCTAATTGGAAGTAGTACTAGAGCTGCACCTATTTAAGGACATCCATTCTTCTTGTTTTCAATTTTCCTTGAAAACATTTTATTTACTTAAATCAACTGATCATCATTCTGACATTAGCACATTTTTGTAAAAGTTGATGCATATTTTGTGCCTGTAGATGATATGTTACTGCTGTACGCCACTTGCAACCTGCAAAGGACTAAGGAAAAATAATCAATTCATGAAATTAGTGTTTTTGAAAACAAAAGAACAGGCCTGCTTTTTGGCCAATATAAACTTATGCCCTTATTTTGCTCAAAAACCTTTATGAAAGGGGCCACTTCAGTACGAATAAAAGTACATACAGTACTGCAATTGCAAAACATTTTTTATATATAACTCCAATCTGATGTTGTGCTACAATTATTGTCCTGGCCAGGGCCGCCATCAGGGGGGGACAGGGGGGAGAGTTGTAGGGGGCCCGAGGGTAAGGGGCACTTACTTGATTAGTCGGGCCCCCTGCTTTCTGAGAGCTGGCGACTTTGGGAAGGCAGGGCGGGAGCACAGGGATAGGTATCTTCTGTCCATTCCTTTCCCTTATTGGTCACAGAGTTTAAGTCCCGGTTGAGCTGCTCAGGGATTGGATAGCTTGAACTTCTAGGTTTGAACTTCCCCTCCAGCTCATCCAATCACCATGCAGCTTTACCGGGACTTGAAATTCTGTGACCAATAAGAGAAGAAAATGCTGTCACTGGAAGAAGATGCAGCCACCTGTGCTCCCCTCCTCCCTTCTGTAGTTGGCAGCTCACTTACAGCAGGTGGGCTACGCTAATGAAGTAAGTACAACATGGCAGGGCCCCCTTAAGGTAACCCTTTGTGGTCCCTGTTGTGTGGTGGGGGCCCTGTGCACCAATTTTTTTAAAAACTTTTGGGGGGGGGCAATTTTTTTACATGGATGTTTAAGGGGGGCCCTGGCCACCAATGTTTTATAATGTGGGGGGGGGCCCTGGACACCAATTTTGTTTTTACCGTTTGGGGTCCTAGCCACCAATATTTTTTAATGTGGACCCCTGACCACCAATATTTTTTTATTAACATGTGGGGACCATAGCCACCAATGTTTTTTTTTTTTTTACTGTGTGGTAGGGGGTGGATCTGTGGGGTGGGGAGGGTGGAATTGTGGGTGGGGCTTACGGTGGGTGCAGCCCAGGGGGCCCAGGAAATTTTGACGTACGAGGCCCTGTGATTTCTGATGGCGGCCCTGGTCCTGGCCTGGAGATAACCTTAGCCTGGAGATACTGGGGTTAACAATTGAAGGGTGAGAGTTTGAACACTACAGATTTATTTTTTCCTCTCAGCCCATTGCCTCAGACTTAATTGTCTGGGTATTTCGTCTCATTCTCTAAGCTCTCCTTCTGTTTAAAAAAGCAAGTTTAGCTGGCCATAGATGTTGAGATTTTTAAAAGATCCGATCATCATCATGAGACCACAATTATCTCGGAACGATCGTATGATCGTACGAATTGTCCATCAACTACAAAGACCAATTTACCAGGAAAACAAAGGGGAGCTGCCTGCTTGGCCCTGCAAACATAGATAGATTGCATTGGGACCAACAAAGATTTTTTAACCTGGCCGATCAATTTCCTGACAGATGTAGACCGAAAAATCGTAAGATGTTCGATTGTTCGAATCCCACTAACCGCACGATAATTTCGAAGGATTGGTCAGACTTTGCTAAAATCGGTCGTTCTGCAAGAGAAATCTTTGCATCTATGGGGACCTTTAGCCAAGCCATACCATTCATGATTCCAGGGACTTTTTTCTATGTATAGATCTAAATAATGTAAATAGGGACTAGACAAGAATAGATACACAACATCAAAAGGGCATGAGGTTTATTACATTTTTATCTTCTATAGAGCTGGGTTTTTAGATTTCAAAGAATGCTGGGAAGCAGTAGCTGGAGGGAAGACGACTAGATACATTTTCTACCACTATTGGCAGAAAATGGGTCTGGCATTAAAAAGCTGTTTAAACAGGTCCATTGTGCTATAAAACCTAATTGTGTCTGGATGTTATGATTTCTGACACTCACTGCAACACACTAACAAATCACATTAGCATCTACAACTATCATTATGTACAGATATGTGTCCTTCTAAGGCTTTGCAAGTCTTGGCATTGCAACCTTAATCAAGTAACTAAGCAACAGGGATATTTCTTTCTAATGGGCTGACAGAATATCAAGCACAGCAGAGTCAAAAATATGTCCTGGATTAAACTGATTTTAAAATTAAGTATAGTATATATTTCTGATTTACATTCATGTGGGTTAGGGTCAGGGCGGCCATCAGAGGGGGGGACAGGGGGGAGAGTTGTAGGGGGCCCCGAAGGTAAGGGGGGCCCAGCCATGCCGCACTTTCTTGATTATCTGGCCCCCCTGCTTTCTGAGAGCTGCTGACTTCGGGAAGGCAAGGCGGGAGCACAAGGGGAGGTATCTTCTGTCCATTCCTTTCCCTTATTGGTCACTGAGTTTAAGTACCGGTTGAGCTGCTCAGGGATTGGATAGCTGAGGTTTGAAATTCTCCTCCAGCTCATCCAATCACCATGCAGCTTTATCAGGACTTGAAATTCTGTGAGCAATAAGGGAAGAAAATGCTGTCACTGGAAGAAGATGCCGCCACCTGTGCTCCCCTCCTCCCTTCTGTAGTTGGCAGCTCACTGACAGCAGGTGGGCCACACTAATGAAGTAAGTGCAACATGGCAGGGCCCCCCTAAAGGTAACCCTTTGTGGTCCCTGTTGTGTGGTCGGGCCCTGGGCACCAAATTTTTTTAAACTTCTGGGGGGGCAAGTTTATTTACATGGACTTTTAAGGGGGGCCTTGACCATCAATTGTTTTTCCCCATGAGGGGTCCTAGCCACCAATATTTTTTAATGGAGGGCCTTGACCACAAATGTTTTTTTTAATGGGGGGGCCCTGACCACCAATATTTTTTTTATTTTTATTTTTTAACATGTGGGAACCATAGCCACCAATGGTTTTTTTTTTTAGTGTGTGGAGGGGAGTGGACCTGTAGGTGGGGCTTGTGGTGGGTGCAGCCCAGGGGGCCCAGGAAATTTTTTCATATGGGGCCCTGCGATTTCTGATGGCGGCCCTGGTTAGGGTTAGCTAGCAATTTTGTGGAGTTTATTCTACTCTAGAGCAAGTTAAAAGAGGGAAAACATCACTTATTTGTTCAGTGAAGAAAAACCCTGTTACAGGATAAGTAGCTACATCCCTCATAGGAGGCAGCCAGGCACAGACACCTTGAGGGCTTTGGCATAACTCCAAGCTTATAAGCCATAGTGCAATTCAGTTTGGGTTTCACCTCCATGCCAGCCCTAAACGTGTCCCCAGTTAACACAAGTTTCGTTATCCCCAAAGACAGAATAATAGAATTTGCAGACCTAATGGCTGCTCAGGGGCCGGGCTGCTTATGGTCTTGGGAGACCATAAGAGGGTTCTACCACAATCACGCAAAGTATGTAATCTTCCACCGACTCTATGCTCCAAAATCCCTTATCCACGTGTGCAATTGTGCAATTGTTCTGTTGTGGCACTGCATTATTCTACTGTTCTACTATTCTACTATTGATTCAACTGTGAAAGATCTGCTTTTTTTTTGTCCATGGTGCCCTCTCATGTATCTGAGCCAAGGTTTGTTCCCAGACAAAGGTTTTAGTGTAAAAGTGATGTAATTAAATGTGCTTCACAGGAACCCACATTAACCTGGAACAGGAACATGCTTTATTAAATTAAACAATATTTTACCAGCTCCCATACAGGGTTTATGGCCTTCCATAAACACTCACAATAAATGAGCCATGTGTAAACTCATTTAGTCATTGTCATAAAGAGAATCAGCAGGGAGGAATTCATTAGGAAGAATGCCGCATGTTTAATTAATCATTACATTCAGTTACATAAGCAGATGAACTGGAAGAGATGGGATAAGGCTTCAGTTTCAATATGGCTTTTGTTCAAAACTGTGCAGTGGCTCCTACAGCAAAGGTTACTTTCTCTAGGTTTATTTGATTTTATTATGAAGACCTGGAAGATCTTTGTTGATCCACTAGTTGGAATTTCTCTTGATGTTTTTCCCAGAGAGTAGTTGAACACAATAGCTTTTGTAGCTCAAAATAATCAGCCCCATGTAATCGATGGGCACATTTGCTTTGCTCCCTATTCCAGTATCACAGCACTGTGTAAAGACTGAGAACAAAAGTACACTTGGGATTTGAATTACCAACTACTTTATCATTTAATTCTTAAATATTTCAATTGCTCTAAATACATTACTCAGCTCTACACCTGAGTTCAGCAGCAAATTTAGTGGACAAAATTCACTAAAATTTAAATTTATGTTTCTTGATTCTTCTAGATTATTTTGTACATTGCATTTATGATGACTGCTAACCCTTAAAAACTTGCTGCTAAGCCCACATCTTTTTATGGACACAAACTGGGACTGTTCCACCTTAGGACATTGAGACACATAGGGCGTTTTATCCCCACGATTAATGTTGGCTACAGTAGGCAACAAAATGTCTCTGGTTTTCTCTCCACTGGCTAACATGCAAATTGCTGCCTGGGAAACATAAGCAATGCAAAGTTGGCCAAAGTCTCCTCGTAAGGAAACGTCAAGCCAAGTAGCCACGTAGCATATGTTTCCCCATCTGCAATTCGGATGTTAGCCGGTGGAGACAAAGCAAGGGACATTTTGTCACCCAATGAAGTTGAGATCACTCGCGAACAACAAAATGTCCTTTATGTTGTTGCCCTTATGGAAGTTATATGGAAAATGTTATGTTGTTTATGTATGGGATAAGGTTTGTAAGGGCCTAAGCAGTAAAGAACCACTATTTTGAATGTCATTTTGCAACTTTGCTATTGTCATATTGATAAAATTGGAGTTCTTTGTATCTGCGTCTAGCATAGGCGGAATAATCAAACGGCACTTCCTGTGATTACATGTGCATAGACAATTCTAGCTACTTTCCAGACTGAGGGGGTAATTCCAGCACAATCAGTGTTTGCTTTGTTGCGTTTCTTTACCCAGTACTGCACAGGGAATATAGGGAGGCAATTATTTACAGTTTTTTTTGGTCATTTTTAATAAAGGCTTTTGCAAATGTTAAAACATTCTATTTTCTAAGTTCTAAAGTACCCCTTAAGCTATTTTTAATCTTTCCAGCCTGTTGAGCAATAATTAATGTCACTGACAGGTCCATGTTTTGATGGACACACCTAAAGACTCGTATCTTGGGGGAAGCTTCAGATGGGTGGCCCTCTGGCAGGGCACACGGGATGCTATTGTACTGAGCCTGGGCCTGAAGCCTGGCTGTGCTGCACTTTTCGAAATAGCCGGGGTCCCTAGAGAACACTGAAGCCTTGCTGCAACCAAAGTCCCGAACCGACAAAGTCCCAAAGAGCCAAAGAGTTAAAGTCCCGAAGAGCCAAAGTCCTGAAGAGCCGAAGTCCAAAAGCCTCAAAAAGACATAAAGCCATGAAAGGAGCCAAAGTTGAAGTCCCGAAGCTGCGAAAAGACCCAAAGCTACAAAAGGAGCCGAAGTTGAAGTCCTGAAGCCACGAGTTCAGCGCCAATGTTTTTTTTTTGTTTTTTTTTTATTAAACCCCTAGCCACCAATATATTATTTTAATACTCTATAGGCCCCTGCCACAAATGTTGTCTAAAAAAATATTCTCTGGGGCCCCAATGTTTCTTTTTAACTTGTAAGGAGGTGGCCCTGGCACCAATATTTTTTTTTAACTTATAGGGGGCCCTCAACATCAATGGCTTTTAATAACTTGTGTGTGGGGGGGGGGTTACAGTTTTTAGTCTGTGTGGTCTTTTAACTGTTGTGTGGGGTGGGCGGGATCTGGAGTGGGGCTTGGGGACTGGGGTGGGCCCCGTGATTTCTAATGGCAGCCCTGCCCTCTGGTGCCAATACCCAAACTAAACATTAGGGAGCAGTATAAAAGAAATACGCTGAGGGGGGTTAAATATATGTGAAATAAAGTTGCTGGTTTAATAGTTACATGGGTCCGTGGAAAGCGCACTTGATTTGGATTTGCAAGCTGAGGGGGTGGGATATCATCCTCTTCTGTGAGTGGCAGACTGCCCTGAGCATGTGCCCATCAGGTGGGAGGAGGTCCAGTGCCTTTGGCAGTGCCTGAATGCCAGACAGCTAGAATACTGAAAGGAGACAAAATCAAATATTTTCTATTATGTAACAAGTATGATTTCTTTAAAAAGCTATTTTTTGCATTTATCTACAGAACATCAGATGTATAAATATATTTTTTCCAGTGCTGGTATCCCTTTCAGTTGAACGGTAATGTATTGCTGTTCTGTGAATTGATGGGATATCTAGAGCTTAATCAGCATTTTGGCTGCTTTGGAAAGTGCTGCCTACTCTCCCGTTAGTGATATATTGCCAGCTGTGAAGCTGCATGGTAATTCAACAATACTGGAAATGCTCAGTTCTTCCCCCAGTGCAAGTTAATCTGTTTAAGGTGAAATGGCTGCTGGGGCAACACACAAATCATGCACTAATTTGAATCCTGGGTCATATTTCAGATGGTGACACACATCTTCTAACATCACTTAAGAAGCCCTGATCTCACTTTTAAGCTACAATTTTTTTCAAGGACAACTTTATTCAATCTTTGCTTTATATCTGTTTTTGGGAAAACTATAGCTGTCTATACTGTCTATTTGTCTATATCATTTATTTAAAGGAGAGTATTGAATATTGAAAGATATATATCTGTAAATACTCAAACATGTACAGGTATGGGCGCCAGAATCAATAAATATGTTAGCTCCAAAATATGGCAATGCTAGCTTCCAATTCTAACAACGATTTTTCATTTTTGACTGTTTTCCTTTCTAATTATAAATCAGTACCTTGTCCTTGATGTTAACAAATCTAGTTTGAATCTATGTTGATGGCAAGACAATTCCATTGGTATTCCAAATTGTCCTTATCACTAGAAACCCATACCTGTACTTCAAGGGGTAGTTCCCACGTCAATTAACTTTTATTATTATGAGACAATTTGCCATTGTTTACCATGTTTTTCTTATTTTTTGAAGATATTGAACTATTTAATTGCATACAAAAATTCTACAGCACATAAAGCAGTAAACATTTTACACTGCACCCCATTTTATAATGGGTAGGCTCTTATTTACACATGGGTGTTTGTTCCTTGGCCCCCTGCGCTTAATCCTTCATGTGTTCCACCTCTGGGAAAGATAAGACAAGCATGGGTTGTATTTGCTTCTGCATTCCAAAGTGGTGGAACACATAAAGGGTTAACCACAGGGGGGCCAAGAACAAACACCTATGTGTTAGGGCCCTAAGGATGGCAAGATGCAGTGTATAAAGAAAACAAAAACCACAGATACAATATAAAGTATAATCATTTCACATCCAAAAACCTTAGACCAGGGGATCCATTATTCTTCCTCTCTTCTCTCAACCTCTATTCTCCTAGTCTCTTTTTTTTTACATAATATAATCTATTATTCCATCTATTTAGCCTCTTTGTTCTCATATAATAGAGAATGGCAATGAGATAGGCCAAACGTTTAGCAGCATGAGGTCCCACTGACACCTGGGCCCAGGGGCGCGCCGCCAATGAGGCGAGCTGAGCCGCTCGCCTCAGGCGGCAGCGCCTGAAAGGATTCCAGGGGCGGCAAAAAGCCGCTCCTGAACCTTTAAGAGCCGAATTTCCGGTTTTTGAACCGGAAATTCAGCTGTACTATTGCGAGAGAGCGCAATTGCGCTCTCTGCAATAGAGTTTCTGCCTCCCCTCCCGACACGTAAGTTGGTGAGGGGGGGCGGCATTGCAGGAGCCGCCTCAGGCGGCTCCTAAATCTGAATCGGCGCTGCCTGGGCCCATCAGGAGTTTTCATGGTATCCCGGTGGGCCAGTCCGACACTGTGTGTATATACACTCATTTTAACAACCCCCTAAAATTATTTTCAACATTAGCTCAGATTATACACAGGGTCACTGACACTCAAAGATGGCCTAACAACATCAAAGTAGGACAGTAGAACCTCTGGACTGTAAATTCGAGTTTTCGTTACAAAATCACAGCTCCAAAGGGCCTATAATCATCCTCCTTTTTGGATCACTTATCACACTGTCATGTAAGATTGTCTGCATTTTCATTCAATCCTCACACAGTCAAAGGAGGAAAAACCAGAGAACTTTTGTCACATTGCTTTTATATCTTAAGCTGGCCACAGACGTAAAGATCCGATCGTACGAATCAGCGTACGATCAGACTTCCCCATCTCCCGACCTGCCACTAACCATTCAGATCAAATAAAGTAGTAGAAGAACAGATCAGCTGATGTTCTGCCCCTGACAGCAATCGTACGATAGTTATGTCCGACAAAAGCTAGTGACAGTCTCCCTCTGAAAATCGTACGATCAGCAATACACGCAGAGAAATTACCCGCAGCCGACAGAAATCTTAACCTGTCTAATCGACCAAACGACCGATCTCCGCCTGACGAAAAATGACGGGACTCTCCACACACGGTCTGAAAATTTTACAAATCCTCGATTTGTACAATCAGATCTTTGCGTCTATTGCCAGCTTAAGCCACGCAGCTGAATGATTTGCTTTTACCAAACAAGCAGATGTGAGATTATAGTATACTTTACATTTTCTTATTTAAGTTTTCTTTGGATTGTTTTTGTCACACGAGAGATTACTTTTTCATGCATGTTTGTATTTTCAACTTCAAAAGGTTTAGTTTTAGTAGGTTTAGTAACCTGTCTTGATTTGCACTCAGGCCTTTCCAGCCATTGCAGTAAATCTTTGTGTCCTCTATCTAGATTCCCTAAACGAATTGTCCTTGATAAACTGCAATGTTTTAACATACAAACACACACACATATGGACCGATCTACTGACATGGGCATTTTTGCTTGATTCCACCAAGAAAACTTTTTAGATCTAAAAATCGTGTATTTAATGAATTATTCTAGACCTTGAAAAATTCGATAATTATTAAGGGGCAGATTTATCAAAGGTCGAAGTGAAAATTCAAATTAAAAAAATTCGAATTTCGAGCTAATTTTTGTGTACTTCGACTAGGGAATAGTCCAAATTCGATTTGAATTTGAAAAAATTTCAAAATTTATCATGTACTGTCTCTTTAAAAATTCGACTTGGACCATTCGCCATCTAAAACCTGCCAAATTGCTGTTTCAGCCTATGGGGAACCTCCAAGTCAATTGGTGGACTTTTGAATATTATCGAATGCGCTATTACTTTGATTCATTGGATTCGAATTTGATTGAAAACTGACCTATTCGTCCAAAAAAAAACCCTTTGATTTCATTTCGTTTGGTCTTTTTGTTTGTTTTATATTTGAATCTTTTAATAAATAAGTAGACATGCATGCTTTTTTAAAATGTGAGTTTAGTTGTGGTTGAAAGAAACCTCTAAAACTACACAAATTCGAATTTTGATAAATAGGCCTCTCAAAATTAGCCATTTAGGGGCATATTTATCAAAGGTTGAATTTCGAATTGAAAAAACTTTGAAATGAAAATTCAAAAAGACCAACCGAAATTAAGTCAAAGTTTTTTTTTTTTTGGTGGAATAGGACCGCTTTCAATCAAATAGGTCCGTATTCAGGCAGATTCGAATCATACGAATCGAAGGAATAGCGCATTCGATTGAATTCAATTAGAAGTTTTTCCCCAAAAAAACTTTGATTTTTCAAAGTCCACCAATTAACTCCAAATAGGTTCTAAGAGGTCCCCCATAGGCTAAAACAGGTTTTAGATGGTGAATTATCGATGTCGAATTTTTAAAGAGACAGTACATGATACATTTCGATATTCAAATTTTTGATTTTCTTTCATAATCGAAAAGCCTTTAAAAATTTACCTCGACCTTTTATAAATCTGCCCCTTAATATCTTGTGCGCAAAAGCCTTTATTTGGTTCATTAACGGAAATGTAGTGCATTTTGGATGCAATTTGCTTTGTTTTTTTACCCATAATGCACCATTTCCCCACAATCCCAGCATAATTGCACTAAAGTCACTCTGCCTAGTGATACAAGCCACTGTGGGAAGCCTGGAATTATATAATAATAATGACAGCCATACAGAAGTGTAACTAACAAGTTTGGCTGTAAGCTCCTTTAATGAATGGTGTCAATACCAGGCCCAGAATTGTACTTGCTTTATGTGCTTCTCAAAGACGTGGCATTAAAATAAGAACATAATGTACAGGTTACTTTGTATTTCATTTGTTTTTTTCCTTCAAACTCTATTTACACATATTTCAAAATAAACAGCATATGTTCTGCACATGAAATCCCTTGCAGTAGACAAGTTGTGTTTAATCCACTGAAGAGTGATTTACTGTAGGAAAAATACAGCACAATTATCCAAAACAGTGACTGACCCGTATGATACAAAAAACAATGGTGCCTGATTATACTTATAAAGGAGCTGAATAAATCCCAGTGCCAATTGGAATGGATATCTATATTTGCATAATTCAGGATTAAAGGATACTTGGACATCTAAGCCCTTTTATTTAATTTGCATTCAAAAGCTCTTCAGATTTAATGGGGCTGTTAAATAATGGTCTGTTAAATAAAGCACAGAATTAATTTATGTATGATACAAAAGTCCCAAGTTTAACTGTATTTCCTCTTTGTAATGTATAATGCAGCCCACAAGAAAGTGTTTATTATAACTTTGCACAATTCTACTGTGAACTGAAAGCTTTTTTATAGGTAAATGGCTCCACTGGGCGACATAGGGTTAAGCAGGGTACTGCAGGGCTGATTGCCTACATACTCTTTGCGCTGTCTATCTTTCATCTCATTGTGTTCTATGTGGGAACAGATGGCTTATTTCCACATGTACTCCAAATGTATTCCGTGATAATCGTGTCCAGGGTCTGACAGCCATGTGTTACATTTTGTCTCTTCCTTTATCAAACATAGCATGGAGTTCATGGCCTGCCCAGTCTCTGCTCCTAGTAACAGCCAAGGTGTTCAGACACTGTGCAATGCAATAAGCCTCTAAGGCTCATGGCACACCTGGATATTTCACTCTCCTCTAGAGAAGCACCCAAACCTAGCAGTGAAGCCTGTTTTAATAGAAAGTAAAGATTTTCAGATTACAAGGTCCAAGTCACCTTATAGTTCTACATCTGATCACCCCGAGCTCATTTTAAATTTCTAGACCTATAATAATAGTAATAATAATATGTTATAGATCTCACCAACCTCTTGATACAACACATTGACCCTTATGGTGGTCAACCCACAGTTTGAGTACTTACGGATGCCAGTGATAAAAAACTTGCACATATGGGGAGCGTCAAGGTGCCTGTGCCTGACATATTTGTGGGTGATACAGTAAAATGCTGAAAAGTTTTGACAGATGTCATCATTTCTGAGGTTTGTCATCATTATGTGGTCTGTGTTCGATTCAATAGATGTGAGTTTGCCGCATCAATTGACACAGACCAACTTGCAGGAGTGGAAGCTCCAAGGAGCCCCTTTGTCAGTAAGCCCATTTGCATGTGATTTTTGGAAGGATTGAATGGGACACTTGCAGCTTTAAATGCAAGTAGATTTAATGAATGCTGCCAAATCATGCAACAAATATGCATTTTGCCCATGGCTGCAATTGCTGTTTCATAATGTTTCATGAATTAATTGTTTATTATCTTCTACTTATTAGACGGCAATTTTATCTGTATCATAAAGACTGAAGCTAGACTAAAAACTTTGTGAAGCAAGGGCTTGTAGTGCCCAAACAATATGTACAGTGTGGTGTATGGTTTGATGCACTTCTAACAAAAAAACAATTGCCCCCAGAGCTGGACAGAAAATCTGCATTGCAAGAAGAATACGATAAATGAGATATAGAGTGAGATGAAATGTAAAATTAATTGGAGGAGGGCCAGTCCTTAACCTTGTGTAGCAGTTAAGCAGTAAAACGGCTGGGTTTCCATAACTATATATAGTACAGGTCAAACATATAAAAGGTTATTATATTATTCTTGTAGAAGTGAACATTTTTAGAACACGTGCTGGCAATGGTTTGTTCATTCTTATTGAACTGACACTGACAACCAATCATGACTTGCGCTTGGTATAGAATGCTTAGTGCATACACAGTGTCTGCAGCATGCACAGAAGCAGGACCTGAACCCTAACCTACTTTAACCCTATCTAACCCTTTATTTATTAGCTAAAGGAAAGGAACACAGAAAAGAAGGCAAAAGCAGCTCTTGATTCCAATCTCCAGTTTACTACTGTAGGTTAATAAAAGTGCACCGCCACGGTTTCACATATGCCAGCAAAATGTCACTATTTACTGGGCAATGGCTTGCACAGACTGAGCACCAGCCACCTGTGCTATTTGTTGGATCAAAACAATACTTTGTATCAGTGTTATGAATTTGCTGCGCTATAAAAAAAATTTATATCTATTTGTCTTTTGTGCTTGGCAGAGAACAATCTAGTTTCTCCTGCTTTCCAAAAAAAAAAAAAAAAAAGGAAAACAATGAATATGTATTATTGTTACATGTTCCCTTTCAGACATTAGCAGTAGATTATGCAATTTTAGAAAACTGCCAGGATATACTTTTATTAGTACATTGTAGGATTTTTTTTATGTTTGCTTGATGCTTTATTTTATGAATTTTTTTTGGTGTTTCATAGAATGACTTGCTTACAACATCTCCTACTGACTTGCCAGCTGCTCAGTGCCCAAGGAAGTATCAGTTATTCACCCCTTACAGTACAAAACCACCTGTTCACTCAGTTACTTAAGGTTGTGCTAAAATAAACCTTAATCCACAGGCACAGAACAAGTAAAAGATCATTGGGTACTATAACACAGTGTTGCTAAGGTTCAGCCTCAGATCTGATTCCTATCTCTTTCCCACTTATTAAATGTACTCCTAGACATGGTTTTAAGACATGTGGGTATTTAATGTATAGCTCAATAAATTCATGTTCTTGTTATATTTGAAGACGGTTGATCATAATGGCTGGTCACATTGGGTTGGCAGTTTTTATTTTAATTTACATGGATACCCCTAAATCTCCCTGCCATTTAATAATAATGTGGTGAAGAGTAGATACAGCGAATGGATCCATATGCAGGTGGTTTTACAAGCCACAGCCAGATAAACATAATAATACATTAATACAGGAATAATACATTAAAGATATTGATTTAGTTTCTAAAACAGTTTCCAACACCTTAACAGATCAATTACAAGGTGTGCCTTACTTTATAGGGCTCTACATACAGTACATCCATGCAGCCTGGTGGGAAAAAAACAACACTGAAATCCTATATGCTGAAGCCCAGCATGTTCCATACTAATAAGGATGCTCTATGTTGGTTCTGCTCAATTATTTATCAAAATAAAATTTAATGCATTTCATTAGTAAAAGATTTGCAAGTACATTCTGTACAAGTGTTGCATTGCTTTTTTTATATTATGTATCTTTGCAACATATTAAGTTGGGGGATAACAAAACCCACAAAACATAATAAATGATTAAATGTTTAAAAGATGAAGGCGTATGATTAGATGAGTGCAACCTTACTAATTGTGGTTTATCTAAAACCCTCCCTACAGCTGTAGCTAGAAGCAGCTGGGTGCTGTATATAATACAGATATTAGCCAAAGGCATTATGTTGTTACCACAGCATCCCTAACTCTCTGACTTTCACCCTCACTGTACCCTGGGGGAGAAGGACTCCCATCTGGTGACTTCCAGGTAACCCTGACAGATTTATTGGGAGAAGTTGGTATCATGTAGCTTAATAAACAACTTGACATCTCCAAACTAGGGTATAAAAATCAACAGTATTTATTGACACATAGGGACAACTGTACAATTATTGTTCTAGAAAAGAATGACAGTAAATAACTGTTTAATCTAATTGCATTTGTGTTTCTGCCTAGGGCTATACTCAACAATCTCCTGCTGTACATTAGCTTTGTGGTGTGGTTCAGGGACATTAGAGACCTGCTGTAGCTTGGAAGAAGTACAAAAGCCCTATACTGTAATAGAGACCAAACCAATACATCTTTAGAAAGTGAGCCTTGAATAGCATACATAAAAATAAACAAACACCTACATAAAACATCCATCTCATAGAAAACATCTCAATCTGATCAGATCACATCAATTCAAGGTATGGGACAATGTCTACTAAGAGAGGATTTCTCAAATACCCATCCAAAGCAAAAACAATTATATGGGGAATCAGGCACAGTAGGGTGGGAATTGCAGTTTGGCAGGAGCTGAAAATAATTAATTTAAATATAATTTTTTTTTTATTCTTATGTATATGTTCCAGAGGAGTTGCTGGGTGTTTTCATTCGCCTGTAAAATCCTTAGCAAATATCTTAATGTAAAAGCAATCAGAGAATGGAAGGATTTGGCTTTGTGTTTAGGCAAATGGTTATTCATTTTGCTGTTACATGAGAAGTTACATTTTACATAACTTACATGGTCGTATTGTATGTTTGGCCCCTCTTGTAACATCTGCCTATTTCTTACATGCCTGAAATGGAGGGATTCTGATAAAGCAATATTACATAAAACAATAGAAAGATCTGTTCAATGAGAGAACCACCTGTTGCCTCAGTCACTTACGGATGTGATAGAAAAAAAACCTTAATCCACAGAGAACAGGTTCTTATATTCAGAAAGTAAAGGATCATCGGGTACCATAACACAGTGTGGCTACGGTTCAGGCTTAGATCTGATTACAATCTTTGCTCTCATACATTGCATAAATCCAGTGCTACTCACAAACACACATTACTGCTTGTTACCTGCTATATTGATAAAAGACAGATTGTAATTGTGTTAGAGAGTTAATGACAGTTAATTTGAGTTGGATGCTGATGACAAACAGCTTGACTTGTAGATGTATTCAAAGTAGGTATTAACTGACTCTGCTTCTCATTCAGCTGAGGGGGTAAAACTTTATAGAAGCAAACTCTCCATATAAATGGATTGGGGAGGCAGAAGGTAGTTGGCCAGTGGGGCCCTGACTCATAAGCAATCAGAATATATTTAGAAAAAAATGGCTTATTTATAAAGTTCATTATTATAATGCTGTCCAGTAACTCTTGTACACAAACAATTTTACTATTACACATCAGTGTTGATAACATTGTAGAACATGTGTGTTACTGTACTAAGGGAGTACAGTAACTCACATGGAAATGCATAGTTTTTCTACATCGGTATTGCTGTGTGTATCACTGTATGGTCAGCTTAATTTGATTGCTCAGCCAAATCCATTTTATTTTTATAAATCTATTTAGTTTATCCTTAATTTGTTGCTATAGGGAGCTATTGAGGAAACGATGGTCTAGCTATTGTCCGCTTTTAAATAAGGGTTCAGAAGTGTCTGTGAGCAAGTATCTGCATAGGGGTGTAAACCAGCACCAGAGCATACCATTTTCCGATATATATGTGGAAGATCATGGAGTCCTGGCCATATCCTCTGAAACAAAATCAGCAACAAGAGTCATTTTTATTAAGCCTAAAAGGAACAAGTAACCAGAGCGCCAAAACTTTATCCGGCGATTCAAGCTAAAGATGAACCAGGTCATATGATCTGTGCTCATCACTGACCTCTGTGTGGCAAGCTTGCTTGAGTGACCATCTTGGAACAGAATTAATTCTACAGGCCCCTGGGATGATCACTTGGATCAATGTAATTTACTTACCCACAAATCAGCTAAATTAATAATTGACAATTATGCAGTTTGTTTAAGCATACAAGTCCTTATATAGACTTTTTGACACTAAATTATACTGCCATGGCTTATTCCATGTTTTGTCTTTATTTTCTCCTTCCCAGTCTTGTGTAAGGCACAAGGTAGTGCAATGACAAGAAGACAGAGCATATACTTGAGTGCATTTCAGGAAATGTATTCCTGTCCCCTCTGCCAGTGAAAGGGCTGATGGAGTCAGAATGTAAATATGCATAATATTGACAGATGCACCATGATTCCCTTAGCAGGTCTTTACATTACTATGCGGCAAGCGAATTCTGTTTCCAGTGGATGCTGTAGAGGAAAATCTGGTATGCGCTATCCCAATTGGGAGTGGCCAATTGCTCAAAAAGGGGTAGTACTCCTAGATCAAATACCAGAGATAATTTAGAAAGTATAAAGGTGTCCTTCCACCGTTTTGGTATAAAAAAAATGTTCATTAAGCATTGGGAGGAACAGGCATGCATCTTTCCTTCTCCAGTCAGGGAAATAACCATTATTTGCAACAAGTACTAATTTACTGGCAGAGATAAATGTACACAAGTGGTCAACTGTTACTGTCTGTCTCTTGTATGTTATATTATCAAACTTCCAGTTTATCAGAGGGGATACACAATAACTGTTCTGTTTATTTTCTCTACCCCAGGTTCCAAAACATGAAGTGTAAGGTGCTGCAATGACAAAATGCCACAGAATATACTTGAGTCTATTTCAGCAAATATATTCATATCCTCTCTGATAAAGTACGACATTGTTTGCCTTTCTGGAAATGCACGTTCTGTGACACAGTGCATGGGTGTTTTAAGGCCAGGTGCTACTGTAAAGCAATAAAATGATGCTAGAGGAACAGTAGAGTTCTTGTTTGAGAGAGCGCTGTTTTTAATTTTTCTTATGAAGGGTGTTAAATATTTCCCTGCATGCCAGGGTACTGCAGTGCCCAATGACAGAATTCAACATGCTGTACCTGTTCTAAATAAAGAATAAAGTAGCAGTAAATGAAGTTTGTGGCCTGTGGGGCTCCAGATTTGGCATGCCTGTCACTGTTGGATGAGGTTTGGACAAGAGTTGAGAAACAGGGTGGCATATAGACCTATAGGTGAATATATACAGCATAGATCTGGTAGTTTTTTTCAACTAATGAAACCAATGCAATATTAGTTAGTGGATGCTTATCAACATGGTAAAAAGCATTGTACGATTTTGAAACAATTTGTGTTAATGCATTGAAAGACAGTGTTTTTTTAAGCCATATGCCACATACTGTCAATGTGAAAAATCTTTTTCTATGTGGAACCCCCTTCGTTTGTTTGATGTACAGTGCCTGAATAGGGCTTTGACAGCTCTTCAGCTGAAAAGGTCCCAGTGTGGGACTAGAGAGACCTCATCATTCTTCTTGGCTCTGAAGTATGATTTCTCAAGATGCTTTCTGTCCACAAAGATGGCAGAAGGTCTACTTCAGGTACCTAATGATCCTCAAAAACCCAACCCCCTCCCCAATTGATCTACTGCGTTAGAAATAAATAGACTAAATAAAGAAGCAGTATATGAGATTAGAACGCAGGGAACTACTCTCCAAATTTTAAACACTTATGGAGAGAGCCCTTTGCAATCCTTTGTTGTGTATGGGATGCACCAATTTATATGTTTTGTTAATAATGAAAAATAAACTTTTGGATCAGAAATACTGATCACATAATTGTTTATTTCAGGTAACAATAACACTGGCTGGCTTTCAAATACCTCAAATAACTGGGGGGGGGGATTGTGTGACAGCATCTTGTGTGCAAATATATATATAAATATATATATATATACATATATATATATATATATATATATACATATATATATATACAGTACATGCATATATGTAGTCACAGATACCAGCACTCACCATATCACGAACACTTACCGGGTGCTTTCCACCCCCAGGCATAGAAAAATAAAAGTGGATTTATTGAAACTTCACATGGTCCCCCACATCAATGTGTTATCAGGATACACCCAGAAATTATCACATCGAATAAATATTCAAAATCTCCCATAACTGAACAGTACCAATTAAGGTCAGATGGGATAGATTTTAAGATGTGATTTTTTGTGGGGGTCATATTTTATGCTTGCACAAAGTGTTTGAATATGTATACATATAAAACTGTAAGAGGTATATTTTGTACACCATGCAAATATGTTTCACTGTTAAAATAAATAAATAAATAAAATAATAATATAAATTAATTGGTTGTTCACTGTTCACTGATTTTGAAAATGTATACGATGTGATGACTTCTGGGTGTATCATGAAGACGGTTCAATGATAACTTAAACGTGTTGATAAGTTTCAATAGTTTCAATAGATCCACTATTTTTCTATGCCCATGAGTGCTTCCAGTTTCTGCTATCATATATATATATATATATATATATATATATATATATATATATATATATATATATATATATATATATATATATATATATATAATACACAAAAGCCATGAATATCTTGTAAATTATATCCTTATAAATGGTGAGTTCTGATGTCATCAGTTATAAACGGTGAGTTCTGATGTCATTTCTCCCTAAAACTTGTGTATTATAATAAATAAAGTACCCCCAGTTGCAAAATATGAGGATATTAGAAGTTACCTCGGAGTTCCATGACCCGTATAAAAACACTCGGCCTTCGACCTCGTGTTTTTTATATGGTCATGAAACTCCTCGGTAACTTATAACATCCTTATATTTTACAAGAGGGGGTACTTTATTCACTATATACACTTTAACGTAGTTGGCCAGTTTAAATATATTAAATATATGGACAAACAATCCCTGTTTTGTTTAAAGGGTAAGGCATTTTATTATCTTAAGGCACACAATGTCTCAATGTATTTAATATATTGATAATGAGTTGAGTGCAGAGGATCTCTTGTCTTCTATGAATGTTGTGGTCACAGACTCATTGCACCCCTGCCTAATGGTTTAAAATTTGGTAGGGTTGCACCGAATACACTATTTTGGATTCGGCCGAACCCCCGAACCCTTTGTGAAAGATTTGTCCGAATCCGAATCCTAATTTGCATATGCAAATTAGGCCTGGGAAGGGGAAAACATTATTTACTTCCATGGTTTATAACAAAAAGTCAAGCGATTTCCCTCGGCCCCTTATTTGCATATGCAAATTAGGATTTGGATTCGGTTCGGCCGGGCAGAAAGATTCGGCCGAATCCGAATCCGGCTGAAAAAGGCAGAATCCCAAAGCCTTGTTTTTTTTTTAAATAAGGTCACATAACTCCTAAGTAACCTCTTACAGGTGGTTGGACATATTAGAAGCTGTAGATAAAGAATAGCTGTAACGTTTAGAGTGTGTACATCCTCCATATCAGAGCGTTCTCCAGTATTTTACATTAAAGGTGTGCTTCACCTTTAAGTTAACTGTTATAGAATGTTTAAGTATGTTATAGAATGGCCAATTCTAAGCAACTTTTCAATTGGTCTTCATTATTTATTTTTTTATATAGTTTTTTAATTATGTGCCTTCTTCTGACTCTTTCCAGATTTCAAATGGGGGCCACTGACCCCTTCGAAAAACAAATGCTCTGTAAGGCTACAAATGTACTGTTATTGCTACTTTTTATGACTCATCTTTCTATTCAGGCCCTCGCTGCTTCATATTCAAGCCTCTTTTTCAAATCAATGCATGGGCTGCTAGTGTTGTATTCTAGCAACCAGACTGCTGAAATTGCAAACAGGAGAGCTGCTGAATAAAAAGCTAAATAACTCAAAAAACACAAATAATAAAAAATGAAAACTAATTGCAATGTGTCTCAGAATATCGCTCTATACATCATTCTAAAAGTTAACTTAAAGGTGAAAGTTAACTTAAGACAGAAAAAGTCAAGGATATTAAGGTTCTCTAGCACCTGCACATAGTTAAAGCATTGTTCACCACTTAACTTTTATTGATGTAGAGTAGGGGTCCCCAACCTTTTTTACCCGAAAGCCCCATTTAAATGTAAAAAAAAGTTGGAGAGCAACATAATCATGTTCCCAGGGGTGCAAAATATAGGCTGTGGCCCCTATGTGAACTGGCAGCCTACAGGAGGCTCTGTTTGACAGTACACCTGGTTTTTATGCAACTAAAACTTGCCTCCATGCCTGCAATTCAAAAATAAGCCCCTGCTTTGAGGCCACTGAGAGCAACATCCAAGGGGTTGGTGAGCAACATGTTGCTCACGAGCTACTGGTTGGGGATCACTAATGTAGAGAGTGATATTCTGAGACAATTTGCAGTTGGTTTCCCTTTTTTATTATTGGTGGTGTTTGAGTTATTTAGCTTTTTATTCAGCAGCTTTGCAGTTTGCAATTTCAGGAGCCTGGTTGTTAGGGTCTAAATTACCATAGCAACCATGCATTGTTTTGAATAAGAGACTGGAATATGAACAGCAGAGGCCTGAATAGAAAGATGTCTAATAAAAAGTAGCCATAACAATACATTTGTAGCCTTACAGAACAGTTGTTTTTAGATGGGGTCAGTGACCCCCATTGTAAGCTGTAAAGAATCAGAATAAGAAGGCAGATAATTAAAAACAAATATAAAAAAATAAACAAGGAAGACAAATTTAAAAGTTGCTTAGAATTGACCATTTTATAATATACTAAAAGTTAACTCAAAGGTGAACCACCCTTTTAAGTTTTGTATTGTCCTCACTACACATAAATATAGTGTAAATACTCATCAGTTTGGGACTGCAGGGGGGTTCTCTACTCTTGGGTCCCTGTTATTAAACCACTTATAGCTATACAGACAGGACCGTGCCATGCTAAAAGGCACACAACTGAAAAAGACAGTTACTAATGTTTATTTATTAAAGAATGGCATGAAATGCTGCACCCTAAATGCTGGTAAATGGCTTAAAGTGGACCTGTCACCCAGACATAAAAAGCTGTATAATAAAAGTCCTTTTCAAATTAAACATGAAATCCGAATTAGTTTTTTTTATTAAAGCATTCTTTTCTTTTCAAATTCTTTTTATTAAGTTTCAATAAGTTTCAATAAAACATTGAATCATGTATGTATACAATCATGAAGTCTTTCACATTAAAAGAAGAACAGTTCAGAATATTAACATGAAAATTTTATCATGTGAACAAAAAAAAAACAAAAAAAAAAAACAAGCTAACATAACAAAAGAAAACAAATTGACCTGTAATTTACCAAAATTCAGTATGTAGTCAGGTAACATAGATGAATTTGCTTAAATTTTAGATAATAAATAAATAAATAATAATAATAATGGCACATTCATATACATATAAATGTAAAAGAATATTAATTCTACCCAATTCATTCATTCCCAACATCTTGTCCCATCAGCTTAAGAATAAATTCTCTTTTAGCATTATCTAAAGATGAGATATATATGGACCATCTGTATTTTACTTTATTCCTCTGAGATAAATCATCCATCCGGAATCTGATTACCTCCTGCAAACATAAATTATGTAAGTAAGAAAGCACATCATTCACAGACGGAGGAGTATCCCTGATCCAGCACAAAAAAATAGCTTTCCGAGTAGCTGCCATAACTAGCCAACAGAAGGATGAAATCTCATCAGAAACATTCGTAGAAGAACCATAACTAGACACCAAAAGAGAATCTCTGACATCTAATAGTGCAAACTGAGGATTCAATATTATATCCAATTTAACCACATCCTTAATATGACGTTCAATTAAATCCCAAAGAGTTTTAATGAATGGGCATTTCCAAATATAATGAAAAAAATCAATATTTTGTTCTTTGCACTTCGGGCAATAGGAAACCCTCCGAGAATCTTTGTTACTCTGGAATAATTGTCCGTATCCTAAGTGGATAAATCTGAATTGTTGATCTCTCCAACTCTCAGACAGTATATTATTCCTAAAATTTTTAAAAGAATTTAGAAGATCCCTAGAAGACACACCAACGCCCAAAAACAAAGACCATTTTTTACTAGCATTTTCAAGTGGATCTAAATTACAAGTCCTCAAGTTTAAAAGATGTGCTGAAATCCATGAAATATTATTTAGTTTAAGATCTTCAACTAATTGTGATAATGAATCATAAAACGGATGATGTCTTAATTGCGATTTTGTTTTGTTATCAATTATTTGGAAACCATATCTGATCTGCATATAACTTAGCCTTTCCTTCTCCGATAGATCATAAAGTCCTTTGATAACTTCCCAAGAAAAAGGATCTCCAGAACTTGGATCAATAATATGACTAATTTGAAAGACACCATATCCTCTCCATCTACAAGATATTTGATTTCTATTCTTCTTAGGAAAACCTCCCAAAAAGAATGGAGATAAGAAAGGCGAAACATTAAAGTTTAAATTATTATTTTTACATAGAATTTTCCAAGTGCTAGTTGTATCCCTATAAATCGGGTTTCTCCTTACATCTATATGCTGCTCAGACCATCTACTATGAATAGAAGAGATAATATGTTCTTTTGAATCTAAAAATTGCTCTAAATCTAGGTTAGTAAATTTCTCTTTACCCGATAACCATTCCACAATATATCTAGTATTGGCAGCTACATTGAACTTTCTAAAATCTGGAACATTAAGTCCCCCTAAACATTTAGGGTTTCTAAGCTTGGATAGAGAAATTTTAGGTTTTTTATTATGCCATATAAAGTTATTCAAAATTCGGTCCAAATTCTGCACATCTGAATGTTTTATCAATAACGGAAGATTTAAAATAGGAAATGCAATTTTTGGAAAGATCAACATTTTAAACAATGCAATCCTTCCCATTAAATTCAATGGACTATCAATCCATTTTTTACAACAAGTACTCATTACTTGAATTAATGGGGTCAAATTCAAAGTATACAATCTAGATAGATCAGAAGAAACCAATATCCCTAGATACTTCAATTTGCCAGTTGGGGGCTTAATTTTAAGATCAGCAAGTACTTGATTAGGAATAGTACAGCAAATATTCAATAAGTCTGTTTTACTAGAATTTATACTGTATCCCGAGAAAGTTTTATAGTAATCAAAAAAATCAAAAATGTTTTTAATTGAATGTGAAGGATTACTAACAAATAAGAGAAGGTCGTCAGCATATGCTAATGATTTAATATGTTTGCCATTAAACCTCATTCCTTGAAATAAATTTGAAGAGTCTATATATCTAATTAGTGGCTCCATAGAGATTAAAGCATTCATAGCTGTTGTAAACTCATTTAAAAATCTCAACTGTCAATCAAATATGGTTTGCCCCTCCTCTATGCTTTACTGTAGGCAGGGCATGAGGATGGACATCAGGTCCCCCATTCTGGTGCACAAACAAGATTATAAAATGATACAAGGCTTGTCTTAATAACAGTGTCCACAAAATGGCTTCTGCCTGCTTGCTATAATTATGAGTTGCCAGCTGAAGGAAACAATATTCAAATAATTTATATAGTGTAATTAAAGTTTATTTTGCTTGGCTGATGTGATAAAATAAGATTTTTTCGGGTGATAGGTCTCCTTTAAGGAGCCTAACCTAAATAAAACACAGCACCTACGGGGATTTAAAAGTAATTTGTTCTGCCAGGCAATTTATGGCTTGTTTTAATCAGACTAAGAGGAAGGGAGATGGGCAGATAGCGGTGAGATGTACGTAAGCCCCGTACAAGGAACTTATCTGTCCTCTACTCGCAGTTATTAGCAGTAAGCGCACTAACCCCACTTCTGCAGCAGCGCCCCCTCCCAACAACTTCAAGAGGGAGGGGGGCGTGACGTCACTTCCACTAGGGATGCGCTATATAAAGCACAGATGCTGCAGTGCTCAGTAGGTCCCTTCGGCAAGAGAGAAGAAGAAGGAGAGAAGGTGATGTGGAATAAATCACAGGCTAATCCGCTCATGTCCAGTCACTGAGCCGCTTTCACTGTCCCGCTTATAATAAGCCGCTAATTGATAACGAATGTGTTATTTCTATCTAGGAGCTGGGCTCTAAGCAAAGGATTACAGACAGCACTTGGCCTCAGCAGACGCACATCAGCCCTGACAATGCTCTCGCTGGGAGTCATCTCCATAGCCCTGTGCGCAGTGCAAGGTAAGCGCAGTCCAACACCGGCCTTTCAGCACCACCGACAGCTCCTCCTAGCGCAGCGCCTACTGCTGCTTCCCAGGCTCGTCCGCTAAAGCTCCTTCAGTTGACCCGAAGCAGACAGGCTCGCAGCAAATAGGATTAGGCAGTGGCGGGTTTATTTGGGCTTTGGATATTTACATGGAACACAGCTCCACATCCCCACTCAACACCCTGGCATCACAGTTTAGCAAGGTCACCTCTAGTCAATTCTCTCTGGCTCGACCCTTATTATAGAATATTGACTTTGGAAATGGGCCTTACTATGAACACATTTAGCTTAATGGTTTACTCATTTTAATTAAAGACAGGGTTATTTTTTGCCTTAAATATTTTGCCCTACTGTGAATTTTCTTTCCCTTCTGTACCTTATGAATAAAAGTCAGTGCTCTGTAGTTTACTATTACTAAATATATTATAATATATTAATACTAATATATATATTTTATTTATTAGATATATATATATTTTTTTTTGCATCTGTCTGGTTATCTATGTATCCTGAGTCTATTATATATCTATTTATCATCAAAGTATTTTCTGTCATATATCTATAATTAGAATTTATCTATAAATTCTCTATCTTTTATCTATCTATCTATCTATCTATCTATCTATCTATCTATCTATCTATCTATCTATCTATCTATCTATCTATCTATCTATCTATCATCATCTATCTATTAACCGTTGTTCTATATATGTATTTATAATCTCTGACTGAGTTCATTTTTCTCCCCCCAGTAATATCATTTCCATTATCAGAGCCAGCCAATGACAAGGATACAAAGGTAAGACATGGCAAAAGACAATTCTGAATATTATCTGTATGGCTGTTTCTTGGCATATTTTAGATTTTGCATGTTGTGCAAGTAGCAGCTGATTCTTCCTTTCAAAATGTTTTCTCTGCCATCTCCATGCTACAGTAAACACCAGTGTGTTTGTCAGGGAATCTCATTAACACATGGGAGACTGCTCATTGATTAATTAAGAAAGAGAGAAATATATCTGAATCCTAGACATAGAGATGAGCAGAGCTCTGCTGGGGATCTATGGGCAAAGCACAATATATTTACAGTCACTGTCAAATGTAATCTATATTAGCTGCAAAGGAAATTTGATTTGTTACATACAAATATTATATAATGCATATCCAAGGGTGATAAAGCATTTGTATTTTGATTCCTCTGTAATTTTAAACCTCCTGTAATAGCTAATTGGTTGGTATTTATATAAAACACACAGGTCAGTCGTTTATTTCTACCTTTATATTCCAGTTGTTTTGTTTTATATTCTCGCTGAGTTCAGAAATGTTTTCTGATTATGTGTTGAAGGAAATATGTGTGACATTATTTTCTATATGATTCTGAAAAGGTTGCATGTGAAACCAAGGAATGAAGCCCTTTGGCAAAATGAAAGGTCAGCAATGTATCATTTGTTAGTCTGGAAGGGGAGCTTTAATAGCTCCAGGGGTCAAAAAGGTTCAAATTTCATAATTTTCCTTCAGCATGGTGGGACTTTGCTAGCATTGCATTCAATTGCCTTTACAGCTTTGCACCGTAAATTCTAGGAATCCTGGTTTTTACAGAACATACTGGAATTCTGATTTAAAAGCTATTACACATTCATTGTGTCTTTATATGTATAATGTAAATTCATACAATAATTATGTTATTGGAAACTTCTAGCATTGATTATGTAATCAGAAAGTCTTTGGTACTGAATTATTACAGGGTCATATCAGGGTTACACTCAGAGATGTTTGTAAGAGAAATCAATAATTATTGAATGATTTAGTCTATGATTAGTTATATAGCACCAAAAATGCTTAGATTATATATATATATCCTGCTTTATTACAGAGATAGATATATTTTCCACTGTAAATGAGGGAAAAAAGTAAATTTTCTAAAAATTACAAAAAAGAGAATTTTTAAAAATTCTTCTAAATTACTTTATCAGTTCACCTAGTTATACCCTGGATTCAGAATGGACTTTGTGTTAAGTACTGTAACAGGAGAATGTTAGCACAGATGACGAATATTCCATGGATTTCATAATTGTGAAGAAAAACAATCTAGGAATTGTTTACTGGTTGAATTTTGTTCTATTCTTGTTTTTTGCTTGGTTTCCACACAGTAAGAACAGGAGACACTTAAGAATAGGGGACACATACCTTTTGTTTTGTTTCCCATCACAAAACTCTAAAAGAAGGCATCATTTAACAAAGTGTTGCTGGAAATGTATAAAATGCTTTTTTTGAAGGAATGCTGGAAGCGTTTATTGCATCACACGAAACACTGAATAAAATATATGTATCTTGCATGTGATAGGTTCAAATTCCCTTGGATCTTTAAAAGTAGTCATAATGTTAACTGAAAGCACTTTAGGCCATGCAATGAAAATATTGCTTCTGATAATGAGATAATGAAGCTGTGGGATTCTATCCATGGCTGTACATTATTTGTATCATCAACTAAATATAAAACATGGAATGTTTCTAATATTGAACTAAATAAAACAGCACACATAAGACTTATCTAGGTTACTTCTTTGCTTAGTCTGGTTAAGACCATACCTAGTGAATCAAGAAGAGCCAGTGGGGAGGGGGTGTCAGTATATTTTGAGAGCTGTGCAGCTGTGCCAGTTCTGTATATCATCAGTCAAGCCCTTATTATTCTGTGTTTTAGTCAATATTAATGAGATTGCTAGAGAAGTAAGTTTTTTGTACCTGAAAAATATATAGCAGAAATCTGATTAGAATTACTTACTTGACTAATTCAATCTGTTCTTCTAAATCTGTTCTTGAGAGGAAGCCATCTGATATCTCAGTTGGTGTTTTTGGCTTCGACTGGCTAGATGCAGAATTCTGCAGGTGATAAAATCCCTAACCTTGGGCAAGTCAGGAAAATATCTATGCCCTGAGATGGCATTGACGTTCTTTTGAGGAAAACAGAAAATAAGATCTGCTTACAAAACAGCAGCTCATTCACTGTATTCCTTTGGAAGGGGAGCATTTTTTCTCCAGATTAGGAACAGTTATGATCTTGATTCCTTTTTTTTCCTTCTGGGTTTTCAATTTTGAAACAGTGACAAACATGAAAATGTAATTTAATTCATTTATGAATGATCTGAAGCACATATAATAAGAGATTTAAGGAGTGAAGCCTTTATTATGGTTTACAAAAGCCAAAGCCAAATGGAGGAGGTTCATGCTCAAACAATACATTACGTGTAGGGGGATACTTTGCAGCGATGCAGTGGAACTGAAGAGCATATTTGATATGAATCAAATCAGTGAAATAGCTTCTTATCCCTAGATTTCCATATAGATTAAAGGGAGGTATTGTTTTCTGATATTCACACAGAAGAAATGAAATTGCACTTTTGCTTATGTTGTAAAAATATACTTGAATAATATTGTACCCATAACATGCATTTATAAAAATATGCAGTTTGAGAAAAAATAAAATACCAGTCTGCCTTCTAGTTTGACATATTTTCTAGCAGCCCAAATACTTTTCACTCTAACCCTTTGAACAATATTAACTAAATTGCTAGATTTTCCTCACCATCTGGAAGGCTATTCCAAGGAAACAGAAGATCTAGGCTATTCTGTATGAAATACATTAACTTAATATACAGCTTGGGGTATCAATGCTCATAAATTCTGCATTTAAAAGTGATTGCTAGTGCATCAAAGCAAGCATTTTGCCAATTAAAATCATGGCTTAAACAGTAGAGGCCATCCTATTATCATCATATATGTGGTTTAGATTTGTTTGTTTAAAGAAAAATAAGTGCGAAAGCTACAATTAATGGAATACGAGAAAAATAACCTAATAGCCAATGCCAATGTATTTTACTGAAAATGCAAAGAAAAACAAAGTGCATATAATGCTCTACTTATAGGGGTAGATTTACTAAAGGGCGCAAACGCTTTGAGACAATTCGCCAGCGTTACCGCCCGCAGGGACATCACCAACTTACTAGCAGGCGCAGGTGCCAATCCGCTAGCGGAAGAGATAGGCGCTAGCGCTCATTCGCACTCCTTCGCCAGGCGTCAATTTGCTCTGGCGAATGGACGTTACTCCACAAATTCACTAAAATGCGGGTTTTACTGAACGTTACCTCTTTCGCCTTCACCAGCTCAGACAAGGCCAAGTGCACTGGAGTGAATAGATCTTCCTCAATGTTCTGTTACTTACATCATATTCTGTGAGTGAAAAAGCATCAAAGTTCAAAAAATGCTGGCATCTTTTCCTTTTTTCAGAGTGATAGCCTGCAAAAGTCCTAAAAATTTTTTATTGGGTAACCGGTTTCCCCCATGCATTTTCTGACATCTATAACAGCTGCAACATATAACATAAAGACGTCCATTCAATTTTTAATTTCCCGCCGTATGCAAATTAACCAGAGCGCAAGACCTCATGTGAATTTGCATTAGGCAGAAATGAACGCTAGCGCATCTTCGCTTTGATTTTCTCGCATTGCAGAAGTAACGATAGTGGAAAGTCACCAGTGTCCGGCGCCCACGACGAGACTCCGCATTTTTGTGAATTAGCGTTGTCTGAGTGAATTTTCACCTAGTGACGTGTAGCAATGGGTGCGAAGTAAAGGAAATAAAATACAAAATATAACATACAAAATGGTTCCGAACGTGACATTTCCACAGACCTGTATAATTTGACTTTTAGGGGGTATTAAAAAGACTCAAATTTTTCTATTTTTTTTATTAAAGGAGAAGGAAAGGTTAAAATAAGTAAACTTTATCAGAAAGGTCTAGGTAAATACAACCTAGCAATATTAGCACTAACAATATTCCCGCTTATCTGTAAAAAAAAAGCCACTGTTCTCATTTTCTCCTATTCTTTAACATATGGGTTTGGTGTCAGATTTCCTTCTCACTGCTCCAACTCTCTGCCACTGACAGCCGTGCCTGCGCACTTCCTCACTCCCCCTCACTTTTCCCTCTCTCCCCTTGCCGTTTCCCATCACTCCCTTTTCCCTCACACCCCTCACTTCCCTTGCTGTAATATGAGCCTAGAGTGGAGTCAGCAGCAAGACACAGGCATGGAAGTTTTGTCACATAGAACTGATGTGGCGGCTGCAGTCTAAAGCACACAGAGACAACTTCTATGGCTGTTTACTCAGGTATGGCAGAGCATTCTGCACAAATAATAAAGCATTCTGCCTTGCACCAGTGTGGTTAATCTATTGGTAATACAACATATCACAAACTTTCATTCTCCTTTAAAACAAAGTTGACCTAGCTCCCATACACAAATTTACGTAATTTATCAAAAAATCAGGTCAAAAAAGTTTCATAAACTTTTTATAATCATACAACGTGTTTGAGTTGTCGCCCAAAAACCTTGACTTTTTCATATTATCGTATGAAAACCAGCACAGATCTCTATGTCAAGAAACATCTTCAAATTGTAAAAGGGACATCTACCATTGACTTCTACATGACTATAACAGGTTTTAGCTGGAGTATTTCCAGATACAGATTGTTAGCAGCTTCGGGGTATAATAAAGCTTGAAAAATTTATGTTTTTCCCCTTCAAAAGCTCAACCAAAAAAAAAATCTAGGTTTAATAAATAGGCCCCTTAAAGATTTAGAGCTAATGAATGTCTTGTGATTTAAAAACAGTGACTATAGAACTGGGCTTGATACACTTAAAAGCTCTTGAGAGTCAATGCAACATAAATCATTGATTCTAGATCTTTATTTCCCACCAGGTTATGAAGTGTATTGTAGAGATTATTTCACACTCGCTGTCCAAACCTAGCACTGCTACAATCAGTCAAGATTGCCTGGAGACCCTTAGAGGAGGTAAGGACATCTGCTGCTTTATATGGTACTTTCTCTGCAATACACTACTTGTGGCAATATAAGTGCATCTATCCATATCTATTTTCACATGATCAAAGGCTTTTGGGATTTTTTTGCCAGTAATATCTAATACACCAAATGAAGTTTTTTCAAAGAATGTCCTGCTGATTAGCTTATAGGCTAGGCTATTGCATCCACTGATTTGGCCACTGAGGAAGCTAGGTTAGTAACCTTTGCACTAGTGTGAGAAGAGATGTTAAAGTCATGGGAGCTAACAATGTGCTTAGTGATATACATCTAGGTGTTGAGGGTTGCTGTAATCTAATTCAGGGCTGTCCAAAGTTTTCAATGCAGAGGGCTCAATGTCTGATCTACAATTTCTCTGTAGACTATAAAAATATCCTTTGATGACTGCATTGTGCTCATGGGTCTTCATGGACAAGACATCCCTGGATAAGGATTGGGGATATCAGGGCTAAACCATTGTACTGTGTTTTTAAGCCTTCTCTATCATAAGTATCCCTTTAAGCCCTTTATATCATAGTATCATAAGTATTTAAAGGTAAAATAGTATTTTCATTGAATCATTTTATGACTGGTCTGGTTGATAACAAAATACATTGTGGACCATTTTAAGCAACAACAAAAAACATATACATATTATTACATATTGTGTCAAGAATTGCAGTTCAGCATGTTAAAGAGTTACAGGTTGAATATCCCTGTTATAGATTGGGACTGTTTGTAGTTGGCCACCAACAGAAATACAATGAAAATGTTCAGTGATCAGACCAGGCCCTTTTTAAAATACACCTGCCTATTTATACTTGTTGTATCTGGGGGTTTGCTATACATAGAATAGTGTAGGCCAGTAATAGCTTGTATATAATGTATGACTTTATCCTTTATCCCTGGTAAGGAATACCCTGTAGGGTTAGAAATCCTTACTGTGTAGATAAGCACCAGTTAATGTTTTAAGAAATCTAGTTCATTAGGTCAGTGTACTGGGGAATGGAAGCATATAATGCTGTAATATAGATAGCAAAGAGGTAAGGAAGAAAGATGGGTGTTTCAATGAAGGTTTCAATGATGTGCCTCAAATAGAGCCAAACTTAGTGGGGTCATACTTTTATGTTAATGATAGGTTTTCTTCAGTAAATATGGACATCTGATTTGCAGAATAAAGTTGTGGATCCACATACTCTGGAATATGGAACCAGGGCCACTACAGATCTTCAGTTGCCACTGGTCATAGTTTCTAGTGTAGGGACCAAGAAGGAAGCAAAGCTGAGCGAGCGAGGTAGCTTGGGGAAGTTCTGTGAAGTTGAATCAACAAGCTGGAAACACTCTCTTTAAAAGTCACTTACTAGGTGTAGCTTTATGACTGCTATTCAATACTTCCATTTCTTTGTGTCACTGCAACTTTATTCCTTGGAAAAGGTTCTCTTCAAATATATGTTCTTTTAGACTGTAGTCATTTATACCAGAATATCTCTGCATGTTGCAGATGACAGGATCATTTCCATTCTCCGGCGCCAGAACCTCTTGAAAGAACTCCAGGAACTTGCATCTGAAGGTAGTAATTATAACTGCGCTTATTATATTCAGTGATGTTCCATGTGGTGGGTGCATCATACACTATGATGCTTTGAAACATGTTGTGCTCTCCATCTATACATTTGCAATCTTGTGCAATATACACGGGGGTTGCAGCCTGTTGAGAAGCATTGATAAACATACCTGAATGAAAAGTCTACAGCTATTTGACATCTATTGCTTAACTTGCACATCATTCAGACAGATAACTTGTTGGCACATTGCACTACATATCCCTGCTTTATGGCAGACAGTTAGTACAGGGCAGTGTTGCAGGGCCCAGATATTTCACTGCTGCAAGTGCTTTCAGAATGAGCACTTAGGGGTGAGATTTTGTGCTCTTAATGCTCTTCCACTCACGTCAGGTGTAATTTAAATGACCCCTTGTGTGTTTAGAACTGGCAGAGTTTGGGCACTCTGTTTCATGCTCTCTTATTGTGTTTTCCACTGATTGATAAATGTTGGTGGAGAATATGCCCGATTTGCCATAGTCATAGCTCATTATAATCTCTGCACTGTACTACTGATTGTGGCTTCCTGCACATTTCCTTTGAGGTTTTAGAACCTGTATTATTGTGCCCTTGGCACCATGACACAGGGAGCACCATAGGAACAGAGGAGGTTATTTATAGATGGGCAGCTCCCCTGATAGAAGGGTTTATGTCTCTTATAAAAGTGAAACACATCAAAAATAAAATGGAAAATGTAGCTTTGACCCTGAACCTATTTCTCAAAAACAAATCAATACAAAGAGACAGGTACATATCTCCTTATAGATAAACCTGTTTCTAATAATGAGTCACTAACATAAGCACATCTGTTTAATAGATAGAACATATACATAAATATATATTATTGTTCTTCCAAATGAATTGCTTCCCTCTTGTTTCTGGCTAAAAATGCATGATATATTTTACACATATATTTCATTATTTTAAGTATTGGAATTTTTTTTTACTATTCAATCTACAAATATTACTTATTGCCAAATCTTTATTTTCATGAAATAATGAACCGTTAATAACCGCAATTAACAGTATGTAACTTCCCAATATTTACCACTAACCATATTGTTCTGACTCTGCTGGTCTCAGGAGCAACAAAGAGGGAGCAGAAGAAAAAAAAGAACAGTGGCTATGAAGATGAACTTTCTGAAGTCCTTGAGAGGCAGAATAACAAAGCTGTGCATTCTGGTTAGTGTCACTGTGACCCATACTGCTTTGACAATGAACCTTGGAGTGGAAAGGAGAATATGAACACCTGATCCACGCACCATGATATTAACAAGCAGATGGAAATAACTCTAGGAATATATACCATGATTCTTTAATTCCCTCCGTCTGATTTGTTTTTGTTGAACACCATTATTTTCAGTGGGATGTTAGAACTTGGTGACAGCTGGAATAAATCACTGCAGTCTGAAAAAAAATAGTTGAATCTAAAAGCACCATTATTTTCCACCAAAGTGGTAAGCATCATTAACAGTGCTTAGTTTATCAGGCCCTGGTATCAGCTCACACTATCGAAGCCAATTACTATATTAAAGGGGACCCGTCACCCAAAAAAAATATTCAAAATCCTATTTTATCACATTAGTCAAGCAAAATTAACTTTAATTACACTATATAAATTATTTGAATCTTGTTTCCTTCAGTCTGGGAATTCAAAATGATAGCAAGCAGGCAGCAGCTATTTTGTGGACACTGTTATTAAGACAAGCCTTGCATCATCTCAAAATCTTGTTTGTGCACCAGAATGGGGGATCCGCTATCCATTTCCATGCACTGGCTACACAATTAAATGATAAAGAGAACAGGGGAATGCGGGGAGAACAGTGACATCTAGGAAGTGCTGAATGGAAAGTGAAAGTAATTGTCTGCCCCGCCTCTATGCCCATGGCATAGAGGAGGGGCAGACAATATATGATTGACAGCTGGGATTTTTAAATGAGCTTACAACGGCCATGAATGCTTTAATAAAAAATAGAAATTGGATTTCATGTTTAATTTGAAAAGGACTTTTATTATACAGATTTTTGTGTCTGGGTGACAGGTCCACTTTAAGAAAAGATACATTCTACCTAACTCAATCCTGTAGTGATTTTTATCTGTATGATAATTTACCTTTTAATGTAATTTAATGGCAAAACTGATTTATAAATTGGTTACCTGATAGCAGTTTGATGTGAATGTTGATATTTATCTATACAATCTATGTTTTGTTCTTTAAAACATGCCATAAGATATTCGTGAATAACCTTTATTATCTCACATCATGCAGAAAAATCTGACGAGGTCTCTGCTGAGGATCAGAAGTCTCCAAGACCTGACCAGTCAGCAGAGAGTGAGGAGAGCAAGAGGCAAGTAGAAGATGATCGGGAGAGGAAGGCTGACTCACAACAGGAAGAGAACAGTCAAGAAGATGATGGAGCTGAAGAGCTGGGCAGCAATGAGATCCATAAGAGGGAAGAGTCCCCTGGTGATGAAGAAATAGACAACCATATCACAGATGAAATCAATGACCAAGATATACCTACAGAAAAGCAGGAAGACACCAGTGTTGCTCACTCTTCTGAGGAGGAAACTGCTAAATTCAGACTGAGCCAGAAAGATGCAGAGGATATGGCATCAGATGAGAAAAGGGACTTTGAGAAAGAAAAACCAAAGGAAGATACAAATGAAACAGATGAAGAAGAGGATGAGACCCAGAGAGAAGACAGTATGTTTTAATGGCAATGGAATTTGAGAATAATTAGAATATTGTAATTCAGGAATAGGCAGCTGCTAAATGCTGAATTAATTCTGGGAGGTGTACTTTTGCAGTATTCTGGTGTGCCAAAGGCTACCTATCCATGTTTAAAATCATTATTTTGTCGATCAGATGCTTAGATGTGTAGCAAATGAAACATTTAACAGCTGTAATTTTTACCTATTCATTTCCATAACAAGCAAGGGAAAGTTGTGCTCACCACTAATTTTTAAAAACATTAGATGGGGGGGTACAATGAGGCTGTGACCACAAAATACATGTAAACAAATACAAGAGGTCCTCTGCACTCAACCCATTATCAATATATCTAGGACATTGAGATGTAAATGTCTGACCTAGATATATTGATAATGGGTTGAGTGCAGAGGACCTCTCATATTTGTCTATTCCTTTCCATGACAGAACTCTAACAGCAGCCCAGTAGGACTTACATGGACCAATTATTTAATAGTATTCAGCACTACAAGTTGACAGAGAGGTTTTCAGGCACAGGAGGGCCAGTATAAAAGAGTTACAGACACTGGGCTGCAGTAGTATTATGAATATGTATTTATAAACACATTTTGCAGCACTGTATAGTAGACAGGTCTATACATTTTTTTCTTTGCACAATAAAAGAAAATTTAATTCAATGTAACTTCCTATTCATTTTAAATAATTTCAATTAATAGCAGTTTACCAGACTATAAAAACAGAAACCAGCTATTCCCCAGCCAAGACACCATTCCAACAATTTCAAGCATACTTTTCATTCTTTTCAGGTCTGTTAAGGTGGCCATACACAGAGAGATCCGCTCGTTTGGCGATATCGCCAAACAAGCGGATCTCTCCCCGATATGCCCACCTTGAGGTGGGCAATATTGGGCAGATCTGATCGTTGGCCCTAGGGCCCAACGATCGGATCCTAACGGTGGCTTTACGGGCGATCAGATTGCGTGAACGCATCAACGAACAGATGCGGCCGTGATCCGACAGGATTTTTAGTCCCATCCGATCATGATCTGGCCGACTTTCTGCCAAATCTCAATCGGGGAAGCCCATTGGGGGACCCCATACACGGGCCAATAAGCTGTCGGCAGCTTTTATCGGCCCGTGTATGGCCACCTTTACTCACAGAACATGACAAGCATTGTGTGAATGGAGTCTTGGTTGGAGGAGAGCTCACCACTGGTATAATGTTGCAATGGTATTGCATTGAGTAGGCAGGAAGAAGAGAGGAGTTAATTGTAAGAGACAATCAGAGGGAATATACTTTCAGCTATTTATTTTACAAATATTTATATATTTTATAGTAATATTTGGTTTGTGATATTTGGCAAACCCCTAGTTAGAATCCTTAAAATTATAAAATTATAATCTTAAATGGCCGTGTGCTCCATGCAAACACATGCTGTATAATATCAAAGTGGTCAGCTATTTACCACTCCTCTAGGTGCATTTTTGCAAATGGCTAAATTAACCCTACTGGCCTCTGACCTGTATATCAATACTCAAGCACAACAATAATGTTTTATCTCTGTTGTTACTGAATTTCAATTAATGGTAAGAACAGTAAGATTTGTTTCTGTAAAATAAGGTAACTGTTTTTCTGTTACTTGTTAGACTCTATGAAGCCTAGTGAATATCAGGATTTTGATGCCACTAGAGAAAATGAAAACAGTAAGGAAGGTGGACATCCAGATGATGAAACCATGCAAGGAGGTGGGAGTTCACACCAAAGATCACCCAAGAGTGAAACGTCCTCTAAGGAAATGGAAGACTCCAAACGATGGAACAAAATGGATGAACTTGCAAAACAGTTAACAGCAAAGAAATGGGCAGAAGAAAACACTAGTGAAGAAGATCCTGATCAGTCAATGAAGATACCACCCATGGAAAAGAAATATAATGTTGGGGGACCAGAGCCTGATGATAGACAGCCTTGGCAGCAGTCAGGAGAAGAAAGTAGTGAAAGTGAATATAACATTGCAAAAAGGCCAGAGCTAGAAGGAAGAAAAGAGGAAGAAAGTTCTACCAGGAATGCTGAGGTTGGTTTCCGTCAACTAAAGTTCTATACATGCAAAATAAAATGTTCAGTAACACTTAATTTGATTTCAGATGATGTAGTAGGATGATGCTTCATACACTTTTTGCTACACCTAGAATATTTCAATACATTGTAGGGACATCATCATTAGAAGTGCCACAATGCACTGTTTCTTCTCTCTTCTCAACTATAGCAGTGAGACACAATTCATTCTCATACTGTATCTGTGACCATATTAATCTGTAAGGAGACCCAAAATTCAAAAATACTGGTCTCTCACTCTCTCTGTCCAAATGTAGGCTTTACATTTTACACTGTTTTAAAGATGATTAAAAACCATCTTGTGGCCCCCTTTTGATGTAATTTACCCATAATATACTCACACGTGTGTATATAAGCATTATGTGAGTGTAATTCTTGCTGTTATTTCAGATGCTTAGTGGTAATGACAGAGATACTCTATCAACTAACAGCATTTAATCAGGTAGATAATGATCCAGTCCTGGTTTATACCTCTGTGATGAATGATTTGCTGATGATGGTCCCTGTCTGTTTTAGGACAAAGATCTGGATAGCATTGCAGCCATTGAAGCAGAGCTTGAGAAGGTTGCGCACAAACTCCATGAATTGCGAAGATTCTAAGGACTCCGGTTCAACAAATGTCACATGGAAAATGTACTATTGCACCTTCTGTCTTTCTTTTCCACACTCCTTTGTGCCAGAGAGGTTGAAGAACATGCTTCCGAGGCTGCTTGGGAGTTCATCCTTCTCTCTAGCGAATCTGCCCTTTAGCAAGGCCCCACTTCCATGTCTTTACATTGTGCTCTGCAGACTTTCTGCCCATTTTCACCAATATCATGATTAATGGATGTAATGTATGTCACATTTTTGGGCAATGGGATCTCGGCCATTTACTTTTTAAAAAAAAAAAAAAAAAATTAATGTGTGCTTCGTTTTGGAATTGAGATGCTTTTTAGAATTTGTTTCTTTTTGTTAAAATAACATAATGCAATAACTTATCTTTTGATTACGTTGGGGTAAAGGGAAATATTCTATCTAATCAACCAGTTTAAAACAGGGAAATAAAATGCAGGATTTTTCCTTCTCTCTGTTTTTCTTTTAATTTAGACTAGCAAGAACATAGCTCAGTGTGAGTTGTATTAAACACAAATCTCAACAGAAATATTACTTGTGCTGTTTATGTGAAGGAATGGGGTGACTGTGCAACTTTCCACAGACAGCAACCATATGTAATCTAGGGTTAACTCCAGGTTTGCTCCTTGTTGCCTTCAAATTTTCTCTTGTGCACCTGACTTTATTGGTACAAAATGTACGTAGCGCAAGAGGAGGCAGTGGACCCTGCCTGGAAGGTAGGTGGGTTTGAACTATGGACAGAAATTTGAGCTTGTGCATTTGGGTTACTGTACATACAACTTTATGAAAACACAATAGTCATATTTATATTTGATTTTTTCTTGCCCTTTACTTGGATCTCTTTAAAGCAACTGCTGTAGTTAGGTACAAAGATGTGATTATCCCACTAAGGCTGTAATAAATGGACAATGGGCACTTCTAGACCTATATGGCAGCTGTTGTAATGCTGGAACAAGGGTTGATACTGGTTCTTACCAAAGCATGGGCTGTGGTCACTTTACTCTCGATTAGAATATAATCAAGTATATTGTTACTAGGTTGAAATAATGGTTTCATAAAAGCAAACCTCTTATATGGTTGGTGGAGAATAAAAAGAGAGAAGAAGAAATGAGAGAACTAAATAAGGGAAAATGTAGGAGTAGAGACGTTCAAACCTGCAGGCCAATGTAACTACATACAAAGGTAATTTGACACATTAGAAGGATGATTTTCAAAGACACTTGGTGTTATGTAAAAAATAAAGTAGGACCAGCTGCAGAATGCAAAGCAACCAATCAGAATTTACTGGTCACCTGTTGAAAAGGAAACACCTTATTGGTTGCTATGGGTTACTGGACCTGGGCAAACTTTCTGCCTTTTATTTATGGGGGACAGAACACTTAAAACCAGTTTGTGAACTTAGCTAATGAAAAGCAGCAGGTAACTTGATGGTAAGAATGCTCCATGAGAATGATCTTAATTTTAGTATGATATTTTGTTCTTATTCTTGATCCTGACACTTGCGACATAAATAAATTGTTTAATTAGCAATGAAAATTACTGTACTGCATTACGGTGGTCATGCACATACAAAAAAGTGTCATCAGATACAAGTTTTCAAATGATCCGCTGGGTTAGAAAATGTGTACATTTCAAATATTCATTCTACCATTTAAAATGTTATTCTTGAACCAATAAATGTATTTTTTAAGTTGTAATATTGGTGTGTAGGCAGCCATCTCAGGTTTTACTATTGATTGCTATTCTCAAATTGGGCATGGGAACATTTTTAGCAATGCAGGTGTCAGGGAGCTCTTATCTTGTTACCTGCACAATGTTCTATTGATAGGCTACTGAGGGAAATGGAGTGGAGTGATATCACACCAACTTGCAGTGCAGCAGTAAAGAGTGAATGAAGTTTATTAGAGCACAAGTCACATGGCTGAGGACACCTGAGAGACTAAGAACATGTCTAGCCCAAAGAAAAATTTTAAATTGAGATTTTTAGACAGAATATCTTTAGTGAGTGAAATCCACTTAGAGTCATGGTAAATCTCTGCCTGTATATTATATATGATAAAAGAAATCATTGAATCTCCAGGATAGCAAACTTCATATTAATGATTCAGTGTTCCTTTTGACTGTTTGGAATAATATCCTCTAGTACTCTAGTTTTCACTGCACTAGACAAACAGAGTTGGCACATTTCTAGGTTTTGCAGGTGCAATTCTTTTTTTCAGCTAATGGTTTGTGTGATTAAAAAATTTATTTTAATTTATTTGTAATAATCACGTATTTCCCTGACTGGAACCACAGGCAAGAAACAGCTAGAGAGTAAAGCTGAATCAATTTGGCAGCTATTAGTCTCCCTTTCTTTTTTGTACAAGCAGGTGCTATGAGGGTTGGGCAACCTCTGAATTAGAGCTGCCAATTCCCATGTTAAGATGAATAATATAGAACACTCTTTTAAAGGGCTTCTCTCTTTATATATATATATTCTGATCATGCTCAGTTAATAAGAAAAGTCCCCTTGTTAACAATTTGTTAATTGTAACAATACAATAGTGTTAGCCTTCATTCATTAAAATACATGTTCTCAGATTGGGAAACATCATCTTAAATTAAATGTCCAGGTCTAAAGGGGGCTTTTTTATATTGACTAGCGAGAGGAAGGAGGAATTGAAGAATGATCTTCTATTCAAATGCCCATTAATTAAAATACAAATAAATATATTTTTCTTGATGTGTGTAGAGTATGATTGAACGTCATGTGTGTTTAGAGCTTTATTGACCCTTTATATGAACCTTTTGTTCTATGGGGAAAGTGAATCTGTTGCTCTTTTGCCTTGTTCTCACTAATGGCACCAATATGGGGCAGATTTACATAGGGTTGAATATCGAGGGTTAATTAACCCTCGATATTCGACTGACGAATGTAAATCCTTCGACTTCGAATATCGAAGTCAAGGATTTAGCGCTATTCCTACGATCGAACGATTGACATTAACATTGGCCTCCATAGGTTTTAGGTGGCGAACTAGGGGGTTGAAGTTTTTTTTAAAGTGACAGTACTTCGACTATCGAATGGTCGAATAGTCGAACAATTTTTAGTTCAAATCGTTCGATTCGAAGTCGAAGGTCAAAGTTGAAGGTCGAAGTAGCCCATTCGATGATGGTGGGAAAAACCATCCGAAAAACCATTCGAAATTCGAATTTTTTTCCCTCTATTCCTTCACTCGAGCTAAGTAAATGGGCCCCTAAGTCTGAGATGCCCTCATGGACAAGAATTGTAGCAGCAGGACATTCTGGAGAACAATGTTGCTACTTAAAATGTTAAGGCACCTAACTCACTTGCATCAGGGCAGTTATCATGTGCATGGGGGGGGGGGTAGGGCTAGGTGTTAATCCCTAGCTTGAATTACATGTTCTTTAATTATTTAAGAAAAAACATATTTTATTGACTTCCCATTTAAGGTTGTGCCTACACAATTGCATATGCCACATATGGTGGCAGGAGGGTGCTATTTAAGTCAGAGGCAAGCAGCACGAGCATTGTCAGGCATTTCTTACACATCCCAGACACTTTAAGCAAATAGTCCACTTAGTAAATTGTATTAGTAAATTGTATCTCATTAGTACAATTATTACAATTGACATTTTTCTCTGATGCATATTCACATCAGCAAGGCCCTACAGATCTCCATCATGCCCCTAATTAACCCACTTATGGCTGCAGGTTGGACATTTTTCATGCGCGTACTGACAATCTAACAATTGGCACACACAGTATGGGAATAATGTAATATAGGCCACAGAGTCTGTTTCAGTTCTAAAATCCTTAGCACCAATCAACAAGAAGTATTTTACAGGTCTACTGTTACTAGATATGGAGAAGTATTTGTGCCTTCAATTATGTTACCCTCTAATTTCGCAAATACTTTTCTCACTAAAGGTTTATCCTTGCAGGGCTCTTGTGGTGCTGGGAGCCAGGGGGCACTGGTCCTGATTTTTTCTGTCCCTTATATATTAGCACATTCAATTTGCTGAAGCTAAAATAACAGTGGCATTTACAAATGTTAATTAGATGCCTTTAGGCTGGATTTTGCAACAGATGCGCAGATGTTCTCACTATTTGTCAGTGTGCCAGTTTGTACCTCATCAGAACTGACGGTAGAGAGAAATTTCATACATTATTACGGGCAAATGTCACTTTTATATAAATACGGTTTTTGCATTTTTATCGTATGGTCATGCTAATCGGCAATAAACTAAAGTAGCACTTTCTTGAGAATAGAAGCACTCCGTTTTTTTAAAGCTCCAGTCGGTACATTATGCAACTGAAGGGCCTTCAAGTTCATACACCTATGACTTGCCCTCGTGTTCCCTCTAACCTTGAAGGTGCAAATTAACCTGCTTCACTCAGTTTACTTGTGTGTGGATAACATACAATATGACCTCCACTGCTATTTGGGGATCTAAACCTAAACAGCAGATCATAAAGTATATCACATAAACTATAAACAATACAAAGGTCTTAGTAATTAAAGGAACAGTAACACCAAAAAATAAAATTGTTTTAAAGGAACAACAATATAACCGTTGCCATGCACTGGTGAAACTGCTGTGTTTGTTTAGGGGCACTACTATAGTTTATATAAACAAGATACATAGTAGATAACCGATACGTTTAAAAGAATTCAATTGTGTACTACAGAGCTTATCTGTTATCTGCAGTGTCGGATCAATGTAGTTGTTTCCTGCGATTCTCCTTCACTTCCGTTTTCTGTAAAACATCCGACACGTTGCATGCGTTTAGTTGCATTGCGACGTGTCGGGTCCAAGCACATCATCTAGTCCTGCCCTAAGTCTTGGTTGAAGATAACTGCTGCGACATTGTTTTAATGGAAAGTCAGTGCAGAAAGGGAAAATATTGACTTCAGTGGTAATTATAGTTACAAGTGACCATTGGAAATGTGTATCTGTATTGGAAAGTTCCAATTACATATTGGCTTTGTGTATAATGGCTCTAATTGGTAAACTGAAGATCATCGGTTTGGCGCTTAATGATGTTCTAGTACAGTATTAAATTAAGTTTTTTTTGGTGCAATTCTATAAAGAGAACCGCTTGCTCATATTCAATATGGATGTAACAGTAAGAAAGCACCTTAACCTCAGTAAATACTTCTGCCAAGGGATTCTGTCATGATTTTTATGGTGTTTGTATTACCTAATTACACTTGTACATTGCAAATAATTAATTCTACCATTTAAAATGGTATTCTTGAACCAATAATTATTATTGGTTTATAGGCAGCCACCTTAGTGCATTGTGCACAGCCAGAACATCCAACGCAACCGCTTTCAGATACGTTTCTACTACTCAATGTAACTGGAGGAGTCACGGTCGCATTTGGGTGTTTTACTAATGAATGCTGTTCTCATATATATCACTTGGTGGGGCATGGGAGCATTTTTAGTAAAGCAGGTGTCAGAGAACTGTTATCATGTTACCTGCTTATTATTCTGTTGATGGCTGCTGGGGGGGGGGGGAGGGATGTGGTGATATCACTCCAATGTGCAGTGGACTGAAGTTTATCAGAGTGCCTGAGGGCAGAAGTCACATGCCTGAGGGCACCTGCGAAACTAAGAACGTCTAGCCCCACATCAAATGGAAAAATTAAATATTAAAACAGTGTGTTCTTTTGAAAAACTGATTTGAATGCAGGAGTCTGCTGTAATAGAACTATTAATTGATGCATGGTTTCCCTGTGACAGAATCCCTTTAATTGTAGAAGATGCAGGATTAATGCCCAGTTTCAATGCCCAGAATAGAGAAATCTCACTCTATAGTCAATAAATATTATGTACAACTATTTTAAATATACAAAAATGTGTAGTTTTTTTAATATTTAATATTTATAGACTATAGAGTGTGAGATATTTTTATACTTTGTGTACTATAAACTGCCTAGTATTACATCAACTATAATTTCCCTTCCAGTTGAAGGGTGCCAAATTGCATGTATCTCTCTCTTTTTATTATACCATCAGCTGAGCTTAATCCAACAAGAAAAAAAATTCCGCCCTGATATTTTAGTTAGTACCAAGCCCTGCCCCCATTCACCTGCCAATGAGAAATAGAGATGCCTGAAAGCAGTGCCAAGAACTAGACGGTATACAAACTATTACAATTTAAATTAATAACAAAAAACCCTACATATTATTGGACACAGTCCCAGACTACATGTCAACAACTCTTTTATTTAAATTTTTTATGTCAAAAGTTTCTTATTTTGAGTCAGAAACAACTGTCAGAAGCACTATAACCAGTAAAAACATTGTTTAGGTTGATGACACTCTACCACAAAGGCAAGGTACTGTCAGGGAACCGGGAGTTCCCTCTGGGGAGTTGTCCGGATATAGGAGGAAGCCCCTCAGGAGGGATCAGGATCGTGGTATCCAGGGATTCAGCAGAAGGGGTAATAAAGTTCAGGCAACAGGACAAAAGGCAGGCAGAATATAAACAGAGTCCAAAGTCCAGGCAGGGGGTCAACAACAAGAGATCAATCAATAGAATACTCAGGGATAACAGCAACAGGGAACCCAGGAATCTAATCAGGAACAAGATCCTATTTTCGGGCGCCATCTTGGCGTCTCGGGCGTCCTTTTAAAGGGGTTTTTTGGCGCCCTTGCGTCGGCGTCAGCACGTCTGCGACCGACGCGCTGCGCCTGCGTCCGTCGCACCGTTGTGACGTCTTCGCGCCTGCGCACTTGCGTGCAGGCGTCTCTGCGCCGGCGCCGCTACCCACGTGGCGGCCATGGGCGCCGCCATTTTGGGAGCGGCGTCGGAGGAAGTAGTTGCGCCGCCCGGAGCTCCTGGTCCTGCTCCGGGCGGCGATCGTGACAGTACCCCCCCCCCTCACGGGGGGCCTCAGGACCACCGGGACAAGGCTTCTGGGGAAACTTGGCGTGAAAATCCCTCACCAGACGAGGAGCGTGAACATCACGATGTCCTTCCCAGGAGCATTCTTCAGGACCGAAGCCCCTCCACTGAATGAGGTACTGAAGGGACCCTCTGGAGATCCTGGAGTCTAGGATTTTCTCCACCTCGTACTCGAGTTGACCCTCCACAGAGATGGCAGGAGGAGGAGATTGACCACCAGAGAACCGGTTGGTGATAGCGGGTTTCACCAGAGACACGTGGAACACGTTGGGGATTCTCATCTCTGGTGGAAGCTGAAGTCTGACAGCCACAGGGTTGATTATCTCCAAGATGGGAAATGGACCCACGAATTTTGGACCCAACTTGGGAGATGGTATCTTCAACCGGATATTCCTGGAAGAGAGCCAGACATTATCACCCACCTTGTAGGGAGGAGAGGATCTTCGACGACGATCCGCGAAAGTCTTATGAACAAGAGCGCTCTTCTCTAGGTTCAACTTGGTAGCAGCCCAAATAGCAGACATATGGGCTGCGGAATCGTCAGCAGCCGGGACGTCAGAAAGTACAAAGTCTTGGGGAAAAGCTTGAGGATGCTGCCCATACACCGACATGAACGGAGACCTTCCTGTAGAGGAATGACAAGCATTATTATGAGCGAATTCCGCCCATGGGAGGAGATCAGACCAGTCATCCTGGCAGAGGGATACGTGGTTCCTCAGGAACTGTTCCAGGGCTTGGTTGACACGTTCAGCTGCCCCATTCGTCTGCGGATGGTATGCAGATGAAAACTGAAGAACAATTCCCAGGTCTTTGCATAGGGAACGCCAGAATTTGGCAGTAAACTGGGTGCCTCTATCGGAGACGATTTCCACCAGGAAACCATGCAGGCGGAAGATGTACTGGATAAATAGCTGGGACAACTCCACCGCAGAGGGCAACTTCTTCAGAGGGATGAAATGGGCCATTTTGGAGAATCGATCAATGACAACCCAGATCACAGTGTTCCCACAAGAGGGAGGAAGTTCGACAATGAAGTCCATGGACAGGTGGGTCCAGGGACGGGAAGGAACCGGCAATGGCTGTAGTAACCCACTGGGGCGGGAATGGCTTGACTTAGATGTGGCACAAACATTACAAGCAGCAACAAAGTCCTTCACATCTTTGCGGATATCAGGCCACCAGACCAGGCGTCGTAATAGTTCAAGAGTCTTAGCTGGACCAGGGTGTCCGGCTTGCCTGGAGCAATGGGTCTGTTGCAGAATAGGCAGACGCAGCTCAGGAGGAACAAATGCCATTCCAATGGGAGTATCTGAAGGAGCAGAAGACTGACCAGCCAGGATTTGGTCAGCAAACTGTGGATACAGGGAGGCAATAATCTTGACTGGAGGGATGATTGGCTCTTGTCTCTCAGGAGAGCGGTTCCACCGGAGTGAAGCTACGAGACAAGGCATCGGCCTTCTGATTCTTGGAACCTGGGCGATAAGTCAAGATAAAATTAAACCGAGAGAAGAAGAGAGCCCACCTTGCTTGTCTGGGGTTTAGCCTCTTGAGGGACTGGATAAACTCGAGATTCTTATGATCGGTGAAAATCTGAACAGGAATCAGAGAACCCTCCAGGAGGTGACGCCACTCTTCAAGGGCAAGTTTAACAGCCAAGAGTTCTCGGTTCCCGACATCGTAGTTCTGCTCTGCGGACGAGAACTTCTTGGAGAAATAAGCACAGGGATGCAACTTCCCATCAGCGGGGTGTCTCTGAGACAGGATGGCTCCGGCTCCGACTTCAGAAGCATCTACTTCGATGCAGAAGGGGTAGTTCAGGATTGGGGTGTCGGAGGACAGAAGCGGACGTGAAGGCCTCTTTCAAAGACTGAAAAGCTTCAATGGCAGATGGGGGCCACAAGCTGGGTTTACCCCCTTTCCGGATGAGGGCCAGGATAGGTGCAATGCGGGAAGAGAACCCCCGGATGAACTGCCGATAGTAGTTAGCAAATCCGATAAATCTCTGGATTGCCTTGGTACTCAGCGGGATAGGCCACTCCTGGATGGCAGACACTTTCACGGGGTCCATCTCAAAACCTTCAGGAGAGATAATGTATCCTAGGAAGGGGATCTTAGACACCTCGAAGACGCACTTCTCCAACTTGGCGAAGAGAGAGTTCTTCCTCAGACGAGAGAGTACCTCCTTCACCTGGGAGCGATGGCTTTCTAGGTCTTTAGAGAAGATCAGGATGTCGTCCAGGTACACGACTACGAACCTTCCTAGGAGATCCCGGAATACATCGTTAACAAACTCCTGGAAGACGGCAGGGGCATTGCAAAGGCCGAAGGGCATAACGAGATATTCATAGTGCCCGTCACGAGTGTTGAATGCCGTCTTCCATTCATCACCCTCACGGATGCGAATGAGATTGTACGCCCCTCGGAGATCCAACTTAGAGAATATCTTCGCCCCCTTCAGCTGGTCGAAGAGCTCTACGATCAAGGGCAGAGGGTACCTGTTTTTGACAGTGATTTTATTCAGGCCCCGGTAGTCTATGCATGGCGAAGGCCTCCGTCCTTCTTCTCCACAAAGAAGAACCCAGCCCCTGCAGGAGAGGTAGAAGGGCGGATAAACCCCCGCTGGAGATTTTCTTGGATATATTCCTTCATTGCGGAAGTCTCAGCAGGAGAGAGAGGGTAAGTGCGGCCTCTGGGGGGCATGGCTCCTGGCAGGAGTTCGACAGGACAGTCATAAGAGCGATGTGGAGGAAGGAATTCCGCAGACTTCTTACAGAACACATCGGAGAATTCCTTATAACAGGAGGGAAGAGACTTTAACTCGGTTGAGGAGATAGTTACCTTCTTGAGGGGTTTATCAGGAAGGCAATGCTGTAGGCAGAATGGGCTCCAACGAGAAACCTGCCCTGTGGACCAGTCTATGGTGGGATTGTGCAGGCGCAGCCAGGGGAGACCCAAAACAACAGTAACATCGGGACAAGAGATGATAAGAAACAAAAGTCTCTCTTTATGCAGGGTCCCAACCTGCACAAGTAGTTCGCCAGTGGTCATCATGAGTACAGACTCCAGGGGTTTATCATCTATGGCGAAAATCCTCATGGGAGAAGGCAAAGGAAATAGGGGGATTCCCATGTACTTAGCAAAGAGAGCGTCCATGAAGTTACCCCCGGCTCCGGAATCGAGGAAAGCATTCCCGAAGATGGTCTTATCAGTCAGACGAATCTGGAAGGGAAGGAGAAACCTGTGTGAGTTTCCTTGGGTCTTCCCCTGAGACCAATCTCGAGACTTTTGAGTCGTGCCCCCTACATGAGTTACCATAGACATACCTCGGGGTACAAAACTCTTAGCCTTTGCAGGACAGGCATTAGCGAAGTGGGAATGTCCGCCACAATACAGACACAGGCCTGACGTCCGTCTGCGGAGTCTCTCTTGTTCAGTGAGGCGAGTTCTTCCCACTTGCATGGGTTCCTCCTGGAGAGAAATGGATGCTTGGGCAGGCGGGGTGACAGGAGCCTGCAGGAGAGGCCTCTGGAAGCGGGGTGCCAACGTGGGTTGAAACTTCCTGACACGATCTCTCAGGGTTTGATGCTCTCTCAGAAGAGTGTCCACCTTAACAGCCAAGGCGATAAGGTCCTCAACTTGCGTGGGTAATTCCCGGGAGACCAGGTCATCTTTGATGCGGAGGGAGAGACCATTATAAAATGCAGTATGGTATGCGTCGTTGTTCCAACGAGTCTCGGCAGCAAGTGTACGGAATTCAATAGCATACTCCGCTACACTGCGACTCCCTTGGCGGATTTGGAACAGACGGGAAGCAGCGGATGTCACCCGGCCGGGAGCATCGAAAACGATCCGAAATTCTTTGAGGAATGCTTCCGCGTCATCCATCAGTGGGGACTGCTTCTCCCAGTGTGGAGATGCCCACTCGAGAGCTTTCCCTGCCAGACGAGTAATCACAAACCCCACCTTGGCACGTTCAGAGTCAAATTCAGTGGGGTGTAGGGCAAATCGAATCTGGCACTGATTCACGAATCCTCGACAGGCTTGAGGATCGCCATCGTAGAGAGGCGGAGCAGGAATATGTGGACCAGAGGTGGAGGGCTGGGTAGCCTTGGCAGCAGCCGCTTGCGGAGGAGGTGCCGGCAGGGGGGTCGCTGGTGTCAACAAGGAGAGCTTTTCCAAGATCGCCTCCAGCGTGTGTCCCACGTAATTCTGCCGGGCTTCATACGCCTCCATGCGGGAATGCAGGCCCCGAAAGGCCCTGCCGAAATCTGGCTGAGCTTCCTCAGAGGAATCCATGGCCCGAAAATAATGTCAGGGAACCGGGAGTTCCCTCTGGGGAGTTGTCCGGATATAGGAGGAAGCCCCTCAGGAGGGATCAGGATCGTGGTATCCAGGGATTCAGCAGAAGGGGTAATAAAGTTCAGGCAACAGGTCAAAAGGCAGGCAGAATATAAACAGAGTCCAAAGTCCAGGCAGGGGGTCAACAACAAGAGATCAATCAATAGAATACTCAGGGATAACAGCAACAGGGAACCCAGGAATCTAATCAGGAACAAGATCCTATTTTCGGGCGCCATCTTGGCGTCTCGGGCGTCCTTTTAAAGGAGTTTTTTGGCGCCCTTGCGTCGGCGTCAGCACGTCTGCGACCGACGCGCTGCGCCTGCGTCCGTCGCACCGTTGTGACGTCTTCGCGCCTGCGCACTTGCGCGCAGGCGTCTCTGCGCCGGCGCTGCTACCCACGTGGCGGCCATGGGCGCCGCCATTTTGGGAGCGGCGTCGGAGGAAGTAGTTGCGCCGCCCGGAGCTCCTGGTCCTGCTCCGGGCGGCGATCGTGACAGGTACATTGGAGGAGTTCACTCCCGCTCTTGCACTGTACACCACCACTCTGGGTGATAAATTAAACAACTCACAACCTACAGTACTTTTCTGTGTCTCTTAGCTGTTTGTTCATGTCTTCCCACATATAATTTTACACAGGGAGATTTGGAAACTGGTTAGGCTATGGCTAGACGGGGCCAAAATCAGACTGCTGATTCCAGCCCCTCACCTTAGGAAGTATCCTCTTCTTCTTTTGCGTCTCGTGTGTTGCTTCGGCATGAACACACTCTGCAGATTTCTGCTCGTGTTGAAGGGCTGAAATTGGCCTGCAGATTTCAGCAGGCTGATTTCGGCCCCATCTGGCCCTAGCCTTAGGGTGATAAGGACTAAAAGGAGCAAAGAGTCCATTAGGTTGGAAGACATGCAGTGTAAACCCTTCACATGTCTCATGCTGCACTCATAGCACTTCCTTTAAACCAAAATAGAGATGCTTTAACTCTCACTCAAGGAATCATGGGCAAAGACAGGCAAATTACTTCTTAAAGGAGAACTAACACCCAACTAATAAAAACTCCTACCCCCTACCCTACACAGCCCCCCCCCACACACACAGGTGTTAACAGCAGCGGAGCGGAGCTCACAGGCACCATCTTCTTCTCTTCTGTAATTTTAAGAAAGTAAGCGATGCGCTGTTGGAGCAGTCTTCTGCTTCGTGATAACGCAGCGAAAGTGACGAAAATTGCAGAAGGGAAGGAAGAAGACCGGAAGATTATGAAAGCGGCGGAAGATGGTGCCCGTGAGCTCCGCTGTGCTGACTCTGCAACAAGGGGTAATTACAGGATATGGGCCACTTCAGGTGTTAACACATGTGCGGGGGGAGCAGGTAGGGGGACTATGTAGGGTAGGGGTTTTTATTTATCTCCTGTAATGTCCCTGTGGCCAACTATGCATTCAGAACTGCTGGTCTAATAGCACAGATCCAGCCTAATAATTCAGAGCCAGATATCCAAACATTCAGTCAGCATGTTTTAATCTCTTTAGATCTCATCAGAGCTATATATTGGAACATGGCTTCTGAGGAGCTAGGACTTGGAGAGTAGGGAAGCAAAGAAACCATTCTGACTAGGATGAGAGGAAAATAATGACTCTTTATTAATCTGGCTGTCCCTCAGACAAATTAATGTATTGATGTTGTTATGACATTTGATTGCTTGATTTGTCATAGTGTACATCAGTTTAAAGGGATACTGTCATGGGAAAAAAAATTTGAATCAGTTAATAGTGCTGATCCAGCAGAATTCTGCACTGAAATCCATTTCTCAAAAGAGCAAACAGATTTTTTTATATTCAATTTTGACACGGGGCTAGACATATTGTCAATTTCCCAGCTGCCCCAAGTCATGTGACTTGTGCTCTGATAAACTTCGGTCACTCTTTTTCTTTACTGCTGTACTGCAAGTTGGAGTGATATCACCCCCTCCCTTTTCCCCCCCAGCAGCCAAACAACAGAACAATGGGAAGGTAAACAGATAGCAGCTCCCTAACACAAGATAACAGCTGCCTGGTAGATCTAAGAACAACACTCAATAGTAAAAACCCATGTCCCGCTGAGACACATTCAGTTACATTGAGAAGGAAAAACAGCAGCCTGCCAGAAAGCATTTCTCTCCTAAAGTGCAGGCACAAGTCATGTCAGATTTCAAAATTGAATATAAAAAAATCTGTTTGCTCTTTTGAAAAATGGATTTCAGTGCAGAATTCTGCTGGAACAACACAAAAAAACATGTTTTCCGATGACAGGATCAGATAAATTGAGTTTTTACTTTATTATAGCCAAGATTACAAATGGAGATACATTATTTTCAAGACACTTCTACATGAGATCTCACTATCCACAGTGTCGAGTTTTGCCACCATGTTTCATAATTTCATAATGATTTAGAAACAATCTTTTTTGACACAAAAAGACTCATTGAAGAAAAACAGTGATTATATTTGATTAAATTAATATTTTATTGCTGATGTTACAAGGAAGGGATGGAATCGAGGTATGGTAAGACATAATGCCAATCGTACTTTCTGAATAATCTCTTAGTTATGCACATTTAACTCCTTGCTGGTGTTAAGGGGTCCGTGTTGAAGAAACGGAGGCAAGTAAAACTACTTGGAATGATTTGAAGGCAGGATAACATAGGTAAGACAGTTCAGCTTCTATAAGTGCACCGCAGTGAAACTCTAGGACTGCTTGTATTGAGATTTCCCTTAAAAAGATCTATATACCGTTAAATTCATTTTCAATTTTCAGTTTACATGTCAACCTATGCTTTCAAAAATGACAGAAATAATTTCTCCTACAAGAGCCATATTTAAGAAAAGATAACATTCACTATCTCCTGCATTGTCCAATCCAAACGTATTATGGTCTATCTCTGATTTTCTCTTCAGTCACTTTCAATGTACCAGGCGCTACCATCAGAAACCCATTATGACTTCTGGAGCCTATACCATTCTGGTTTATACCTGCTAGGCCAGGGTATGCTCAAAATCACACTTAAATTAGAAAATTAATATTGTTCAGAATAATAAATGTTTAAATGTCACAGCAACAAAATTACTTACTAAGTAAAGTGTTAATTATTGGAAAATGCAGCCCACCTCAGACCTTCTGGTGCTGCTAAACTAAAATTATAGCCATTCTTTGATAAACTATGGTGGATCTTCAGGCTTTATCTATCTCTAATTCACAACAAAACCTCTCTAAAGAATCTTTTGGCAGAACACAACTGGCATTGTTGAATATATGGAAAATGTTCTGACTTTATAAGATATCACATTAAACACATGGTGATGATGAATGCAGACTTAGTGACCCCAAACTGATCTGCCTTGATTTGGTCTACAGCAGCAAGTATCTTGTTTAACACTTTCTCTCCCTGACAGACACCTGATCAGAGAATGCAAAGCTGAGGAAGGGCATTAAGGATTCAGGAAGCACATTAAGACTGAAATGTTTCGAATAAAATCTAAATCACAAAATTAAAAAAAAAAATCAAGGTGCAGAATACTAAAGAATATTTTTTTTAAAATAAGAAATTACATTTCTACAATCAAAAGATCAAAAGTGGTCGATGTGTGGTAATTTTCATATGGTGAAGAGACAGTAGGAATAGGTCATTTTTTTTTTAAAGAATAAAATTTGCTTTTTGTTATAAAATAATTCCTTTTTTTACTTTCAGAACACAACCCACTTTAGGAACATGTTGTCTGAGTTGAACAGCTGCAGTTTCACTTTCATATATATTTAAGGACTGTACCACGACTTAGTAGAACATTGAGCAGGGAGTATGGTCCCCCTATGGCCACAGCATGGAACCTCTGAAATGCTGAAGAACCAGTGTCTATTGGGATCTTTTGAAATCGGACAGCGGTGTTTCTCACAACTGCACAAGGGAGGATTGAATACCAAAACTTTCTTCTTTGAAAAAAGCTGTAAAGTATGATGTCAATTAAAACACTAAGTGTCCAGCTGCCCTTTTACTGACCAACAACCTGCTGTTACAACTCAGTTCAAGTAATTATCCGATGAACACCAAAATAAAACTGTTCCCATGTTCCTTTGGAATACTCCTACTTCCTGTGGTCCTTCAAAATGACTTGTTATTGGGAGGAAGCCTTGGTTGCCAAAGAGGCCACACAGTGCTGCTGGAAGCTGGGAGAAACTGATGAATTGCATCCTAGTCTCTGACTTTGCAACTTTACAGATCCACTTGTGTCTGTCTCCACAATCCATGGGTCTGTTCGAGCAGGTGGAGTACAGCAAAGGCGCTCTCCAAGTGAACTTCCTGTCTGCTCCACTGAGGACTTGTTTGCACTCTGATCTGGACGTTGCAAAATGGTTGTAATGTGGTTCAGGAGGTCAGTGAAGAATTCTGGGACACCCTCATAGCCTAAAAAAACCCATCAACGTAAAATATTAAATATAGTTTTATAAGAATGTAATAACAACTAAAAAGTCTCCAAAGTAATAGAGTGGAGACATTAGAAGACATAGTTCAAGAGAAAATAATCAAGTGAAAGGAGACCCTGGGTTCCTATCAAACACATCAAGTGAAGCATACTGTGCCAGATATAGACTACACAGAAAAATGTATCTATTCCAGCACCAGCAGCATTTTCTTGCATACGAATCATCTTGGGGTAACTAAAGGCATACACAGATTTCTAAGCCTTCTACTGTTTAGATATTGGCAGTATGTTCAGTGTTGGATGGAGCCTTCTAGAGACCACCAGAGAACCTTCAGAGACCACACTAACTAGATGTAGTGTTAAATGTTATAGGTGTAAGAAGGTGAGTTGTTCTAATGGCTGGGGTATAATACGCCAGTCTATCTAACCCCTAGCATGTGTATGAGGATAGTTTAAGATTACCCTTTGGAAAATATGGCAAATACAACATACATACATACATACAGAAGAAGAGAGCAGAGCTACTGGGTTGATAAATTAGAAAACATTATCAGATTTCTGCCTACTTTAGAATTGGTTGCTCGTATCAGTTACCAATACCATAATTACAGATTGTTTTTGCCATCGTAATTATTCATCAAATAAGTAGATTATCAGTAATACATTATATGTGATGGTGAATAAAAATCAGCTACAGAGCAAGGTATGATTAACATAAGATTTTCAGAACAAGGTTCTTGGAAAAGTACTGGGCTCACATATCTGCTCAGGCCTCCTGGCCATGCTTATTAATGCCTGTATTTCGGCTCAGTTTGTCCCAAACACGGGGGAGTATAGGGAACAGCAGAAGGCCAGGGACTGAGGTACTTGCATATTAATAGGAAGAATCTCATTAACATGCAGTTAGAAATTGTCTGTTCAAGCTCAGCTACTAATTTCATTTTAATCACATGCATATGACTCCCTGGAAAGAAAAATGATATGCCAACCATGGAAAAAATCATATTCTTGGCTTAAATGAGACTGAAAATGCAAGGGAGCAAGTAACTATTTAAAGAAAGTAAGAAATTGGAAAAGAAGAATTGAGTCAAACACAAAGGATGAAAAACCAACAAGACACAGACCAGTCTGAGAATATATATATATATATATATATATATATATATATATATTTCCATCAGCACTCACATTGAAGGGACATTGCCCTGGGGCTTTTATCAGCGCTACTTTAAAGCTAAATAAAATCACATTTATTACTGTTTATTGCTGTCTCTATATATTTCTATGTAGAAAAATATACAGGTATGGGATCTGTTATCCAGAAACCCATTATCCAGAAAGCTCCAAATTATGGAAAGGCTGTCTCCCATAGACTCCATTATAATCAAATAATCCAGATATTTAAAAATGAATTTCCTTTTTCTCTGTAATAATAAAACAGTAGCTTGTGCTTGATTCCAACTATATCATTAATCCTTATTGGAAGCAGAACCAGCCTAGTGAGTTTATTTAAAGTTAACATGATTTTCTAGTAGACTAAGGGGCAAATTTATCAAGGGTCGAATTGAAAATTCTAATCATACTGTGGCCTTTAAAGTGATAAAAATAGGAATGTGTGGTATCAGTGAAAAGAAGCTGCACACAAACTGTAAGCAGCTAAAAGCTCCCTAAAGCCGCCCCCAGCCGTGGAACCTTAGAAACGGCGACCCTCCGACACCATTAAATCATCTTGCTGAGTTGCGCAGCCCTAGATTATATTTCACGTACAGTTTACGGAAACCGTCACGTTCCTATTTTTATAGGAACGTGTCAGTATCACTTTAAGGACTCGATTTTGACTATTGGCCACCTAAAACCTTCCGAATTGCGGTTTTAGTCAATGGGAGATGTTCTGGGATCAATTTGGAGTTGTTTGCAGCCATCCTGACATTCAAGTTTCTTTCAGAGAAAAAACTTGAATAAAATTCGATTCGAGTTTTCAGGTCGATCCTATTCACCTGAGTGAAAATTTGATTGGTCTCATTTTGGGTTTAAAAAAACTCCCATGAATTTCAAATTCGACCCTTGATAAATCTGCCCATTAAGTTATGAAGATCCAAATTATGAAAAAAATCTGTTATTTGGACAACCCCATGTCCTGAGCATTCTGGATAACAGGTCCCATACCTGTAATAACATTCTTTACAGGATTTGCCAAGCCAAAGTTCTATCCTAAACCATATATAAATATTTGAGAAGACTCACAGACTATTCATGTAGGGCACCTTCAAATGTTACAAACTAAAGCTTGTGCAAAAATAATAAGGATACATCCACTGACTTAACTTTACAGATACTTTTCAATGGTAAGTCTTGAGAAGTACTATACCTGGGAAAGCATTGATATCAATCACAGCATGTTGGCCAGTCTTGTTGTTTATAATGATATCAATGCCAAAAAGAGAGATTCCCAAAGCCTGACGTAGTGCTTTGGAGATCCCACGAATAACTTCATCACAGGGTCGCTCAAATACGCCTTCAACCTTTTCAAGCTGTGTGAGAAAGGAGACATCAGATTAGGACTCAATAGATCTAAAGGCCCTTTCAATCCTTCATTTAAATTCACTTATTATCCAACTTGTCTCAAATATTATCCAATTATAACATGCTTCCACACATACACATTATTCTCTCTCATGTGTCCTGGCTAGCAGTGGCATTCAACACTGTAAAATAGAAAGGCAGAGCAACTGGACAGCTAAAAAAGTATTCACTTAGTCCTATGGCATAATTGTTGCAGTCCTTATTCCATGCAGTCCCCATGCTATCTGTAACTAACTGGGTTCCTCATCTCTCCTTCATCAGCTTCCACACTGTGTCCCACACATTTCTCTATCCTTCCTTCAAACTACCTGAGGAACACTCTCAACCCAATTCCTATTCAGTGCAGTATTTAGACCAAATACCTTGCAACCTCCCTCCTTTCACCCCACTTGTTTCACTCAATACTTGCTTCTCCATTCAGCCACCACATTCTCCTATCCATATCCTTATAACTCAGATGTGTTTTTTAGATATATAATATTATTAATTATAGCAGAGAGTACTCTTTTAATCTTGAAATTGCTAAGTAATGAAAATGAAACAACAGGCCACCAGCTGGTCAGTTTGATGGACTAAATGCAGGCCTCGCTAGTTTTCCAGACTATTTGCAAGACTGTAATTTGGTGGAATCCTTAGAATTTAGCTGAACATTTATAGGATGTTGAAGTGACAAACGAAGGACATTTATGTTCACAGATAATGCAAGTATTAGTGACTCTTTTTTCTTATGTCATACTCGACCTCCTTTATGCTACTTGGATGTGCGCATTCAGTTTTTTCTCGTTTAAAGACATATTCAGATAAGCAAGTTTTATGCAGTTAATGGCGCAGAGTGTATGTCAGACAGTGTCTCACTTGGGACACTTCTACATAATGGGTGAAATATAGGGCAAGTCCCGTAACAAAGGAGGCACTCACTGCTGTTAGAACAGAGGATGATTCAGGCTTTGAAACATTGTGACTGTTGAAGAATATGGATGCTCTGTCTAAAATGAGAAGATAAAATGTATTAGTCCAGAATCAGCAGGCGATGAATAGCTCCCTATAAAATAGAACATACAATGTTAACAAGTATCTCGCTATTCTACTATTTTTTTTAAATTTAAAACAGAAGTCATTTAGAAAAATACTACACGTTTGCATACCACCAGATGGCAGAGTTTTCAACAATATGTGATATAGCATATAAAATAGTATTAGCTATTCCGTGTTCATGGAATAGTGTATTGCCTTTGTGCATTTAAATGTTCATTTCATACAAATATCCAGGCTTTCTGATGTGCACAAAGTAAACTAAGGATGCACCGAATCCACTATTTTGGATTCGACAAACACCCGAATCCTTTGTGAAAGATTCGGCCAAATACCGAACCGAATCCTAATTTGCATATGCAAATTAGGCCTGGAAGGGGAAACCATTTTTTTACGTTCTTGGTTTGTAACAAAAAGTCAAGCGATTTCCCGCCCGCCCCTAATTTGCATATGCAAATTAGGATTTGGATTCAGTTTGGACGGGCAGAAGGATTCGGCCGAATCCGAATCCTGCTGAAAAAGGCCGAATATATATATATTTATTTTTAAACAAACAACATAACATAGTTATCCCATATAGTCAGGCAAGTCATTCTATTACCAGAAGCTCCAAGTGAGAAGTTTTTCAAGGATGGTCGCTCTACTACTGTATAAGATTCTCCCACCACAAAGACTTTGTAGAGGACCGCATTGTGGCTAATGAAGCTTTGAATTACACAGGGAGGCTTGATTGACCACAGTCCTTCTGGATTAAATATAATCGCCATCTAGAACAGAAACCACACAAGAAGTCAGGTTTATATCTTTTAGATTGTAAGCTCTTTTTGGCAGGGCCCTCTTTAACTCTTGCTTTGGTTACCAGTGGTTTTCCTGTATGTTTAGTGTATACTAACATGTACAATGCTGTGGAATATGTTGGCATTTTATAAAAAGATGTTAATAATAATAATAATTATTAGATACAATATGTCATTTTTATGGCATAGCCTAAATAAAACATTGGCGGTAATTCTGTGTGTTGGCCAGTGTTTTTTTTTTTATATGTATTGACCAGCAACAATATATGGACTGTGTACCAGTCTCTCAGTGAGAGTAAAAAAACATAACATAACATTACAAAACCTGACTATTACCCAGGATCAATCTCATAGCTTGAGCTAACATCGTAAATGGATAGTACTAATAACGTAATGCAACAGGAGGATTAACTGATTCTGAAAGTAGACTATTGGTGTTAGTTCTTGTCACTATGGGCCATATGGCACTACTATATATTAAGGGAAGAATCGACAATCCTGAATGCTTGCAGACTACCCCTTCAGCAAATACAGCTAATCTTCCTACTGTACTAGTACTATACAGGTATGGCATCTGTTATCCAGAATAATCTGGACCTGGGGTTTTCTGGATAATGGATTTTTCTGTAATTTGGATCACCATACCTTAAATCTACTAAAAACCATTTAAACATTAAAGAAACCCAAATAGGATTGTTTTGTCTCTAATATGGATTAATTATATCAAGTACAGGGTTTTGTTATTACAGAGAAAAAGGAAATCCCTTTAAAAAATTGAATTACTTGGATAAAATGGAAATCCCTTTAAAAAAAATTAATTACTTGGATAAAAAAAGTCTATGGGAGACAAACTTCCCGTAATTCAGAGCTTTCTGGATAATGGGTTTCAGGATAATGGATCCTGTACTTGTGTAGTTCTTGCAAAATACTGTCTAAGACTGCTATATTTAACATATAAAACTCTGCTGAATATAGTTAGTGGCCCAGTCATCCTATATATATATGTATCCAATACCTGTGGCCAATTGTCCCTGCTGCCTTTACCTCTATGCCTGTCTACTTCTCACTGCTACATAGTATTTAATTTCTCCTGCTGTTCCTGTTATGCACAAAGTAACACCAAAAGACAGTTTTTCTGGTTGAATGTTTTGAAGGACCGAGGCCAAAATACAGCATATTAATTATACAAAGGGAAACAATAATCCTAACTCTGAAGAATACAGAATGTTTTAATCACCAGATTCCCCAGATGAATAGATCATTTCATTGCAGTTTTCCAATTGCACAGATAATCTAAAAGGGGTTGTTCACCTTAAAAACACTTTTTTCAGTTCCCAGAAATAAAGACTTTAAGACTTTTTTAAATGACTCTCTGTTTTCTTATTGCTTTTTCAAAATATAAGTATAAAGTTTAATATTCCTGTCTCTGGTGTCTGGCAGCTCAGTTATTCAGGTGTCGATTCTACAGTTACAAAATCACATTTTTAGCAGCACCTCTGGAGTATTAGCAACTATTGTATCAGTTCTAACAGCTGCCTGTAATGAAACCCAGAGATTCTGCTCAGCAGGGAAAAAAATGTATCACCTAAATGTATCAATTTAGAACAGTTTAGAGGGCTGGTCGACTAGTGATGTCCGGGCAGGCCCGATACCCACAGGACCCGCGGTCGTTCTGGCTGACCCTTGTGGGTGGCGGTTGGGTCCGGGTCGAGTTCTTCCTCCTGCTCTCTCCGACCGTCACCTTCAACTGCCGGCTTTATAGCTGCGCACCTGCTCGCCCAGCCCCTTTTGTGACATCATCTGCGGGGCGGGTCTATAAAGGGAAGCCGGAAGTCAGGCAGGTGCGGATCAGGTGCTGGTCAGGAAAAACCCAAACCGCACATCAGCGACCTCCCCTTCTTTACACTGGAAAAAGTGTTGGAATATGAACAAGCACTTTCAGGTTATGTATCCCTTCCTATTTACAGGGATGTTTCTCTCTTTCTAAGCTTTTTTGAATACCAATAGTTACATTTGTCGTTCAGAACTCTAGACTTGCTGCTGAGCACTTCAGATTTAAAACCAAGAGAGGTTACTTTTTCCTGTTCTACATGCAGCACATTTTGCCAGCCAGGCATTTAATGACAGCTGAGATACATTAGCACTTCAGAACACTCGAACGTTTATCCCTGTGACAAAGAGTGAGCTGCTTCAGAATCTCTCACCCAATTCATCAGAAGGAGCTGGGTTTTAGTCTGCCAGAGGACACAACATAACAGAGGGTACATAGAGGAAAGAATTAGAACCATTCTCTTTTGTTAGTTCATATCTTCAATAGCGTGGGTAACAGCTGAATAATGTATCTAAAACAGGTAACAAATACATGCAGATGCTTATTTATTGCTAGTACAGGTACAGTGATCTACAGTAAGTGATATGTTAAAGTACGGGGGTAGACTAATGATAAAAGTTGATGAAAACATATTGGGGCTCATTTATTAACGCAACGCAGCGCTAAAAAGAGCGCAGTGGCCTGACATTTGCCCAGCGCATGCGAGTATTTAATAATGTAGCGCACGATACCTTAACAGTGCGATTTGTGCGCTAATGTAGACACAGACAGGTGCGACGTGTGAAACTGCGTATCAGCTGTCGCAGTGCTTATAATAAATTGTGCGCACAGGAAGATACCGCAAAGGTAAGGATTAGTTGTGCTCATGTATGAATGCGCTGCTTTAATTAGTTGCGTCACATATTGCGTTCACTTAGACGCATCTGCATTTGTTTCTGTGCTAATATTTGTTTGGTTGCAAAGGTGTTTAGCCTACCTGATACCCTTAAAGGAACCTTGGTCAATATAAACATGTTGGGTGGAAGGCGTGGTTAATATGCACTTTACAGGGGTTGTTCATCTTTGAGTAAACTTTGAGTTAACAAACATCCCCACCAACAGCAGCACCATTGTATTTGCCAGAACACAGTTTAGCAGTGTGGCTCTGCACACATATATAAAATTCTCTTTTAAGCAACATGAAACGCAAAAATGTGAATATACTAGCGCAGCTGGGCAGGAATGCGCATTTTGAAGAGCGTTACTATTACGCCACGAAGAGGCAGTCGTAAAAATTGTGGTGCAGTTGCCCGGGTGCAGTTTTGCACATATACAGACGCAAATCTGCGACGGGCGCAGTGCAAGCGCATTGTAGCCACGCCCACAGCCACGCCCCTAACAACCACGGCATCGTTTGCGACATAAATGCCCAATCTTTTGCGCAATGCGCATAAACAAAACCATCGCAAAAGCTCTGTGTTATGCGCAATATCACGCAAATATATTAGCGATCACGCTCGTGATGGCGCAGACAATCTTTTGCGTCCACTTATGCGCTGCTTTAATAAATGAGCCCCATTGTGTTTTGGTCTTTTTGCACCAACTACCTGGTTTTACCACACCGAGTAATTAATACAGCGAAACTGACAAACTTGCATATGGGGACCTTAAATACAAATCCAGCATACATAAAGGACCAGCCATGAAAATCTATGTTTTAACGATAAAGTTCATTGAGCTATTCAGTTTATATGTCATCTGATATGTAAACATGTGCCCTATAGTCAGGGCTGCTCCTGCCATGAGGCAAAGTGAGAACCTTACCTCAGACAACAGCTGCCTCTTGTAACTTGAAGAGCCAAATTTTTGTTTTTCAATCAGAAAATTCGGCTCCGCTAGTTCAGAGAGCGTTATATTGGTCATTGCACTAGTGATGCAACTCCCTATTGACCTGCTCCAACACTGAAGTTTTAAGTGTGATTGGGAGAGGGGGGTTGCATTGGGGCTGCTGCCTCAGGCCCTGCCTGTAGCTAAGTATGAATGGCTGACCTGATGACCACACATGAGCTTATTTATATCAACTTTTGAACTAAGCAGTGCGGTGTAACAGTGCATCATACCTAAATGCATACAAAACCCTGTCTGTGGCAGTCTGTATTATCTCTGCAACTCAATGGGTTAAGATAATTTACTTTGGATTTTTTTCTGTTTAAAATATGGTACCATCACCTATGGCAAACCAGACACAAGAGTGCCAGAAGCCCCAAAAACATAAAACTTTTATCCTCTTACCTCATGAGAGTTTGTACCATGGGCCACTCGAGTCTTACAAACTAAAAGAGAAAAAAAACATAGTCTTAAATCTAATGTCCGTTCTAAAGAATAGGATGTCAATGGTTTTCTTTGAGAGGTTGTAAAGTTTAACTGCACCCTTAGCTAGTGACTGTGAGCTGTAGCACACAGAGTTGAGTTATCACTGCTGCAAACTAGCATATTATAGTTAAGTTGCTGTACAGGTTGATTAAGGCTTTTTACATATCAGACATTAACATTTTCAATATCCTGAAGATGTGAGACACAATTTATACAGTAAAACAAATTATTCTTAATTATTGTGGCGCCTTTAAAAATACAGCTGGTATGTAGCAAGTCTCAGTGGGCAGCAGAAACAAAACCTTTGACAGAAGCAAAACACGTGCCTGTTCCATCCAGACATTACAAACCTTGGCTTTGAAAAGTAAGTCTAAACTCAGCAATTTTAAACATACAAGGTGCATTTGAGCTTGTGCGTCAGAACATCATGTTAATGGAAGCAATTGTTATAACAGCTTGGAAAGTTTGTGTGATTTTGCGTGAACCACTGGGCAAAAATGTGGACTGGCTCATGACTGCCTTCCATAACCAGAAATGAAAATGTCTGCTCCAAAGTGAACTGAAGTCATCTAAAGACATGGCTGATAATTTAGTTTTGCATGCCCCAGCCCAAAAACCAAGTACTGGCCCTCTGTATCTTGTGTGAGTTGTGAGAACAGCTATATATTTGTCAGTTAATGGAGGCCTGAGCTACTTGCACCAATGCTTTGGTCCACCGGACTGTGAGTGTAACAGCTCAAGTGAAATGAAGGCATGAACATGTGCTGTATAAATCATTTAATCCATTCATCCATTTACATGTAGAAGGTCTTTTACGTCTATGAACTTTATGATGTAGAGAGTGAAATTCTGAGACAATTTGCAATTAATTTTCTTTTTTTATAATTTTCAGCAATCTGGTAGCTACGGTCCAATTTAAGGTGGCCATACACGGGCCGATAAAAGCTGCCGACAGACCGTGTCGGCAGCTTATTGGCCGTGTATGGGGGCCCCCGACGGGCTTCCCCGATCGAGATCTGGCCGAAAGTCGGCCAGATCTCGATCGGATGGGATTAAAAATCCCGTCGGATCGCGGCCGCATCTGTTAGTTGATGCGGTCCCGCGATCCGACCGCCCGTTTGGCGAACGCTAGGATCCGATCGTTGGGCCCTAGGGCCCACGATCGGATCAGCCCGATATTGCCCACCTCAAGGTGGGCATATCGGAGGGAGATCCGCTCGTTTGGCGACATCGCCAAACGAGCGGATCTATCCGTGTATGGCCACCTTTACACTAGCATCCATTCATTATATGAATAAGAGACTAGACTATGAATAGTCCAGTCTCTTATTCATATAAGAGACTGGACTATGAATAGAGATGTCGCGAACTGTTCGCCGGCGAACTTGTTCGCGCGAACATCGGGTGTTCGCGCTCGCCGGAAGTTCGCGAACGTCGCGCGACGTTCGCCATTTTGGGTTCGCCATTGTTGGCGCTTTTTTTTGCCCTCTCACCCCAGACCAGCAGGTACATGGCAGCCAATCAGGAAGCTCTCCCCTGGACCACTCCCCTTCCCTATAAAAACCGAAGCCCTGCAGCGTTTTTTCACTCTGCCTGTGTGTGCTGAAGAGATAGTGTAGGGAGAGAGCTGCTGCCTGTTAGTGATTTCAGGGACAGTTGAAAGTTTGCTGGCTAGTAATCGTTTTGATACTGCTCTGTTATTGGAGGGACAGAAGTCTGCAGGGGTTTGAGGGACATTTAAGCTTAGGTAGCTTTGCTGGCTAGTAATCTACCTTCTACTGCAGTGCTCTGTATGTAGCTGCAGTGGGCAGCTGTCCTGCTTCTGATCTCATCTGCTGACTGCTGCAATAACAGTAGTCCTTGTAAGGACTGCTTTTATTTATTTTTTTGTTGTTTTACTACTACTACTACTACTACTATAAGAGCCCAGTGCTATTAGTCTAGCAGTGTTGGGGAGTGGGACTGGTGTGCTAATCTGCTGCTCCTAGTAGCTCAGCAGCACCAACTTTAATTTTTTTTTTTTAATATTCATTTTTTTTTTATTTTACTTTTTTTTATTTTACTACCGCTGTAGTAGTGTATAAGTTGACCTTTTAGGCATTTTTTGCCCAGTGTGTTATTCAACCAACTGCCATCTAGCTGTGTGACCTTGTTCACATTCTGTCTAAATATCCATAATATTACCGTCTCCAGAAAAAACACCGGAGTGACTTTTTTCAAGCAGCCATAATATATTTTACGTAATCCGTATCCATCGCTGTATTAGTGTATAAATTGACCTTTTAGGCATTATTTGCCCTGTAGGCATTTTTTGCCCAGTGTGTTATTCAACCAACTGCCATCTAGCTGTGTGACCTTGTTCACATTCTGTCTAAATATCCATAATATTACCGTCTCCAGAAAAAACACCGGAGTGACTTTTTTCAAGCAGCCATAATATATTTTACGTAATCCGTATCCATCGCTGTATTAGTGTATAAATTGACCTTTTAGGCATTATTTGCCCTGTAGGCATTGTTTGCCCAGTTTTTTTGGCCGCAGCCACTGAAGCACAGAGGCCAGAAAAAATATGCCATATAAATGCTGAAAATAGTCATTTTTTGCCATACGTTGACTCAACGTATATGGCAAAAAATTACTATTTTCAGCATTTATATGGCATATTTTTTCTGGCAACTGTGCTTCAGTGGCTGCGACCAAAAAAACTGGGCAAACAATGCCTACAAGGTCAACGTATGGCAAAAAATGACTATTTTCAGCATTTATATGGCATATTTTTTCTGGCAACTGTGCTTCAGTGGCTGCAACCAAAAAAACTGGGCAAACAATGTCTACAAGGTCAACGTTATGGCGAAAAATTACTATTTTCAGCATTTATATGGCATATTTTTTCTGGCAACTGTGCTTCAGTGGCTGCGTCCAAAAAAACTGGGCAAACAATGCCTACAAGGTCAACGTATGGCAGTTGTTTAAAGAGAACAGTAGATTACTAGCCAGCAAAGCTACCTAAGCTAAAATGTCCCTCAAATCCCTGCAGACTTCTGTCCCTCCAATACAGAGCAGTATCAAGCAGATTACTAGCCAGCAAACTTACTATCATCTGTCCCTGAAATCACTAACAGCTCTCCCCCTACACTATCTCTTCCAAGCACACACAGGCAGATTTTTCAGATACATTTTTGCCCTTGATCCCCCTCTGGCATGCCACTGTCCAGGTCGTTGCACCCTTTAAACAACTTTAAAATCATTTTTCTGGCCAGAAATGTCTTTTCTAGATGTTAAAGTTCGCCTTCCCATTGAAGTCTATGGGGTTCGCGAACCGCTCGCGTTTTTGCGCAAGTTCGCGAATATGTTCGCGAACTTTTTTTCCGACGTTCGCTACATCCCTAACTATGAATAGGAGAGGCCTTGAATAGAAAAAGGAGTAATAAAAAGTAGCAGTGACTATAAATCTGTAGCCTAACAGAGCATTTGTTTTCAGGTGGGGTCAGCTGGAAATAAGTCAGAGGAAGAAAATAATAAAAAAAACTAGAAAAAAAGGAATAATGAAAGCAAATTGAACAGCTTAGAATTAGCCATTCTATAACATGCTAAACATGTAATATGTTTTGCTAGCGCAAAAAACCTGCAAGAAGACGCTTCTGAACATTATATATATATATATATATATATAATGTTCAAAGTGGACCAGCACACCAAATCTTCAATCAAAAAAGGTTTATTTCAACATCACTCAAGTGATGTTGAAATAAACCTTTTTTGATTGAAGATTTGGTGTGCTGGTCCACTTTGAACATTGTATACCCTGATTGACCAAGCACCCACTCTCGCCAACAAGGAAGGTGTGCAGGTACTTTGTGAATATTTATATATATATATATATATATATATATATATATATATATATATATATATATTTAGCTAGAGATATATATATATATATATATATATATATATATATATATATATATATATATATATATATATATATATATATATATATATATATAGTGCTTAAAACAAAATTACATTATTATAGCCCTAAAACCCTAATGTGTGTAATGAATAGCAGTGTGATACATTATGCTGTCTTAAGTTCCCATATGGCTCAAGGCCCCACAAATAAAATTCCCGGGAAGTGATTTTCAGAAGTTGGAAAATATGCAAACCACTTCAGACTGCAAAGTTCCCTTGAGAAAATAAACATATTTCAGGTCACTCATCTCTTAGTACCTAATGGAAATGCCAGGCCATTTTTCTCTAAAATCTTCAAGGTATCTTCATCACATTCTGCCATTAGCTCCATGAATGGAGGGGAGCAAATCCTTTCATCTGGAAGATAAAAACAAAATTGAATATTAAGGTAAATTAGCAAGATTCAGATTTTCAGTTATGGCAAAGAAGATATGTGTATAATACAGTAGATCCATGAATATCCTGTAAAATATATCCTGATAAATGGTGCTCGGTGGTGTCACTTAAGTCACAAGTCTAATAGACACTTGTAAATTATGAGACATTATGTACCCCCTACTTAAAAACGTAAGGATAATATAAGTAATCCCAGAGTTTCATGATCAGTTAATTTAACGCCTCAGTGACTTTTACTATCCCCTTTATTTCCAGAGGGTACGTTATACCTGCGTACAGGTATGGGACCTGTTATCCAGAATGCTCAGGACCTGGGGTTTTCTAGACAATGGATTTCTCCATAATTTAGATCTTCATACCATAAGTCTACCCAATAGGTTGGATTTGCTTCCAGTAAGGATTAATTATAGCTTTTTTTTGGATCAAGTGCAAGGTACAAAGAAAAATGAAATCATTTTTAAAAATTTGCATTATGTGGATAAAATTGAGTCTATGGGAGACGGCTTAATTCAGAGCTTTCTGAATAATGTTTTTCCCGGATAATGGATCTCATACCTGTATGACTACATGCAGCTAAAAGGAACACCTGAATCAGATTCAGTACATGCTACTTAGCACAAAAACACTGCTAGAAAATTGTCTGAAAATATATAGGCAGATAGTTGTTACCAAAAATGTGTAGATCTGCCCTGTCCATACAGTTTCCTTTTAAAGGCATGCTTTTCAATACAAACCTTTTAACGTTCTTGCAAGGTTATACACTTAATTAGGGTAACTTGTCTGTCTATATTACATTGTACAGATAGGATTTCATGGCTGTCCCTGTTATTTGCACAGACAGGGCTGCATATTTATGAAACAGTGCAATCCATCCAAGAGGTGTTTACTGTAAAAGTTTATTGGAGCAGTGTAAGAAATACCGAGTGCGTTGCATCATTCTACTGCAAGATAAACACATCCTCAGTTTGCAATCCTTGTACAATACCACACTCTATGCACACAACCAGGAGCTCCATAAATTATCCTACCAGAAGACTTGGCCAGCCTTCCCTGTTGCTAAGATCACTTCCCTAAAAGGTCTCAATTGAGATTTATTCGGAAATCGGTGGCAAAGATTCCCTCGCCATGCTAAAGGAAACTATTATTTGTGCTTATAGCCAGAGAGGGCACGTATTATAGCAAGAAAAGGAATTCTATATTGCCTGTATAGGATATACAGTATATCCAGAGTCAGGCTAAATGCAGAATGATTTCAAACTAGCTGCAGGGAGTGCCATTTGCAGGCATTGTGTGTGCTTCTTGCTAACGTTTATAAACATGAGGTCCCTGGAACAAATGTGATAAAAGCAGTGGGGCGCAATATAGATGACTCATATAGATGATCATTTTTAGTGCTCCTGGTAAGTCATCAATAAGATATAAGCCTCAGCTAGAGCACTGGATAACAAGTCATGGTACTGCTGTGCTCTCTCCACTAGAAGAAACTTTCAGATTAAACATAAGTTTAAGGAGTTAGACAAGGTCCTAGGTTCAATTCCAACCAGGACACCTTTTTTTTCTAATACACCAAAAAAACTGGCTAACTGGCTACTGAAGACATTGATCAAAGGGTTTTCTACAAATGTGATAAGATCCTTTCATTGTAAGCTTTACTAGAGCAGGAATGGATGTGAAAGACAAATACATCTGTCTCCATATCTCTATATTAATAAAGGATAACGGTCATCTCTACAAAAATAAAGTATTATAACTGGAAAAAGTGGTTACACAATTGGCAGCTTTGGTATAGACCAATAGTTTCAGCCATTGCTCTTAACTACCCCAACAAGAGTTGATATATTCTATTTAGTGCTACATTTATAACTTTTGTTGAATCAATTTTTGGCTACAACAAATTACTGAAGCTGAAAATGTTATTTAAACATATATGAATTAATATCAGAGCATAAGCACATCCTACAAAATCCGGTTTTTCAAGGGACTAAACAAGGTACAAGAGCTGCTGGAAACAGCACAGTCAGTGTTAATATCTGTAGTCAGAGCTTCCAGCATTACATGGAGGATAAAAGGCACCACTTACTGTTAAGTAGTGACTGATCTGATTGATGCCAGAGGCACAGGAACATACAGTTCTGCCAGATACAGGCAGTTGACAGAGGTAGAAAACAAGCTTATCTTTGCTACTGTCACAGTCTAATGTGCCATCAACCCCTATACCTAATCTTTATACTGTTTGGACAAATCAATTCAATTCCAAATCCGAGGTGTTTATTCTTTTGTATAAAAAGAATTTCAGTTAAAGGTTGGCAAATCAACTACACATTCCTTATATTTTGGTTGTAGAGAAATAAAGCAACTCAAGGACATGGGACATAAGCACTTCATGTGAAGTCCTAACCCACCACTTTACTATTCTGCATGTCCAGCTGGCGTCTGGTTATATGAACAAGGACACATTGGTTCTCTTGTATACTCAAGGGGATATATACAGCTACAGGGGAAGCCTTATGTACTCATAATGTGCCTCTTGTAGGGCTGCAATACCTGTTAATACAAATATAGCAAATAATACAGTATTAACACTCACTGATGAATACAGTAGTCAGCATTTCTCCATCAAAAACAATGAACTCTGTGTGTACGAGCAGTTATGGGTAGTGCTGCCTAAAGTGACAGATGCAAAACAGGAGCCCTTGCTGTGAGCCTCCTGGGAAGGTCAGTACTGATATCATAAGGATTACTTACCAGAAAGCCTCACAACCCCCTCTCCCATAACGTATGACAAATACTGTGCTGGAGCTTACCAAATGAGAATAGGCCATAGGCTACTGTAACTTTTAAAGCTAGAGATCTGGCACATCAATATGGTCAAGGAAAACTCAAGACATGAAAGTCTGTGTGAAATGGCCCACAAACATTCTCTTCTAGCAGCACCAAGGACTACACAACATATGAGCATCTGCATCTTGGTGTAATATCTGAATTAAAATGCATGTAAACTGATCCTGATATTTTTAAAAATGCCCTATGCTACCTTGTTCTGGCCACACAAGTAATGGGTCACATCAGCTGATCCAACTGTTTGGACCCTAGGTGAATAATTGGATCAAATGGGGGACTTGCTTTTGAGCACAAAGATCATTTTCCCAGTAAGAAGCAGTGTCAAAACAGGAACAATATATGTACAATATTTTTATTTGAGGGTGTGAACTTGTTATAGCTATATAATACAATAATAAAAACTGCTTTGGGAAATATAAACCAGAATACAATTATCAAGAAAGTTCCAAAATACCAGAGTTAAAAAAAAAAAAATCACAGCACAGAATTCCTACTTTCTAATGATTTCACAATTTTTTCAAATAGTAAACAGTTCCTTGTACTGGATGATAGCTACGATAACTAATGATACTTAAGATAACTAATGTTTTTTAGTACACTTACAGCATGATACTCCAAATTATAGAGAGAGATCCTTTATCCTGAAAAGTTCCACTCTGAGGTTGGCCATTTTGTCTGGGAGTCCCTTAGTCCATAACAAAGTTAAACATATTTGTAAAGATTGCTGTATCGGCCAAACAGCCACAATTCAAATAATAAATAGTGCAGCAAATAACTGTTCAACCCCAAATCCCATGCTAAATTATCACCAAGCTCAGCTTTTAGGAGACAATATAGGTATTCTTCCCCTGGGGCTGCCCCACAGTTTAGGAACCCCTGTCCTAGACGTTAGTTGATCAGTGCTGAAGTAGGATTTGACAATTGTGGCACTCATGAAACCATTCCTGAATTTGTATCCATTAATATAGAATTTAGTTTTTTTTTATGTGCAATCTATGTAAATAATTCCTTTATCATTTGCTGCATTTGGTTGCCTCAGATAGTTCTATATTTATTCTTAGAAATTCTATTGTGCAGAGTAATACTTTACTCCCAATTGGTGATACACAGCTGGCTACAGGCAGTGGGAGCCGAAGCTCTTTGGTTTTCTCCTTTCAGACTAAGCTGAAGATGATTCATCAGAACACATTCTATTCAACTATCCAAAAAAAGTTTCTACACAAGGATTTAAATTGCTTTGCATTGATTACATGTTGTTTATAGCTTATCTGCCATGAATATAATCACTCTGTAAAGCATTCGTTGAGGCTTCTTGAAAAAAGTATACATTCAGTTCAGTGGTCATTTTTGATGTTGGTTTCAGATCGATTTTCCACATTGCTAGTTTAGTTATTTTCTGGAATATTCAAAATGCGTAAAAACAAAATTTCTGCCTTGCTCCAATAAGGAAAACAAATTTCTGCCTTGCTTGCACACTTTCGCTTGCTTGTATGCTCCATAATTATCTACAAATGTTTCAGAATCTCCTCAATTATTATGTCAATATAAAGATGAGCAAGGAGCAATGCCTATTTTTTGTGTACGCACAGTCCCGGATTTGTTACTGAAAGGTTCAGACTTTCTCTTTGATCTCCTGCACTGAACAGCCAGAAAAAGATACAAAGTGTCTAATTTAATTGGCTTTTGGCAGAGAGCAGGTCTATTGGGAGAACTTAGACTAAGTTCTTAAATGTAAGTTTAAGAACTTAGATTTTAAAGGATGTTTAAGAACTTAGATTTTAAAGGACAATTCACCTTCATTAGCAAAACTGCAATAACACATAAAAACCACAGAAATGTGTTCAAACTTTCATAACCTGCCAAATTTTGTAAAATGCACATGGTAATTAGGGGGACACAAAATGTTTTTGTCAATCTTTCTGTTTCCAAAATGTTGGTAGGTATGCAATAATGAAAGGGATTAGGGGAAGGGGATAAGAGTAAGGAGAGGAAAGAAAGTGACAGGTAAGAGTTTCGAAGATCAGCATACTGAGTGCTCATATTGCAGCAGCCAGAGTGTCAGCTGTTCATATTCACTATTTTCATTTGGGTGCCTCTGTATGCCACATAATTTGGTAAATCTATGCATATTGGGCATCAAAGTATTCAGTAGACCTCTGGCATTCATATTTAGGATGTTTCCTCTTGGTACCTAATGCTATATGAAGTGACTTAAAGGACAATTTGTATGCGCTAACTTCATTTTGGGGTCTCTAAATGCCAGATACGTTGGAAATCTAAATCTGGGCAACAAGCTGTTCAGGGGACCCATGGCATTCTTATTAAGGGTGCTTTTTATTGGAACCTAATGTTATGTGGGAGATACCCAACTGCAAATTGAAAGCTTTGAGCTAATTTGTTTCAGAATTTTCATACATTTTTATAGAAACCCCAAAAGTTTAGCAAAGCGTTGATGTTTGGTACTTTGGAGAAGAAAGACATGGTAACCTATTTGGGATTCAACAAAATGTGTACTTTTCAAAAATATATGGTTTCCTGGGGTAAACCTACTGTTCCAGGAATCCAAAATATGCTGTATTCTGCTGTAGTGCTTTGAAAATTCGGTAAATTACTGTGGGGAGTTTTTGATTTATAGAAGTCAGAAATCTCCATAAAGCTATACGTATTTGGTATTGGTACATTCAAGACACTGGAGGCTTTCTAAATCAGTAGAATACATAAAATATATACTAGAATGCAGACTATAAATATTCTTTTTTGAATTTATAAGGTAAAATGAATGAATATTTGTTCTTGGAATAGCTTTTTTCTGTGGTGAGAGTGTAAAGAATAGAAATATCCTGTGCTACCTCTCACTGCAATTTCTCAGGAAGTTGTCCCGAAACATGGACTGCTTTGTTAAAAAGATGCTGCACAGAACACCAACGGCTGCTGTTGTTGCCAAAGGAACAAATTCAGATTTAGTATTAGAAATCCAAGAAATATGGCAGCACCTACTTTTAATTGTAAATATACAGAGAGCTTTTAATAAGTGCACACAGTGTTCTTTATCCTAATAGCTTACTGAACAGTCAAGGCAAAATTAAACAGAACATAAATCCTAATTCAGAATACTGTATATACTTGAATTGCTTTGTATCCAAATATTTATCAGCTGGGGGATTTACTTTTTTTAATGTTTCAAATTTGCACAGACGATTTAGTCAGCACACTGTATTTTTGTACAAGCAAGACAGGTTTATGCGGGGGCAAATATATAGGGTGCCAAATATGATGCCATGGCAAAGGTGAAGAAAGCAGACCAGGAACGAAGGGTACATGATAAAAGGGGACATTTAGGGGCAAATTTATCAAAAATAAGATTCAATTTTACCACAGAAAACCTCAGCCATTTTGTATTCATTCCTATGGGGTTTTTAGAAGTGTATTTATCAAATAGTGAACTTAAATTTCACTCACTGATAAATAAACTTCTAAAAATCCCATAGGAATGAATAGAAAGTGGGTTTTTTCTGTGGTATACTTTAATGTCACATCTTGATAAATCTGCCCCAGTGTCAAGAACAGATTTTTTTTCTAAGCAATTTAGTCCAAACATAAAGGTAATCACAGATGTTTTACAACATGCGGAGAATATGTTGATGAAAACTACAGGAGAAGTGATCTTTGTTCAGGCACAGTGGGGTTAAATACTATATTTCCATTGGATTCAAGAGAGGTTTACCTCATTTGACTCTTACGTGGTGTATTGAAGAGGCCACACACAGATACTGCACATAGAATGTGCTGGAAGCAAAGGGTTAACACTATTCACACCTATTTACACCTGTCAACAACTCCAAAAAGAAAGGCCCTTGTTATGCTGGGAATGATGATTATTTAGGTTTAAAGGCAGATATTGCCTAGATGTATAGCAGGTTACAGCCTGCAGTTTCACAAAATCGTGACGCAGTAGCACTATATAGCTAGATGCTTCATTATCTTCCCTGCAATGCATTTCTGGCATTCCCTTATTTCACTGCCTGAATTTTCTTTGCCTTGAAAAAAAAAACAGAACTTTACACATTTATTCAGTAATTACCTCCTTGTATCTTAGGTTTCCTGCACACATTTTCTTTAAAGGAGAAGGAAAGTCCTTTACCACTTGGTGGTGCCAAATGTTAAATGTAGAAAGGAACAGCACCTTGGTAATGAAATAAAAGGCCTTTATTCAAACATGGCACAGACCAATTGTAGCAACGTTTCAAGCCGTCTCCGGCTTTTTATCAAGCCACTTGATAAAAAGCCGGAGACAGCTTGAAACTTTGCTACAATTGGTCTGTGCCATGTTTGAATAAAGGCCTTTTATTTTATTACCAAGGTGCTGTTGCTTTCTACATTGAATTTTCTACAGTGTTGGGTGGCCACTACTGAATGTGCACCAGAACAGTGGAGGAGTTGTGTGCTGACACAGAATTACAATTTGAAGTGCCAAATGTTAGGCACCCCCAAGTGATTGTATTGACTTATCTGAAACCCTGGGCTGGTGCTCTTATCAGCAGAAAACTGTGACGGCCTGGGGTTATTCCAGCAAGCACCACGGAGCAATCCTCTTCCAGCTTCTTCTTGCTTCTCACGGCTGTGCATGCGTATTAGAGTGAAAAGCCGAACTTTAACTAAAAAGTCGGCTTTTTCATTCTACTGCGCATGCGTCTGCCCCGGGAAATTTGAAGAAAGAAGAGGCAGGAAGAGTATGGATCCGTGGTGCTCGCTGGAATAACTCCAGGCCGGTGCATTTTTCTGCTGATAGGAGCACCTAGGTAAATAAATACATTTACTTGGAGGTGCCTAACATTTGGCACCCCCAAGTGATAAACGACTTTCATTTTCCTTTAAAACAATGATTTCTAACGCATTTAAGGCTATGTAATGCCGGAAATTTACAATAAAGCTTTTTGAAATTGAAATTAAAAAACAAAACCAAAAAAAAAAACAATGATTTCTTAAAGTTATCTAAGGGGATGCAAATCTCTGCAATTCATCAGCTTTGCTAACCAAAAAAACCACATGTAATTTCATTTTAAATTCATATTCGTAATATCTATTTTCTACTGTAAGAAAAAAAACTTTACCCACGTTATAAAAAAAGGACAATATATGGGTTTATAAAATAGTTATAAACCCATATTTAGGTCCTGACCCAAAGGTTAATTTCGGCTTTAACACCAGTGCTGTTAAAGGAGTTCCACGCTGTATTCTTTTCGTTGGGTTTGCATTGTGATAACATTTTTATTCAAAATGTGCTTTTATTGCACAGGTATGGGATCCGTTATCCAGAAAGTTCCGAATTATGGAATGAACGTCTCCCATAGACTCCATTATAACCAAATAATCCTGATTTTTTAAAAATTTCCTTTTTCTCTGTAATAATAAAAACAGTACCTTGTTCTCGATCCCAACTAAGATATGATTAAGTAACCCTTACTGGAAGCAAAACCAGCCTATTGGGTTTATTTAATGTCTACATGATTTTCTAGTAGACTGAAAGTATGAAGATCCAAATTACAGAAAGATCTGTTATCTGAAAAACCCCATGTCCCGAGCATTCTGGATAACAGGTCCCATACCCGTACTAAAAAGGAAAAGCAGAAATACAACAAAAACTGCTTCTAGATAGCAGCTTTTTGTGTTTAAAAATGTAAAGTTTCTTACTAGCCAAATCTGATAGAATTGTGGGTTCCAGCTGAGCTACTTACCATTTTTCTATCTGCATTAGAAGTGATTGCATAGTCAATCATCACCCAAAAATATTGAAGACCACATTTTTGGAGAGTGTGCTAGTAAAAACTGGGCTTGTCTTTTTTGAAAGGCTTATTTTAGTGCACATCCATGGTTCTGTCGTGCTCCTCATAATGTACAAAACCAGTGCATACCCCGGACTTATTGCTATGTATATCTGTAATTTAAACAAGGGCTGATCTGAACCACATACAAAACATTTTTGTATCTATAGGACAAATATTGCCACCATACGAATTTTTAAACATTTCCGGGGTTATTTATCCAAGGTCAAGTTTAAGAGGTTTGTGAGGTTTTTTTATACCTCGATTGAACTCACAACTCGAATAGATTCTAACTCATGAAAAAACCAGAATGGAAAACAATCTAATCTCTGAGTTCAGGGTGAAAACCTGAATACTCAAAAATACAAAAAAAAACTAAAATCACCGAAATTAATTGAGGTTTTGAGAGAAACCCAAACATCTTGAAGGATACAAACATCCTCAAATAGTTTAAATGGGAAACAAACCTTTAAGCTGAGATGGAGACCGGAGAAGTGTTGCATGCGCAGTTGGAGCAGTTCAAATAGTTTAAAGGGGGAAACAAACCCTTTACAAAAAAAAACCCCTACCCCCACGTAGACCCCCCCCCTCCCCCCAACCTAGCTTCCCCCACTCTTGGAAATGCCCCAAACTTTTTACTTACCCCTCTGTGCAGAGTCACAGCATCAGAGTTCACCGCAGCCATTTTCTGGGTCTTCGGTAAGCTAAGACGGAGACCGTAGAAGCGGCGCATGCTCAGTTGGAGCAATTTAACGGTTTGCAACAACTGCGCATGCGACGAAATGGACAGAAATTGCAGAAGACAGCTGTGGTGAACTGCGATGCTGTCACTCTGCACCAAGGGGTAAGTTAAAGGTTAATAACTAGAGATATGAAACTGTAGCTTTCCATTCTGTGTTATGTATAAGGAGCCAAAGTCCCTTCACTATGTAGAGGTTGATAGTCTAACCCATGAATATGTAGTAAAAGTTTAATGAAATACAATAACCCAGGAGGGTTTTTTGTAGGCAACATGCAGAAGATGCTTGCAGATACTGAAGCTGTCAGTTAACACATTTAGAAACACATATAGATTTATAATATTTCCATTTTTGGGGATGTACTTGTTGATTCAAACTACACTTTTTGGATTATTATGCACACAAATAGCCTGTCAGCCAAGCTGCTTGATCAGTCACAGACTACAATAAGTGCTCCATTTACATTTACTAGACAAGTACTTTTATAACAAACTTGTAAAGCAACTGGATCCCACACTTTATCAATGCCACACATAGTGCAGATTACATGGATAACCCAGAATTCTTTTACATTCCTTGTAGTTACACAAGTCTAATTCTTGTATTTTCCTTAAAGGGATACTGTCAAGGGAAAAATTTTTTTTTCAAAATGAATCAGTTAACAGTGAATAGTGAATTCTGCACTGAAATCCATTTCTCAAAAGAGCAAACAGATTTCTTAATATTCAATTTTGAAATCTGACATGGGGCTAGACATTTTGTCAGTTTCCCAGCTGCCCCTGGTCATGTGACTTGTGCCTGCACTTTAGGAGAGAAATGCTTTCTGGCAGGCTGCTGTTTTTCCTTCTCAATGTAACTGAATGTGTCTCAGTGGGACATGGGTTTTTACTATTGAGTGCTGTTCTTAGATCTACCAGGCAGCTGTTATCTTGTGCTATGGAGCTGTTATCTGGTTACCTTCCCATTGTTCTTTTGTTCGGCTGGGGGGGGGGGAGGGAGAGGGTGATATCACTCTAACTTGCAGTACAGCAGTAAAGAGTTATTGAAGTTTATCAGAGCACAAGTCACATGACTTGGGGCAGCTGGGATATTGACAATATGTCTAGCCCCATGTCAGATTTCAAAATTGAATATAAAAAAATCTGTTTGCTCTTTTGAGAAATGGATTTCAGTGCAGAATTCTGCTGTAGCAGCACTATTAACTGATTCATTTTGAAAAAAACTTTTTTTCCCATGACAGTATCCCTTATAACTAAATATTGGTCTCCCTACACAGCTTAGGCATTGACCCTTACTATATGACCCTTGTAGTATCACATTTTGAAAACACACTTGATATAAATTTAAAGAGATCCAATCATTGTAAATGTAATTTTTGAATGTAAATGTACAATTCTTGGTCTCATAAATTCTTTATCACATCCTATAAGAATATGAAAAATAAATATTTTGGTTTCCAAAGAATTAATCTGTGCTGGTGCCAAACACTTGTGATATTTACATGAAAGGGAGACTTGGCTAGAATTGTGGTTATTTTTTACTAGAAAATTCCTCTGTGTATTTCACTTGAAACGAAAATAAACTAGTAGAATAAAAAAAAAAAAACAGCAGGGAAGAATGACATTGGCCTGGGTTTCAGGGAAAAAAACCAAAAGTCATTCCCATGAACAGCCAAAAGGAAGCTAAAATTGGAATTTATCAGTTTTAGATCTATTACTCATGCCTATTAGTTTGCGGTCTTAAAAGTAAGCAGCACTTCCTTTAAACGCGAAAATGTTTAGGTACACGTTTATAAAGTTAAAGGAAAGGACACAGCCTTTGCAAAAAAAGAGTATATAAAAAAAGAATTGTAAAGGACCTTTTGTGCCTTATGTCATACATAAAAAGTAAGACAGCTAAGTGTTTTGGTTTCATGACTAAGGGTACGTTTAAGTAAGCTACATTTAAGTAATATGAAATTTAGCAAAAACTAAAAGGGGTTATTTACTACTTGCAGGGGCAGGAACAACTAAAAGGGGTTATTTACTACATGCAGGGGGCAGGTCTTCCACTCAAGAATGATCAGAAAAGATCTGCACTTAGGACTAACGTTTTGGCCTACTCCAAGGCCTTTCTCAAAGTACCAAAACTGACTATGGACATGCCTTATAATTACTAACTGGTGGGAAAACAACAGCTGTAACAATATCATATGGTTAGCGTCATTACCAAACACCAATTAAGTGATATTGCTAACTTCTTATATTCCAATTGCATTTCATGCTTGAAATAAGCACAGATTAAAAACAAGACACTTAGTAGCAGTGTTATATTTATATCAAGACAGATAATAGAAACAAACTACATTACTGATATGATAAGTACAATTTGTATCCAATTATACCCAAATTGATAAAGGAAACACTTAGTTCCTTGTTACTGTTGTGTCATTCTTTGAGTTAGTGTCAAGAGTCTAACACAATGACATACCTCCTCTACATTAAATAAACTTAGAAATCCTTAGTACTATTCACTATCCAAGCTTCAGGTCAATTGTTAGATTTTATATACTGCTTCCTTACCTATCCTTCTGGCCCCTTATTCACTTGTATTACTGCTTAAAGATCCATGGGTAAATCTGACCTCAGTGTTCCTATATCACTCACCTCATATCACTCCTATGTAGTTGGTCACCAATGTTCATGTGCAATATCCCCTATTATTCTTATGTGTACCTTCCCTATAATCATAACAGATTATGCAGACTAAAAATAAAAAACATATATCCTCCCCACTGTTGTGTGAAAAAATCAATCAAATAGTCCATGAAAAATAAAAAGTCACTGCCTGTGTTGTGCCACCTTAATAGATATATCTCTGGACGGGCTGAAGAAAGTGCATTGTTCAGACAAACAAGGAATCGCTGGCTTGCACACAGTATAAATGAGTTCTGTCCTTTCCAACCGCCCTATGGCTGGAGGTGCAGAGAGCAGCAATGCACCAGACTCAAGTGCAGGGTAAATAAGCACTAATGGGGGCAATTTTACCCCTCTTATCACTCGTGTATGGGAAGTTGGTAAATGACCCCAAGAGGAGCTATATGTAAAAGATTACTGCACAGATATGGGACCTATTTTCCGGATATTGGATCTTCATACCTTAAGTTTTCTAGAAAATAATTTAAACATTAAATAAACCCAATAGGCTGGTTTTGCTTCCAAATAGGATTTTATTTTAGTGGGATCAAGTACAAGGTACAGTTTTATGATGACAGGGAAAAAGGAAATAATGGCTTTTCTGTAAACCGGACCTTTCTGGATAACGGGTATCCGGATCCCATACCTGTAGTACCATCTGCATTCTACCTGGTACACCCTTAAATAAAACAATACCCATATGTTATTTATAACTTTATCGCAGGAGTTTTTTGAGAAACAAATTTAGCTTAAGTACACATTCTGCACCCACCAGCCTTTGATGCTAATGCAAAGAGAAGACTTATCGTATTACAAAGGAGAGACAGCGATTAGTCACAGATATAAACAGTGCATAATCCTCACTTACAGCAAGAGCCATATTTACACTTACACAGTCATGTCCTTGATTTCCAGCTGCATCATTTGGTGGGGATTTTCCTTGCCATAATGGGGCATCATAAAACAGGTTCTTGTATCAACAACACTATGTACATACCAGTGAATGACATTAGTCTTTCTGTACTGCATAGAATGCAACTCTGTCTATTACTTCATAGAGCCATAAATGTCACATATTACTGGCTTTTTATTGTCGATGACTGCTCCTCATGCAAGCAGAACATTGTCAAAAAAATGTGTATGAAAATAACACAGGGACATTTCAGTGTTATTTTGCGTAGGCAATGCCTATTGCGTAATATGACATCAGTACAAAGGGAAAGGGACTTTACATATATTTGTCCACCAAATACAAGCTCTCAATGTATGAACCCACGCAGCTCCTACAACCAGCACAGAGCTGAAAAATTATGATACGTATCAGCTGGAAATAGATACATTTTATGAAGTCTTTGCATAGACAGCTTAATTGGAAAAAGGGTGGGTTTTGTGTCCAATGTGCACAACACAGTACAGGTATGGGACCTGTTAGCCAGAATGCTCAGAACCTGGGATTTTTTTCCAGATAAGATATCTTTCTGCAATCTGGATCTCCTTATTTCTAAGTCTACTAAAAACTAATTTAAACATTAAATAAACCCAATAGGGTTGTTTTGCCTCCAGTAAGGATTTATTATATCTTAGTTGGGATCAAGTATAAGGAACCGATTTATTATTACAGTATTACAGAGAAAAGGCACATTATATCTAAAAATCTGAATTATTTGATTAAAACGGAGTCTATGGGAAATGGTCTTCCTGTAATTCAAGGCTTTCTGGATAACGGGTTTCCTGATAATGGATCCCATACCTGTATATGTTTATGCAAATTTGGGTAACATTGATGTGCACAACACACAAAGATATAGTTTACTGTAACCACAAAACTTAAAAGTATGATGAATTTAACCTGGCTGGAATTGTGAGGGTTGTAGTGTACCGTAAAATATGAAAGGAAGGCAATTATCGGTGTTGTGCAGTAGGTATAATGTGATATGTAAAAGGGGATTAACAGGTATATTAATGTGGTACAAACTGAATGATGTATACTTTCTGTAAAGCATGTAAAGCACTGAGTAAATGTGTTGGCACTATATAAAGCTGGCTAAAGATATCGTACAAGCAGAACCGGATTTACATAGCGGGCGCCCCTAGGCCCACAGCCATTCGTCACCCGTGTCCCCCTTTATTTATGCAAATTTTCATGATCGGGACCTGAGCAATGTGGATTGGGCACAGGAAATTTACAAAATTACTGTATCTTCTGCACATCCCCAGTGCTTTTGAACCAATGTGTATGTGGTTGGGCAGCATGCCGCCCCCCTAAAATCCTGCCGTCCTAGGCCCGGGCCTAGGTGGCCTTTCCACAAATCCGGGCCTGCGTACAAGACGAAGGTTCGTACGATTTTCGGACAGGTTAAAAGATTTATATCAGCTACCGATAACATCTCTGCATGTATTGCCATATGAACATTGACTGTTTGCCCGAATATCATGTGATTTGTTCTCTTTACTACTTTATCTTAATCTGAATGGTTAGTTGCAGGTTGAAGATTGGCACCGACGATCTTTATTCCGACATAGGCTATAATCTGCACGTCTATGGCCAGCTTGAGTACCAGGAAACAAAAAATAAGCGACAAGCATTTATTTTTGTGACCATGGCTAGTTCTGACAGAACCATAAAGAGGTAAATTGTAAGGTTATGCTTGTGGGAGACTAATATGCAACACAATAAATAGAATATAGAGGTCAGCTGGGGTTGCCTTAAAGCTGGCTAGTTGAAACATGCTTCCATCTGATCATGTGTTGCTTACTGGATAAAGAGGTACTCTTAGGATATCATCTTTCACTAATACCTGCTAAAAAAAATAAGCTTGTGCAAAAATATCCTTGATTAAAATAAACAGCTTTTCCCAATAACAAATGTCTCTAATGCAGGTGCCAACCATATGTTATACAGGGAAATCAAAGAACTTATACATTCAGATATAAGCACCACTGAAATAGCTTAAGCATTAATAGCATTACTAATAACAGAGTTCTGCACATATGTGCTCAGGTCCTCTGATATCCATCAAGAACTGGTGCAGCACCACCTAATTGCACCAAACATCTACTAAGGATCATAGTACAGTGGTGCGTGGTATAGATCGACCCCCCCATCTAGTGTTTTATATAGCACAAGTCACTAAAATATACAATATATTTTTATTGGCATAAAGTGTGAATTTTGTACTGAAATTTTTTTTTTGAGGGGGGGATAATTGTTATTACACGAATGTTCAACTCTCATTCAATTCATTGGGTACAATGATATATGTAAGTGGGAGAGAGAAGAAGAGAGTATAACCAATGTTTGACTTTAAAGGGATACTGTCATGGGAAAAATGTTTTTGCCCAAAATGAATCAGTTAATAGTGCTGCTCCAGCAGAATTCTGCACTGAAATCCATTTCTCAAAAGAGCAAACAGATTTTTTTATATTCAATTTTGAAATCTGACATGGGGCTAGACATATTGTCAATTTCCCAGCTGCCCCAAGTCATGTGACTTGTGCTCTGATAAACTTCAATCACTCTTTACTGTTGTACTGCAAGTTGGAGCGATACCACCCTCCTCACTTTCCCCCCCCCCCAGCAGCCAAACAACAGAACAATGGGAAGGTAACCGGATAGCAGCTCCCGAACACAAGATAACAGCTGACTGGTACATCTAAGAACAACACTCAATAGTAAAAACCCATGTCTCACTGAGACACATTCAGTTACATTGAGAAGGAAAAACAGCAGCCTGCCAGAAAGCATTTCTCTCCTAAAGTGCAGGCACAAATCACATGACCAGGGGCAGCTGGGAAATTGACAAAATGTCTAGCCCCATGTCAGATTTCAAAATTGAATATAAAAAAATCTGTTTGCTCTTTTGAGAAATGGATTTCAGTGCAGAATTCTGCTGGAGCAGCACTATAAACTGATGTGTTTTGAAAAAAACATGTTTTCCGATGACAGGATCCCTTTAAACTTTGAAGATATCCCATTGCTTGAAACATACCAGTAATAATTCAATAATAATAATAATAGTTCAATAATTCAATTCAAGCCATATAAATGAGCTTTTTCCCAATTAGTCACAAAATGTCCTAAAATAATTTAACTGTGCAATATCCACTCAAAAAGTGTAACAAAACAAAATGCACTTTGCTCATGTCCTGAATGATCTGCATATGACCTCTTATTAGTTGCAATAGATGATTTTTACCTAAAGTAAATGAATTGAGTTTGTGGGTGACTGAACGTGAAACTGCATGTAAAGCATTCAATTCCTTGTTTACTCTGCATTTGCTGATATAACGTTGAATAGCCACCAATGTTTAAGGCATTAACTACAGGAAAGGGATTTTGCGGTTTATTTAGGAGAAAATCTGGTCACTTTGCTATTGGTGATAAATTGCACATAAGTTGCTCAGAGCAGCTCATGGATTCCTTCAAAAGTGAAATTAAAAATAATATGAATTAAAAAGAGCTTTGACATGCAATTGTACTTAAACATACTCTGCTACAGTCAAGATAAATTTGCCCTATGTTTGCTAACAAATGTTATTTATATAGAAATGCATTCAAATGATCAATAGTTAGTCAAAAGAGGAACTGCAGAGAAAAAAAACTGTGATTGGGGCAGTCAGCAGCATTCACTCCCACAGCCCGCAAACTCTAATCTGTGCTTCATCAGTATTATTCTGTTTGACATTCTTGCTTCCTAGAGAAGGCCATGCAAATCTGGAGATAGCAGCCTGAAATTAGCAGGAAGAGCTTTAAGTACGTCACATGCATCTGTTGTGGTTCTGTTTAGAGTTAAGCTTTTAATATGCTGCATATTAACTTGTATTAATTAAGAATTTACTGTAATAGGCCTGCTTTTTATCTAGTGACACAATGTAGTAGCCCAGAGACTAATTCTAATTAAAAGCAGAGGCCACTGTTCAGTATGGTTTCAATGCTTCAGCTCTTGAGTGCAATCCAGATGCGTTTTGCTACAATAGCTAGTCCCTAATGATTATTGATTTAGTGTTTGAGGTGGTCTCGACAAAATGGTTTACAATCCGTTCCTTGTGACAGGATGAAAGTGAATAGCCCATGATTTAAAGGAGAAGGAAACCCTGGGCCGGTACTCCTATCAGCAGAAAACAGCACCGGCCCGGGGTTATTCCAGCAAACACCACGGATCGATTCTCTTGTGGTTCCTTCATTCTTCAAATTTCCCAGGGGAAACGCATGCGCAGTAGAATAAAAAAGCCGACATTTTAGTTGAAGTTCGGCTTTTCACTCTAATGCGCATGCGCAGCTGTGAAAAGATAGAAGAAGCCGGAAGAGGATCGATCCGTGGTCCTCACTGGAATAACCCCGGGGAGGTGCAGTTTTCTGCTGATAGGAGCACCAGCCCGGGGTTTCAGACAAGTAAATACATTTACTTGAGGGTGCCTAACATTTGGCTCCCCCAAGTGGTAAACGACTTCCCCTCTCCTTTAATAAAAGAGTTGTGTGTTATATTGTTCTCCACATTTATTCTCAGGAACAACATGATTCAACAGGTTATGACCCTAAAACCACATATAATTCACAGAAGAGATTCAGAAGTGAAATCATCATAAGGCAATGCCATTACAGGCAGGTGGAAAGCTAAAAGGCAGAAAAGACTGACCGTATAAGGCTTTCTGGAAACAATGTCACAGTGTAATCTGAACATGGAGAGGTTTTATATTGACTAAATCTGTCCTGTGTAAAGTTCAGCAGGTGAAGCCACACCTACTGGGGTTGAGAATTATATTGATCAAAAAAGTTCTGTGTAATCTAAGCCCTGGAAAGTTCAATAGATGAGATCACTCTTGTTAACAATAAGATTTATATAAATCACAAAATTCAATTCAAATTCAAGTTTAGCAGATAAGATCACAGGTAATTGGCCATCCAGTATAACAGTGTAATTAACTCTTTGCAAAAAAACAAAACAAACAGATTCCAAAACATTAGAGCAAAAGTCTCACAAAACCAGTGACAGTAAAGCTTCCAGTATTACCCATATAAATAACTGGGCTGTGCCTATGTTCTAGCTTCCATGGAACATCTTAGTATCTGGGATTTGCAGATTCTGTTATTAACAGATCCAGACAGTGAAGAAGGAGAATTGACGACGTGTGCAAAACAATGGGGGGGGGGGAACAGAGGAGAGCTGCTACATTATTTTACATGTAGTCAGGTCAAACAGTGGAGAGAGAGAGAGATTGAAAGGGTCTGACAGCTACTGCTTTCAACAGCAGCTAACTTAAAATAAAAAATTCTAATGGAAAGTTTATTAGAATTCATTGGCTTTTACAGTATTAGGCAACATTTTATTGAGTTATTTATACTTATTTGGGTCCCATTCCTCTTTAATACTGCAAACGTAGCAAAGAACAAGAAACATTAATTCCTTTGAAATTACTGCAGGATCATTGCTAAAATACTACATATTTGTCTTACTTTTCTCATTCATAAATTCGCAGATTAAAGGGCTGGACATTCATAAGCTTTCCGTTAATATGAACTTTAACATAATATCTCTGGGTTCTTTGACAATGGTTAGAGAGTATAAGCAAACAAGTACAAGAATTCCATTCTTAGAAAGTATTGTATGCTTTAATGTGGTAATGCTTTGAGGTAAGGCTACAAACTGGTTCTTGCTGGATTTAGCTAATATTTAATGCTTTATTTAGCATGATATATGCCTGTAGCAAGCTAGTGGTGAACTGCAAGACATGACGATGGCCTGCAAAGAAATATATTGAAATATAATGAAAATATTGAAAGACCAATAAATGGATAAAGCTGCCTAACTGCTTACTGTAATGAACATTTACAAAATCTCACCCCCCAAATAATGTATAAAATCTGCATGGCAGTTAGGCTTCAAGACCTGCACTCACTCTTAATTTGGCAGGGCAGAAAAGTCTGCCACTGATTGGTCAAGGAACGGATTATGAAGTCCCTTCACCAATCAGATTTTGGTAGCACGAACCTCATGCAAAGCTGACTTTCCATCACCACCCACCCATCATTGTCATATAAACTTTCTTATAAGAGGAACCGGCACTGGGCTGTTTTAAATACTAATTACATACTTTGTGCAGTGCAAAACAAGCAAGTAAAAAACACCCCATTAAGGCTTCTCCTTCATAATCAAACAGTACAACAGACTGATTCAGTGTAACTACATGTACTTCTGCTTCATGATACCCAGAGAGAAAGATGGTAATAGTTTTGCATTACATCCAAATATAGATTTATTGATTTCCTTACTGTTTTTGTCTTTATTTTAAGTAGTAAATATCATTCTATCTGTACCCATTAGTTTAAATTTTAAGGTAGGTGCCAGTTTTACTTTGCAACACTTACAGAGCCATCTTGTCTTGGACAGCTCAAGCTAGTATAGTCAGCCCTTGTCAATAAAATGAACCGTTGTCCCTTGAGTTAGGATAAGTTGAATGAATGGCAATACGTTTCTGTAACAACAAATGTTACATTATTTATCCTAAAACTTGTAAAGTTCTGTATACAATACAAACAAAGCGCATGATTTTTAATAAAGGTAAACATAACGTCTAACGTGTCACAAGATGGGGAAATGTGTTGGGTAGGATATTCATTACAAATTACCAAAACATGTGGCATTCCTGCTACAACCAGCAAAGAGGTCAGGACCATTAATTACGCTTGGAGGGGATAGCTTTGGTGGAGAAACCTGAGTGTAAATGCGCATTGCACACAGTGCATTTTCACGTATTTCACAATTTATTGCACAGTTTTTGAATGTTTTTAATTTTGACGCTGATGAATACCCTATAATACATCACCCAAGGACTCTCCTGAATATTACATGGCAATGAATCCATGATTCATATTATCATACACTCCATACCTTTTCATTGATCATCTGTTCATCTCATCTGGATGAATATCTTGAATTTACACAGTTACACAGTAACAAAGAACTATTTGATACTAAATATTACTTGCTACTTACGTGACCATTAGGTCAGGTAAGCATTTAATGACAAACAAAAAAAGTATTGCAAGCAGCAGAGATAAGAGGCACTGTGACAGTGTCATGGGTTCAATGGAATAAACCAAGAGTGCCTATACATTACTAATGCGAGGTCTACTTTTAGTCATGATTTGCCATTATGATCTAAATCCATAAAAGCTTTGTTAGCATTCTGCTCCATGGAACATATTACTTAATATTGATTTATACCTTTAATATAAATGATGTATGTGAAAATTAATACTTAAACTATTTCTTATGTGACTTTAACATAATAAATATCTGAATGAAAAGAATGAAATATGAAGGCTTTCATATAAAGTGGAAAAGAACATCAGAAATCTGGGCCTCTTTCTATACACGGTTTCTTGGCAGTAACAGAATTGTTGTGAGTTTCTCTCACACGTTAATGCCAAGGATTTTTTTCTAAGAAAGGCTACAGGTGGCAACCTATATTCTTTGAATATAGCTGTGGATAGAGGCGCAATTCAATATTTTAATACTTTGCATTACATTTCAAGGGTGATGAGATTTACGGAGGCTTGCTCCCATGGTCAAAACAGTGTTGCATATAAAAACAATTGCGTGCGGGTGGGTGTGCTTATTACAGCAATAAAAGGAAGTTCCAACATACATTGTTAGGACAAGTCCTCATGAATGCTTACTCCCTACCTGCATGCATGGCTTGTATTCAAATGTACCAAGTCATGCATGTATTGTTTCCTTAATATGCTGAGACATTAAGTTTATTATGTAGCTTAATTCCAACCTGCTAAATTCTTTTACGTTTCAACAAAAATCACTCATTCTACACAAAGCTTCTCTTTATACGCATACAATACTTTTTTCGGCGTGAAGCAAAAGCTTTCTATGTTTTTTGTAACCAACAGAGGCTCCAGGCAGAGATGAAAAACTGGTTTTTATGTTCTGCAAACCAAGGCACCAAGAGACAGCTACTGGATAATCCGACTACAACTAACTTTGGACAGACTTACACAAAGCATATGTCAAGTCATTGCATATCCCAAATTAAAGTGCAAATAAAGTGCAAACATAAATCAAAACAATGTTTGGCCTATGCTGTATACTGTGGAGCTTAAAACAGCTTGCTGTCTTTTCTTACATGGACTTAGAGCAGCATCCTAGAAGCAATTTTTTTTAGATCATAGCTAAACAGACTGAACAGCGTTTGGAACAGGAGGTAATAGGGTAATTATTACAGTTTAAAATAAAGGACTAGAATATAAAGGATGAGTTATGTATACATTTTTTTATTTGGTGATCCAAAATAGAGCATGGATAGACAAAAACAGAAGTAAAAAATTCTTCTGATCACAATTGTAAAAGAACAGGATTCATTTTCAAAGGTTTTTTACTTTAGAAGAGTCAAATACACAAGTGGGGAGTACCACTTCAAGACACCCCAGCAGTTAAGAAGCAGTAATATATTACCAGTAATGTGGCACTTCTGTGGGTTTCTCTTATACAATAAAATAACTTTAATCTGAGGCAATGTTCCCTTCGTTAGTGCTCTCAAAAAGTATTGTGATTAGGAAGGCAGATCCAGTATAAATATCAATAAAAACATCCATGGTATATCTAATTTCATATTAAACTTAATATGAGAAAATGTCCTCAAATCAGTGAAAGCATGGCACAGCACTGATATTTTCAGGTATTGTCATTTTTATGGGTTTATATAGAACAATAAGGGTGTGTGGATGATAAAATTGTAAGACACAAAGCCCAATTTCTGTGTAAGAATGGGAATGTCAATGTGTGGTTAAAGGGCTACCATCAAAAACACATCTTGTCCTATAGAGTCTATAATACATGAATATTTGGGTCCCTCACGCCATAAAGACGGTTACTAAAAAAGTCCTTCATTTTGGCCAACAGCAATGACAGTCTGCTGTGCATGGATACAATAAGGCAACTTACCTTGCATGTAGGTCTCTATTCTGCGAATAAGCTCGTAAGATTTTGAGCGGTCCAGCAATGTTCTAATGGCAGGCAATGGGTCAAGTATTATTGTTTCAGGGTGAGCTTCAATATAGTCCTGTTAAAATCAAGAAACATTTCAAATAGACCATAAAAGAAAACAAGATGTGCAACTCGTGTATAAGTTACATGCCTAGTTAATAATTAAGGCAAATCACAACAGCAGTATATTGAATATAACTTTCATTTCTTTTGGACCAGCCACTAAAATGAACTTATTTCACTTTCCTGTGTGTTTTAGTTTAATGGCACATTTCCAGCTGGCAGCCCACCACATTACTTCTAATGTCTATAGACACTGATTCTGTGCTCTCATATCCTGTAAAACTGCCAATAAGTACACGGTTATGCAGCTACCAATATAGATACCAAACCACACCCCACTCTTCTCTATATTGCCAGTTCACCAGTCAAACCAATAAAATAGCTACAGCCGGACAAATGCAAAAAAACAAAGGCACTTATTAAACAATGCTGTGAGCAGTGCACCCCCAATGGCACACATTTTGGCAGTTAAACCATGAGTACCTAACATTTGCCTTTAAAGAATGACCACAATAAATGCCAAGATGTCCCCCTTCCCCCCAACCCATGGCCTACAATCCTAAAAATTTGGCAAATTTGCACCAGGACAGTAATCCATGGCAACCAATCAAATAGGTGGTTTTATCCTTCTACCTGCAGCTGTCTGAAAAAAAGCTGATCAATGATTGGTTGCTGTGAGCATGCCAGGATTTGTGGCAAGGCCACAAAGGCCCAGGCCTAGAGCGGCAGAATTTGAAGGGTGACATGCTGCCCAGCTGCATCAGAATTACCTACTAGAATTGGAGACGCAAATCAGTCTCCAGTGCTGTTCCCAACTATTAAGACTTGCACGCATGCACAGGAAGGGGACAGCGCCTGGCAGGGGAAAGGGGACAGCGCCTGGCAGGGGAAAGAGGACGGAACCGGCAGGGGAAGGGAGCGAAGAGCAGAGCTGACGTAGGGGCGGGTAGTTTGTAAATCTGGCCCTGGCTATGGGTTACTGCCCAGGTGCAAATTTTCCCAGTGCTTATAAATAAGCCATGTACAGTGTTGCACTCTACAGAGCATTTCACATGAAAGCCCTGATCAGTCTCTAATTTACATGCAAAGCCCTAAACCTAACCTGGTAGTACACTATTACAAGTTGCAGTTCATCTTTAAAAATCATATTTTATAATAGTATACTTGGAATTGTTTTTTTGTGCAGTTGCTATTTACTATTTTTTCTTTCTTTGTAAATATTAGTGTTTAAAAAACAATTTTTCATTTTCCTCACACTATGAACTAGGTGCTGCTAAATGTGATACATTAGTTGACACATTTCTAAGCAGCATCAAACAAATCCCAATTGTAACAGTTGCTCGGTGACAGACATTAGTAGAGCTTGGGAAACCAGTTTATGAAAAATGTATCAACCAGTCTGGGGAAGACCAAGTGGTCATGGGATACATTGGTACCAGTGGTGTGAATGATGTATAATCTTGTGTAAATGTGTCAGTACTATATAAATAACAGGTAATAAATAAATGACAGTTAGAGAAAGGGGGAGGAAGTCCTCAAAATGTTTTTAGAACTAGATGCAAAGTAGAAGGTGTGGCGATTTTACACTAGGCATATGGGGCAGGGAGCACAGAGTAGTTCTATGGAAGGTAAATTACAAAAGGTTCTGGGCACAGTAGGAAAAATGAGGACAGAAAAGTGTTTGGGGATATCATAGGGCCAGATGTTATATACACAAAATATAAAAATTGGTACCGTTATAAAATGAATGTAAATGGTAGAGCTGGAGTTAAGGGGTTGTTCATCTGTAAATTACCTTTTAGTATATAGGGATACCTTTTATGTACATAGCGATATTCAGAAACAATTTGCAGCTGGTTATAATTTTTTAATATTTGTGTTTTTTTAGGTTATTTAGCTTTTTATTCAGCAGCTCACCAATTTGCAATTTCAGCTATCTGGTTGTTAATGTTCAAATTACCTGTATTGATTTGAATAGGAGACTGAAATATCAATAGGAGATGGCCTGAGTAGAAAGATTATAAATAAAAAATTGCAATAACAATACATTTGTAGCCTTACACCGCATTTGTTTTTCAGATGGGGTCAGTGACCCCATTTGAAAGCTGAAAAAAAGTCACAAGAAGGCAAATAATTCAAAAAAAGTTTAAAAAGTTGCTTAGAATTAACCATTATAACCATAACATACAAAAAGTTAACATAAAGGTGACTGGATGAAAAATATGCTGCCAGTAGACCAGGCCACAATGTTTTCACATAAACACAGAACATGAACTGTTCTCAATTTATTTCCTTAAGAAAAAAAATTAAACGTTTTAATAACCACCCAATGAGGTTTATTAAGGATGTTAATAGGGAATGAACAGGAAATCACCAAATTAAAAAGTCAGAGGGGACAAAAGTACTACAAGTGTTGTAAAGCAGAAATCAGGAAGGCAAAAACAGAAAATGAGGAACTACTTACGTCACAGACAAAGACTTATCTCAAATATATTTTTTATTTTTGATAAAGTATTTCAATAAAAAAATGTGGCTAGAATTTGTGCTAGATGCAGGTGATTTTTCAATCTTGTCTACTTTGTAACTGTGGTCCTTACACAAATGGTATATTAATTAAAACACTGTTAAGTGTTTATTCAACCCCTTTGTTTTATATTACATTTTGTTTAAAGATCAGAAACCATTTGGGATGACAATAATAGGGGAAATCAGCAAAGGAAATACTTTCATAATTCATATATGTGAGGGCTTCTCACCCTGGTGGTCTAGTGGGCCGGCGGGGACGCCCGCCAAGCCGATCTTCCTCTTCCAATGGGCGGTTTAAAAGTGCGCATGCGGTGCGCCTCTGCTAGTTTTATAGGCGCAGTCGCGCTGGCGTCATTAGGCCAGCGCATAATGGCGGGAGAATTCAAACCGACTCTTCTGTATCCGTATCTCCTCTGATTGATCTCCTGGTTTGACCCTTGCCTGTCTGACTCCGCTTGTACTCTGCCTGCCTCGACCTAGCCTGATTGACTATGCCTTATTGTCTACGCCTTGTACTGCGACCTTCTGCCCAAAGACTTTGCTTTACCGTCGTGCCCCTTTGCTCGTCCAGAACTCTTCGCTTGGCACCTCTCTTAATAAGACCTGGCGGCATCCTATTAGCCGAGGGCTCCTCTTGAGGTGAAAGGCGGCAGCAAGAACCGAGAACAGGGTGCTTAGCATAGGTTCTGGATTTAGGGTGCCGACCGCGACAATATCACTGTACAACTGCAAAATGACAAACCTTACACGGGGACACGTTTGCCACTAGAGCAACTAACTTTAGAACTGTATGCATAGGCACTGCACATGCACTGCAGATTTTGTAACAGGTTAATAAAAGCAGGTGCCCAGCCAGGACATGCAGTATGCAAAACATCTGTAACTATGGATTAATGTAACAAAGTGTCATTATATGGTAGTTTATTTGTTTCAGTCAGTCTAGGAGAGAGTTACATCAATGATACAAAGTTAGTCAAAGGATATTGACACCCTTAAACGTTACATAATAGGTAATTTATTTTTTATAAAATCTTGTGTAAATATAAAAAAATATAAAAAATATTTTTTTGTATAAAAAATATTACAATCTCATTACTGTGACATACATCAAGCAATTTGTGTATACTGACATTCTATTTTTCTGTAGAATTTATCTACTTAGGGGCATGTTAACTAACATTGGAGATAAATATCAACGGGGATTTTGCCCATGGCAACCAATCAGCAATTAGATTTAAACACTCCCTCTACAAATTAGAAAACAAAAGCAAAGATCTGATTGGTTGCTAAGGGCAACATCTCCGGAGATCTCACGAGAAATGTACTTCCAATGATATGCCCCTAAGCCTTTAATTTGATTTCATAAAATATATAAATGGCCTCCTGTCATTATTTAAAGGCAGTAATTAAATCAAGTCTTGTGTTCCCAGGAAGACAGTTCATGTTTCCTTTTGAAGTTCTGTTTGCCAAATTATGACATTTATCTGAGAGAATAAACCCAAGTACCACTGCAGTCATTCATGTCTAGAAATATACAGCATGGGAGGTTAAATGGAACTTATATTTCAATTTGCTTTATTTTCCATACAACCAAAAAACAAAGGCTGAATTTTGGCCAGAAGATCCTTCCATCTCCTTTGGCTAAAAGGAGGCAAAGTTCTTTTAGCCAACTTTTGTGGCCTTAGGGAACAGCCACCAATAAACATTTTAGTTTAGGTATAAAGCATCATCAAAACAAAAGACTCTCTGTAATAGATCACGCTGGTTAACATACTGCTGTCATGATTTGCAAATTTAAAGAACTGCCATGTCCTACAGAGGATTGTTTAAAAGTTATTGTTATAAGGTCAGCCATTTAGAGTAAAACTGCCTTTGGACATATTGAAAGACAAGTCATACAACAGAATCAGAGGTCAGGGCAGGCAAGTTTAGACACAGATGTGTAGTCTGAAGATCAGGACAGGTGGAAGGCAACAAGTCCATATAATCAGGCAAGGGTCAAAACCAGGAGATCAAGTACGGAGGATAAGGGTAAAGTACAAAAAACTGAAGAACAAAAAAATTGAAACACAGCAATGGCTCAATGATCCAGCAATGAGCAGGAAGAGGAGGCTGTGTTAAAAGGGCCCTTGATGTAAGGATTGCTGGCAACTGGTCTTAACAAGATTAGAGATGGAGATGATGGAAACAGGAGGTAGCATATGTTTGTCAGGATTATTAGCGATCTCTAAAATACTCCAGTGGCTCAACAAGCAAGTTTGCCTGCAGATTTCTACACAGACTGAGGTTCGAATCCTGATAAGTACTGGCACTTATACATAATACCTGCTTCTTCATGAGTTCCATGCACTGCTAATTGGTTTCTGCAGCACTTATCTAGCAGGTTCACAGATCTTCCTTGCCTTTAAAAACCCCTAAGGGTCTGGCACTATGAAGGACTATGCCTCGGGCAGCAGGTTTTGGGTGCCTAAATAGAGAAAAAAACTCAACATTTTCCCCCATATTTTTTTTAGACCCTCAGCTGAGGCAGCAACCAACTCTAATCCAATTGGCTCATTCACACAGGCAAATGGGAAAGTGCCAATCCAGGAAGAGGAGGGAGGGCAGGCTATGGGTGAATTAACTAGGGCTGTGCTGAATACAAATCTGGTGCTGTTTATTGCTTTCTTCCCATGACTGTGATATTGTTCTAGTTCTGCAAGTTCCTATCCAAAGGGTCACTAGGAGTCAAAGCAGAACTGAAGCTTAATCTTTCTACTTAAACCTTCCCTTCTGCAAGCCATCTTAAAGTCTTCAATTTAAACAATTGCCTTTAAAGAAATTTTTCAGGGTAAAAATAAAACTGGGTAAATAGATAGGCTGTGCAAAATAAACACTACTAACACTACTTCCTGCATGCAGCTCTCTTGGATTCCACTGAATGGTTATTAGACAGTAACCAATCAGTGACTTGAGGGGGCCACATGGGTCATAACTGTTTAATTTTTAATCTGAGCTGCATGCTAAGGATCAATTACAAACTCACTTAACATTTATGTCTCATGTGCCCCCCCCCTTCAAGTCGCTGATTAACTCAGAGTTATAGAGCTGAAAAGCAGGAAGTAGTGTTCTGGCTATTATGTTACACATCCAGTCACTCCAGCCTTTATACATTACATTTTTGGCAAACTAACTATATTAGAAACATTTTTTATTTTGCACAGCCTATCTACTTACCCAGTTTTTTATTTGTACACTGAACTGTTCCTTTAAAGTTAGCAAGGGTAAGGGAAACCTAAGCACCATATAAAAAGTTTAAAATATTGTTTTAGACTGCTATTTTCTACATCATACCTTTATTTAATTTTAAGATGAACTACATCTTAAACACAAATAAATAGAATATCTCATGCTGCAGAATAATGCACTGGACAAAATAATGTTATTTCACAGATAATCACTTCGTTTTGCACCAAAGTTAGATAGAAAAAAGTAAGCTACTACTAACAATAAACAAATATAAATTCATGTAGCAAATGTTATACCAATTTTTGATATTCATCCTCTAGTTATTTCTTATTAAAGGGGAACATGTGATGATTGGGGTTTTTAAATAAATCAGTGACTTCTGAAGCTTTGCTATGAAAGCAAAGCATGTAAAAAATTATAAGAGAATTTAAATAATTCTGATTTTATAGTGTATAATGTATGTACAAAAGAACCCACCTGGAACCTTTGCACCAGCTGCATGGACTCGCTATCTTTTTGGTCAGCCTCAAGAATGACATCTGTCAGTTTGTGTATAATCACATCTAGAGGGCCCTGGTCCTCAATGGGTTTGGCCAGATTAAGCTGAAAGAAACACATGATCACAAGTTGATTAATTGAATTACAACAACATGCATGTATGCATTTATTACTGAGACACACAGGGATAGCTCTAAAATGTCACAGTCATGTTTTGTGCTCCTTTATCATAAAAATAGAATTTGTTGCACATACATACACTTTTTAACATGACTGTAGACTGTATGTAAAGTAAGGCACAATGTGAGAGAAAGTAAAGGCAAGCATAACAAGACTATAATAAATAAAAGAGATAACTTAAGGGAGAATTACAGACTATTTGAGACATTAGGCCCCCTCCAGAGGCCTCTCTCCCCTTTCCTGACTTAACCATTAAGGACACCCAATACTAGCCCATTTGCCATACCTGTTCAAAATACACAATGGTTAGGCAAGACTGGCAAGTGCCATCTCATGTTGCTTCAGGTCTTCCCAGTGGGAAACTGATGCCAAGCAGTGCAAAATGGTAGCTACCAACCCTAGTGTGTTACCATGCTTAATATGAACATGGCTAGCACTACAGGCATTATTATATTACTTTTCTTTATTTATACAGTGCTGCTATAGACCAATGTGCCTAAAAGAGCTTATACATCATTCATATCATTCTCTCCCCTAGTGGACTTTACAATTTATCACATTCTCATATATATTATTACTATATAAATTAATTAGTGCATTATTCACCATAGAAGCACACATATAAAATCAAAGTACATCATGTACAGCAATCTCTGAGGAAACATCTAATAGTCAAGAAAATTTAAGTGGAATGGATGAGATGAGAAGGCCGTTTTCTAAAGTAATGTTAAACTTGTAACCCTTGTCCATACTGAGGTGTTACCAATTATTTCAAGCAGCAAATGTTGCAGCCTTTTCCTACTAGATCATTTCCTACTATATAATGACCCTCCCCCCACAGACTGTATGGTGGGCTTTGCAGAACTACCATAATGCAGTAGATGTGAGAAATGATTTCAACTGCTTCTGATAAACATTAATAGTAAATGTCATTTGCTGAGGGAAATATCATCAGGATGAGAAAAATCACAATCAATTTAGCACCAGTAGACATTAATATTTTCAGGGTTGTTATTAATTATACAGGCCTCCGGAATTTTTAAGCAGAAAGTGTACACAGACCAAGGCACAAACATATAAAGAGAGACACATACACAACTCAAAAAGCAAGCTAGGATAGCATCTTTTAAGAGAACTAATGGCAAGAAGATAGTTCAACAAAAAACAAACAGGCTATCTAGCTTGTATAAAAAAAGCCATTCTCATGGGATCCATCAGTAGGCCAGCACTGGCTCCCAGCACTCCCACATGTCAGCACAGAAAACCTCATTTTAATAGCCTAAAAACTAGACTGTAATACAGGATCAAATACAATCTATTAAAAAAATGACTAATATGTCTTAAATATTAAAGCACCCTGTGACTTTAGTCTGACAGCTGCAGCAGCAGCAACTCCATTCCAATATACTGCAACTATTTTTTCTACGAGCAGTTTTATACAGTGTTGTTTGGGAGGATACTAAGCGTAGTCATTTACAGATGCTAAAGCACTGGCTTATAACTGGCAAAATTACAGTCTGCTGGTATTAGCAAACAATAGCCCCAAGCGCCTTTCCTCTGAGGCCTCAAGGTCTACACCCTCATTACTATGTGACTACAGCACATTGGGCCATGTGATCTATTAGCTCTTATAAATGACAGGTAGGAGCATGGGATTAATTAGCAGCAGGCTGTCACTCAGGAAGTCATTTGCATTACTTATTGAAACCTTGTCTGCTTTGGGACACTTTGCACACAGTTACCAACAAAAATATCCATAGGGCAGGGTTAATAAAAATGAATGGCTTCTAAGAAGCCTAAAAGGAAGGTTGTTATCTTAGCAGGAAATGAAAAGAGGCCCCTTTAAGGGTGACAGCAAATCAGAAAGGAGCGTGACCATGCACACTTTTGACATGAATGCTCAATATGGTTTCTCTTGGACAAGAAAAATCCTGACTGTGTTATGGAGCAAATATACTTGGCTGCACAGAGACAACTTCTATTTATCATTAATGACCAGAAAATGTATCTGTAAAGTGCAGCAATAACATGGGAGAGGTTCACAGAGAATTATCCATTATAAACACATCCATGTTGTTATGGCATAGTCCTTTAAAAGCTGTATCCACTACAGATCTCCAGTTCTCAAATCTGTACAGCAGTCCATGATCTGTGCCAATCATGCCAAGCAAAATGTTCCCCCCAATTAAAGTGTAGGATCTCATATATCAGAGTGACACATGGAAGTGCTTCCTGAAGAGGTGATAGTCCAACGAGCCACTATAAACTCAAAGCACACTACTGACATGTGTTCCCTGTGTGTGACAGAACAGTTAAATTGCTTCCGTTATTCTGGTTCTGAAATTGTCTGACCGCTTACGGATTATGTGTCAGATGAGGAAAAACAGGTTACCAGGAAATGAGAGCTCTGGACAAAGAATCACTAATCCCCAACTGTTTAAATTCACCCTGTTCACAGATGAACTGGTTTGGGCCAAGTCATTAAAAATTCATGTATTTTACATGTTTTAATACCTTTTTACCTTACATCTCATCTGACCATATTCCAGGACACATGGTGCAGGAGTCATGACTTTTACTGGGATCAGAGAACTGAATGGGGCCAAAGTGATTAAATATTTAAACAATATGAATAATCTAAGACGTTACTCCATAGAAAAAATACAATTTGATGCTTTATTACACAAACTTCCATCGTACTGAGCAGTGGTACTAAAGGCCTAGATTTGAAATAAAATTTGAATAGTTAAAATAATCCTTAATAGTTTCTGTTGTAAATTAGTTTACAATAATTTGTACAATCAACCTTATAGCACAACGGGGGTTATTTATTATGGTTCGAGTTACGTATTCCATGAAAATTGGAGTTTTCACCTTTTATTTTGTTAAAATTTACATTTTTTTAAAGTTTTTTTTAAAAAGAAACTACAAGCTTTCAAGATTTTGTATACCCCGACCCTGGAGATAGCTCGCATCTGAAAATACACCAACTAAAACCTGTCGAGGTCATGTAGGAGTCAATGGCAGAGGTCCCTTGAACCATTTGAAGATGTTAATAGCCTGCATAATGTTCACTTTTTTTTCAGAGGGTTTTGCCTGAAACTTGATCAATTTAGCGATTCGAGTTTTATCCGCTGAAAACTCAGTCAATGCGAGTTTTCAGGTTTCTTAAATCAAACTCGCAGTATCGTTTTTTTTCCATTCAAGTTTTTTCTTAAATAAGAAACCATTCCAGATGTGAGTTCCTTCAAGGTAAAAAAAATAAAATAAAATCTTAACATTCGACCTTTGATAAATACACCATACCACCTATTTTAGATAGATTTACTTAAAAAGGTTTAATGCTATTAGGAGAACTACATTATGTTTTGGGCTTCTGTACCAGCCCAAGGCACCGGTGCCTCCAAAGATGTCCCAGTAGCTCCCCATCTTCTTTTCTGCTGATTAACTGCACATGCTTTTTTCAGTTACTGAGTTTAGGGACCCATTTAAAATATATAGAACGCATAGAATATCAATGTCACAATATAAGGCTGATTAATAATTAATACAGATAATTACTACATGGCAGCACAGAAACCAGTGCAACTAGCATCAGAATTTAATAATCAGCCCTGTAGCATTAGCTTATATTACAGCCAACCTCAATTTCTGCTTGACAATTTGTGACAACCCCTAAGCTTAGCTTCTCAACAGCTGCTCAGAGCCCACTGAGCACGTGAGTATCACAAAGACTTTTCCAAGATGGTGATCCTCTGAAACTTTAAGCTGGTGCAATAAGGTCACTATATAAAATATGGACTTTTTATCCGTATTAATTTTTAGGGTTTAGTTCTCCTTTAAAAGCTACATCACATCCTTTTATATATGAGATACATTTACTCCATTGTATGAAAAACTGTCTCGCACAATAGGAGCCTCCTCAGTTTCACTCTGTGCAAAGCAGCACATTCATTTGATACATTCATTCATCTTCTACCCTCCAGCTCATCATGTCCTTTTGTTTAGAATTTCTGTTTATAGTATTTAAAAAAAATGACTCCTTGACTTGAATGTTAAGAACATTAAGCTCATATTACAGACATTATTATTAAATTAGAACTGAAAGAACACTCAGTATTTTAAACGTGTCTTTTATTGTTCCCTTCTTCACCAAACATAAAATACTTTGAAGGGGCATGGCAGTTGTAAAAAAACAATGCAGTGGTAAACAAGAGCGGTACCCAAACTATACAGCACTTTCAGGGAGGCTATATCATCATGATTTACAAACTTGCAGCACTGGTGGGTTTAGTTACAGCTCCTTCAAAAATGTTCAAAGGCATGAAGGAGGCCATTTATGCCAAACTAGAACAATCATCTCTAAACAGATGAGAGGGAAAGCACCACATATTTTCATACAATGCTAATTTAACAACTTTACTAAGGCAGATTCACAACAATTAACACTTTCAGTCATGTAACTTGAAATATTAGAAACTGATTCGATAAGATTCATGTTATCATTGTGACAGGATCATACTTTCACACCTATGTGAGTTTCAACTACCACCTACCTAAAGAAGTTCAACTGACCCATTGTCATTGGATATTGGATTGCTTACCTAATTTTGTTTTTATAAAAAGCTGAATAGTAAAAAAATAAATAAAAAAAAGGTGATCAAACTGATGTATTTGGTGACATTACTCTACTCTTTAAAATCTAATAGTCACTATGTGACACTGGCTCAATGGTTAGAAAGCTGAATTTCGAAAAGTGGGTTCCTGAGTTAAAGGTATTCTATCATGGGAAAATGTGTTTTTTTTTTACAAAACGCATCAGTTATACCGTTTTCAGGGACTTCATCGATTTACTAACGTGCGCAGGCGTCACTTTTCTAGCGAAGGAGATAAACACTAGCCGTGATTCATACTCTATCACCAGGCGAATTTTCGCTCTGGCAAATGGATGTTACTCCGCAAATTCACTAAGATGCGTATTTTCCTGAACATTACCTCTTTCACCAGACTTGCCTTCACCAGCTCAGACCAGGCAAAGTGCACTGGAGTGCATAGATCTTCCTCATTTTTCTGTTACTTACATCATATTGTTTAGTGGAAAAAGTTTCTAAGTCCAAAAAACGCTAGCGCCTTTTCCTTTTTTCAGAGTGATAGCCTGCAAATGTCCTTAAAAATGTTTTTGGGTAACCGGGTTCCCCCATACATTTTCTAACATATGGAACATAAACTATACAGTGGGCTCATGTGTAGGGCATTATAACAACTCTATTTTCTATCTTAAGGTTCTCTGGACTTGTGTAATGTAATGTATTTGCTGCAACATATATGTCCATTCAACTATAAATTTAACGGTAAATGCAAATTAGCCTGAGCGAAGACCTCAAACTTTTTATTGCTATGGGTGACTGCTCCTGGGCAAACTTAGTGCCCTATATTACATATGGGGGACAGGATTTAAACAAAACATATTAACTAGGATACTATTTCATAACAATTTAACACCAACTGTTTCCCCACAATAAACATAAAGGCATCAGACAATGTCAACCTCTGTCAGACCTCTGTCTCCCATGTTTGATATACCATGAAATATCTAATTATAAGCATGAGGAACAATACAAATATCAAGGTGATCGAGACAAAAGGAAAGTAATATACAATTGCTAGCTTTGCAGATGATATTCTTTGTATATAACTGCCCCACTTATGTTACATCCATCTTCACCCACTGCAGAAATAGATTTGGAAAATAAGGCAACTTTAAAATGAATTATGGAAAATCAGACTACATAAACAAATCTCTCTACCTCCAGAAACCACGATCAAGAAAGTTTTCCATTCACATGGTGCAAAGAATCCTTATTATTTATGAATTAACATACCATCAAGCCTAGCAAATATATTCACTTAATTGCCTGAATCTACTTAAAGAAATCCAGGCCGATCTAGACAAATGGATATCTCTTAAACTATCCTGAATCTACTTAAAGAAATCCAGGCCGATCTAGACAAATGGATATCTCTTAAACTATCTTGGCTTGGAGGGATAACAGTTTTAAATATGAGCATATAACCCGGACTATTATATCTCTTTAAGATAATACAATTAGTCCTTCCCTTCTTATTTTAACAATATTAAATAGCAATAATTAAATATATATATGTAGGAGGGTATAGAAGGATACAAAAAACAAAAAGGGATATGAAAGCACTCTAGAGGACAAAACATCAAAGGGCATCAGATCCATCAAATTCATATTTCAATCTTCATAATACAGCAAAGGATATCAAAATACTCTGGGCAGCGGTGCAACTTTTTATTGACAAATGATTTTAGGATACGTCAATCACAGAAAATTAATCTGTTGCGTGAATAATATGAAATGTTAAAATATGGAATTTAAATATGATAAAGATGTCCCTACAGTCAAGGTGAATATAACCAGTAGTAGAATGCTGTACCATAATAGCCATAGTTCAGAAAAATGTACTTTCTGGTAAGGCAATACCGTTTATTGGCTGACCAAGTGCTGTCCAACTGGTGGCTCGCAGTCCCCCTTTGTATGGCCGCCATTGAAGTCTGGTTGCTTTCATTGCTTACCTTTGTGTAAACTTCAAAAGTATGCATTGTTCACACCTCAGATTCTGTCTGTAAAAGCCCTACATTTTTCACACTTGTAATCCCATATATTGTTCACACCTTTAAAGTGGACCTGTCACCTACACATAAAAAGCTGCATAATGAAAGTCCTTTGCAAATTAAATATGAAACCCCAAAAATTTTTTTCATTAAAACATCCATACCTGTTATAAAGGTGTTTAAATATCTGAACTGTCAATCAAATATTACCTGCCCCGCCTCTATGCCCGTGGCATAGAGGAGGGGCAGTCAATTACTTTCACTTTCCATTCAGCACTTCCTACATGTCACTGCTCTCCTTACATTCCCGCTTCCCTCCTCAGGCTCTATAATTGTGTAGGGCGCTGCACATGGACATTAGGTCCCCCATTCTGGTGCATACACAAGATTTTGGGGTGATATACAATTTCCCTTAATAACCGTGTCCACAAAATGGCTGCTGCCTGCTTGCTGTGATTGTATAATTCCAAGACAGAAGGAAACAAAATTTAAATAAAAAAAACAGTGTAAGTAAAGTTTATTTTGCTCAACTAACATGATAGAAAAGAATTTGAAATTATTTCTTAGGGTGACAGGCCCCCTTTAAGACCCTGCACTGATCACACCTCAGACTGTCAGTGTACACATTGTTTACACCTCACACAGACTGCGGAGAAACACCGGCATTGTGTCACTGTACATAGTACAGTATGTACTGTTCATCTTAGAATGTTCCCAATAGGTCTTCTACCCTGCTCTGCCTGCTTTACCCTTCTTGTACCGTACCTTGCCTGCGCGTTCCGTACCCTGCCTACGTGTGCCGTACCCTGCCTACGCGCTCTGCTATGCTCTGTGTGTGCCATACTCTGCCTGCCCCATGCTCCCTGTGTGTGCCATACTCTGCCCGTGTGTGCCATACTCTGCCTGCCCCATGCTCCCTGTGTGTGCCATAGTCTGCCTGCCCCATGATGTGTGTGACATACTCTGCCTGCCCCAAGCTCTCTGTGTGTGCCATACTCTGCCTGCCCTATGCTGTCTGTGTGTGCCATAATCTGCCAGCACTACTCTGTCTGCCTTACTCCACTTATGTTTGCCCTACGCTACCTGTTTGTGCCATACTCTGCCTGCCCATGCTCCATGTGGGCCATACTCTGCCTGCCCCTGCTGCCTGTGTGTGCCATAATCTGCCAGCACTACTCTGCCTGCCCGACTCCACCTATGTGTGCCCTACTCTACCTGTATATGCCATACTCTGCCTGCCCTATGCTGCCCGTGTGTGCCCTATTCTGCCTGCCCTACTCTGCCTATGTGTGCCCTACGCTACCTGTGTGTGCCCTATACTACCTGTGTGTGCCATATTCTGCCTGTCCTATGTAGCCTGTGTGTGCCATGGAAATACTTGTTAGGAGGGCCCATGGTATTTAATCACATGCTGGTGGTTGCTGTGGTATCCACATGGGATGAGGAAACATGGATTTACGAGTGTGTCTTAATATGACTTAATAAACGTTTTTCATACTGTATGAGTGATATCTTTGCAGTGAGCACCACCCATTTGTTTGTTCTGTGATAAAATTGGTGTGCTTTGAAGTGGGTGTAGTTAACACTAGCTTCCATTATTGGCCCTCCACCACGTAGACCAATTCTGGCCCTCGGTACCACAGAAGTTGGACAGCACTGGGCTAACTGATATGTAAGAATGCAAGCTTTTAAGAGAAAATGACATCGCTTCCTCACGCATGACTATATACAAGCACAGAATCTATATCACACTCTTTTTGTCCTTATGAGCTTTTTAATGGCACACGAACCACTCAATGACTAGCTAAATTTGTTCAATGAGAGCTATCATCTGCTTGTGGCTACAGTCATGTATCGTGAGTATCCTCAAGATCCCTACATATTACACTTTACACATATACTGAGCGTAATGTTAAGTCACTTTGGTAGATTTAACCATACGGTACTTTAACTATCTCAGAAACATGGATTTAGCCCAAAACATATCCATGTTTCAGAACACAGATCTCATGTCACAGATCACAGTATTGTCTCACTATCAAGTTTATGCACTCATTTCTAGCACAGCCGAAAATAATCATTTAAACATGAAAGTGGAGACAGTTGGCACAAAAGTAGTCTGCAGTCCAAATCACTCTTCCCTGGTAGCCACATCTGTTTCTTTTCAATCAAAGACCATTTTCAAACAAACCATGTTAACCAATGGTTTGAACTATGGCAGGATGACTATGAACAGATCATACTAGCTGGGTTTATATACAAAGAATCCTGGCAGCACAATATAGTCCCTTTAGTGGAGAAAAGCTTTCAGACAATTTAATGAGGCCTACAATAAACATTTTGGATATACAATGGATAGTAGATTTATGGAGAAGACACCCTGTTCATAGGTTAGATGTTTATTAGGTGGTGGGTAAAAGAAACTGTCAAAACATTCCTTCTAAAACCTATTTTTTCTGATAATATAATTGTTGCAAACCTAAAATTAATTGCAGCTCTGGAACACTTTTTAAAAGAAAATGTTATTGATCAAAAACAACAAAGCTTTGTATGTGTGTGTGCACCTACATCTGAGATAAGTTTAACTGAAAAGAGACTGTAAAGCCAAGCATGCACTGTAAGGTGTTACACGATACTCTGGCCACATGGCTTTAGTTTCATTGGTGCCTATGGATGATTTTATTTAATTCAATATCTGCAGATAAATATAAGCAGATCAATATGAAGTGCAAATAATAAAAAAAAGTAATAAAAAAGGTGTAATTTTGTCGCCCAGCCCCCCAATCTACATCTGATCTATGATAGGAGACCTAATGAATTCTATATAGAGAAAGAATATCTGATACACGTGGTGATGTTCCTAAAACCTAAGTGATGAAGCACTGCAGAAAGTGAGATGTTGAAAAAAAAGAACATTGTAGAGAAATACTCCCATATATTTTTTTTGTTTCAATTGCATTTTAAACAGGGTAAAATTATAATATACAGGACCAGACTAGGGACAGAAATGATTAAAGTATAATTAAAATTCCAAAGTATGTTTGAGGTTTAAAGGCATTTTAGAAGCTTGTTAGAAGTATTTAAATATAAAGGGGTTAAGGGATATTTGAGTATCACTTGTGCAGGTACAGCAGCATTATCCATACATGGGATAGAAAAGCTCAAGTCACACGGTGCTATTTGTTCCCAAAGTTTTGTTGGGCTACAAAATGCTAAAGAAACTACTCTGTCATAGACAAAACTGGGAATTGTCTCTGCTAAAACACTAAAAATCTTGTAATCACTCAAAAATGCATACAAAGGCAGTCTTGAGCGATTACTCAATTTTATTGTTTTAACAGAGACAATTCCCGGTATTGTCTATGGCAGAGTATTTATTTTCTGGCATTTTGTAGCTGTGACAAACCGCTGGCGATAAGTAGCACTGTGTGTCATTGTCCTAAGAGTTTAAAAGGAGTGTTTTTTGTACTAAATATAAAGGTTTCCTGATTTAAAAAAAAAAAACGAGGAATCTGCCGGTGGCACTGCAGGTGAGTGGTTATGGATCTGTGCAACTAACTTGACAATGGATCTCTATGCCTACCTACGTGTTTAACACTTCTACAACACTACAAAGCTAAAGTAAGCAAAAGGGTTTACATTACGTGCATTGCCTGGTATATCAATGGCTTATACCTCTGCTTTCTTAGTAGGAGTAACAGATGGAATACAGAAGAACAGCAGGTAACTGCCAAATGACCTTTACCTCTTGGAACCTGATCTCAGACTCAACCCTCCCAGCACCACCCAGTACAAACCTACCCAGCTATTCATTTCAGATAAGGCACCAGCGGCCAAGCTCAGGGAACTGCTATTGTTAAGCAATTTCTCTAATCGAGAGCTTTGTCAGGGCGTGTCAGAATAATTAAGCTATGCAATAAACCTCACCTAGATTTCAAACGATTTCTGCTTTACAGATAAGAATTAGGGGCATATTTACTATGGGTCGAATATCGAGGGTTAATTAACCCTCGATATTCGACCATCAAAGTTAAATCCTTCGACTTTGAATATCGAAGTCGAAGGATTTACCGCAATTCGTTTGATCAAACGATCGAACGATTAAATCCTTTGGATCGAACGATTCGCAGGATTTTAATCCATCGATCGAACGATTTTCCTTCAATCAGAAATTGCTAGGAAAGCCTATGGGGTCCTTCCCCATAGGCTAACATTGGTGCTCGAGGTTTTAGGTGGCGAAGTAGGTGAAATTCGAAGTTTTTTTTATTTTTATTTATTCTTCACTCGAGCTTAGTAAATGTGCCCCATAGTGTGTTAACAAATTTACATATTCATTTACTCATTAAATCTGTGAGGGAATTCACAACTTTTACATTTAAAGGGGTTGTTCACCCTTGAGTTAACTTTCAGTATGCTGTAGAGAGTGATATTCTGAGACAATTTGCAATTGGTTTTAATTTTTTATTATTTGTGTTTTTTGAGTTATTTAGTTTTTTATTCAGCAGCTATGACAGCAAACTGGTTGCTAGGGTCCAAATTACCATAGCAACCATGCAATGAATTGAATGAGAATATGGAATATTGATAAGGGAGGGTCTGAATAGAAAGATGAGTAATAAAAAGTAGCAATAACAATAAATGTGTAGCCTTGCAGAGCTTTTGTTTTTAGACGAGGTCAGTGACCCCCATGTGAAAGCTGGAAAGAGTCAGAAGAAAAAGGTAAAATTATTCAAAAACTATCCAAAATAAATAAAGAGGACCAATTGAAAAGTTGCTTACAATTGGCCATTCTGTAACATACTAAAAGTTAACTTGAAGGTGAACCACCCCTTTAACTTAAAATGATGAAATATGAACACATTCAACATTTTAGGCTAGTGCCATACGCTACACTGGCATCAGCCTTCTTCCTTGCCTACACCAGAAAACCACTGCATTAGCCCAGGCGCAGGCACATGCAGTGTATTTCAGTGACAAAATGCAAATTAGCATGTTTCATTCCTGAAATGCCCTACGTGCCTACACCGGGTCTGAAACAGTGGTTCCAGCCACATGCAGACAAGGAAGAGCTTTTTTTTCATATTTTACTGAACAACAAATCCTACACTGCTATGTTCAATGATATAGATATTTGAAAGCACTGCAAATGAAAATTTAAAAAACACAACATAGGTATTAAGTTCACACACATCATTCTTACAGATATGGGCTCCATTATCCGGAAACCTGTTATCCTGAAAGCTATGAATTATGGAAAGACCATCTTCCATAGACCACTTTATCTAAATAATTTAACAAAATGATTTCCTTTTCTCTGTGATAATAAAACAGCACCTTGTACTTGATCCAAACTAAGACATAATTAATCTTCATTGGAAGCAAAACCAGCTTATCGGTGTCAAGTCCGGTATACCTAACCCATAACAAACACCCAGGGCCTGATTTGTATTGTGGGCGCCCCTAGACATAGCACCTGTCTGCCACCCACACACCCCAAGAGCGCACACGCCGGAGCACTTATTTGCTGCCCTAGGCCTGGGCCTTTGTGGCCTTGCCACAAATGCAGGCCTGCAAACACCAAGGTTCCAGTCACAGTTCACGCTGCCTACAACGGCCGTCTTTAACGTCGGGAAGAAACCCTTTCTACTCGGATGCTGCCAGGTCTTAATGTGAGAAAACCAAGGCGAGGGTTCTGGGAAAGCAAGGAAACCGGAACGTGTCAGGGAGGACGGGGAAAGAGAAAGCATAGTCATGGAACAGGCTGTGGTTAATACCAATTAGTGCAGTACAGAATCAGGAACCAGATATATCCTTAGACTCCTTCATTTTAAAGAAACAGTAATGCCAAAATCCACAAGTGTATGAAAGTAATTAAAATATAATGAACTGTTGCTCTGCACTGGTAAAACTGGCGTGTTTGCTTCAGAAACACTACTACAGTTTATATAAACAAGCTACTGTGTAGCCATGGAGGCAGTCATTCAAGCTTCTGGAAAAAATTAGAAAAGACAAAGGTAACATAGCAGATAACAGATAAAATACCAATGTATTGGAAAGGGCTTATTTGTTATTTGCTATGTAAACTGTGCCTTTTTTCCAGCGTGAATGGCTGCTTCCATGGCTACACAGCATCTTGTTTATATAAACTCTACTAGTCTTTCTGAAGCAAACATACAGCTTTTACCAGTACATGCCAACAGTATTTAGGGAGGGTTATTTACAAAAATCCAAGGTATCTAATTTTTAAAATAAAAAAACACAACCAAACTCCCATACCCAATTTTACTTTATTTGTTATTAAAAAAACAAAACCTTGATTTAATCAGTTAGGGTTAAAATGTAATAAAATCAAGCAAAAACCTCAATCGTACAATTTTTTTTTTCCTGAAAAGTCCAAAATTATCGTATTTTTGGGCATGTTCCAGCTCAGACCACAGAAACTTCAAAATAGCATTGGGACCTCTGCCATTGACATAAACAACCTTGGAAAGTCCGAGATGTCTGTTTTTAAGATGTGGACTTTTTGCTGAATCAAGCTTTAACAAATCTCGAAAAATTTGAGTTTTTATTAAAAAAAAACGAAAAATTTGACCTTTGATCCAAAAAGCCGGACCAGAGTTTAGCAAATAACTGCCTAAATGTTGATCACTTTCATTTTTTGTGTTACTGATTCTAATGAAATTTCCATGTTGATTGAAAGAAGCTAAGTAGCTAAGTACACAACATACATTTTATCACTGTCAAAGCTTAAAAATATAAACCAAATCCTTTGGTAAATCTAAAAAAAATCAAAGTTAAACTACACAAACCAAACACAATTGGAAAACCTAAAACAACTTATATATTAATTAAACCTGGCATATAGATGTAGAATAACTGTTAAAAATAATCCAAAATTAACTAAAGTATTGTTCTTAGAATCAGAACTGCTTCTGCCATACCCTCCTTCATAGAAGTTCTTAAATCTGATTTGATGATATTCAGAGTTGGAGTCTGAACATTTTTCGTGACCCCGACTCCACATATGCAAAATTGCTCCCGACTCCAACTCCACAACTCCGACAGCTCTGACCAACACACAGGCCAAGGTCAAATTATGGGTCACGAATCACGGGTCAAGGAAAACCAAACAATAAGCACACCCAGGAACTATCTTACAAAAGACCTAAATTGGGGCGATAGGAATTAGGAAGTGTCATCTTTAAATATTTGAATTTCGTGCCAAGAGTGATGACGTCAAATGGCGCACAAAAAATAAAAAGGTCAAAACCCATAAGAGCACGCACACAGGAGGAAAACTTGCCACTTCACAGAAGATGTGGTAGTTCCCGTGGCCTCACTAGACCACTAGGTATCCTTACAATTGGGTTTATTTAATATCTGCATGATTTTCTACTAGACTTAAGGTATGAAGATCCAAATTACGATAGATCCATTATACCCCAGGTCCTGAGCATTCTGAACAACATTATACATGTATGTAGAATTGCCTTTTGCACAAATTAAAGCATTTAGCATGTTGGGATAGCAGATTTGCATACTGTTGGGAATCTGGGCCCAAATTTACTCCAGGTTTTTAGGTCAGACAGATAGGGTAGCTTTCCACCACCTAAAGATTATTATAAATTGGGTGATGCAGCAAGGTAATAAACTGAATTAAAGGGATAAATCAACAAGAGAATGGCTTAACCAAGAGAAAATATAATTAAATTCTAAAAATGCAGTGCACTAAAGGAAAGGTTTAGGACATTATTGCTGCTACTAAATACAGTACAAGAATTCATATACTTTTTATAAGCCTGAACTATGCATGTTTAAATAATGTGTTCACTACTAACAAATCAGAAGCACAAGTGTGTGTGTGTGTGCGTGTGTGTTATTAGCTTATATTTTTTATTATTATGACTTGGCTAATGATAAGAGTACATTTTTATGAGTATTTAATGCAAATACACAGACAAGAATGCACAGACAAATAGTATAGAAAGTGTCTTATTTTATATATTGGAACCTGAGGATGTCAGTTGACTCAATAAGCAAAACTATTGATTTCACTGTGGCTGTCCATACCTCATAACTGAGGTACTGTGGAATGACATGAGAAGCTGTTAATGCAACAGTTTTGTAAAGAGGAATGTCACTTCAAAGCTACTATACCAGTCACTGCTTCAGCCAACAACGTTGCCCAAGTAGAGAGCCTCGCTGTTGCTTGTCCATATGATAAAGGGGGAATGGCATGACATTATTTGGGGCATGGCCAGATGAGAATGGCTTTTTAAATGGCACTCTCCATTGGAAGGAAAACCACTCTGGGGTTTCTTATAGCTAATATAGTGACACCATAAGTATTCTTCTGAAATAAACAAAATTCTTCTGGAAAATCTGATGGTACAGTGGAGTGGCCTTTTAAACATTAAAATGTGTACTCAGTTAACATCAGTTGCATGACTTTGTCTTATTTGTAAAAAAGAACACCTAATTAGGCAGGATTAGCACTGTTGTTATTAGTGGATTTAGGATAGAGAGTATGATTACATATCTCATACCGGTAATTTATTTGTTTGAACTTTATGGTAAGAGTTGACAATACAAAAGGCTTATGTGTGTTGTATTTCTCTAAATAACCAAATCAGATTATGTTTAACATAGACATAAACAACCAGTAATAGAGATTTAAAGTTTGAATAGGCAAGTTATTTTAAAGATAGGGGTAAATAGTTCCAAATGTGTGGAACATTTTAAATAGGTTTGCTATAAATTCCACTTAGTTTTCAGAACACGAAATGCTTACTTCTAAAGATTCCTAAACACATATGAAGGGTAGATAAATGTGATCAAATTAGTGGTAAAGAGGAAAGTGTCTAGTTAATTTACTGAACATAAACTCAGTTCATCCTCGCTGTTCTCTGGGAACATGTGCTTCTCCCCTCCATGCATTCAAAACAAAACTGAAGCAATTTATTTATATGCACGTCAGGTTCAGACTACTCATCAGCTTCATCAGGGCCAAATCTGCTGAATGAGTGTGAATCACAAGGAGCAAACAAAGCACTTCTGCAAAATATCAGCTATATCACAATGGGTAATTTGACAAACAAAATTAAGGTTTGCAGACTTTCAGTAATAAACAAGATGAAGATGAACAAGTCCAGACCAGGTTACACATCTTGTAGGATGATTCTTTTATCAATCATCCACCAGCATTTCCCAAAAGCAAGCTTTCCAAGAGGCATGCTATACTCCCCAACACAGTCATCCCTTCCATTACAACACTAGAAAAACCAGTTAAAAAGGAAGTCAACAATAACACAATTTCACTACATCCTCAGTTATGGTTGGATATGTTCCAGGAGCCAGGCAGTGTTTTTACTGAAGCTACAGTTTAGTATAGTGCACCACCAGAAGGCTACAAACTGATGTTTTACCTTCTTTTCTGTTACATATGACCTTCCATAAGTCTCCTGAGAAAGGGTTGGTTGGGCTCCTGGTTAGCCAGCTCCTAGTTCTGTCTGCTACAGAAGTTCATGCACCTTTATGTATTCTAAAACTGACTAGATGACTAACATTGCATCTGAATCACAATTTGCAATTTTAATTTACATATCACCATTGCAGCAGAAACAAAGGCTTCAGCTCCCAAAACCCATTAATTAGAGTTGTATATTTCAACTCTACACCAGTAAACCATCTCCAGATTTGCTCTAGTGCCACAACACAGTAAAAACACTGAACTGCTCAGGTTCAGGTCTTCAAGATCTGGAGCTGGGGCACATTTAAAACGCCAAGTGTAATTAATATTGCCCTGGGAAATGGATGATGATGCTCTGTCATTTCTTCCCAGTTTGTTAAGAGAAAGGAACTCATTGTAGCAAAAAGACATTTGAACAGTAAAGACTCTGCCATTTGAGTAGTAGGCCCATAGATTTAAAAGATTATGGGTGAATGCTTTAAAAGGCCAGTGACATACAGTGACAGTTGCTGCCTAACATACTGCATTAACATTAGAAAGTTCAGAGACAAAATAGGGGGCATAAAAAGGTAAGACAGTTGCAAAATATAAAGCAGAAAACAGCATGCGTTTAAACCTGCATTTTAAGCCAGAATATTTAGAAAATGTAAAATATGTGATAACAGCATTTCATAATGTCTGGCTGAAATACATAACACAGAGGTGTGAGTGGAATGTCGGAGGCTAAAGATTGAAAATTAGTGCTGTCACTTCCTGAATATCTTCCATGAGAAGCTCATCTTTGGCACAGGCCCTGCTGTATGCCATGTTCCCTAACTACAGTTATTTGCTGCACAGTAATTAAACATATTCTGAGAATGCCAAGTTTATATTATGGAAACCACAATACAAATGGATAAAGGACTACTGTAAATACACATGAAGACTGCAATATTGAAGTGCAGCTAGTGAGTCAAGCTCCAGTCCTGCTGAGCAAAAATTTAACAGGCTCCTTCTTCTGTCTGTAAATTACATTTCATTTGAGAAAAATATTGTAAATTTACTTCACTATATTTCAGAGGATCTTGTGCTATAAAACCCACTGAAGGCATTCTTTATATTTGGGTAGTAGGCACTAACCTATACAATTTCATAAAATAGATTTAATTCAGAATTAGAATTGCATGTAACGGAGGAGTGTGTAAAAGGAGGGGTGTGTGTTTTGTATTGCTAAAATAATCCATAGGATTTGGTTTTAGAATGAATTTATTAGAATAACCTGCAAGTAACATTGGGGTTTTTAAGATTTGTGTGCAGCTATGAAGCCCATTTCTTTATTAGCCTTAGTAGCATTTGTAATTGGAGAAAAGCATTAGGTAAGGCAAAGTCCCAAGGTAAAGCAAAATCCCTAACCTGCAGAAGAAGAAAAGAAATGTTCTACCTTGGTATTCTCTCAAGGCTAAAAGACTGAAGGGCAAATACTCGATTTCCCAGGAAAGGATATTTTGGGTTCTTGTTATAAGATCCCAGCTTCTTGTACCACATTGAAGTTTTATAAAATTTGCAGTTACTACATTGTAGTTTTGAACCTGGGCATTGAGATTTTGTACTTAAATTCTAAAGTCTAGAAGGCCACACCAGACTGCCTCTAACTGGAAGGATTTGTTGCTTTAAAGCCATTTGCCATATTCAAAAATGACACCCCAACCACATTTACATGTATAAGAACTAACTAAAGTCTATTTCACCCTTGGGTGCCTAACAGTTTTATTCCCCAGGCCGATGCTCCTGTTTGGAGAAAATTGCACAGGCCTGTGGAAAGAAAAAGTAATCTAAGTGGTGCACCTGCAATGTACATACCTTTAAATCCCAAGAGATTGGTATTGGCAATTGCACGTGTGCAGTAGTGTAGAGCTTGCTTGGTTTACTCTACTACTCATACAAAAACAATAATCAGTGCTAGGGATGCCTGGGAAACTGGGAGAAAAGTAAGTAAAATGTTCCTTGGTATTATATATAGATTGGTGATATCACTCCAACTTGCAGTGTAGCAGTAAAGAGTGACTGAATTTTATCAGAGCACAAGTCACATGACCTGAGGGCACCTGGGAAACTGACAATATCTCTAGCCCCATTCCAAATTAAATATAAAATATAAGAAAATGGATTTCAGGGCAGAATACTGCTGGAGCAGCACTATTAACGGATGCACTCTGGAAAAAAAAGTTTTTTCCAACAACAGTATCCCTTGAAAATGACCCTGAAAAGCCTTCATTTTACTTACTTTTTATCATTCATTTTCTTTTCCACTAATAATACAAACAGTTCCTCAAAGGGCATGTTATAACAAGCTATTTTTCTATGCCAAATTAGTAGTGTATGTATAGATAGTGAGATCAGTCTTACCAGTAGAGGCAAACATTTTGGGGACCACATGGAGATGCTGCTACACTCCTTTAGCGTACAAGATTATAAGATCCATCTCCATCTTGGAGAAATGCCAAGTCCACAATGTTTGTATATTTTTAAAAGGTAACTGTAAATGCTTTTTCTGTCTAGCTACATGTTCATTTCATTTGAACTGCTGTCAGTCACAAAGAAAAGTGAATATTAATTACTATTCATGAATATTGAAGGACAAGGAAAGGCTATTAAAGGGTTAACCTACACCGAAAGGCATACCTCTGGTGTTGCCATCAGTGGTATTCAATCCTCTCTGTTTCAATCCCTTTTTCAGATCAAGCGCCACATTGCTTAAGTAAAAAAAACTCATTCACCTCTCCTTCTCCAAGACTGTGGAGCATGCACATAACATAGAATTAGTAGACAGAGCATACACATAAATAGTGGTGAGCACACCCAGCAAAGCTAAGGGTTTGGCGCATGCATCAGGGAACACAAATGGTGACGGCAATGGTACTTCTACAGATAATAGTTTCATGAGATCAATGGAACAAAGCAGAGGAATTTTGAAAAACAACTGTAGCAATGATGTACAACCATAGGAGCTGCATGACACAGTGTAAAGACATGAGGAAATAGCTTTCCTTGTCCTTTAATAAGCATGTGAGCACTGATTTGCATGTGTAGGGCAGAGTTATCTATATACTGCTTTTGAGATGTCACAGTAAAGACATGCAGCCAAAATTCTAAGCCTGATGGAGTTATGAGAGAGGTTATGGAGGTCTGAGTGGTTGTTCTGGCTCAGTATTTAAGCTGTCTCACATTTTCCTGATGCTTGTAAGCTACAATCATTAATATTTCATGTGAAAATAAACCATCCCTCATGTTTCAAGAAAAACAGCAGTTTCCTGGCAACTAAAATGTGAATATCCCCCCAATCAATTTTAGAAGAAAGGTCCTATTTTTTAAACAGCCAGGGGTACAAAAACACAGCAATTTGGTGTGTGCACTCTTCCATGCACATGCACGCTTGCGCTCTTCTGCACATGCACATGAGGAAGGGTGGCATGGTCGCCTGGGTTGCCTGGCTGACTTGGCCCGGCACTGGTGGTATGCTTATCCAGGTAACTATTGCATGAGGAGTATTGATTTCAACATCTATTTCTATAACATCTATTTAGAATAGGGGTAGGACAGGGTAGGTAGGTAGCTGCATTTTGGGCTACTTAGTAACACTGAGCTCAAATCACCCGAAAGCCCCGATTGCAATTACCCTTAGGATAAGGCATCACAGATAAAACAGGACTCCCAACGTGTTCCTTTTCTTTTAATATATAATAGAGGGAAGGATCAAATTACAGGCATTCCCTTTAAAGTCAGCAATAAATCAATATTTTGGAAAGGCCCCATTTATCAAAATTCGAATTTGTCTAGTTTTAGAGCCTTTTAAAACCTGAAATAAACTCATTTTCTCTAAAACCACGAATCCCATGACAGTTATAAAAATATCTGAATAGAAAAAGCAAGAACGAAAAAAAAGCTGAACAATCTGCAAAAAAAAGACCTCTATTCACTTTTCATGGACAATTAGTAGCAAGAAAAATCCAAAAATGGAATGGATTAAAAACGGTACAATCGGATTAGTGCAGCTCTCAATGACTTTTATAAGACCTAGACCACTTTTACTTGCCTAAGTTTTTTATTAGCTTTTTGTGCTTATTACACTTTATAAGTCTGAAATATTTAGAGTTTTAGAGAAACAAAAAAAAACATAACTTTTTAGAGACAAAAATTAGATTCATGAAAAAAACAGAAATTCGAATGCTAGCAAACAGGCCCCTTAGACTAATAAAAATTAATCAAAAAACCGATGTGAACAAATCCTTTTTGCAATGTTTCTCAGCCTTCTTAAGTGAACTTTCTATATGTAATTAACCAATTCTCCCCTTTGGCCTTGGTGTGGTCACATATACTTGTCAGAATGCTGCAGCGTAAATAAAGAATTAATGTTTCAATTAGTAAGTTTCCATATGCACAAATATAGTGTGTTGTGTTTGGAGGAATGTCATATTTAGCACCAAATATCATGACAGTTTTACTTAAAAATATTTTGTATATCTAGTGTTCTTAAACTGAATTTGGCAATAATTACCCAAACTTCTTATGCAAGATCTCATTTAAAACTTCTACCGGCACATATGCAAATTTGGGCCACATGGGATTCGTTTCTGCAACCTTGAGCAAAACAATAAGTTTAATGTATGTTATACTACATGGAATTGTACTGATGTGTTCTACTTTCAATGTTCTATACTGGAAAAGATATTTACGTTATCCTCTGTCAATGTATCTATTTTTTGAAAAATAAAAGATTATAAAAAAAAAAAAAACTTCTACCGGCATTCTGAATTAAAATTCCAGTGCAAGAAACAAATTGCAGTACTGTCAGGTACATGAGAGTTCTGTATCCAATGCCTACCCAAAGGCAGGCAAAGTGCAGGGCTATGTAGCTTATTATTTCTAAATGGAACAATCTAGGGTTTGTTCCAGGAGATTGCCGCATTCTAGTCAACCCCACCCCAAATTTATAAAGCACCGCCAAATGCAAGCAGCTCGACACACAAGTGCTTAATTTGGTGCTCCATTTTAGGCAAGAAGCAAAGTTCAAGGCATACTGCAAAATTTTTAGTATTATTTTGCACTTTGGCCCAACATGGTACAAGCCCTATAGATGGAAGTTACGCAACAATTAATGTTCCCACACATAATTAACAGTTATGTTTAATAGGGATGCACCGAATCCACTTTTTTGGATTCGGCCGAACCCCCAAATCCTTCACGAAGGATTCGCCCGAATACCAAACCGAATCCGAACCCTAATTTGCATATGCAAATTAGGGGTGGGAAGGGGAAAACATTTTTTACTTCCTTGTTTTCTGACAAAAAGTCACGTAATTTCCCTCCCCACCCCTAATTTGCATATGCAGAAGGATTCGGCCGAATCCGAATCTTGCTGAAAAAGGCCGAATCCTGGCCAAATCCCGAACCGAATCCTGGATTCGGTGCATCCCTAATGTTTAATAAAAATTATTTTGGGTATGGCATATGTGCATTTCTGAAAAAAAATGCTGATGTTTCAGTGTTACGGTGACCTTTGCTATGTGCATTATTACTCTAATCAAAGACTCAACTGAGAAATATTTAATAGAATGTGTGGGGAGTTCTGTGGGCAACAAAACAAATGTGCTTGTAATCAGTGCTAAATATAACAGTTGGTGACTGTGTATTTTGGGGGCAAAATGGAATTGTAATATATAGCAACCAAACAGCAATTAAGTCGGATTACTCATATGTTGTACAACTATGAAAAGCAATCCTCTGTTTGGTTAGAGTAGGCTACTAATCTAGAGTAACATTGCACACAATTTGTGTAGCTTTCCTTAGTGGTACAGGTATGGGATCCATTATCCGGAACCCACTAAACCAAGAAAGCTCCAAATTATGGAAAGGCCTTCCATCGACTCAATTTTATCCCAAAATTTTTAAAAATGATTTCCTTTTTCTCTCCCACAAATCAGGGATTTAATACTATGCACAGTACAGTAATAGAGAATTAAGATGAAAAACTTACCTGTACGACCTCAATGCCTCTTTTCCTAGAACAAAAAAAATTCTAATTACTTAAAATGTTAATAGAACATTATTATAGATGACACTAAACCCACTAACTAACCATATTAGTACAAACTCTTGTCAATAATGAGTTTGCAATCTATTTGTCCAATATCTGCAAATATGATATTATTTGAAAGAAGTGACCTGTTTGGTATAAAAATTACTTTTATCCTACAGGTGTGTTGCAATCCATTAATGATATTTGGACCTTTTAATCTCTGAAGAACTGAAAACACTATATTGAATGGACGGTAAAATATAAGCTTGTATCTAGAGCAAGCTCTAAAATTATATAAGACCTTGCATGGGCCCAGTGGTTTCCCTCTGTACATACAATGACTTGCTTAGCCTTTTTCAATTCTAGCACTAAGATTTTTTGTCTCTGTGTTCCCACATCACGTTGAAGATTTGGTCAGAGCCAACCTTTGCTTATAACAAGGTCACAGAGATACAGAAAGAGAAGTTTAATGATCACCTTAAAGAAATTGCTAAATATTTTGACAGCAAATTAGTGTACAATCCCTCATTTCAACCAATTTGGCCCTGAGGCTAGGTTTCTAGGATTGTCTAGCACAGTAAGTAGGAACTGTATTCTCAAAAAGTCTCACCATAATTAGCCATCCGAGAGATTTTACAATCTCCTGCCAGTTTCTTTTTTTCTACTTCCTTTATTCTTCCTGATCCATTTAATTATTCCAGCTCTTTGTCTGTAGCTTGCCTACTGTAGATATAACAATAGAAACTGCAGAAAAAAACTCTGTGGTTCACTAACTTTCACAAGAGGATCCTACTCTACCAATAAGGCTAGGGGTAACACAGACTTTGTGGAGCTACAGTATTCATAAGAAGAACATTAAAAGAATTTTGCTGTTACCATCTTTCTATTTTGCTTCAGCCATGTTCTACTATAGCCCTAACCTTCCACTGTTATATGGCCTCACTATAAGCAGGACCCAGGGCAGGAAGGACTACCCTGTTTATAAATATAAACATGCATGAACCAATACACCCAGATGCCACCTGTTCATACAACTTTCCACTGATGCTTTCTTGTTATTTATGCCATTAGATGGTGGGCCCTGGAAAGCTCCAACCTCTAAACAGCACAGAAGTGTTTCAATGACCACAAATCTGTCTGTTCTTTTGTTGTAAGTGTGTTATAATATCCATGCTCTTAGGCCACTATACCCACAAAGACAAAGCATTATATTTGGGCAACAGGAAAAAAATGCTATTTTTTCCTCCCTAAGAGGTATGCCATAATGCCTACACATTAGTGTTTAGTGAAGAGGAAGATTACACAGTGCCATGTTACAGTATATAATTGGATTCCACATTTCAAAAAGGTATTGAATGAAGTTTTGCAGTCCATTCAAGAAGGCTGTATATCATGTTATGGCAGCAAACACAGCTTCAGATGTATGAGAGGGCATGGCTGGTTACCTAAAGAACAAAACAAGGCCTACCTCTAAAACACTTATGGAGCTTCATAAAAATGCTATAAATAATTAGCAAAGCCCATGCAACAAAGATTATGCATTTCTAAATGTACCACAGAGCATCGAGCACAATGCTGGTTTAAAACTGGTATTTAAGAAAAAAATCTTGACAATAAGGACAGAAAAATATACAGACCTCCAGCTGGACAAGATGCCTGAGTGGAATATGGCACTATTTAAACACAGGGTAATTATAATATATACTTTTAAATAATAAAATATAGAATTATGCCTTTTGCTCATGGTATTCAAAAATGTGAAAATGTAAAAATAGGCCTTGACTGCTGACAGTTATATCATAACAGCAGAATGCTACTAATAAAAAGCTCAACCAGCTCATACATTTTTTCAAATCTATGAAAAAATGTGGCTACTTTCAAAGCTACCAGTAATGCACACACATTCTATTATTAAAATTCTTCAGCAAGAACTGTGCATAAATAATGCAAGTGATGGATACATGCACACTTACCCATAGTACATACAACCCTCCCCACACACATATCATATAATCATACATACAAACACACAAATTACCCCCACCAGTCCTTCTTTTTAATACTTACAGGGATGGTTCACCTTTAGGTTAACTTTCATTATGTTATAGAATGGCTAATTCTATTGCTACTCCTCTTTCTATTCAGGCCCTCTCCTATTCATATTTCAGTCTATTCAAAAACCACAAATAATACAAAAAATTAAACCAATTGCAAATTGTCTCAAAATATCACTCTATACATCAGGGGTCCCTGACCTTTTATTTAACCGGTGAGCCACACTCAAATGTAAAAGGTATTGGAGAGCAACACAAGCAAGAATACATTCATTGGGGATGCTAAATAAGGGCTCAAAAAGGCTAATTGATAGCAACTAGCCTGTAGGAGGGAGGCTCTTTTGGAGTAATCATGTGCCTTTATGCCTCCAACTGGAAGCAACATCAGTGGTAATGGAGAGCAACATGTTGCTCACAATGCCACTGGTTGGGGATCACTGCTCTACATTATAAAAAAAACATATAAGTTAATTTAATAATTTAAGTTCAATGAAGATTCTAGTCAGAAAGTGGTCAAAAGGATCTCCAATGTACGCTTTTATTTACACTATTCAGTTAAATATGCCAGAATACAAAATAATGTTCCTCGGTTAGCTAATGCTTAAAGGAAGAAGTGAAAGTAAACCTTACTTCTAAATATGTTATATTTTACATTCACTCTCCTTATACCAAAGATTGTAACATTTTTCAGGAGCATACAAGATTCACTTATCTACAGATCAACTTAAAACTCCCCTCTAGGGAGTCAAAATATAATGGCACTTAAAAAATCCGATGTGTAAATTACATGGAAGATTTTCCATCCGATGAGATACACCGGATGGCGTCTCAACAACTTTTTCTTCTCAATGAAATACATTTAATGTCAGATGTAGATGCATGAACAAACCACACCATCTGACTTTATCTGATCGCACTTTACATTAAAGCTATGGGGTCAGGTTTTGTGCTGACTAATGTCTGTATACGGAAGCAAATACATTCATGTTTTCTCAAATTTTTTCCAGCCAAGTTCTTTTGTTTTAAACTGGCTGTGTTCCATCCACATTTTAGTAAATGCAACACCCAGAAAGAACAGAGCCAACCTGCTAACTAACCAGAGGAGACTGGTCCTAATCACATTCTTCCCATTCATCAGTCTGTAAGTGTTATGAAGCATGTAAAACTTACTTTGGGAGCTACAAAAGGTATATCAAGGTTGCAGTTCTCAGTTGTAAATTACGATTCCTCCGAAGAATGAAAATCAACTGCAGGTCTCAATGTCTGCAGGAGGAACTTCACAAAGAAAATATCTCTGCTGAAGATTTGGCTTTTCCTGTCCAGCAGCCATGCAAATCCCCTTGCTTGATCCAATCGTTGTTTCAAAGGCTTAAATTAGTCAATCTGACACACAAATTGGTTAAAAGGAACTGGCAAAGTTTGGCTGGTGTAGACTGTCCACTCCAGTGGTATAACTACACAGAGCTGCCCCCCCCACTGCCCGGCAAAAAAAAAATCTTTAGTGGGTCCCAGTGTGCACAATAAACCCTTAACCAAGTCCCCCCTCCATCTGCTGTAGCTAGTTTGCGTTGGGAACACAAATTTTCAGGGAGGCTGATCACAAAATACTGTGAAATAATCTCCTTAATAAAACATATGGCTATAGGTTACAATGCAAGAGATCCTTATTTATGTGTATATTTGAGCAGTCTTTAGAGAACAATAACTTTAAATTTGTGCATTGATAGTAGTTCCCTTTTTAAAGAGCTTGTTCACCATTGAAATAACTTTTAGTATGATGTAGAAAGTGATATTCTGAGACAATGTTTTAGAGTTAGTTTTTTTAAAAAAAATTGCTTTAGGCAATCTGGTAGTTAAGGTCCAAATTACCCTAGCAACCATGCACTGATTTGAATAAGAGACTGGAATATAAATAGGAGAGGTCTGAATAGAAAGATGAGTAATAAAAAGTAGCAATAACAATAGATTTGTAGCCTTACAGAGCATTTGCTTTTTAGAAGGGGTCAGCGACGCCCATTTGAAATCTGCAAAGAGTCAGAAGAAAAAGACAAATAACTAACTATAAAACTATAACAAATACATAATTAAAACCAATTAAAAAGTTGCTTAGAATTGGCCATTCTATAACATACTAAAAGTTACCCTAAAGGTGAACCACCCCTTTAATAGAAGTTTCATCTCACAGAAAAAAAACAAACCATTTTCAAAATAATCAATATACTTTTCATAGTCATTGGCTCTTTTTGCCTAAATGATACATTTTGACTGTCTTTCTAAAACCCCCAACTTCGACACAAAGCTGCATGCAGAGAAATGCTACAGAAAGTTTAACTGATGTCTCTTTAACAGTTTTTAATTTTAGGCTGTGGTCAAAAGAGCTACTAATCATTACTAAAATATACAATATGGAATACAAACTGTAGCTTTGTTTGACCCCAAAATAAACAATGAAACTAGTGATGTGTGGGTAAGGAAAAATCCAATCTGCACCTGACCCTAACATGCAAAACCTTAATCTGCACTGACCCTAACCCACAAAAACTGAATGTGCACCTGCCCTAACCCGCAAAATGTTGCCACTATAGAACCCACAACCAACCCTTACAAACAAAATCTTAACCTGCACCTGATCTTAACTTGCAAAATGTTGCCACTGTATGACCTGTATCCAACCCTTAACCACATCTTCCCACTCTTTAAGCTACTTCTGTGCATGCCTCTGGTTCCAAGTGAGGGAGCAAAGAAGGAGTCTTCCACAACCTGAACCCACAATGGTCACCCAAATTTTAACACAAACCCGATTATTAAACTTGCTTGGGTCAAATTAAAAGCACAAGTTGGGGAGGGGGGAGTTGGGCTTCTGTATTTTCTCTCAATTATATTATATAGCTTGGTGGTTAACTTTGGTTAGCAGCACCTTAAATATTTGAAATAGTGCAGAGTTGTGTTTAAAATCTTGGGAGACCCCACCAGAAGGACACGCTATACATACTAAGGACTAATAGTACACATAGTCTATTTGCAAAATAAGGATTAATAGTCTAATAGTCCATTTGTAATGTAAACATGCCTTTCTGGATATCAAATGTAACAACCTAGCCCTTAATATACCTGACATACCCAGCTAGAGGTTGCACTGACAAGTATAAAAAATAGGCTGGCAAGATTGCAACAAATTTAAATATTTATGCATTATCATGCTGTAACTCATGTCTTGTAAATATTATATCGTTTGTATACAATAAATTTGCTAGTGGGTTTGTATGATTACTGTACTTAACCTATCCTTTCTGTTCGCTATAAACAAAAAGGTGGGAAGCTTTAGTCTAACAAACATAGCGCAGAATGCTCAGCCATCGCAGGACTTTGTAAAAGAAGTCAAACTAATTTTAATGTGCATGATCAACATTTTGGTCTATTATCAGACATTTATGGAGAATGAAATTACGAAATCTAGATAAAGGTCTTGTTGATCAAGCAAAAAAATGTTTAATATCTTTAACAGTCTATTAATAGAACTTTTACCCTTCTATCATAATCTCTATGTTTGGATCTGGTGCTACTGCTTCAATGAATAGACTGATCATGCATTGCTATCTTTACAAGGCCCAATAGTGGGTGGACACATATGCTGTGTGTATGCATATGTGTGTGTGTATATATATATATATATATATATATATATATATATTTTTTTTAAAGATATATAGGCTGAGCAAACACGAGAAGACGTGTGTCCTGATTATGCAGCCTCACTGAATATCATTTTCTCTACAGGATTAAGAGATGATCATTTCCATATACTGCTAAGCAGCATTACCTTAAAGAAACAGACTTGTTTAAAGACTTCAACAAACATCCAAAGGATTACAAGTAACAGTTACAATATTTCTTCAGTCAACCCACATTTCAGGCTAAAAAATTCAAAAGACCAAGATGCTTCCACTAGGTTTTAGCAGTCTATCCAATATACAGGTAATACAAATAAAATAAAGCAAAAAGAAAATTATCTTGACATCATCTTTGATATTTGACTTGTTAAGAGTCTGCATAAAACCCAAACACTGCATGAGTATTTATACATTTAAACTGGGAAATGGCCAGACCTGTTGGTATTATATGATCCACACCCAGACCCATCACTGCACACCCAAAGGTCAGCTCAAAGGAAAAACCTGCTATATATGAATTTACATCTACTTTATATTTAAAGCAATGTTCCATAACCAATATTGTCATATTTATCGATTTCAATAAATAAAATGTTTTAACAATAAAACAGAAGACACCAGTGGGCACTGGCCATAAAAAAATTGTTTTGAACAAATGCCCCTCTCAAATATAGGAATGCCCTTTTCCATATGAAAGCGGACTTATTTTAAATTGATAATTGAAGCATGATGCTGCTTTTCATCTTTCTCACAAATTTGGCCTGTTTTTATTATTTTTATGATAGACCTATTCGTTCTTTTTAATTTAGTAACGTTTGATTCGTAATCGATTCGTTCTTTTTAATTTAGTAACGTTAAGGCATTATGCTCCATGCTATAAAGAGATGATTTAAACCAAAAACCACAGGTCCCAAGCATTTGGGACAATAGATCCCATACTTGTATATTTTTCCAATGATCAGAACTTTAATTTGTCCAGATCAAAATCAGACCAATACAAACAAATTTTAACTAGGTAAACTGCGCTCTGTCTTTGTCTAAGGGTGAGTATAAGTGCTTGAGACCAGTGTTGGACATGCATATCTGCGAAACTTACTGAGAAATATGCAGGAAGCAAAAACATGTTGAAATTTCACACAATGGGTTTCCCAACCTGAAGCATAGCATCTGAAATGTGACTTATTGCTAAATGCTCTCCAAATTAGCCTACATGCATATACTGATGCTTTGAATACTTCCTCCTGAAGGTGATCAAAGAGGGCGTGCTGTTGTACACAGACATCTCCAAGGTGAGGGGAATCAGTTCCTTGGTGACTCTGCCATTAAATTGTACTACATACAAAGTGATTGTGCTGCTGCAAATAAGGTGGCTTTTTGTTGTACTTTTCAATAGGAGGCTTATATGACATGATTTGTGTTAACTATGCATACACAGCAACACACATAAAATATAAACGTAGAGACATGTGTCGTTTGGCCGACCTGACCCTCACTATAGCTATGGACCTACTGCGGAGTAGCAGTATGGATAATGCTATAGAATTTGCTTTAGAAACACTACTATAGTGGTGATGCCATTCAATCTATATAGGGCAGAAAGGCAAGTTTACACAGCAGATAACAAATCAGCTCTGTAGAATACAATGGGTTTAGTTTGTACACAGTAATGTAACCAAAGGTCAAATACCATTCATGGCTCTCTACAGACCTATAGGATGAAACTTGTGCTCATATAAAAAGGGAAGTTGGTAGTCATAATGTACCGACTAGTCCCAAATCCATGGGTTCAGGCAAAAGTCTGCCACTGGCCCACCTCCTCTGAAAGTCTGTATTTATGGACATGCTCCTACTCCACCCCATCTCCTTCGAATATGTCAGAGATGGACGGGTAGGGCACAAGTCAATAAAGCAATAAAACAGCTCACAAGGTCAAGTTGGGAACAGTGGGTTTAGAGTTGGTGCAGGTCAGCCTTTTTGACAACCCACGCATCACTAGGAATCATTTACTTGTAGATGCTGGATGAACAGATACAAACTTTAAATGTAACGATGATACTTTTCCTTTTAGATGTTGTTTGACCATTAAGTAATTTGACTGTTAACATATACAGGTATGGGACCCTTCATCCAGAAACCCATTATCCAGAATGCTCAGAATTACAGAAAGGCTGTCCCCCCGAGACTCCATTTTATGCAAATAATCCAAATTTTTTTTAATGATTTCCTTTTTTTCTCTGTTATAATAAAACAGTACCTTGTACTTGATCCCAACTAAGATATAAATAATTCTTATTGGAAACAAAACCAGCCTATTGGGTTTATTTAATGTTTACATAATCTCTTGTAAACCTAAGGTATGAAGATCCAGATTACAGAAAGATCCCTAGAAACCTAGGTCCCAAGCATTCTGGATAACAGGTCCCATATCTGTACTGTAAAGACATAGACTGGCATTACAAAAAAGCTCCAACATAGACCCCAGATGAACGTACAAGAAATACGGGATGCAAAGAGCACTTGCTAAGCTCTTCACCTCGAGCCACATAAAAAAAATCTAGCACAAGGTACAGATCAGAGCGTTGGGAGACGTAGACCAGCTCTGCTTTTACTGCACTAGTGAATGACATACAAATAAGATGGACAACAGGTGGGGCTGAACACAGGCAGCCATGTACCTCATGGAAGAGTGTGGCTGTATTTTGCACTTTGCATCTTGCCTTCCATGTTGTAAATGACCTGGAACATACATATATTATATAATTTCATCATAGAAAGCACTCACGGCACACCAGCTGATTCCAAAAAATATATTCCTCCATAATTACTGACAAAAATCCTGATAACAATCACCTGTGGATCGAACCAGATCAGCTGGTGTGCCATGAGTGCTTTCTATGATTGAATTATACAGTATTAATATTGGTGCGCACCCGACCAATAACGTATTATATGGCGAGTGCTGATGAAGTTGCGCATTTTTTAACCGTGGTATGAGGTAATGGAGGACTAATGAACCACAAAGGGGTGCATAGTCCCAAGGCCAATGTCTTGAGTTTAGGCTGACATATCTTGTCACATCCCTGGTACAAATTATGCTTGATTCCAATGTTATTAATACAGAACAAGAAATATAGGATTGAAAGTGGTTTTCCCACTAATGTGTCCATCCTAGCCATCTCATAATAATAATAATATTGTCACAAAGTTTTAATCCTGATATCCAATAAAGAAGTTGATCATCTAACTATTAACAATTAACTATTAAGCAAAGCACAATGAGCAAACCACGGCACTTACAATGAGGAATCACAGTACAAGTGGGATCAAGATATTGTTTCTGCATGGGATAACAGCTAATTACTGTCTGGTTGTGGTTTGTTATTACTCTTGAATAAAATTCTCCTAATGACAAGTGGAAAGGTTTAGCTGACAAGTAAACTATTATCGTTTTTTCATTAAAGTGATACTTACACTTTTAACAGTGCTGTTTGTCACTGTCAAAACATTATACACCAGAGACAGAAGTGTGCAGAATTAAAAATGTGCCCCCTTAACGGCACAGCCACTTAGTGCTACCTCTTCAGCTGAGGCCAGGGTTAGGCTGCACTAATTTATCTGAAGGAAGCACCAGGACTTTGAGGATCACAAGAAGACAATTTATAGAAAACTGTTAGTGTCACTTTTACATCAAATGGCTTTTTCTGACATACACACACACACAATTACACACACTCTTTTAGAACAATAAGCTATTGCTTGACCAGAATGTCACTTCTGAGCAGGAAGCAGTTAATGAGAAAATAGGAGGAAGTTCAGAGCCTTTCTTCTTATCATGCTTAACATTCATTCTCCATCCTAAAACTGTACTGTTTACTTGTGTGCAATAATAATTAAATGCCGATTATAAACAGAGACCATGGGGCAGATTTACTAACTGGCAGAAAGTCGCCAGCGACCACTTCGTACAGATCGCTACACTTCGCCAGCGAAAATTCGCTCAGACAACGATAATTCACTAAAATGCAGAGTTTCGTCATTGGCGCTGAACGCTGGCGACTTTCCGCTACCGTTACTTCGGTAATACGAGCAATTCAAAGTGAAGATGCGCTAGCGTTCATTTCTTCCTATCGCAAATTCGCAAGGTCTTGTACTCAGGTTAATTTGCATAACGCCAGCCTGGTGACAGAGTGTGAATGAGCGCTAGCGCCTATCTCTTTTGCTGGCGAATTGGCGCCTGCGCCCATTAGTAAATTTGCGAAGTCCCTGAGGGCGGTAACGCTGCTAAATTGTCACCAGCGTTTGCCACTTCACCCTTTAGTAAATCTGCCCCAATGTGACAAATCAACACATGCATGAAGAAAGTCAACAAGATCAGTCAGTCATAACAACTCATAAAAACTGAGAATGGAGATGAAATCTCGAAAGCTTTGAAAACCAGATCTGACTTTTCTAAAAATTCACATTCCTTTACTGCTTTGTAATAAACACCATTACAGTTAAAATTTACTTATTTCATGGCCATTCCCTATTTCTATGAGAATACAGAGGCTAAATAGATGGAATAATAGGTTATAGTATGTAAAGAAAAGAAAATAGGAGAATAGAGGTAAGAGTAAGTAAGAAAGTAAGGAAAGGAAGAAAATAATACTTGGAGTGGGCCCCTGGTCTAAAGATTTTTGGGTGGGCCCCTGGTCTAAGGGTTTTTGGTGGGCTCCTGGTGTCCCAGTCCGACACTGCCCACCAGAAAACCTTAACCCATGGTCCAGAAAACCTTAGACTGTGTGCCCACTTTCCAAACTATTATTCCTCTTCTCCTCACTCAACCTTTGTATTTTCCTAGTCTTTTATATCTACTTTCTATATTCTTCTATTATTTTTTTCTCATAAAGGAATAGGGAATGAAATAGGCCAAATGTTTAGAAGCAAGAGGGCCCACTGACACCTGGGCCCACCGGGAATTTTCCTGGTATCCAGGTGGGCCAGTCCGACACTGCCCTCCATGAAATAGCTCCATACCCCCTTAAGGCATTACATGTACAGGTTTTACTTGAAGTAAATTCCTAAGGATTTAGAAGCTGTTTTATCAACAAACTCTTATTTCACAAGTAAGATAATGACATTTGGAACAAACTAGCCTTTTATTCAGGGTCATTTACAAAGGGTTGCCCAAATGATCAGATTTACAGGTGTCTGGAACATTGAAATTACAGAGCAGACCCTGCATGAACCAACTCCGTACCCTGCAATAATTGTACTGTGTCATCATAAACCCCCACTTTAGATTATGGTCTTACCTGCACAAATCTGCGAAAGCCTGAAAATTCAGTTTCTTGATCTTTTTCTCGCTCATCCAGTAACCCACCCTCTTCCCTTTGAGGAAAGTCTGCATTTTTCAGCAATCTGAGCAAAAGAGTCTGCTGAGAAGGAAAAAACAGTCTTGTAAAATGAAAATCAAATGAAACCATAATTTAAAATAAATGCTGGAATTTATAGCATCAAGTTGTTAAACTGGGCACCCATTTGGTGATGTGCATGATAGAAATCAGTTAAAAAAAGACAACTGAAGAAACTACATTTTTTTTACTTTTTTTTTAACAAATAATACCTTACATATAGAACACTCTGTAGACCTCAGTATGTAGAGGGGGTCAAACCAGCATCCTGTTTCCCCATGCAGCTCCAAGCACCGTGCACTGATATCAGCTAATAGCATCATAATGCATGCCCAAGCACGCTTCCTAAATGCTGGCCAGAATGGGGCTTCCGAAAACAATTAACTCATTGAGGAACCCAAGAAGAGAGTGCCTTCTGTCACCTATTCAGCATATTTACCACAGGATGAAGAATAAATGTGGCAAAAAATAAAAATGGCTTTCCTAGCGGAGTGTATTTACAAAAAAGAAACTGTAAATTTTCTTGACACCATACGGTTAATGTCAAAGCCCTTCCAGGTTTAATAAAGAGACATGTCACTTGGGACTATATACATGTATACATGTTTGCTCAATGGAATACAACTCTATGTACATCCATATACTGGAAATATGCTGCGACTATGTGCCCTACGATAAGTATGCCCCAAGGTTTAACACAAGCATATTTAAAAGTTAATAAAGAAAGAGCTTTACTGTTATTATGTGATATAAAACAAAGGCTCAGCCAGCTGTTGACAAACTACAACTCCCAACATCCATGACCTGATTGATAAAAAGCTGGGCCAGAAAGGAAGGGGGGGCACATTATACTACAATTAAAGGGAACCCACAAAACTAACAGAAATGAAAGCAGTGATAATCAAGCATCTGGCCACAACAAATCTGCAAGCACATGTGACTTTGATGCAATATGTGTCAGTAAGCAGTGCTGCTGTCAGATCATGTACTATGGACTAGTGCACACAACTCCCCCTCATACAGGCACAACCCGTCAGCATGAAGTCCTGGGCTAGCAGTAGCAATAGCAATAGCAGTAGCAGTAGGCAGGCGTGCAGCAGCCCATTGCTGAGCAGGCAGGAAGAAGAGAGCCAGAGAAAGAGACAGGCAGTATAGTGATGCACATACAGCAGCCCCTCACATGCCACTGTGAGCCCATTACTCACCTGATCACTAGATGCTGCCGGGCTCCAGCTTAGTATCAGTGCAAGACACAGTCTCCCTCGTTTCAGCGATCAGTCTTCTCCCTCCCTCTCTTGCCTCCCTCCCTCGCTTCCCTCCCCCTCTTTCAGATCTCCATTTGCTGAGCTCGGTCCCTCCCTGGTTCGCTTGTGCTCCAAACAGGGAGGGCACACGGGGAGTTCAGAATTTCAGCGCAAGGACACACCCTCTGCTACAACCCCTAGTACCCTCCGCCTGGTGCCACTGAGCGACAGAGTAATAAGCGATTTCGGAAGGGAGATGGGACAGAGAGGGAGAGAAAAGCAGCTGCACTCACAGGCTCGGCTCTACGTAAAGGAAGTGAAAACGCGCAGTACCGTAGTCTGGCCACCAGAGGGTAGCGCTGAGTCTCACTACAAGCTCATGCCAACCTTTGTACCACGCGCTTCCGTGCAACTGGCACAGGGGCCACAACAAGCTCAGTGTCTTTGTGTATGCACAAGCCTCTGACCCGCAAAGGGTTCTGGGCAAGAAAAGTGGCACCCAAGTGGCATTTGTTTCTTATTGAGCCTGGTGAATACGTAACTACGGTTCTAAAAAAATGAAATACATTTGGGTAACTCATTTCAAAGTATATATGCACAGAGGGATACCCCACATTATAGCCATCTTTTTCCAGCATGGCCTGAAAGGGTTCTGAGCAGGAAAAGTGGCACCAAAGTGACAAAAGACAAAGAGAAATAATTTGAACATTCAGAGGAACGTCACTTTTTCACACCTGCCAGTATTTAGTATACATTAAAGATTGCTTTTCTGCCAGGAACCATAGGGAGTATTCAGCATGCAAATATTAATAGGACTGGCCTTTGTGGACCAGATAGAAAAAAAAAAACTTGACATTTTACAAAGAAACTTAGTGGAGGTCAGGGACAATCTAGTGCTCAGAACATTGTCATGGACAGCCACATCTATCTGGACTTCACTGCTTTAGCTTGAAGGGACTGGTACTTATACCAGACTTAGAGGCAGATTTACTATAGGGCAAATTGTCTCCAGCGACTGCTTTGCACCCTTCGCAAGGCGCAAATTCGTTATCACTACACTAATTCATTAAAATGCGAAGTTGCGTCCTGGGCGCCGAACGCCGGTGACTTTTCGCTAGCGATACTTCTTCAGTGCGAGCGTTTAATTGCGAAGATTCAGTAGCGTTTGTTTATGCCGAAAAGTCCTTAGTGATCTAACGCTTAGGTCAGTTTGAATAGGGCGGGTACATTAAAGTTGTATGGACGTCTTTATTAGAGATGTTGGTGCAAATGCTTGAAGTGGTCACTTTTTATTACAAATGTCCAAGGAACATTAATAAATACAAAAAAGATCAGATAATGCCCTAGACATGAGCTCACTGTAAAATGAATGTTCCATGGCCCTCAAATGTCTGGGGAAAAATGTTAAACAAAAAAGTTAGGACTTTTGCACTTAAAAAAAGAAAAGTCACCGGCGTTTTTTCAACTTTAATGCATTTCAGCAGATAGCATATGATGTAAGTGACGTAAGATTGAAGAAGATCTAGCTTCATTTTAGCAGTTCGCATGGTCTGAATTGGCAAAGTCAACTCTGGCGAAAGAGGTAACGTTCAGTAAAATTAAGTGAATTTGCAGAGCAACGACGATTCGCCTGAATGAAAAGTCGCCTGGCGAGTGTGAACGAATGCTAGTGATGGTCTCTTTCGCAAGTGAATTGTCATCTGAGCCTGTAAGTGAATTGGCAAAGTCAATGCGGATGTGGTTTCAAGCGAAAAGTCTCTAGTAAAGCCCTTTAGTAAATCTGCCCCTTAGTCTCTGAAATATTTTACCTTTTTACTTTGCTTGATGTTCCTTCAGAAAACTGAGTAGACTGGTTGAATGATAAGTTTGAACTCACTTGAGAATTGCAGTTTGAAACTGGGTTAAAGCTCCATTGTAGACTCACTCGCCTCTTTGTATTCAAACACTGATTGCTATGGGATAGGAAAGCACCTGCTGTGAATGGCAAGACTATTGTTATGTGGTTTGCGGAGTATGGTTTGACTCATCTTGTTGGTATGTCAGAGATTCAGAAATATTGTGTAGAGATTTACAGAGAATGTTAAGTCATTCACATTAGAGTCTGCCTAGAGGAGCTTAAAGACTAAATAAACCTTACATACACAGTAGGATCAAATTGATAGTATGTAATTACAATGTGAGCGGAAAGTGGAGCACTCAGAAGAGACCCATACCAGCACTGGGTATACCACTGGGTGCCCCTGAAAAAGACCCCTGTTATTTTGGGGGGGTGAAAGTTTTTGGGTATTATGTAAATAAATATTTTTTTGTTTATTTCTTATTTTGAGTGCATGCTCTTCCTTACTTATTTGACACTTGGTCATCTTACAGGTGACCCCTCCAGAGAACACCATTAATGTCTAAATGTTTTGAGGTATGCACCACCAATTAATATACTAGGTTCTTTAAATTCTGTCCTGCTTCCTGCTCCCACGCACATCCCAGCCTTGGATTAAATATGTTGCTAGGAAACAGGAAAAAAAGTGAATAGCTGGTGAAGCAGACCCAATAGGGAGAAGTGGCTGAATATTAACTGTACATATTGGGCTTGGTAGATAAATACAAAGGGCAATGGCATTAGCCCACTTTAGATAAAGTAATATAGGACAGTACACAGAGACTGACTGCAACATAAGCAGCCACCAACAAAAAATATCACACGTATACTATTCACCTCAAAATTAGATAACAGGAATGCTCCACAGTATAGCAGAAATACACCAAAAATGATGACAAGATCTAATTTTAAAAAGGTGTATCATACACTAGATACATTGAGTATTGGTTGTGCTTGGACTGAAACCGGATAGCACCCAAACAAGAAGTGTGAACATATATACTGCAGCTATCCTTAAGGCCAATAGCTGAGCTTTAGCAGTAAGGTGTTTGTGAAAATGAATCAATAATCCTGACTGATCCCATTGTGCTATTTTTAGTATATACTTAGAGAATCCACACTGAAGCTATAAAGCCATAAAATGCTTACATACAAACTACAGACCTTATAATATGGCTGTTATTTATTGATCTTACTGAGCAGGATGTAATATTTTTGAGGGAGTTAGGGTGCCACCAGCTTTTAATTACCACCTTGCAGATTACAAAAATCTGTTCAGTTTTATAAACAGGGGTAGCTGGAAGTGCATGTATGAAACTCCACACGCAACTATGTTTCTTATTGAATTGATGGGGGTCCCATTATTTGATGCCCTTGCTTAGCTCTAAGCACCGCACATTAGTGTTGACACGTAAAGAATGTATATACAATATCAATTTTAAAATTGGTGGCACTGAATACTGCACATTTTTAGTTCTGTTTTAAAATATCAAATTCTTTGTGCCCATAAGGAACCTCAGTCCAGTTGTAGCCTTACTACCTTATGTTGTTGTGCCCTGGGGGGGAGTTGAGGTTGTTTTACTGGTTTGCCTGATGGATGAGTGTGTAATAACATGAAGATGTTCATGATAAAGCCTTTTTGTAACCAGAGGCATTACGTTTTATGTTTCTTGATTTCAGATCTACCCTAGTAGCACTAATATCCAGAAAAAATGGAAGCTTGACATAATCTGACTGTGAAAAACAACATACAGACATTACAATAGATCTACTGTAAGGGTGATGGCACACGGGGAGATTAGTCCAACAAATCTTCTCTACTGCGGTTGACTAATCTCCCCAAATGCCTTCCCGCCAGCAAGAATACGAATCGTGGGCGGGATGGCATACAAATTGTTTTGGATTCTGAAGTTGCCTGAAGTTGCCTCACGAGGAAAGTTCGGGCGACTTCAGAAATCCGAAGAGATTTCTTTGCCACCCCGCTGGCGATTTGTATTCTTACCGGCCGGAAGGCATTTGGGGAGATTAGTCGCCCGCAGTAGAGAAGATTTGTCGCTGGGCTACAAATCTCCTTGTGTACCACCACCCTAAGAGTTTCTGTAAGCTTCATGTAGAGAATGAATGTTCACAGGAGAGCAGATGTATTCAATTTCTTTACATAATTCTGGTGCAGAAGGACTCATGTGGTCCAAAACATGTAGTGCTATGCATCTTCAATAAATTATTTAAAGGAATTTCATACATCTGCTCTCCAGTGAACCTTGAGCCGGCCTTCTGCCTCCCACCCTCACAGTGTTCTACAGGGGCACCATAGAGAGCATTCTGACAAGCTGCATCTCCATCTGGTACAGTAGTACCAGCTCTGCTGACCGGAAAAGTCTACAGTGGACTGTCAGAGCAGCTGGCAACATCATTGGAGTGGCTCTTCCATCACTGCAGGACATCTTCCACAAGCGCTGTGCAAGAAAGGCCTCTTGCATTGCACTGGACTCCACACACCCTTCACATGGACTCTTCACGCTGCTTCCATCCGGCAGACGCTTTCGCAGCATTAAAGCCCGAACAACCAGGCTGCGTGAAAGCTTTTTCCCGCAAGTTATCAGACTCCTCAACTCACTGCCTGCCCTCCCACTACATTCCAGACACACCTGAACTGTGAACTTAACTTTGTGAACTGTTAATTTATTTGCACAATTCTAAAGGTTTACACATGCATATATCCAATTCCTGCCAATATATTGCACATTTCATGTTTACATATTTATTGTGTATTTTTAAGTGCCTTTTTGTGATATGTACTAGCTGGAGCCACATCATCTTGTCTCACTGTGTATTCGTATACTGCTGAGATGACAATAAAGTTTACTTTGACTTACTTTGACTTTTGACTACATCTACATGATACTTTCTCTCTGGATTTGGCAAAACCAGATCACTGTTTGATTGAGCAGCTAACGATTTTACACACGGTTTGTGGTTTCAAATACTTTTCTACTTTGGACATTTTCTGTAAGCTTCAATGTTATCAGTATCAAGGATGTTTGCATATTGCAACAGTTTGAATAGGAGTGCACCCACACACAGATGTAAATCAGTATACTTAACTGAAATAGCTTTTTTGGTTATTTATATAGGTCTTTCCTCTAGATGCAATGCGTGTCTTTGGAACTGATATCTTATGTGACACTTAGGGGCAGATTTACATAGGGTCGAATATCGAGGGTTAATTAATCCTCGCTATTCGACTGCCAAATGGAAATCCTTCGACTTTGAATATCGAAGTCACAGGATTTACCCCAAATAGTTACAATTAAATCCTTCAGATTTTAATCCACCGATCGAACGATTTTTCTTTGACCAAAAAAACATTAGAAAGCCTATGGGGACCTTCCCCATAGGCTAACATTGACTTCGGTAGGTTTTAGGTGGCAAACTAGGGGGTCGAAGTTTTTTTTAAAGAGACAGTACTTCAACTATTGAATGGTCGAATATTCAAACGATTTTTTTGATCGCCAAAAAAACATTCGAAATTCAACGTTTTTTTTATTCTATTCCTTCACTAAGTAAAGGCCCCCTACTCAGCTTCAGATACATAGGACCAGTTTCAGCAAAATCCAAACAGAACAAACTGAATAGGAATCTTCATTTAATCAGACATAAATCAACTTGTACCTGACCTGTACTCGCTGCTTATGCACCATCCATAGAAGTTCCCACTTACATTTTAGAACAGAAAATTGTATTGTTTTTGTTGTTGATAATTCTTTATTCATACAATACTATAGGACTCATTTACAAGAACAACCACAGTAGGAATTGCACAAAAATGGTAGCAGTTGTTGCACACATTGACACCATTCATTATAATATTTACATCCAAATCCACTCCTTGCACTTCCCTATAGTTGCACTCTGTGTCAGTGCTTCCGTCCCACCTCCTGTTCTCAATTGTACAAAAGTGCGCTTATTGATGAAGGGAAAACCTGGAGCTACCGCCACCTTCATGCTGGTGGTAATTCCAGGGATTTCCTCTAGGGGCTACATCAATAAGCACAGAGGACTATGCCTATAGCAGTGATCCCCAACCAGTAGCTGTGAGCAACATGTTGCTCTTCGACCCCTTGGATGTTGCTCCCAGTGGCCTTCAAGCAGTTGTTTATTTTTGAATTTCTGGCTTCAAGGCAAGTCTTAGTTGCATAAAAACCAGGTGCACTGCCAAACTTATTTATAAACTTTGCGCAGGGCAGAATGATTCACACAGTGAAAAAATTTGCCCTGCGCATGGTTATATTTATAAAGCTGGATAAGAGTGGTGTACTTAATGTGCAAACAGAATTGAGAATTTTTTTTTCGCACTGTGAATGTCCATGAGAGCTTTTTAAATATGGCAAAAAAATGTGAACACTCTGCATTTGCGTTACGCCACAACCTTGGAGGCGGAGAAAATATTCTCAAAATAGTATTGCAAATTGCGAATTTAAGTTACTGTCAATGCTATTTTCATGCACAACAGACTCGCACACGTGGCACACTCACGCAAACACCTGTTCCATTTGTGAGCCATTTCAGAAAATTTATTTACAATGCGGAAAGGAGGGCACAGCAGCGCAATATTTTAGCGTTCAGGAAAAGCATGGGCAATACAACCCTTGGCAAATAAATATGTGCTGCACAAACTTTATAAATGACCCTCAGAGCCTCCTGTTGGCTGCAAGTCCAAATATGGGGCTATGAATACCCAATCACAGCCCTTATTTGGAAGCCCCGGGATCTTTTTGCATGCTTGTGTTGCTCTCCAACATTATTTTATACTTGAGTGTGGCTCATGGGTAAAAAAGGTTGGGGACCCCTGGCCTATCGTGCGCAGATGTCATTTTAATACAGAGCACTGGAATCGTGGAAATTTGCTGCATTAAGGGTAAAAACATGGGGAATTTTGTCTAAAAAATAATGGAATTTTTTTTTTCAAAATTAATGTTACTCTTCTGGTAACAGTTTTGGACAAGAACTTTGGAGCATATTGATTAGTTATGACTTATTTACATTGGGATCTTTCCTGAAGGTGTCTATGGCAGATAAAGGAGCACTGTTTTTTAAGGCAGATTTACCCTGGCTGGTCATGTACAGTATATTCAGCTTCAACTTTGAGCCAAAAGAATGAGTTCCATATGAGGAGCCCTAGATGGTACGGTCACCTTTCTATTGTTACGATGAACAGAGGGAACAAATATAGAGGGAGTGAAGAGGGGCTGTGCCTCCACTTCACTTGCTCATCTGCCAATGCACCTCACACTGGTAGACAGGGGCGTAACTATAGAGGAAGCAGACCCTGCGGCTGCAGGGGGGCCCAGGAGGTATAGGGGCCCCACGAGGCCCTAATTCATATACAATTTCAATAAATATTGGAGAAACAAGTCAACCTCTAAACAATTCGGGGGCCTGAAAAATAATTTGCTGTGGGGGCCCAGTAATATCTAGTTACGCCACTGCTGGTAGACATGGTGCATCAGCAGATAAAGTTTTCAGACTGATGAGCAAACCAGCACCTTTTTGAATTAATTTGTGAAGATTACTTATATGTACTGTATACAGGCCCAGATTCGTGGAAAGGCCACCAAGTCCTGGGCCTAGGGCAGCAGGATTTTAGGGGGCGGCTTGCTGCCCAACCACACCCACATTGGTTCAGAAACACTGGGGATGTGCAGGAGATACAATGGTTTTTTTTAATTTCCCATGTGCTTATTCCCATTGTTCCGGTCCCAATAAAAATATGCTCAAATCAAAGGAGGGGACAGGTGAGATGAACAGCATCGGGCCTAGGGGCGCCAGCTATATAAGTCCGGTTCTGACTGTATAAGTATTAAGAAAGCATTCAGAACTCAAAAAAGGGATTCTGTCATGATTTTTATTGTGTAGTATTTATTTTTATAAAATTACGCTACAAATAATTCACTCTACCATATAAAATTGTTGTGTAGGCAGCCATCTTGGCTCATTTTGCCTCCACACATGCATTCAGAGAGAGCTAGTGCGGCACTATGGAACTGCTTTCTGACAGGCTATTGTTTCTCCTACTCAGTGTAACTGACTTGGGTTTTTACTAATAAGTGCCATTCTCATATCTACCAGGGATATGTGGTCTTATATGTATCTTATCTTGTGTCAAATATTAAATATGTTAAATGTAAAAAAAATTGAAAAACAAATTTCAGTGCAGGATTCTGCTGGAGCATCACTATTAACTGTGTTTTGAAAAAAAACTTTTTTAAAAAATAACTTGAAAAAGTCAGATCGGAAAAAAACTTGAATCATAAAAAATTTTCAGACTTTACTCCCGAATCGCTCTACTATTTCAAGTTATCACCCAAAAAGCCAGGATTTTTCTAATAATCGGGCTAAACCCAGAGCAGACCACAATATCTTCAAATTGGGATAGGGATATCGTCATTGATTTATACTGTATATGACCTCGACAGGTCTGAGATGCCGGGTTTTCGGATTCGGGTTTCTTGTGGCATCAGGGTATAATACAGTACATCTCAAAAAATTTGAGGGTTTTTTTCAGTGAAAAATTTTCGTTTTTGCCCCAAAAAGCCCGACCTGAAAAAATTGAGATTTAGTAAATAACCCACTAAATGTCCATTGCTTCTTATTTAATATCTTTATCCGAGCATTATTTCTATGAATTGCTTTTACAGAATCAGATAATAAAATAAATGTCTGTCTGTTTCATCATACCTTTCCATTGTATTATATATGCTAACTCAATCATATTGTCATATTGTTGTAAGCAACAAGATATAAACTATTTTTTACATATATTGTGTTGTTGCAGGGATTTCAGCAAAGTCCTTTATACATTTCTCATAATCATATGGGTTTAAACCCAGTTAGATTATCACTGTCTCTTGCTGCATTTCAAAACGAAATAATAGGGTTTTAGTAGAGAAAGTCCGCCCTTTGCATCTACAATAATCCATGGCAGATCTCATAGGCAGGTCATAAAAGTTTTATTTAAAGCTTAGCAACTGCTTTTATGGAGTTAATGAGCTAAGAATGATCCATAATTATGCAAGGTACAGATGGTTTGCATGTTAAAGATCACGTCGATTTGTATTCCAGCTCATGAATTGTCTTGTGTAGAATAATTTTTAACCAGACATACTATGTATAATGGGTGCAGGTTGAGATTTAGAGAGGAGTGTCCTGACAATGTATGAAATCTAAGGAACCCAAGTGGGATATGCATCTGAGGCCCTCATCCTATTGCCAAACTAAAACTTTTAGCACCTCCACTAGTGCTGGAAATAGCAGTGCAACAACAGCTGAAGATAATTTACTACACATCAGTTTAATCAGTGCAGAGCAACAGTACATGCTATTTTCATTACTTTAAACTTTCATTTTTTAGTGTTTCTGTTCCTTTAAGTGTGGGTTGTAGTTCACTGATTACGCAATCCATATAGAAAAACAGCACACCAAAAAAACAAAACAAATGGTTGTTGCTCACTGCAAGGATATCACTTATATTTGATACATTTAAGTCATATTAAAACATACCCATAAATCCATATACCTCCTTCCCTATGGATAACACAGCACCCCCAGCATGTGATTAAACACCTTAGGGGCCCCTAACAACAATTTCCAAATGCTAACAAACGCCCAGAACAAAATCAGGCTCACACCCACAGGAAGCATAGGGCAGGCAGTGTATGGCACACACAGGGAGCATAGGGCAGGCAGTGTATGGCACACACAGGGAGCATAGGGCAGGCAGATTATAACACACACAGGGAGCATAGAGCAGGCAGATTATGGCACACACAGGGAGCATAGGGCAGGCAGTGTATGGCACACACAGGGAGCATAGGGCAGGCAGATTATGACACACACAGGGAGCATAGAGCAGGCAGATTATGGCACACACAGGGAGCATAGGACAGAGTATAGCGCACACAGGGATCATAGGACAGGCTGAGTATGGCACACACAGGGAGCATAGGGCAGGCAGATTATGGCAGACACAGGAAGCATAGGGCATGCAGACAGAGTATGGCACACACGGGGAGCATAGGACAGGCTGAGTATGGCACACAAAAGGAGCATATGACAGGCAGAGTATGGCACACAGAGGGAGCATAGTGCAGGCAGAGTATGGCACACACAGGAAGCATAGGGCAGGCAGAGTATGGCACACACAGGGAGCATAGAACAGGCTGAGTATGGCACACACAGGGAGCATAGGGCAGGCAGAGTATGGCACACACACTGAGCATAGGACAGGCTGAGTATGGCACACAAAGGGAGAATATGACAGGCAGAGTATGATACACACAGGGAGCATAGAGCAGGCAGGCCCCTCCAGCAGTTTGTATGAGGTGTGAACAGGTGAACAATGTGGTCACTTTCAGTCTGGGTCTGAGGTGTGAACAGTACAGGGCTTTACATGTGTGAACAGTGTACAGGACTTGAACAATTTAGGTATTACAGGTGTGAAAAATACAGAATTTTAGGTTTAAACAGTGCAGAATGAGTTAATCTCAGCACTAAAACCTTTTAAAGATTACACAAGGTAAGAAGTCACAGCAGGCAGACTTTCATGTGAGGGGCCACACAAGAGGGGTAACAGGCCGCCAGTTGGGCAGCACTGGCATAGATGATCCCCTTAATGCTTGCGGAAAGGTACTGCAAGTATCATTTGAAGTTGCGTGAACCATGTTGCACAGGCTACCTGCAGCATACAGTAGTAATAGTTATAGTTTACATTAACCCCCTAAGAACAAAACAATAAACCAAAAATGAAAAAACCCAAAAGCAGTTAAAATTGTGTATTGGCTGTAAAACTGATCGCTTAGCACAGTAATAAGTTATCAATACATGATAAGGTTGTCCTAATTAAAGGGAACCTATCACAAAAAATAATTTAATATATGCTTTATCATATTGAAATAAGAAACTTTATGAATACAGTCAATTAAAAATTCTGTATCATTTCTGAAATAATCAAGTTTATCTTCACTATCCCTCTCTCAGCATCTATTTCTCTTCATTCTGTATTCAGGCAGGAGTTGGGTGTCATAATGTGATTGATAGTTAGAACCAATATATCTTCTAGGGGGGGCTTCCTTTCCTATCAGATGTGTTAGAACTAACTTAAATAACTGATTACAGTATAAACAAAAATCTAACCAAATAACTGACTTTGGCACTAATGCTGCATGTAAAGAGACAGGATTTCTGGTGATTTTAAAAGAGTGAGCGCTAATACATTTTCTGGGCAAAAGGATCCCCCTAAAAGATAGATTGAATTTAAGTGTGATTCAGAATCAGACTCCCAACTCCTGCATGAAGAGAGACTGAAGAGAGGCAGATTCTGAGAGGGGGATAATGAAGAGTAAGTTGAATATTTTAGAAATGGCACAGAATTTTTAATTGATTATAATTAGAAGATGTCTTATTTCAGCATGATGAAGCTTATATGAATATTTTCAAGATAGTTCTCCTTTACTGGGGCCTTTACTGTGTTCCATTTTGAATAACATGGGTGAGAAATATCCCTGTTATAGGGATACATCCTGTTTACCCAGCACAGTGGTGTAGCTTAGGAGGCCAGGGCCCCCTGCAAGGAAGCAGACTAGGGCCCCTGCCAGTGGTCTGATTCCTCTGTAGTTACTGACCTTGTATTCAGCCAGGGATCCCACTCTTTCTTAAATTTATCAAGACAGTCCTGCCTTAGATGCAAAGTAATTTCCTGGTTGACCTGTTTTTCCAATGTAATGCAATGCAGTTTTTTTCTAGAGTCAAAATAATTCTTTTGGTGATCTAGTTGATGATCTAGTCAGATCCTCAACCTAGTTGAGAACCATAACTATGGGGACAGATTGCTGAACTTTTTCTACAATTGATTACTTGGAATGCTGGTGGCTAATATAACATCTAGAGTAAAAAAGATGAGAAGGCTTAGCAAAGCAAATGGCTAAATATAAATAATAAGCTAGATACAAAAATTAAAACGTAACCTCAATGTTTATGGTACATGTGGTGCTTTACAGCCAGCTGCAAAACATTAAAATAATTTCTAAATAATATGAATTTAAAAACATAATACAGAAGGTGATGAAGACTGCAAACCAAAATCAGTAGCAACTTATTTTTATCTTTGCAACCACCACATATCGTAGAGGAAAAGGCAAGAGGACGGGGGCAAAACAAAAAAAAAAACAAAAGCACACGGATACATATAATATTTAATCATTGTTAAATAGCTTTAAAAATGTCCAACCTGCAGGCCTCAATTTGTTGAACTACAGCCCCCAGCTGATGCTGGGAGTTCAACGGTAATGGAAGGGGGAGAGATATGTTTATATTATATATATTTTTTCCATAGGAGTGCATCCCAAACAACTCTAATGCTGAACTTTGTTTGTGGATCTGCATTTCTGCTTCCTATCACCAATGTTCCCAATAGACAGAATGAACTCTATATCCTTTATTCTATTAAGCTTCCAAATGTAGCCATAATAGCTACACAATTCAGAATTATATGAAAGAAGTGTTTAGTCCTTTATTTTGGAGATATGTTTTTTCTGGCTGACCAACCCTATTTTATCTCTGAAAAGCAGAAGATAATGTGGTGAAAGGGGGAAGTTCTGTTATCAGTTTTACACTATAGAACAAAACAAACCAGTTTGCTTAGAAAATGCACAAAATAACAGTGTGTCCCTGTAGTGTGCTCTGACAGGCTGTGGAAAAAGTATTTTTGGTTTTGGAATGGTACCAACAAAATATTTGGTTGTAAAGGACTCAAGGAGATGTGTCACTGTAGGTTTTCCAATGCATTAAAGTATTCAACCGTTGGCACACTTGAGCACATAAATGCACAGTTGTTTTTGGGTCACAATCTGCCCAGTGTGCGCAGTGACCAGTCCTGTCAATTCACACACATATGTAGTGGAAGGAGACTGGATCCAGAGATTGGGAAACCACTGTGTGTGACATTAATCTATGGAAAAAACAGCATTTAGGTCACACAGGGGTTTTTTGTAGAAAATGTGTTTCCGATCCTTGTGCATAATGTTCTTAGCTTCTCTCCGCCACAATACATAACCTTGTAATGGATCAGGGCAACTTTTCCCCTCAGCAACCCGATGTAATGTATGACCATAACTCAATTCCCACATAAGCACCTGAAATCAATCAGCACAGCCACACAGTATTTTAAAGGATAACTGAAGTGTAAAGAGAGTAAAGCAGAAATACTATTTTATATACTGAACTCATGACCCAGACCAGAGGTTCAGAAGTCCTTTATCAGTAATTTTTCATATCTTTAAAGATGTGCACAGCAGCTTTCCATCTTCCAGTCTTGTTATGCCACCTTTTGACTGCCAGTGGCAATGCACATGGTCAGTGTGCATAGTGGTGGCTGTTGAAAAGTTAAAGGGATTCTGTCATGATTTTTATGGTCTAGTTTTTATTTCTAAATTACACCATTTACAATGCAAGTAATTTACTCTACAATATAAAAATTAATTCCTGAACCAGCAAGTGTATTTTTTTTAGTTGTAATATTGGTGTGTAGGCAGCCATCTCAGGTAATTTTGCCTGGCTATGTGCTTTCAGAAAGAGCCAGCACTTTAGGATGCAACTGCTTTCTGGCAGGCAGTAATTTCTCCTACTCAATGTAACTGAATGTGTCCCAGTGGGACCTGGATTTTACTATTGAGTGCTGTTCTTAGATCTACCAGGCAGCTGTTATCTTATATTAGGGAGTTGCTATCTGGTTACTTTCCCATTGTTCTGTTGTTAGGCTGTTGGGAGGGAAAAGGGAGGGGTGATAACTCCAGCTTGCAGTACAGCAGTAAGGAGTGACTGAAGTTTATTAAAGCACAAGTCACATGAATGGGGCAGCTAAGAAACTGACAATATATCTAGCCCCATCACACATTTCAAAATTAAATATAAAAAGATCTGTTTGCTCTTTTGAGAAACTGATTCCAGTGCAGAATTCTTATGGAGCAGCACTATTAACGTGCATTTTTTTTTAAAAAAAAATGTTCCCATGACAGTATCCCTTTAAGATTAGGGGCCCTTGGAAATCATTAAAACATTAGAAGAAAGGATACATCAGTTATGGTTGCTAATGCTAGAGGGTTAATTATTAATCATCTCTAATGCACATTGCAATGCTAAATGTGGCATACAGTGTGAATGTTAATTCTTTATTAATCAGCCTTGTATAATGAATATTATATTGTACAATACATATACTATATATAGATAGTTTAGCCTTAATATCAGGTAACTGAAAGCAGCTCAGATAATGTGCTATGAACCAGTAGTTAAAAACACAAGTACCAGAGCTAAGCCACAGCCACCAACACATTTTATCTCAACATTTTCTGCTGCAAACTCTGATCAAATCCGTTTGGGTTTTTTACGCTTATTTATTATTACATTTTCCCAAAAATCTGCTTTGTGGGGGGAAAAAAATCTGATTTTCACGATTTTTTTTGGATTTTTCACCCGAAAACTCAGATTTCTTATATTTTTTGCCCGAAAGCTTCGGGGTATTGCACGAAACCCAGCACACATCAAAAAATCATTGGGACTTCTCCCATTGACTTATATGCAACCTCAACAGGTCTAAGATGCCGGATGTTCTGATTCTGACTTTTCCATCCTCTGGGTTTAATAAATTAAACAGGTGATATCTCAGTTTCACTATACTTCCGCTGCTACTCTTCTGTATTTTTTTAAGTATCTTTACCCCTGCTGGTCTATAATGCGACTTCCTGGCTCTAAGTGATTTACATGTGGTCACCCTACTTATACGGGGATTCCGAGATGGTTGTTAACAGGAGCCAAGAGTCTCAAGTGTCAAGTTTTTTTAACTTTTGTTTCACATTTAACAGTTCAGTTCATTCATCCTTATGTTTGTTCATGGTCTGCTAATGCTGTGACTAGGGCCACACAGGGCCAAAATCAGCCTGTTGAAATACACAGGCTGATTTCAGCCCCTACTGCAACAATAGCCTCCCTCTTCTGTCTGCATCTGGAACCACTATATCAGCTCCGGCATGAACACATTTGGCAGATTTCGGCAGAGAGTGTGTGTTCGTGCTGCAGCAGTTCTAGATGCAAAAGAAGGAGGCTACTGCCCGCAGTAGGTGCTACAATTGGCCTGCGTATTTCAACAGGCTGATTTTGACCCCAAGTGGCCTTTGCCACAGCATCAGTGATGTCCACACCATGAAAGGTATATGTTTAGTTAGTATTTTTATATGGTTTTAACGATGCCTGTCCAACAATGTTATAGGCTTTAATTTCCTTGTCAAGAGAACAGTAGCGTGTAAATACCATCAACATATTGGAACTCAATTCCTCCAGAAGACACATTTTTCTACAATTTCCTGTTTCAAATACCTTAATGTACACTCCTTCTCTTTTTTAGCCAATGCTCAGGTAAAAAATGTGGGGTAGCAATATGCTTACATAAGAGACTCAATTTCTTAACTAACCATACTATTACTGATCAAACAGGAAGTATGTACCTGTTAATGGACTTCTGTAGGACATAGAAATGTACATTCATATCAGTTTATGCTACTAATGAAAGCCAAACTTCCTTTTATAATTAATAGTAATTTTAATGGTGTACTACATAATAGATTAGACAGGGCATAAAGCCTGGTGATATAATCTTATTCAAATTCCCAAGGTACTTCCTGCCTGAAAGCATCTATGGATGATCTATTAACCTGGAACGAAGTGCATCCCTTATCCAGGGAATTTACCTTTTACGCTAACACTCATCACTCTCTCTAGGATCGATATGGTATTGATTTCTTCATACCTGGCCCTCCATTGATAAGGCCGAAAAACGTTCCTGTTAGTTGTCAGATCGTTCCCTGGTATTATCCTTAACAAATTTAGAAAATTTAGAAAATTTTAGAAGGAGACTTAATGATAATTAAATTTCTAGATTGAAAAATATAATACTGATCTAGATTGAAAAGAGCTCACACTGATCAAGTTGGGAATATAACTGAGAAAGTGACTATGTTTGAATAGCAGTTACCTGAGAAAGTGACTATGTTAGAACAGCAGTTAACCACAGCCCATACAAAGTTAAGTATGCTGGGCAAAACATTTTATTTGAGAGGAAATAAAGCAGATACAGAATCACCATTAAAACAAAAAAGTGCCTACCATAGAACAAAAGCACATCAAATCATATTAATGCATATCAACCATGTACAAGTGCTATAAAGTATCAATTATTTGCCTTACCATTATCTTTAATTGTTTATGTTGCTGGAGTTTTCTATATCTGCTGCATTTCAGCAAGTACATGACATGTGGAATTGCAGGTGGCATAAGTTTTAAGGCAATTTGTTAACCTTTAGTAGTCATCGTAGAACCCTTAAAAACTGGGGAACAACAGATACACCCAAGGCATGGATAGGACCCATATTTTTGTTTAAAATTTAGGTTTTTAGGGCCTTGTGTCGGAAGGACAAATTATGTCCAATTATGTGTGCAGCTTTTTTTTTTTTTTTAAAACAGAACAGCGGAGGGCGGTGAACAAGTGGCCAAATGTCTGCTTGGATAAGGGGCAATATTTGTTAATTGCTTTTTCCATCTTGTTACTATGCTGATTGAATGTGGGAAAAAGGAAGTGCTTGATTTACTGTTTCCTTTGTTTTTGACAATTAAGCTATTGCTATGATATATTTTATTAGCTTGACAAAGCAGGAATTGCCAAATCCTGGTGTGGTAGCCAAATTAAATTTACATCTTGTAAAAAGTTCCATGGATAATGTAATGGAGAAGTTAACATCTACTGCGTCTCAAAAACAGACCTGTTTTGACAACATTTGGACACCCTGGTTGTGTTATAGGGGCCCCTAAATTGACAATTAAAGGGGACCTTTCACCCAAAGAAATAATTCCAAAGTATGTTCTATTGTGTTTATATCAAGCAAAATCAACTTTATTTACACAATTTAAAAGTTAAATCTTGCTTCCTTCAGACTTGGAATCACATTCTCAGTAAGCAGGGAGGTGCTATTTTGTGAAGTTATTAAAACAAACTTATGTTTATGCGCATGCACACGCTTGTGTAAATGTTATACATTTATAGAAGGTGAGGAGATAGGGGAAATGTAGGAGTGTCAGTGCAGTGAGAATAGAAAGTAAAAGTAATTGCCTGTCTAGCCTCTTTGCCTATGATTACATGATTATGATTGACAGCTGAGATTTTTAAATGCCTTTATAACAGTTAAAAAATGTGGTTTCATGTATTATTATAATTGGTGGCTTCATAATTTGAAAAGGACTTTTACTATACAGCTTGAATGCCTGGTTGACAGATCCCCTTCAATACATAGTTTTTCCTTAAACCCTAATTTATGAGGTCACATATACGATACTTTATTCTAGTAAGCTTATTAGACTGCAAAATACATACACGATCCAAAAGCTTTTTGGACGTCGCGCGAAGGCCAGAAGACGAAGAAAAGGTAAGTTCCACCGGAGGGCCAAGGGCTTTTGTTAAGGGTATTACAAATTACCGGCAACTACATTGCTGGTAAATTTGTAATACCGGCTAGGCCAGTAAAATACCGGCCAGGTGGCAACCCTACTGACAACTTGTCACAGCACTCGTCCTCACTGATGCCATTTTGAGGCGCTAGAACTTTCTACTTCACACTTTGGAGTTAGAACCAGAGTAAACTAAGAGTTAAGATGGCCATAGACGTACAGATTATATCCTATGTTGGATGAAAGATCGTCTGTGCCAATCTTCCAACCTGCAACTAACCATTCAAATTAAAATAAAGTAGTAAAAAGAACAAATCACACAATGCTCTCGCTGTTAATTGACAGGCAGCAATCGTACGAAAGTTATGTCTAACAAATAGTAGTGACAATATCTCATTGATTTCGTCAGACAGGCAATAAATGCAGAGATATTATAGTTAACCAATAAAGATCTTTTAACTGGTCTGATCGACTGTCCATCAAGCAAAACTATCTATTGTATGATAATATCTTTGTGTCTATGGCCATCTTGAAAGATTACTTTTGGTTAATTTTGACCATTGCCTTCTCCTAAATTAGTCATCGAATTCTGAAAAACCTGTCCCTTGCTTGCAAAAAAACAAAAAATCACCCCAGTGCTACAGTTAAAATAAAGCGCATATGATTACTGTTATGTTTTGGGTAGCCGAGGATGAGTATTTGTGTTTGCTGTATGGTTTTGCAGTGTAGGTGAATCCCTTTTCTTAGCACTGTATTTTGCCTGTGACTGTGCATTATTAGTCCACATTGCTGGATTTACAATCTGTACATTCCCAGCATTTCCCTGACTGAGTTTTAGCCTCTGCCACTGCTGTTTCAATTTGGCTAGCAACTGTAATAGCCTTTGCAAGGGTTAAATCCTGCTCTAGGAGCAGTCTCTCTCTAATGCGAGGTGAGTTTGTTTTTTCCACTATTTGGTCTCTTAGCATTTCATCTGTTAGATTCCCAAACTCACAGGTAACAACCAGCTATCTCAAAGCTGCTACAAATTGTTTCTATGGATTCGCCATTATGTTGTCCATGTTGGCGGAATTTATATCTTTCAGCAACTACATTTACTCTTGGCACGAAAAAGTTCTTTATAGCAGTAAGAGCAGTTTCATAAGTATCATCAGGTAATGGTAATGTATAGAATATACACTGTCCCTCTGCTCCCAGGCAGTGAATAAGTAAAGCACGATTTCTAGCAGCAGAAATCTCTCCTTGGTCAGCAGCAATAATGTAATTTTCATACATATGAATCCAAGCAGTAAAAGGTATGGTAGGCTCACCAGGGTTTGGAGGAAAGGGTGCAGGCTGCTGCAGAGGTAGAAGAGCCATCCTTGTCACCATTTGTTATGTTTTGGGTGGCCAAGGATGAGTAGAGTATAAGAGTGCTTTATTAGCAGTCATGCAGGCTTTACACAATAGTAACTTTCACTTTTAAGATGACAGGAAGTATGCACAGTATAAGTGTGGGCACACTGACATCTACAGGCCATTTGTATAAACACCACAATTACTTTATGCTAATTGTGCCCATTGTCTTTTTCTTAATTAGACATTGCTTTGTCCTGAATTGTGAAAAATCTGGCCCTTGTTTATAAAACACATGCGCACTGCATAGTAGTCTGAAGTTGCCCCATGAGGAAACTTTAGGCTATTACATAAAGCACAGGTGACCGTATAAATCTCCCCTGGATTGCAGATTTACTGAAGGCGACTAATCTCTGCAAGGCGTTAGAAATCAGAATAAAATGTTTTTTTTCCTTTGCCTGACTAAGGCTGCCACCTGCCCTGTATTTTACCAACTTGGCCAGTTAAAATTAAGCTTCATCCCAGTGTTATTAATTGGAGAAATACATAACAAATACAGGAATGGTATATTATTCAAGAAAAGGTGGCAACCCTATGCCTGACAATTCTTCACTCTGAGATGAGAAACAAAATATGAAGTGTACTATTGTTACAGGTAAGTACAAGGAAATACAAGTGTTTTTCCTTGGCACAAGTAGGCGCAGCTCAGAGAAGAAAAAAAAAATGACTAGTATTTAAGTACAAGCGAGCAGAGAAAACAATTGTGCCCGAACGTCCACATCCTGCTCCGTCCGCCACAGATCATGACGTGTGACTAGCGGCTTATGCTCGTGTAACAATGAATACGCCGTCTTTACCAGTCACACCCTCTCGGTGGTCACGTGTTGCGTCACTTACGCTTATATATGAGCAATCTTCAAAGTCTCGCGAGAGGAGATTTGCGAAGTCGGCATTCGCTGTCAGGCAGGAACCAAGGAGTCGGACTTGCGGGACGTTTAAGCAGCGACCCGGAACTAGGGGCTCTGTTAAGAAATCCGAGACTGTCCCGCGAAAGGCGTGACTGCTGTGCGATATGTGACCATAAGTACAGAGGACAAAGTAATTTGCAAAGGATATCCCAAAATGTGCACTTTACGACTGAATTATGGATAGTATTGTGGTGGCACGGGTAAGGCTGCTACTATTCGTTCACTTTTTATTGATTACCCTTAGGGGCAGTCGCGTGTATAGTTTAGCAACTGGCCGGAAGCTTTTCTGTTCATCTAGGATTCGATCAAAGCCTGAAGACTGTGGTTCCACAAAGCGGAAGTATTTGCAGTGAATAAGACTCGTGCTCTATGATCTTTGTGACTGCGAGACGTGCTACTGTAACCGAATAGACTAGCGAGGAGTAATAAAAAGCAGCAATAACAATACATTTGTAGTCTTACAGAGTTTTTTTTTTTTTTTCAGAAGTGGTCACTGACCCCCATTTGAAAGATGGGTAGGGTCAGAAGAAAGCAAATTATTAAAAAACTTAGACTGAAGACCAATGGAAAAGTTGCTTAGAATTGGCCTTTCTATAACATACTAAAAGATAACTTAAAGGGGTGGTTCACCTTTACGTTAACTTTTAATATGTTCTAAAATGGCCAATTCTAATTAACTTTTCAATTGGTCTTCGTTATTTATTTTGTATAGTTTCTATCATTATTTGCCTTCTTCCGACTCTTTCCAGCTTTCAAACGGGGGTCAATAACCATTTATAAACAAATGCTCTGTAAGGCTACACATTTATTGTTATTGCTACTTTTTATTACTCCTCTTTCTATTCAGGCCTCTCCTATTCATATTCGTCTCTTATTCAAATCAGTGCATGGTTGCTAGGGGAATTTGGACCCTAGTAACCAGATTGCTGCAATTGCAAACTGGAGAGCTGCTGAATAAAAACCTAAATAACTTAAAAAAAAAACTACAAGTAATAAAAAATGGAAACTAATTGCAAATTGTATCAGAATATCACTCTCTTCATCATACTTAAAGGGATACTGTCATGGGAAAAATTTTGTTTTCAAAATGAATCAGTTAATAGTGCTGCTCCAGTAGAATTCTGCACTGAATCCGTTTCTTAAGAGCAAACAGATTTTTTAATATTCAATTTTGAAGTCTGACATGGGGCTAGACATATTGTCAATTTCCCAGGTGCCCTAAGTCTTGTGACTTGTGCTCTGATAAACTTCAATCACTCTTTACTGCTGTACTGCAAGTTAGAGTGATATCACCCCTTCCCTTTTCCCCCCCAGCAGCCAAACAAACGAACAATGGGAAGGTAACCAGATAACAGCTCCCTAACAAGATAACAGCTGCCTGGTAGATCTAAGAACAACACTCAATAGTAAAAACCCATGTCCCACTGAGACCCATTCAGTTACATTGAGAAGGAAAAACAGCAGCCTGCCAGAAAGCATTTCTCTCCTAAAGTGCAGGCACAAGTCACATGACCAGGGGCAGCTGGGAAATTGACAATGTGTAGCCCCATGTCAGATTTCAAAATTGAATATAAAAAAATCTGTTTGCTCTTTTGAGAAATGGATTTCAGTGCAGAATTCTGCTGGGGTAGCACTATTAACTGGTGCATTTTGAAAAAAACATGTTTTCCGATGACAGGATCCCTTTAAAGTTAACTCAAAGGTAAACAACACCTTTAAATGTGAACCACCCCTTTAAAATTGAAGCAAACATTTTAAAGTAGAAGGAACGTGTAAATCGCTGGGGGTCGGCAAATGTTTATCTCACTCCCAGTGCTCCTGTTAGCAGAAACCTGTAGCAATCTTCTTGCTGCCTCGTCTTCTTTGTGTTGGTGTGCATGTGCAGTTGAATGAAAAGCTGGCTTTTATAATCTTAACGCGTAGGTGTTGGCACTGGGGTATTAAAGTAAGAAGCAGAAGAAGAGGATTGCTCACTAAGAAGGACCCTGGGCTGATGCAGTTTTCTGCTAACAGGAATACTGGCCAGGGGTATTGGGTAAGTGATCACTGGGAGGTGTTTACCATTTTGCACCCCCAGTGACTTACACTTTCCTTCTACTTTAAAGGGGAAGGAAACCTAGTTTGCGCAAAAAACGTCCCCCCCTCCGTGTGTTGCCCACCCTCCCCCCTGGCCTACCCGTCCCGCTGGGCAAATGCCCCTAACTTGTTACTTACCCTTCTGCGCAGGTCCAGTCCAGGGAGTTCACAGACGACATCTTCTTCCACGCGATCTTCTTCCTGCTGTGAACGGCGTTTTGGCGCATGCGCAGTAGGAGCATTTTGCCGGTACGGATCTACTGCGCATGCGCCAAAAGTCACGATGTACTTTTGGCGCATGCGCAGTAGATCGTACCGGCGAAATGCTCCTACTGCGCATGCGCCGGTCAAAGCAGGAAGAATATCGCGTGGAAGAAGATGTCATCTGTGAACTCCCTGGACTAGACCTGCGCAGAAGGGTAAGTAACAAGTTAGGGGCATTTGTCCAGGGGGGAGGAGGGAGGGGAGGGTTTTTGCGCCAACTAGGTTTCTTTCCCCTTTAAGTTCTTTCCCTGCATTCCCCTGTCTAGTCAGCAGCAATACAGGTGAACCATCATTTCTTCTTTAAGGATAAAAATTAGTACTTATGAGCATCAGAATCAAATAGTGTAAGGAGCTGTTCTACAAGATTTTCAAAACTGCCTGATATCTATCGGGAGGGGATCGTAACAGCAGGACATGTCCCCATAGTTCTGTTCTGCTTTTCCTTCTACATTAGCCAGTATGTCATAAGACTGAACGGATCACAAGATTTCAGTTACGATATGAACACATCCTGTTTGGCTTTCTCTGGGTTATTTACTGTAGATTGGAGAGGTGCTAAACCCACATCTATCTGTCACTCTGAATCTTGGCCATGATTTTGTGCTCTGATGAGAAAAGTGCAATCTGTAGCTTGACTGTGGGACTGTCCCGCCAATTCTGAATGGCAATGTGCAGCATACTCGGTTCTGGTATGTTTAGTTCTGCAGTTAAAATTGAGCAAGTTAAATGTCTTTGTCTAAATACTTCGTGATTCGTTTGTATAGTACAGATTATTCTAATTATTTTTTTTTTATGTCTCAAAACTCCTTTTTAGAACAGTTTTTTCCTTAGAGTAATAATCTGATATGTTTGATATATGGTTCATTAAATGTCACGGTTAAATAAGAAACATTCTGTCAGATATAAGTTGATAAAGTATTGTGTTGTTCCTACCGCTCTCTCGCTGTTTCTCTTTTACTGCATTGGTGGTGCTGGATCCTGATGAAGGGAGGTTAAACCCCCCGAAACGTTGATCAATTGGTGATATAATAATAAAAAGAGGGGCACAGTCCCCTGCTGCAGAAAATAGTGTGTGTGCGGATCCGTATATCTACTGTTGTAGATATATGTATATGAGACATAGGAGTAATTTAGTAACGGAAATGTATCTCTTACAAGGATGTTTAAATATCTATGATATAGTTTACTTGGTGTCTTTGTTCTTAAATTGTTTATTTTTTTGTTGACCACCTTACAATTGAAAGTTTTCATGTACATGTGTTTGTTTTGTTGTGAATTCTTTGTATGAGACAGTAAGATGGTGTGGAGATTGATTTACCACAACACGTGTATTTATTGTGGAATATATTTTAATTTTAGTTGCTTACTAGTGATGATTGCATGACGTCACCTGGTGTTCGTTTACCGCTAGTATGTGCTTTTAAAAGACCAGTAAAATAAAAAAAAACCTTGTTTCTAAATAACGAAAAAAAACACCAAGACTCATTTAACTTTAAATTCGCAAAGTTTTTATTAACATTTAGGGGCCGATTCACTAAGCTCGAGTGAAGGATTCGAATGAAAAATACTTCGAATTTCGAAGTATTTTTTGGGTACTTCGACCATCGAAATGGGCTACTTCGACCTTCGACTACGACCTTCGACTTCGATTCGAACGATTCGAACTAAAAATCGTTCGACCATTCGATAGTCGAAGTACTTTCCCTTTAAAAAAAACTTCGACCCCCTACTTCGGCAGATAAAACCTACCGAAGTCAGTTAGCCTATGGGGAAGGTCCCCATAGGCTTGCTAAACTTTTTTTGATCGAAGGATTTTCCTTCGATCGTTGGATTTAAATCCTTCGAATCGTTCGATTCGAAGGATTTAATCGTTCGAACGAAAAATCCTTCGATCGAACGAACGTTTAGCGCTAAATCCTTCGACTTCAATATTCGAAGTCGAAGGATTTCAATTCGAGGGTCGAATTTCGAAGTATTTTTTACTTCGAAATTCGACCCATAGTGAATCTGCCCCTAACACTTGCAGTCCTCTTCAGAAATGGTGACAGGGAGACGCTCAATTTCTCCTCCCTGCCTTCTATAGGAGATAGCCAGGGAGGAGAAATAGAGTGCCGCACGATTGATCGTCGCCGTTTTCGTTAAGTACAAACAAATTTTTTTTTACTGGTCCTTTAAGGCACAAGGTTTTTGTTTAATCACCTTGAGAGACTTGTGAGAAGGCCTATACATCAGTCCCCATATTTTTGCAATAAAAGCTATTTTTTCTTCTTTAAAGGGGTGGTTCACATTTAAGTTAACTTTTGGTATGTTGTAGAACGGCTAATTCTAAGCAACTTTTCAACTGTTTATTATTTTTTTTATAGTTTAATTATTTGCCTTTTTCTTCTTCTGACCATTTCAAGCCTTTAAATGGGAGTCACTGGCCCCATCTAAAACCAAATTCTCTTTAAGGCTAAGCATTTATTTTTATTGCTACTTTTGATTGCTTATCTTCCTATTTAGGCTATATATATACATATACATATACATATACATATATATATAATTTTTTTTTTTTTTTTTTTTTTTTTTATGCGGTTGAAAAAAAACAATACGAATCTCCAAAAGAAAGGATCCGCACTCACAGGTCTTAAAGGGGTTGTTCGCCTTTCGAACAACGAAATTATTTGGGTGTAATTCACTTCAGTTCATTGTTCTTTGCTAACAATCAAACTGTGCTGTCTGACTGCAAATATTAATCAACTGCTGGTTACTAATATGCTGTAATATTTTGTTACGGATTCCAGATATCATTTTTTTTTATAGTGTTCTCCCCCAGAAAAAAATAAACAAAACATGCCAGGCAGGAAAAAATTTAGGCCGGGTGAGGGAGATAACTAAATATGTGCCTACCCAACCTCTCCCACTCTAAAATAAGTCTGTATAAAATGTCTCTTCTGTGCATGATGTGGGGATGAAGCAGAGACCAGCGACTGGGCAAAACAGCCCGGGTGATGCACCCATCTAAAACAGCCTGGGGAGAACACGGCCCTTGTGTTTAGTGGTAAAATTGTTAATAACCTTTTGTTGTTGCAGTACTAGAATTCACATAAGATCCACCAACACAACCAAAGCCTGAATTATAATACTGTGAGTTGTAGTTCAGTATATGCAATTGTGCATTGCAGAAGTTTAGTAACTTGTATTTATCCTATACATATATTTACATATATTAAGCTTCACCTGTTCATTTTAAATGCAGGCAGAGCATGGAGAATGATGAATTTCCGCCAGAGGATGGGATGGATTGGCGTTAGCCTCTACCTCTTTGTGAGCGCTGCTGCATTCTACTATGTATTTGAAATTAATGACACTTATAACAAACTTGCTCTGGAACATGTACAGCTGAAACCACAGGAGCCACACAGAGGAACCACATGGACACACTCCTTAAAAGCACGCCTGCTCTCCTTACCTTTTTGGCTCTGGGCCACCCTCTTCCTTATTCCCTACTTTCAAGTGTTTCTGTTTCTATACTCTTGTACAAGAGCTGACCCTAAAACTGTTGGGTATTGCATAATACCCATATGCCTGGCAATTATCTGCAATCGTCACCAGTCGTTTGTCAGGGCATCAAATCAGATAAGCAGATTGCAGCTAATTGACACATAGACTGCAAAATAATTTCCTCAAAGGAAGAAGAAAACCAACCATGACAGGAAATCGAGACAATCTGCTTTTCTCTCTACCATTTTACTTCAAGAGAGGGTCTGTCTTGCTGTCTCTTGGGGCAACGTAATATTTAAATAAAAACAAAACCAAATAGTTTTTTTTTTTGTTTTTTTTTTTTAATGAATGGCAGGTTGACAATTACATTTTATTTCACTCACTCTTTGTATCAAAGGGCTAAAAAGGTTTCCCCTCCATTCATGTAAACCAAATGGGTAGCTTTCCCTATTTTTAGACATGTATTTCTGCCATTGTCCTCGTCACTGAAGTGAGAGAGCTAGTGTGAATCGAAGGTTTCAAAATGAATGAAGGGAAATACAGGTGTCATTATATTCAATAAATAGGCAAATTAAATCTGGTCTTAGAACATTTAAAAGGGAGCATCAGGAGACCTTGTTCATTGTTGTAACCATGTAGATGGGGGAAGGACACTGCATTAAATGGGTAAATAATGTGAAATGTAGAAATGGTTGTGGAAGGGCACAGTCGGGTTTCTTTTTGAATAATTTATTAGAAAATCTTAATGCTGTTTGTTGGATTACACCGCATTTCTCTTAGTGGTTTTATATCTTTATGGAAATTAAATAAGGCCCACGGGTTTGAGTCCGAGATTTGACACTTGAGAAATTGTTGCATAGTACTTTTGAACTCTCCCGGTACAATGCCAGTTCTGCTATGATTTTGTACAAAACAAAACCACAGTACTACATGAACATTTTTTTTGTGCATAAAAAGAAGTAGGGGCTTACAGGAAATTTTGAAATATGTATTTTGTATTTTCCTGCCTTGACCTTTTCTACTGAAATTGGATTCATATTTTGAGGAATAATGTTCACATCGTCAAATTGTTATGTGCGAGCAGGAAACACTGGGTTTGGGCTTATTGCATACCTTGTACTTGTAATTTATGGGAAGAAATCAATAAAATAAACATGTTTAACGGTGATATACATGAATTGTCTGTTACCACCACTCATTTTCTGTGCTATTCAAGTTACATTTTATTTAGAAATGGCCAGCATGACCCCCCCAGTAGAACTGAGAATTGTTAACACTATTCATGCTTGCTAAGAAAGCACTTGCTATCAGACGGAAGACATTGGTGAGCTCTCCTTCTTGATAAGAAAATTGGTCAACTGTGTGCTGGGCAAATTAGGCTTATCTGGATAATCTGTCCATATTTATAGTTTGCTCATGTGGCATTGCCCTAAGTACCTGCCGTGTGACCGTTCTCAAAGAATGGGTTAAATTGAAAGGTGATTGACTATTACATAAATCCATCAACACAGTGCCATTCTGAAGAAATTCAGATGTGTACTTCAGTTCTCCCTTGAAGTAAAAATTCAGGAAAGACAACAGTAGAATATTTAAACAGATTCTAAACTCACTCAAGGGATGAGAGCAAAAGGAGCTCCTTTAGCCCTGAGAAACTTTCTTTAAACAAGTAATGCTATGAGAAAGCATGTATGTTTTATGGCCGCAGGGGAATTTGGAACATTACTATTTTAGTTTTGCGTGTATACAAGCATCCCTCCTAAATTGGATCAAGTTTAGACCACTTTCATGTCGAATTATCATTGGATTACAAACATGAACAAAAACTATTCTACTGCACTTTATGTTCAGACTTCCCCAGCTGTAACCACTTTTTGTCTTTGTCTCCTAACTTTTCTCTAATTTTATTTTCCCATGATAAAATGGACACACTTTAAAAGATGGTATGAGACTTATGGCCTAAACACAAACCAGATGGTCTGCAATATGGGAAGCACAGCAGGAGAATCCTAGAGTTTATCAGACCAAGAAAGCTCAGTCAATAAACTCTGCCCTTTTGGGAGCCGTAAATAAAAATTATTGTGGTCTGGGGAAAGCCTAAATAGACTTTAAAGAGGAATTATAGTTACAATGAAACAGACTGTTGAGAGGGGGATACTGAAGCCTAACGTGATTATTTAACAAATGGTATAGAATGTTTAATTGAGATGAAGCTTACATTATATTTTTATTTTTGCAATAGTTCCCCTTTAAGCATTTATCCAATGATAAGAACAAAAGTTATGTTCAGGTTTCTATAGGAACTTCACTATAAGCATGCATATCTAATGTTCAGCTGATGAAAATCTTAAAATATTTATTGTTAAGAATTATATATTGAAAGGCAGGGTTCATATTCAGATGGTAATTGAGCCAAATAGTTTGTGGAAGATTTGATATACTAGGTGACTTATTCAGTGCATCATTAGTAGAGTATAGACTTCTATGTAAGAAGACGTATATCAACAGGTGCTGTTGATCAGACTGGACTCTCCATTGAAGCGCAAAACAAACAGACCTATTTATCTAAATTTGAATTTGTGCATTTGTTTTTTTGTTTTTGTAATACATTTTTTAGGGGATCAGAAAAAAAAATGGTGTAAAATCTGGGAAAATGTAAACACAAAGTGTAAAATGCAGGAAAACTGAAAATTAGGCAATGTAAAAGAGAATTCACTGTAAACTTGATTAACAACCTTGAATGTTTATTAAAAAAAAATTGCATTTAGAAAAATTCTAATCGAAAAATCATAAAAAAAACAAAAAAAACCTAATGTATTCTATACATAATTTTCAATGGGTCTACAAACTCTCAAAGTTTTTTTAAAAAATTACTTTAGGTTTTATCAAAGACAACACCCATTGATTTCAGATGCTGAAATTTTACATTTGAGTCTTTCGGCCAGTGTCATTAGAAAACTGCCCAGGTTCTTTTCATTGAGCACCATGAAGCGATCTTACGCCTCTTTATTTGCTCCCCCAGGGCCGATGCATTCACAGTAAAGTGAAAAAGCCAGCTTTTTTATGTGTTTGGATTTTCACTCTACTGCACATGCACACCCTCTCAAAGAAAGCGAAAGCTTGTGGTGCTTGTTGGGAGAACCCTGGGTATCCATTAAGTGAATACCCCCCCCAGTGATTCCACCTTTCCTTCTCCTTTAATGTTTTCAGACTGAAAACTTTTTTAATGTAAAGGCACTGAGATATTTGTATAGCAAAATTGCTGGTCACTTTTGCTAGAATAAATCCTAGCTGTTTGCCTGGTATGCAGCCTTTGGGTGCCACATACATATACTCTGTAATAAACAGTTTGTTTAGGTTTGCTCCAGAAAATGTAAGTCTGCAGCAAAAAGCTACTGCTGCTGTGTTTAGTAAATGTATTCTTCCCCCAAGGGAAAAAAAACTGCATGTTTTTTAAATTAAAAAAAAAATGCAGTTAATCAATAGTTACAAAACAGTTGTACCAAAAGTCTTGTTTAATTGTGTGCATTTAACAGTGATAACTTACATACCAGAAAAAAAGCTGTATCTTTATATTTCAGTCCATGTCAAAACATGCAGTATAAGAAGCATGTGCATTATTTAAAAATACCCTGAGAGGACCAAACTAAAGTTGAAGTAAAGCCCATTTAATCCTGTATTTTGTTTCTTTTAGTAGGAGGTCCATTGCTGCTTATTCCATTGTCAGAAAAATCTTTTTCATCTGTATCTTCTTCGTCATCCTCTTCATCTAATAAAGAGTAACAGTTTACTTATAAAATACACAAGACAAAAATGACTTGCAAAATATATCCTTAAATAAATTGTGCTCAGTGGTGGCATTTGAATGAAGAATACCATTTCTCCACAATTGGGGGGGGGGGGGAAGGCTACTAGAAGTCACCTCTGTGTCCTGTATAGACAAACTTGGCTTACGTTTGAGACAGTATTTAGTGGTGGTATTCCCTGTATTTATTCCTATTCCCCTTTCATGAAAAAAGAAAATAAGATTTCACTTGGAAATTTTCAATGAAGAACATACATGGCTTGCACAATATTCCTTATAGGAAGAAGGTGCTTTGCATGGAGTATGGATTGCGCTTAAATTATAAACAGCCACAAATCTGTGCAGCATGCATTATGTTCTCTTGAAAAAGACCGCACAGTTGATCTTGCTATGATTCACTAAGCATATTAACACTATATTGCTCACAAAACACTTAACTTACAGAGGGATATAAAGTGCTATTGTAAAAATGCACTAAAGAAAAGATAATCCCCAGTATCATTAGGGTTCCACAATGCTAATGTAAAGATAAAATGTGCACTGCAAAATTAACAAAATCTTTATTATAGCGTAATTGAAAAAACATATACTCCACATTATGGCCTTGCGCGTTCCATACTTGAATGGTATTTCGTCATAGTCCGGATAGTTTCTCCCTGCCAGAACAGGAGAGAACTACTCGTATTTTAAGAGATAAGTAGTAGTCTTATTTGATGGTTTACTGTTTTCCTATTTAAAGGGGTTGTTCACTTCCAAACACTTTTTCCAGTTCAATTATTTTCAGATTGTTCCTCAGAAAAATACTTTTTTTTAAATTACTTTCCATTTTTTACCGGTTTTCCTAAATCTAAGTTTAATGTCCCTATCTCTGGAGTCTTTCAGCTCAGTAATTCAGGTGCAGATTCTGAACAGTTACTATTTTGCAACATTGAGTTGATCCATTTCTCAGCAGCATCTCTGGAGTATTAGGAACTAGTGTATCAATTCTAACAGCTGCCTGTAATGAAACCCAGGGATTCTGCTCAGCAGGGACACAGATAAGAATGTATCAACTAATTGTACCCATTTAAAACAGTTTACAGGGTCAGGGACCCCTTCCATAGAGCTCATTTAGAAGGTGAAAAATGAAACTTAACACTTCAATATTACAAAAACAGTCACACATAGAAAATAGAAAGTAATTGGAAATAGTCTTTATTTCTGGAGAACTATCTGAAACTGAAAAAAGTGTTACAAAGTGAACAACCCTTTTAAAGGATTTAGATTTTGCCCAGAGTTTAGTAGCAGTTCAGTTCCTCCTCACAATTTTTCAGAGAAGCCGAGAACACATAGGGTGCTGGCTGTGAATTAAGGGTGACTGCATTCTGCTTTCATATATTCCCTGGAAGAAGAGGCTTAAAAGGGGTTCTTCAGCTTTGTTAACTTTTAGTATGTTATATAATTCTAAGCAGCTTTTCAATTGGTCTTCATTATTTATTTTTCATAGTTTTTGAATTATTTGACTTCCTCTACTAACTCTTTCCTGCATTTAAATGGGGGTCACTGACCCCATTTAAAAAAAAACAAATGCTCTGTTAGGCTACAACTATATTGTTATTACTAATTTTTATTACTCATCTTTCTATCTAGGCCTCCCGATTTATATTCCAGTTTCTTATTCAAATCAATTCAGGGTAGTTTGGACCCTAGCAACCAGAATACTGAAATAGCACACTGGGGAGCTGCTGAATAAAAAGCTATATAACACAAAAACCACAAAAAAATTGAGAACGCAAAGGTGAACAACCCCTTTAAGTTAACTTTTAGTATGTTATAGAATGACCAGTTCTAGGAAACTTTTCAATTGGTCTTCATTATTTATTTGTTATAGTTTAATTATTTGCCTTTTTCTACTGACTCTTCTCAGGTTTTAAAAGGGGGTCACTGACCCCATCTAAAAACAAAGGCTCTGTAAGGCTACAAATGTATTATTATTGCTAATTATTACTCATTTTTCTATTCAGGCCTCTCTTGTTCATATTCCAGCCTCTTATTTAAATCAATGCATGGTTGCTAGGGTAATTTGGACCCAAGCAACCAGATTGCTGAAATTGTTAAGGAAAGAGCTGCTGAATAAAAGGCTAAATAACTCAAAAAAACACAAATAATATAAAATGAAAGCCAAGTGCAATTTTTTTTTTGAATATCACTCTCAACGTCATACTAAAAGTTCATTCAAAGCAGAAAGTATCATTTCTCTACATTGTAGGAAAGTCATTAATACACAGTACCGGCAGCCTCCTGATCGCCAGCTGTTAGTGTTCCCTCTCCCTTCTCTTGTAGCACCAGCTCAGTCAAAATGGCGGACACTTGTCCTTTTAGCTGCACCAGGCCATTCGCCAGTCCTTTCAGTGTCCGCTCACATCTCACCTGAAACGGATGGCTACTCCCGTCTCTGTTAGTAAATTCAGCGCTCAGCTCCATCACAAACGCAGTCAGGTACACCCACTGCGAATTGGACCAATCACAAGTGTCCATACACAAGCGTCATCATGCTGCGACAGATAGCGCAGTCGCTTGGCGGCGTTTTCATCATCCCTCTGTGGCAGATTTGGAGTTTACAATCTTGGGTCACGTGTCTGTTAAGGAAGGGGCGGGGCAAAACAGGAGCCGGCAGCATAGAGAGAGATTTTACTTAGCCTTGGAGTGCTCTCACAATCTCCACCTTCTTTACATTTAAACGGATGTGCAGATAATATACTGTAGCTGGTATCCGCCACATCTGAGCACGTACTTTCCAAAAACGAATATGTCAGTGCCGGCGTTATTAATGTTTGGTGCATTCCCTATGGATCTCCAGTCTATCTCTTGGTTTCCCTGGATCTACAAATGCATTAAACTAATTCCCATTTATTTTTGTTTACTTTTAAAGTGTCATTGTTCTAACGTGTCAGTGCTGGAATCCACTCATGGTTCAATGTTGAACAAAAGCTTATATTTGTGTACAGATGATGTATACTTACTGATGCATGTGGTGCACAGCACATCATTTCCATGGGAATAAAGATGGTAGCTTAATGTGACACATTTCTATTAAATCTTCTGCATGTAGCTAACATTATGTCCTATTGATCCACTAAAACTGAGACAAAATGAATCTTGTACAGGTGTGCCTTTATCATTAGGTGATGTTTTGAGCAAAAATAGTCATATTTTATAGGGATCATTTGTTCTTCGTTTAGGAATATCTCACACACAAGACCGAAGGTATGTAGAGCTGTGTCAGGATTCAGTACGTTTAATTGCAGCAAGTGTGGGTCTGGATATCACAACAGATGAGGTTGTTGCATTACTCGCTGAAGATGTATGCTATAGACTCCGGGAGCTTACCCAGGTATCCTATATAATAATACTATTAGCATTCTAATATTTGTGATGCTGAGGAAGGAATGCTAAATTCATTCCTTGATAAAATTATAATAAGCAACTGAATGTTGTATCCAGGTCCGGACTGAGATTCAGAATAATCCCTGGATTTGCAAGTAATATAAAAGTGGCCATACACGCAGAGATTGAGCAGATATCTCCCCTTGAGGTGGGAGATATCCGCCTGATCTGATTGTGGGCCTCAGGGCCCAACGATCAGACCACAACACTGAAAATAAAGGCAGTCGGATCTGATGGGATTTTTAAACCTGGCTGATCGACATCAAGTTGATTTTTGGCCAGGTATCGATCGGGAAGCCCGGTCGGAAGGCCCCATACACTGCCCGATAAGCTGCCGACTTGGTCTGTCAGCAGCTTATATTGGCCCATGTATAGCCAGCTGTTTATCTTACATCAGTCCCTCTGGCATTTGCCAAAATCTACAGATTGTCAATGTAGGTTTGACAAGCAATCCTGTGAACTGTATCAAAGCCGTTCACTTAAACTTGGCGGTGCTATCGAAATATCAGTAATAAATAAATAGTCCTTATACGTGTTTGTGGCCATGCTTTGCATTGGTCTATTACATTTTTTTTATTGTAATAATGTAGTTTTTTTTTTGTTCTGCTTCTATTTATATTCAGCTGTGAAGAAGGTATTATTAGAATTGACTTGTAGCTAAACAGACTTTAAGACAAGCCACAACATTTACAGGAACAACAACAAAAGAAAATACTCTAAATGCATTTCTCACAGGGAAATAATATTTTAGCACCCATGCTGATCTTTCTGATTTTAGGTTGCCCTTCAAGATTTACAGACAAATTCAAAGATTGCTGCCCTTTTACCATACTTTGTTTATGTTGTAAATGGGGTAAGTATTGAACCAATATGTCCCATAATTTTAGATCTGTAATCTCACTTTTGATGTTTACTTTTTGTTTTGGGAATGCCCCACTCACCTTCCTATCTTTTGTTACCCTGAACTCAGGTTAAGTCTGTTAGTCGTGATCTGGAACAGCTGAGTCGCCTCTTACAGTTGGTGCAGTCTCAATGTTTTTATGGAGGATTAGTTGTCGTGAAAGAATTACTATGGTTGTTTTACAAACAGATCCTATTTCTTAGGATCAGGGCACCATTAATAAGAGATGATGTTCTATTTATGTTGATTGATTTAGAAGGCACAAACACAGGCGATCAGAGAGGTAGACTACATGTGGTATATACTATTGCAGTATATATCCCTTTTCTATGTATTGGATTTTTAACTGCTGGTATAATGCAGATTTGGGATTTTTCAAATGCAGTTTATTTGATACTGTTGTTACTAACGTCAACAAACCAAGGGTTTATTGTGCATGGCACACTGGATAAGTAAGTAAATAAATAAATAAGAGAAGGGTGTGAATTGATATATAAATAGATATATAAATAGATGGTTTCTTACAGGCAGTGGAGCAAATCTTGTATCCTCTCCTTCCTACCTATTGGGCAGGGTTGCAGACTGATGTCTAATGCACAAGTCAAAGCAGATGGACACAAGGTGTATGGAGCTATTCTAGTAAGTAAAGGGAAAATTATTAAAATGGAAATTACATGGGGATATGCAGATTAGTGCAGAATCTGAACCTAAGATGTTTGTAAAGAAATAGATTTAAAATATATAACCAATATTGGGGAAAGCTATTATTTTTCTAATGATATGTGTTTATATTCAAAGGTAGCAGTGGAATGTCTCCTCAAGATGAAAGCTCGCTCCTCTGATTTAACTTCATCTGCCCTGCCTTCTTCACCCCACCATACAGTCTGCTCACCCCCCTCGGCACCCTTACTAGAGATGTACCGTGAACTGTACTGCTTCTTTGGAGACAGCCTATCTGTGCGTTTTGGAACAGGGGGAAACCAATCACATCATGGTGGGGTACCACTGAACACACAGGAACCCAAAAAAGAACGCATTGCGGATGGGACAAGGAAGATGCCTCAACTCACTGCCCACGGAGAAGACAAAGCAGTTACTGTGGGAAAACCATGTCATCGCCGCCCTCCAGATGCAAATTTCTGCTGCATCTAGGCCTAGAGGGACATCCAGACAGGGGCAGAGAACACAAGAGGCATTCCAAAAGAGCAGACTGACCCCTCGTGCAACACCACGTTTTACTTTCTTAACAGGAGGAAGACAGGCTGGAAGAGGTGGAGGAGGACGCAGGTTTCAGAGTGACTTCCAGTTGCATACAGGTTCTGGAGCTACAGCTTCTCGCTTTGCCCAAAAATTGCCCATGATAGGAAAAGTCGCCACAACTGGAGGTAGGGTAGCATAAGCTGAACTTTCACTCTATCTGCCATTGTAGTTTAGATTACAGTCTAATTAAAAGGTGCAGCGGCCGTGTACTAAAATGAATACTAATGGGGTCAAAGGTTATTTTAAATCTATAGCACCCCGTAGAAATCAATGTCTGCTACAGTGCCAGACAGAATCTTGCGTGGAAACCATTGCAAAGGGCCATATGTTGTGCATATCTATATATCACTGTGTACACTAATTTCTGCAATTTCTATTGTTTATGTTTGTCTACTGGTATAAAATGTGCTGTACTTTGCTTTTCTAAAAAGGGACAAATGTTTTTGTATAGACTGAACAACTGGCTGCATTTTGATTCGTTTTGACAAATTCTTCAGCTGGTCTGATTTCCCTGCTTTATTCTATTATTTTGCCTTTTTTTGTTTTCAATACATATATGGATAAATCAGCAGTAAGTCAACTTTGAGAATGATATTTTTCTATTGGCTTTACTGTAGTATACTTTTACATTTATATACAGGAAATTTTGGTAAAAAAAAAAAAAAATCACACTTTTCGATAGGCGCCCACAGTAATATCAAAGAGCCTGGCATTGGATACATGCCCTTGCTTGTCCAATAAGTAGTACAGGGGTCGTCCTTTGACCTTGAGGGGTATCATTGCAGGGACCTCTGAGCGGTGAGCCATACTAGAAATATGACGTAAGGGTACACTGAAGGAAGACTCCGAGCCAAAAAAGCCTGCTGTGACAATTGTTACCCTCTCTCCACCACCATGAAGTGTAATCGCACTGACTGATCTGCGTGAGAACAGCAAGCCAGCCGCCAATATAAGGGAACCTGTAGAGACAAACGTATAAATAAATATCTAAGTTGGGTGTGAAAAGAAAGAATGATTAAGTAACTGTTTGGTGATTATGAAAGCAAGGAAACATTATTCTAGCCACAGTGAATATAACAGAGTTCATGACAGTTATTCTGAATAATGTATAACAAATGAATGTTCTTTCTTTCCTAGTATTAGTAAATGTGCAGCTATTAATGTTCTAGCTTCATGGAAGGCTGAAATGCCTCTCCAAGTCTTTCAAGATGTATGTTGTTGCGCCACATGGCCACTAGTCTTGCCTTCTACACACTTGTTGATGTCCTGGATGTCAGAGAGTGGTTGTACATGCCAGACATACAGTATATTTAGTCACCTTAAAGGAGAACTAAACCCCCTTCTTAATAAAAACCCCTACCCTCCATACCCCCCCGCACAGATGTTCTTACAAGTAAATGCCCCATAGCTAATAATTATCCCTCACTGCAAAGTCAGCGGAGCTCACGGGCACCATCTTGCGGTGCTTCGGAAATCTTCGGCAATTTCCGTGGCTTTTGGCACATGCACAGTTGTTCGGGAGCGGAATATTGCTACAACTGTGCATGCGTTGATACGGCGATTACTTACTGACGATTCCCGAAGAGCTAAAGATGGCTCCCGTGAACTCAGCTGCGCTGACTCTGCAATGAGGGGTAATTACTTGTATAAACACCTGTGCAGGGGGGAAAAAGGAAGGGGGGACTATGGAGGGTAGGGTTTTTTTTTTGGCAAGGAGGTTTAGTTCTCCTTTAAGGCTAGGTGAGTGTGAGTATATAACTTTATTTTATTTAGCATATACAGCACATGTAGGCTTTGAGATCTACCCCCTAAAGTTAGGGTTTATCCTTCACCCCCAAATAAAGTTCTTCTTATGTCGTTGCCTGAAAATATATGTTAAACACATGGTATCACATAAAAGTATAGTAAAGGTATGGTATCTGTTATCCAGAAACTCATTATCCAGAAAACTCCGAATTACAGAAGGAGATCTCCCATAGACTCCATTATAATCAAATAATCCAAATTTTTAAAAATGATTTCCTTTTAGTCTGTAGTAATGTTTATATAATTATCTAGTAGACTTAAGGTATGAAGATCCTATTTATGGAAAGATCCATTATCCGGAAAACCCCATGGCCTGAGCATTCTGGTTACTAGGTCCCATACTTGTACTGTAATGCAAAGTATCTTTATCTGGCTTGTACCACGATACAAGTACACATAAGTTACCCCTACCATCTATTCCTGGTTAATAAAAACAACTAAGTCTGATGGTTCAGCATCTCACAATGTAATTCAAGATAAATGAGTGTATTTAACAAAAGCCTTTATACCTGTTCATTAACAAGAACCCCAAAGTTCCTTTTTATAGCATAGCATTTACTAAACAGGAGACGCTGATTGGACAGACTAATTTGTCGTGCAACAGCACAAGATTTTGTGAAATGCTGCAAAATCATATCATGGCTTCTGCCATATACCCCAGTCTTTTGTATAATAAGAGACAACTCTGTCAGACTTAATTTTATTACATTAGCCTTTATCTCCACTGGGAAAAATAGGGTGACAGGTGCCCTTTAATGAAAAAAATATACCCTCTTTTTTGATTTGAGCTTATTCAGTTGGGCTTATGAAGAAACGGTGCATAAAGACTACCTGAATTTTGAGGGACTCAAAATGCTCTGCTTTCTATAGTAGGTGATGCACAGATTCTCTGCAAAGCAGAGGGACTTGAAGTCCCAGAATCCACTACATCAAAATGGAACAGGGTGAGGGAGGGGTTGCATGACAGTACCAGCCTTAGTGATGTTAGGAAATAGTTCATCACACTAACATGGCTTCCTTTCAAACCATGGAATCAGGTATGCCATTGTATAAAAAAACATGTATTTAATTCTGAAAGTTCAGATAGCTTGGATGGAACATTTCAACATAATCCCAACTGAATGAGCTCATGTGAAAAAGAGGGGAATATTTTTCCTTTAGCACTGGTTTAGAGCTGTCAAATTTTAAAAGCTGCTATATCAAGGGATATGCGGCGAGGGCAGCTGCAAAACTGCTGGGTTTGTGTGGTAGTTATGTCAAAACCCCTCTGCGCATGTGCACTTTGGTCCACTGACAACACTGAAATGTTCTGCGCATGCGCAAAAGGCATTTTTGTAAATTGACAGAAAACGGGAATCAGGGTTGCCAGATTGGCGGGTTTATAGCCAAATTGGGCTACTTTTAAAAGTCCAAAACCGCCAATGTACGAATTTGGGCTAGTTTTGGAAGTTTAAAAGACTTTTTAAAAGCCTCCCAATTTTTTATTGCAAAGCGACACGACGTCAGAGTTTGAGGGACACAGTCCAGGCCCGCCCCACTGCCCAGCTCCAATTTTGTTGTGCTGGATGCGTTGTTGCTGCTAGAGGAATCTGCTTGACTGAGAAAGCCCACTAACACTGCTACCCCCAGACTCCCTGCTTTGGTTTCAGCTGCTAGCCTCTGTGAATGTTACCTGTAAAAGGTACAGGAAATGGAATTGACAAATGACGCCTGGTTGCGGGACTAATAGAATGCCTGTGTGTCACTGTGAGTCCAGACACAGAATAGAACCTACTGAATAGAACCTACTTGTATTGCAATTTGCTATTGGGTTCAGTCTGGTATACAAGCTGTACACGTAGTCTGCATGATACCCTCATCGGTTTACTTTATTTTATTAATATTTTACAGTGTATGAATTGGGCTATTTTTGGGCTACTTTTAAAGGAGAATTCAACCCTGTAATAAAAAAAAACATACCCCCCACCCCACGTAGATCCCCCTCCCTCCAGGCTAACTACCCCCCCTGGGGAAATGCCCCATACTTTATACTTACCCCTCAGCGCAGATTCAGGCAGCGGAGTTCCAATCAGCCATCTTCCGGATCTTCGGTAAGCTGTCTGGGAGATCGGTATGGCGGCGTTTGCGCAGTTGGAACACTTCGCTGGTTTGCGACAACTGTGCATGCGCCGAAATTGATGATCTCACAGTCAGCTTACCAGACCCGGAAGATGGCTGCATGGAACTCCACTGCCTGAATCTGTGCCGAAGGGCAAGTATAAAGTATGGGGCATTTCCGCAGGGGGGGCAGTTAGGCTGGAGGCAGGAGTCTACGTGGGGTGGGGGGTACAGGTTTTTTTTATTACAGGGTTGAACTCTCCTTTAAAATGTTTTTTAAAAAGAAATTCACCCCGTGTGTGTTCTCTATAATGCAGCTCCATTTAATGTCCAGGGGTCTCCTCTACCAGCGTCCCCACTGTAGTTAGACGCACTTAGAAAAAATGGAAAGGTGGCACTCTGGATAATAAATATGGGGGTATTTTGCAACAGGTCATAGACCAACATCTTTTTATCCAGAGTGCTGCCTTTCCAAAAGTGCGTTTGGCTACTTTTTATCTAGTTGATTCTATAGTCTTTGGCTGGTTTTGAAATGTAAACTAGCAACCTTGAGGCGGGGAATGCATCAGAGTGACGGGAGACAGAGCGAAATCGTAAAGGTGGGCAATATCGGGCTGCTCCAATCGTGGGCCCTAGGGCCCAACTATCAGATCCTAACGGTGGCTTTACGGGCGGTTGGATCGCGGGACTGCATCAACGAACAGATGCGCCCGCGATCCAATGGGATTTTAAGTCCCATTCGATCGAGATAGGCCAGATCTCGATCGGGGAAGCCTGTCGGGGGGCCCCATACACGGGCCAATAAGCTGCCGACTCGATCTGTCGTAGCTTTTATCGGCCCGTGTATGGCCACCTTAACTCCAGATAAAATCGGAGGAGTTGAAAGCTCTGCTGGTGACATTATTTTAGACATGTGCGACTTCATCTGATTTGTAGAAGAAGGACAATGCCAGCAGCACGGCCAACACAAGCTGATTTGTAGCAGCAGGGACAGTCCAGAAATACACGTACTATATACTCTGTCCTTTCTTGCTCCAACTTCTACACAATATTTTAGGGCTATTTCGTTTCCAATAAACGATTATAAAATGGCAAAGGCTGGTAAAGAGTCATGTGCCCCGAGCCCAGCACGTCTGCCTCACGCACCCACTGTAATGCAGCTCAGAGTGAATCCTGTCCTCCACAGAGGGGAGCCGAGGTTTCTCCCGGATTCCTTTCCCTCTTGCTTTTTCTGTTGCGCTGTGTCCCTTAGGGAGGTAAATCCGAAGTGGGCCAAGTAGCACCAGAAGCCGGCTTGGGCTCCACAGAACACTCCGAGTAGGCGAAAGAAACGCGGTCGTCGGTGCTCAAAGAGAACAACATCCCGGGACACAGAATCCAACCGGGCTGACCTTGAGAAAACGAGAGAACCAAGTCCGAAACGACAGCAAGCTCGCCCCTCGCCAAATAACCGCATCACCCACATGCTGCAGCAACAGCCCCTGTCATTCATGTGATAAAGTCAAACTCAAAAGTGACATTCTGTAGTTAGGATCAGGAAGCGCATCACGGGAGGTGATTATCCACCAATCACACTTTCCGAATCGTTCTTTACTTCCGCCAGCCCCGGATGTTGGTGTGCGACGTAGTATTCGCTCCACCTACTTCCGCCCGCCAGGCTAAGAACTGTTTTTCACGCCTCCTTATACAGATGGCGGCAAACGGGCAGCCAGAGAAGCAGGATGGAGGCGAAGGAGAGGAGCCAGTGTTGTCCTTGTTGGATGTGCTGGAAGAGGACGATGCGTTAGAAGACGAGGCATGCGCCGTGTTGGGCGCCTGCGATGCTGAAAAATGCTCCTATCCTGAGGTGCAAAGAACCTTTGTGTTTCTCATCTTGTTTCTTCTTCCCAAACTCAAGAGGCCCCGTTCTGCCATTACTAGTCACCTCACTGCTATATCTTCCAATTATTCATTCTGCTTAATGTCGCCTTTAATTGCACCTTTCCCTGGGCAGCTTCAGACTCCCCTATTCATTGGCCAATTCACATTTACACCAACTTATACTGTGCTTTAGAAAGGGACGTCCTAAGGCAAGTTCAAGTTGCTCTTATTTTATTCTGCCTTTTTGAATTATTTAGCTGTTTTGTTTAGCAGCTCCCCAGTCAGGTTTTTCATCAGATATGTGGTTGCTATGGTCTAACTCAACCCTAGCAACCACCCAGACTGGAAGATGCTTTCTGTGTCACAAAGACCAGTTTTGTGCTAGTTGCAGAGCTGCCTAAAGGGTTAAACAGCTCTTGTCTTTTTTTGCATTCAGATAATAGCAAGGGATAAACAAAGTACACTTTCAATAGAAATATATATATATATAGCATTACAACTAATTTGAAAGCCATTGAACATTTGTAATCGATGTGTATCGGAAAATTGCATAAAATTTGCTTTCATTGGCTGGAGCCTGTGAGCTACAGAACTAGAACCCGAATAATTCACACACCACCAATAAAAGTTTATTTTAAGGCCAACCACCACGAAATTACTACAGGTATGGAACCTGCTATCCAGAATGCATGGGACCTGGGGTTTTCAGGCTAAGGGTCCGTTCCTTAATTTGGATCCTAGTGCTTTTTCACTCTGTTAGAAACTGTTTTTGAAGTAACTGTTTTATTTCTCCCATCCAGGGTTATGTAAGGCGGCAAGCTTTGTACGCATGTAATACCTGCACTCCCAATAAAGAAGACCCTGCTGGAATCTGCTTGGCGTGTTCATACAAATGTCACGAGGGACATGACTTGTTTGAGCTCTATACAAAAAGGTAACGGTGCCCATGTGTATACCTACATGCTGTTTTCAACATGGCATTAAGAATCTGAGCATAAAGTGTTTGTTTTTCTCTTTGCAGGAATTTTCAGTGTGACTGCGGGAATGCAAAGTTTAAACAGCTGGAGTGCAAGTTGTTCCCTGTAGGTACAGTCCTATAAACGGGAGATCTAAATTATCGAAATTACTTTATCACACAGGCTTATGAATCTGATGTCAATAAGAGAAATATAATCTTTAGAATCTTATAGAAATCAGGCAATCGTATTCTACTCCGCTGGCACGAATTTTGGGCTTCGATGGGTAAGGTTCAGCGAGTAGGAGAAAAGTACCAAACAAAACCAAAAAAACTGACAATCCGGCTAATTCCTTCCAAACATATGTTAAACCCCCAGCTTTTCTAGTGCCCTTTGTGCTAGGTGTCTACACACCAACGTTGATTTATATTTTTCACTCAAACTGAAATCCTTACAACTTTTCTACTGAACAGACTTGCAAATGCTTGTGATGCTGTTGAGTGAGCCTGATTTTTGACTCCCCGATCACCTCTTTGCGCTACCTTTGACTCAAGATTGTTGCCTACTTTTTTTTTTTTTTTCTGCTTTTGGAAGATTTCCCATTATGAATAGTGAATGCACTGTTTTAGGAACAGTAGTGTAAACAGAAAAAAGAAATTTCAATTGATGTGCCAATTATTTCCATCCACTCATGTAGTTATTCTTTGAAGCATCATTGCTTTTGATGTCTTGATACAACCCTATCTCCTAAATCAAGGCTTCCCCCTTCACTATCAAATTTAAGGCACATTATTTTCAATGGAGATCTAAATAATATATTTGCCACTTTGATCATAAAGCCCAACAAAGTGAAGTAGAAAGATCTGCTGTCTGGAAATGTTGCAAAGTGCAAAATAAGGGCACAGTTTAAGAGAATGACTCTTGTTTCATTTATATTTCTCACCCCTTGAAATGATGTATAAAAATATATACCTGAAGTGTGTTCTAAAATAACTCGTACTACTGGACACAATCAACAGATAAGATGTTCTATAACTTGCACTAGTCATTTGAATTTTAATTCTTGTTTGCCACCTGTTGTTTAAGGTACATTCTTACCATTTTCTTTTTTTTTTTTAATAGGAGAAAGAGAATTGTAATTCCCATAATAAATACAACCATAACTTCTTTGGTGTGTACTGCACATGCAAGAGGCCATATCCTGATCCAGAAGACGAGGTAAGCTTTTAAAGTAGATCTTTTGAACACGTTTGTCTGTCTAGGTTCTATGACCCGAGTTTCGGTAAAAGTGAACAAACGTTGGTAAATTGTGTGTTTGAGGTTGCCAAACAAGCAGAACCAAATTTAATAGCTTAAAGGAATGGTAACCTCAAAAAAATCTGTGTTTTTAATAATGAATGAATAATGTAGTGTTGCTCTGCACTGGTAAAACTGGCGTGTTTTTGCTTCAGACATTCTACTATAGTTTATACAAACAAGCTGCTGTTTATCCATGGAGGCATCCATTCAAGCACAGGACACATAGTAGATAACAGATCAGCAATGTAGAATTCCATTGTATACTATAGAGCGTATCTGTTATCTGCTTTGTAACCTGTGCCTTTTCTCCTTTTTCAGCTTTGAATGGCTGCCCCCACAGCTACCCAGCAGCTTGTTTATATCAACTAAACTATAGTTTCTGAAGCAAACACGTCAGTTTTACTAGTGCAGGGAAACAGCACATTATATTTTAATTAATTTAAAACACTTTTTTTATATTCAGTGGAAATATTAAGTGTTGGATGTATAGTATAGAAAGTATTGTATTCATTTTTTTTAGGTCCCAGATGAAATGATCCAGTGTATAGTCTGTGAGGACTGGTTCCATGGAAGGGTAAGCTTGTTCATGCTATTGCATATTTGGTGGCGGTGATGAGTAGTTGGCGAGTAGCAGTTGTTTGCATGAACTCTATGCTGCTTCTAGTGATGTTCAGTTGATGTGTAAATTTGAAATCGATTGTGGTTTGGGTCAATTAAAATAAGGTTTGGTATTAGTGGGAATCTAAACCCTCCTCCGAGCAATTACTCTCTCATCTCAGGGGGACACAGGCACTGGAGGGTTAACTTCACCTTCCGGGAGGAAAGGACACTAAAAACAAGAACTTTGACAGCCCTCCCTGGGGCCAGCCCGCCTATCCCAGCAGGCCACACCCCCACCAGGAGGCTGTCACACCCCAGTTTTTTTAGTGTCCTCATGGGAGGAGGACACTCTCCCCTCAGGGGAGATTTTTCTTTTGATTTTTTATTTATTATTTAATTTTTTATTATTATTATTTATTTATTTCCTTTTAGGTAATTCCCGGGCAGGAATTCCGGTTCAGCCCCGGTTGATTCAGGGCATTTTGTTGATGGGGCAGGAGCTACTGCTCTGTCCCCTGAGCCCTTGTGCACCGTGAGACAGGAGCTGCGGCTCAGTTCTCCTGGTTGGGGTGCCAGCGGCTGGCTCTGCTCTTCCGCACCCCCAACCCAGTAGTGGTTCTCCACTTTTGGCTCCGACCACGCTACTCCCTTACCCAGGGAGCGGAGCGGCAGCTTTCCTTCCAGAGGCATTTTTTGCGGCTTCGCGCCGCTCACAGGTGACGTCATCGCGCACGCGCGCGCACTTCCTTCTCTTCGCGCCGTTTTTCCTTTTGCTGGGCGCAGTCTTGCAGCGCCTCTCCTGGATCACCAGTCTGCCACAGGCTCTCCAGACCGCACAGGGCTCCATCCTCCTACACAGGCATTGGCAGGCTAACTTCCTCTTCCAGAGGCAGAGTCCTTACAGGCACAGATTTTCAGCGTTCAGGCTGCATCTCACAAGGACGGCTGACACCCTCTTTCAGGCCTGTATCATACCTTACCTAATTAGACCCTTGGGCTACCTTTTCTAGTTAGGTGTATATATATATATATTATATATATATATATATATATATATATATATATATATATATATATATATATATATATATATATATATATATATATATATATATATATATATATATATATATTTTTGTATTCCATACACATACTTAGGGACTATGGCAGATCCCACCAGGGAGGGTCCTAAGCTGCGTTCTACGCAATCTACTGCCAAGGTTCCTTCCGTGCCTAAGGTCTCCTTTCTAGCATGTTCCAATTGTCGCTCCAGACTTCCTCTGGGTCACCCTGAGCCTACATGTACAGCATGTTCGCAGCCTTCCCATGCCCCGGCTTCCACGGACAGCCACGGCGCATCGGCTGCAGTACCTGAACCTCCGTGGGCTAAAAATTTAGCGGATTCTATTTCTTCCCTTCAGGGACTTGCACGGCTCCCCGAGTCTTTAGACAAGTTCCTTGCCCAGCTGGCTTCCCAACCTCCCTCTGGGATATCCGGGAAACGTAAGGTCTCTGACACAGTCTTACTTCCGAACTCTGACGAGGAGTCGGAACTGGCAGAGGATGGCCAAATTTCTGACAGGGACTCTGACGAGGATTCCCATCGGGAACCTGAGATTCCTCCAGCCATCTCAGACATAGACAGCTTGATTGAGTCTGTTCTCGAGACTCTTAACGTGTCTCCACCTGTCTCAGCCGATCCTTCCACTGATCTCTTTAAGAGACAGAAAAAGACGGCTAAGTTGTTCCCTTCACATGACCAACTTTTTTCTGTAGTCAAGGATGAGTGGGCCTCTCCAGAACGCAAAATCAATCTTTCCCGTCGCTTCGCCCTTCTCTATCCTTTTCCCAAGGACGACACTGATCTTTGGTGCCTCTCTCCTACAGTCGATCCACCTATCTCCCGTCTAGCCAAGTCCACCACCATTCCAGTTCCCGACGCGGCTGGATTCAAGGATCCTATTGACAAGAGGCTGGAGGGATTCTGCAAATCCATATTTTTCGCCTCAGGTGCAGCCCTCAGACCGACCTTCGCTACCGCTTGGGTCAGTCGCGCTTCAGAGGTCTGGGCCGATCAGCTCTGTCAGGCTGTTATAGATGGTTCTGACCAAGCTTCTATTTTACAGCTGGCGGAACAACTCAAGGAGGCTTCCCAGTTCCTCTGCCAGGCATCCTTGGACTCGGCGAAGATGATTGCCAGGGCTTCCGCCACTTCCATAGCGGCCAGACGTTTCCTCTGGCTCAAACATTGGTCGGCGGACTTGACATCCAAGAAGTCACTTGTCTCTATTCCCTTCGCAGGCAAGGTTCTATTTGGCACTGAGCTAGATAAAATCATCAGCCAGGCTACAGGGGGCAAAAGTACCCTCCTTCCACAGAACAAGCCTAAGCAGCAGTCGGCAAATCGCCGTTTCTCTCGATTTCGTTCCTTTCGCTCCAAACAAGCTAAGACTCCAACCACAGAAAGGAGCGCCCCTTCCTTTAGGGGAAAGTGGAAGAGACCTGCCTGGTCCGCTGGCAGACAGACTCAGAAACCTTCTGCCGACAAAGCATCCTCTTCCTGAAGGTTTGACCACCTCCCGAATCGAGAGGGTGGGAGGGCGTCTCCTCTCTTTTCGGCAGGTCTGGTCTCACTCCTTCGTAGATGCCTGGGTCCACGAAGTGCTCCACCAAGGTTATTCCATAGAGTTTCGACATCCTCCTCCAGAGAGATTTCTCTCTTCTCCCCCACCGTCCAATCCCGTACGCAGAGAAGCCTTCTTAAGGGCCATTTCCGCCCTCCAACAGGCGGGGGTAGTGGTACCGGTACCCAAGGAGGAGGAACGGCAGGGATTCTATTCCATCCTCTTCTGCGTTCCCAAGAAGGACGGAGGAATACGTCCCATTCTGGATCTCAAGAAACTCAATCGTTGCCTCAGACGTTTCTCTTTCCGGATGGAATCCATCCATTCCGTCATTTCAGCAATGGAACCAGGGGAGTTTCTTTCCTCCGTCGACATCAAGGACGCTTACCTCCATATCCCTATCCACCGGGCGCATCATCGCTACCTGCGATTTGCCTCCCTGGGGAAGCACTTCCAATTTGTGGCTCTCCCTTTCGGCCTGGCCACGGCTCCTCGGGTCTTCACCAAGATCCTGGCCCCAGTTTTAGCCCTCCTTCGGTCTCAGGGGGTATCAGTGACCCCCTACCTGGACGATCTCCTCATCAAGGCTCCATCAGCCCAGAGAAATCGGTCCGATCTGTCCCTCGTGATCCAGACCCTACAACAACATGGATGGATCATCAACTTCAAGAAGTCGTTCCTGGTTCCCGCACAGAGAATGACATTCTTGGGGACTCTCTTCGATACCCAGCTCTGCCGCACCTTTCTTCCAGCGGACAAGGCTCTAACTCTACGCAGTCGCATTCTCTCTCTGGCGACCTCGCCATGCACTCCCCTCAGATCTTGCATGCAGGTACTGGGGTTGATGGTCTCGGCGATAGATACCATTCCTTTTGCTCAGCTTCACACTCGTCCCCTTCAGCGAGTCATCCTGACACACTGGGACCCAGAGAGAACGTGTCTGGACTCTCCCATCACTCTCCCCTCTCCGACGAGGACTTCCCTAAGGTGGTGGCTTCAACCAGCCAATCTCAGCCAGGGCAAGCCGTTTGCAATCCTTCACTGGACCATCCTCACCACGGATGCCAGTCTCCGGGGTTGGGGTGCGGTGTGTCAGGGCCAGACGGCACAGGGCAGATGGCTCCCCTCAGAGACATCTCTTCCAATCAATGTCCTGGAACTCCGAGCCATTCGCCTGGCTCTCCTTCACTGGACAGACTTCCTCAGGGGCAAGACCGTCAAGGTCCAGACGGACAATGCCACGGCGGTGGCATACATCAACCATCAGGGAGGGACTCGCAGCAGGGGAGCCATGCAGGAGGCCTCGCGCATTCTCACCTGGGCGGAGAAGTACGTACCGGCCATTTCCGCAGTCCACATTCCGGGAGTGGAAAATTGGACGGCGGACTTCCTCAGCAGGGAAACTCTCGATCAAGGAGAATGGGCCCTGCACCCAGAAGTGTTCGCAATTCTGACCGACCAATGGGGCATGCCAGAGGTCGACTTGATGGCCTCCAGGACCAATGCAAAGACTCCGCTTTTCATGTCTCGGTCACGGGATCCAAGGGCCGTCGGAGTAGACGCGCTCACGGCTCCATGGCCGTTCCACTTCGTTTACGTCTTCCCCCCCCTACCTCTCCTCCCCAGGATACTGAAGAGGATCAAGCGGGAGGGGGTCAGGACCATGCTAGTGGCTCCATACTGGCCCAGAAGGGCCTGGTTTGCAGATCTCGTCAATCTCGCAGAGACGGAGCCCATCCATCTTCCAAATCGTCAGGATCTTCTAAGCCAGGGCCCAGTATTCCACCCGAATATTCATCTGTTCCATTTGACGGCCTGGCTCTTGAGACCTTAGTCCTCAAACGGCAGGGGTTTGATGACCGAGTGATAGCGACCATGATTGCTGCCAGAAAACCTTCCTCCTCTCGTATCTATTACAGAACATGGAGGACTTACATCACTTGGTGTACCGCTCACTCTTTTCCCCCGCATCGTTACAGCACGGCCCGCATACTCGGATTTCTGCAGCAGGGCCTTGATTCAGGCCTTCGCCTTGCCTCCCTCAAGTCTCAGATCTCTGCCTTGTCCGTACTTTTCCAGCTCAACATTGCACTGAAACCTCCTTTTCGGACCTTCCTGCAGGGAGTCGCGCATCTCGCCCCTCCCATTCGGGCACCTGTACCTGGTTGGGACCTCAACCTAGTCCTGACGGCTCTGCAGGGTGCTCCCTTCGAGCCCCTCGCTCAGGCCTCGGATGTCCTTCTCACCTGGAAGACCGTGTTCCTCCTCGCTATCACGTCGGCCAGACGGGTGTCCGAGCTAGCAGCACTTTCCTGCCGTTCGCCTTTCTTAATTTTCCACCAGGACAAGGCTGTGCTCCGGCCCATACCCACCTTCCTGCCAAAGGTAGTATCGGCCTTCCACCTCAATCAGGACATTGTGGTTCCATCCTTCTGTCCACACCCTAAGTGTTCTAAGGAGACTGCACTACATTCCCTGGATGTGGTCCGCGCTCTCAGATATTATGTTCACAGATCCGCATCCTTTCGCAGGTGTGATGCTCTCCTCGTCATCCCTACTGGTCCACGGAAGGGTCTGAAAGCTTCCAAGACCTCCCTTGCCAGATGGATACGATCCACGATTCACCGGACCTACCAGATCGCCGGTAAACCTTCTCCTCTGAGGGTCACGGCCCACTCGACCAGATCACTGGCGGCTTCCTGGGCAGCGCGGAACATGGCTTCTGTGGAGCAGATCTGCAAGGCTGCCACCTGGTCTTCCATCCATACCTTCACCCGCTTCTACCAGGTTCATGTTGCCTCCTCCTCTGAGGCTGTTTTCGGTAGGAAGGTACTGCACGCTGTCGTGCAATCTTCAGCTTGATCTACCCACCCTTCTTGGGACTGCTCTTGAACGTCCCTCCAGTGCCTGTGTCCCCCTGAGATGAGAGAGTAAGATGGATTTTTGTCTTACCTGTAAAATCCTTTTCTCTCTTCATCGAAAGGGGGACACAGGCACGCCCATCCCTTATGATCTCAAGCTTAGCCGCGGCAGGTTCCTTCAGACAGTTCTGTCTAGATCCAGCATCACCTCCTTGGTGGGGCTCCCAAGCCCTTGTGTTTTTAGCTCCTTTTTTGTCCTTTTTGCGTGGACATCAGTCAAGTTAGCCCAGGGTTCTTCCTTGGTCAGTTCTAGTTAATTCCTCAGTTATCTTTTACACTTTTAACGTTCTGGGGTGTGACAGCCTCCTGGTGGGGGTGTGGCCTGCTGGGATAGGCGGGCTGGCCCCAGGGAGGGCTGTCAAAGTTCTTGTTTTTAGTGTCCTTTCCTCCCGGAAGGTGAAGTTAACCCTCCAGTGCCTGTGTCCCCCTTTCGATGAAGAGAGAAAAGGATTTTACAGGTAAGACAAAAATCCATCTTTTTTGCATATTACATTCATCTTCTATTTTGAGCAGGTTTTTTTTAATATTTTACACTGCTAATACCAGGCTTTCAACTCCATAGATTGCTTTTGAGTCGCTGATGCTCTGACTGAAGGAGAACTTCTAAAACAAAAGCCTTGTGTAATATTACCAGTCTAACACTATCACAGAAACCACTAATTGCACATTTTGCATACATTTCACTGCATTTTGTTGCGCTGAAGTTTCAGTGTTTGGTGTTTTTCGTAGTTTGTTTTTTAAATATGCCCTTAAAACATCAGTTTATCTATTGTAACATCAGCAGAAATGTGTGAAATATCAAAAATGGGATCAAATGTTAGCTGATTGACTCTGCTTCCTTTTTGCCACAAAGGAAAAACATTCCTTACTGATTCCAAAAACCACAATGGATCAAAAGTGTCTGCTTGTGAAGCGATTTCTTTATCTGCCAGCACAAGTACACTAGAGAGAGAGAGAGAGAGCTTCAAATCACTTTTTAAGGACAGTTACAGTATTGAGAATTGAATTCATTACCACTGACTAGCAAGCATTTTAAAGCAATGTTGTGTGTGTATATTGACTGGAAGTATATTATTCTGCTCTTATTACAGCACCTTGGTGCAGTTCCACCTGAGCATATGGACTTTCAGGAGATGGTGTGCCAGATCTGCATGGACCGCTGTTCCTTTCTTTGGGCCTATGCTGCTCACATAGCAAGTAAAGTTATATTTATATTGACATTTTGCTTCTCTTGCACCTTGTTTTCTTCTCAATATTACATTAATGTATGTGTGTTTATGCTTTATCATATAGTATTGCTCTTCATTCTTTTTAATGTTTTTACTTGGGGTGGCCATAGATGTAGTCGGGCAGTTTGGGCCATTTTGTCCATACAAACCTACCCTCTGTGCTTGTAAGTGCACCTAGGCAGAGAGTTTAGACAGTCTTAACTGAGCACAGTTTACTGTTCAGAAAGGAAGACATATTTGCCTCTGTCTGCCTCCCCATCTTGATGAGGCATTGACCAACTCTGAAGTTGAGGTGGTGCAGCATCCTTTCACTTATGTTTAAACCTCTTTATTAATGACACATTCAAACCTCGTAATTAATGGCAAATCAACATAATGTGGCCATTCATGTACAAATATACTTGTTCTGGTCTTTAAAGCATTTATTATGATGTTGTCCTATCATTTTAGTTCCTCCTGTTACAAAGATTACATCTGCTGAGATGGATCCTGAAAGCGAGGATATCAAGGTCGATGATAGTCTGGCTGAAGGTATCCTAGGTGAGGATGGGCCAAATATTAAAACGGAGGAACAGAAAGAAGAAATCACAACTCCGGGAATAAAAGAAGAGGACAAGCCAAATGGAGCATCCACTAGTGCAGAGAGTGAACAGGTGCTTAAAGTGATAATGACACTAATATTTTGAAGAGTAGTTTTTAATGTACATTAAAAGTTGCCTATAGGTCATGTTGATCATTCTCTGTCTCATTTTGTAAGTAATTGTTAAACCTGAATGTTTTACCAACTTGATCTTGTCATCCTGTCCGTTATAGATTCACATTGAACTACGGCTGCACAAATATAGCAAAATAATAAATAGCATGCAAAGACACTGTCATGATGTATAAAAATTGTTTTTTATTTCTGGTGTTAGTATCTCTTTAAAGACGATTAAATGCTACCTACAGTGCATATTTTAACAAGCCATTCGCTGATATGGGTTGAGGGATGGTTGCACTGCTAAAGGGTACTTCATCTAAGTTAATTATCGCCAAAGTCTGTTAGTATTCATTTTTTATTCTGTATAGTTTTTAATGGGCTGGGTGGGGAAAGAGGAATGAGGTCAAATTTTCACTATTTAATTCCCCTTCTTTATATCTAGAAATGTGGAGATGATTCCCACCTGCTGAAAGCAGAAGCCAACCCTCAGAGTGTATGTAAACTAAAAGAAATGAAAATGCATCCAATATCTAAAGCTAACACTGCGACATACTGGCCGAGCAACTGGCGCAGCAAATTGTGCACATGTGATGACTGCAAGGTATGTAGAGATAATTAAATACATGTGACAATTGGCAGCAAAAGACCCCATTTACTAGAGGAAGAGGCATAGAATGCTATGCAAAAACACCTTCAGTGATGGTGTCTACATTATTCTGTCTTTGCTATTGACCCTGCTTTTTCCATTTATTTGCTGACAACATCTTTGTTCTGTTTCCTACAGGAGATGTACACAAAGCTAGAGGTTCTGTTCCTGTTGGATGAAAATGACACCGTTCAAGCTTATGAAAATAAAGGCAAAACTCAGCAGGCAACAGAGAGGAGAGACCCATTAATGACCGCTCTCAGCAGTATGAATCGGGTGCAGCAGGTGGAGCTAATCTGCGGTAAGGTCATGGAGGGACATGAGCAGATCAAAAACTTGGCTACTACATACCCAGATCCATTCAAGTACATTCGTATAAAGATTTTATACACATCCTGATCATCGTTGGTCCATTGGATTTACTCACATATCCATCTGATCAGAATCTTCTTGATGCTGATTGGAATCACGACCAAATGATGGTGTTAGTATCTGTTTTTGCTCCTTACCAGAAAAAACATTTCATTTTGCTAAATCAAGAGATGTACATGTCCCACACGGACACCATCTATAACTGCTACAGTTCTTCCCAGGAACCCTGATTCCTGTGGAGAGAAGATGGGGCAGTAGACTTGGGCTGGTGCGACTAACGTCCTAGCTAGTTCTAGATAAAGCTGAAAAAAATAGACATGAAACTCGTAAGCTATCTCAGGGGCGTAACTACAGAGGAAGCAGACCCTGCGGCTGCAGGGGGCCCAGGAGGTATAGGGGGCCCCATGAGGCTCAAATTCATATACAATTTCAATACATTTTGGTAAAACAGGACAACTTCTGGATATGTTTGGGGCCCTAAAATTAATTTGCTGTGGGGCCTAGTAACATCTAGTTACGGCACTGCTATCTGATCAAAATTAGATTTTCTTTGTCGTCTCCTCCTCCATATTTTGCTAACATTGGTTCAGTCTTTAGGACAAACTACTGACCTGCTAATTTGGGGCCATTCTAAAAAAAAGTGTTAGGCATAAGATAATCAATTGTTAAACTTCCATTTTTTCAGAATACAATGATTTGAAGACTGAGCTGACGGATTACTTAAAAAGATTTGCAGAGGAAGGAAAGGTAAGAAAATGATTGGCATTGTGTATTTTTTTGTTTTTAGCCTTAACTAACCTCCAAGGAAGAATTGGTATCCTAAGAGCAAATAAGAATTTAAACCAAATCTAACCCAAAAATTAGGCACCCTCAACTATTGCCATAGCCTCAGAGTTTGAAAAGAACCAATAATAACTTTGTATGCTATTTACAGGCCAATATAGTCTGATAAATTTGTCACAGTAGCTTATTGGTCCATGTATGGGCTTGTCTGAGTGATATCTGGCCAAATTAAGCAAAATATTTAAGGTTAGAAAACCGCTTCATTCACGGACATCTGCCCTTGATGGGTCTGCATAGGCCCACATTATTATCCAGTCATTGACCCATGAGCCAGCATGCATAAGATTCTTCCCTGGCTGGTTCCTTGCTAGCTTGAAAAGTTCTCTCTTATTTATTTGTCTTCTAATAGATGTTTATTTCTGAATTAAAAAAAAATATTTTCTCATTCTTATAGGTTGTGAAAACAGAAGATATTCAGCAATTTTTTGAAGAACTGCGCTCTCGAAAAAGGCGGCGCCTGGATGGAATGCAGTACTATTGCAGCTAAACTTGCAGCTACTGTTCAAAAATTGGGAATGCAAATGTTTTCATATCAATATGCACGAGCCCAAACTTCTCTATCCTGTGTTGTGTTTTACATTCAGCTAGCTGAGCTGTTTGGTTAGTGAGCAACGTATTGGAACACCTTATGTTTGTGTCCCATCATTACACCAGGGCCTTTGAAGAGTCGTAGATAAAATGATCCTTCTGCTTTCACTATACAAACTGTAATGCGTCTGATTTTTAGAAAAGCAATGTCATATGTAAGCATCTCTTCCTGAGAACAGCTGTTGTCTTGTGAGATATGGTTGCCATCCTGCTTATGAATTTTCCCTAGAAGAAATATTTTCAGCATGGAACAGACCTGGCTGTATCTGTTGCTTAAATGCCATTTTAAACTGATCAGGACCACATAGTTCAGAACAGCTGGAGCCAACGCCCCCATATGTTTACATTACAGTTTTAGACATCATGGTAGGAGAAATGAAAGCTTTGTCTCAATCATAAGCAACTGTTAATTCAAATTATAAATTATATACAGGCAACACTATTAAATTGTTAGTGGTGAAACCTCTGGCACAACTTGTGTTTAAAGACGACATTTACTCTTTTTACAAATTAAACCAACATTTCATTTAATTCTCCATTAACTATGGTTTGGTTAAGCATAATGTTCCTGGTCTGCATGTATTAGTTAGTAAACGATTAACATTAGAGGCACTGTTCTATTCCTGTTCATTGTGCTCAATATAGTCTGTTCCTAAGTGCACTAAATAATTAGAATAACTCAGGTAATCAGGTCAGAGAGTTGTGTATATAGTTATATATACACATTAGAATTGAATGCTGCCTTTGTAGGATGTATGCAAACAGGGATCCTTTAAGATTGGTCCCTGTGTAGAGATAAACTGCTTTATTAACTTTGTTTGCATCATCTGATGAGTGCTCCATTCATCTAATGACGTAGCAATTGCTAGTTAGTGGTAACAGCAGAGCATTGTTCTAGCTGCAGTGTGCACTATGGCTCCCAAGCTTATATATTTAAACAAACCCCTATATGTAATAAAAGGTACTAATTACTAACGCATAGCACCCAATGATATTTTGTTTAAAGGAGGTGGGCAGTAAAAACTCTCCTTTTACTATAGCAAAAAAAAAAAATTACTTAACCCCAAAAGACCTGAGGTTGAAAAGCTGATTTCCAAGCATTTTGCTGTGCAACAGGGGTGTATGTACTATTTTAACCTGATTATATTGTCTGCTTTAACAGTTTCAAAATTCCACTGGCAAAAACTAGGGGTTACCTCTGTCATTTATACATCTGTTTCTAATGCTTTTATATAATAATTGGCTTGTTCTTAGGGAATTTATTAATATAGCTTTCTAAGATGGTCTTCCAAGATCTGTTACAGGCACAGCATGCCCAAGATCGCCATAGACCTTGCGGTATGACATCACTGCTTTGTAATACACCAGCCCCCTACTATGTAAAGTAGTTGATGATTGGCCCGTAGCATTTAAAAACCTTGACAACAATGTACTACATCACTTTTTGCAGCTACATTTATTTGCCTTGTTACGTCTGTTGGATTAACCTAAAAACTGCACAAAGTGAGACTGCTGATCTGCCATAGAGTAATAATTTAATTTCCATAGCTAATGTGTGTGTTACTATACAGCATATTAGGGGTAGGGTGCTTCTTGCCCCTCTCTTGCATGATTACAAAGCCTAGCACCCTCCATCAGGTGAGCTGTAATGAAGATGCATGGAGCCACAACATCTGAAGTGCCAGCTGTTCTTTATCCTTTTGTATCCATCTTTTTGCCCCTTCTTAATTGTTAACTCAAACAGCAGTGCCTTCATGTTATGAAGGAGTTGTCCATTTTATACTGATTATTGCACTATTGTTCTTTATTATATCCATTACTTCCAAGCAAACTGAGCTTGCTTGTCTTTTTTTTTAAAATAATTATAGAATTTACTTTTGAGCTCTCTCTCTTCATTGTGACCTTTTAACAATAAAGAGCATAAATAGGAACTTCATTCAATGAAATGTTGCATGGAGGTTTTAAGCTCCACTACTAATTCAGGATCCAAGTGCTAGGATTTCTAGAAAGCTAAAACCCTGTATTGCTAGCAATGTTTTATCTCAAGGATTAAAGTGAATTCTGGTTTGTGTATGTATTGTCCTTTCTTATGGGGGCTAAAAGAAGAAGAATACAAATTGATATTACTAGCACTAACCATCCACTTGAAAGGGAAAACTTGCCATCAAATGAACAAGTATGATTAGTATGATGTAGATGGTGATATTCTAACACAATCTGCAATTGGATGTCATTTTCTATTTTTTGGCTTGAAAAATACTAAAAATTAGCAATTCTAACACTAAAAGTTTACTTTAAGGAACAGTAACACCAAAAAAGTGTTTTAAAGTAATGAAAATATGAACTGTTGCCCTGCACTGGTAAAACTGATGTTTGCTTCAGAAACACTACTATACTGCATTATATTTATCATTTTAAAACTTTTTTTTTTTCATGTTACTGTTCCCTTAAAGGACAAGGTAAGCCATTATGCCAAGTGTAATTGCAACCCCCCAGCTGATCACTAGATGTTATCAAAATTCCGCACAGCACTCCTCTTGTGCCTTCTGATATATCTGCCTATTCAACTTTGGTTGCGGCTGCCATTTTTCTGCATGTGGCGTCATCAAGATGGCTGAGCGGAACACTATGCATATGCTCCGAGTGTGTCACAGAATCTCAGTGCAGTTTAAAGTAAATAGCACAAATTTTATTTTCAAAAATAAGTATTTTATTACTGGGGGAAGGGTTTCTATTGTAGGTTTAAATAATGGGATTTAAAATGCAAGAAGATAAGATATAAAAAGATATAAAACACTCAGTGGAGCAAGAGGAGCTTGTGCAGGTTTCTGTCTCGGATAAATTTGCTGGGCTACTATTATATTCCCACTAATCACTCGAACATATATGGAAATACACATTAAGAGCTACATTATAAAAGCAGAACTTATTTCACTTGAGAGCCTAAAGCAGTGAAGCTCTTCCTTAAGTTGGCAAGTAAAGCGGAGAAGTTCCTGGTCTCTCTGATTTTCTCTTGAAATTCAGCAATGCATTCCAAAGGTGGATCACACCCTGCGACTGAGAAAGGAAAGTAACATATTAACTTCGCTCTGCTTGCCAACTAGTAGTTTGAAATGACATACAAGGGCGCTGAAGCAGAAATGTAAATAGCCAGCTTCAAGGCAAACGTACCTTCATAATCTCCTTCTGCATTTAAAGAAATAATGCAGGAATATGGCTGATCAAGGTCTTTCGGGTTAATACATCTGAAGACAAACTGTAGCTTATCACCTGCCAGGAGACAGATTTTGCTTTATCATCAATAATTCATAGAAAATTGTAATGACAGAATTGAGAGGGCTCGTTTATGAAAATGTGCCTCCCTTTCCTTCCACACTATTGAATCTGGATGTAAGTGGGTAAGAAGGTATTATAGGGATCCATACAGACTTATTCAGTTGTACGTTGGTAGGAAAGAATGGTTAAAAAAAAAAAAAAAATCCTGGCAAATTTAAAGCCCTTCTACTACACGAAGCAGGACTAATAGTCTGCCTATGAAGGGTCAGAATTTGATGCAGCTATAAGTACATACAGCATTGTATGACTAGAAGTGTTTCCTGTAATTTTCAATTGGTTGAAAAGATTTTCAGTCCTTTCCTTAGCACAATTAGCTGTGAGGTAATAACATAAGCACAAACTTATATTTACCTCTTAGTTTGCGGATCTCCAGTCCCAGACGCTCCTTGAACAAAGTTGCAGATTTCTGCAGTTCCTTTATTCTTTCCTTGTTGGCTTTTCTGTTAGCCAAGGCCACTGAACATTACATAAGAAATTAGTACGTTTCATGAATATAATAAAACAATTCGGGATGCACCGAATCCAGGATTCGGTTTGGGGTTCTGCCTTTTTCAGCAGGATTCGGCCGAATCCTTCTGCCGGGGCGAACCGAATCCTAATTTACAAATGCAAATTAGAGGCGGGAGGGAAATTGTGACTTTTTGGTCACAAAACAAGGAAGTAAAAAATGTTTTTCCCCTTCCCACCCTTAATTTGCATATGCAAATTAGGATTCGGTTCGGTATTTGGCAGAATCTTTAGTGAAGGATTCGGGGGTTTGGTGCATCCCTAAAACAATACAGAGCACTTTCTGACATTGGTAGTAAATAGAAACTTCAATTCCTCGTCTTTCTACTAAAAAAAAAAAGAAATGCTTCTCCTCCAACTCTCATTTCACATCAGCCTTTGCAGCCTAACTGCCAACTAATTAAATCAAGTGCATTGCAGGCCACTAGAGCAAAAATTAAGTTCTATAGAATCAAAATACTTTACTGAAATAGCAGATCTCTTCAATAACAACTATCATAGATAACACGTGTGCAATAAGAAATGATATATGATTGTATATTAGTCACTTATAATCCTGTGCTTTTCTGTGGTCTTTAGAATATCCTCATAACTCACAGTAGTTGACATAAGCCAATAGAAGTGGTGAACATGGATTACTTTTAAAGTGCTATAGGTGTAATGTGCTGACCTTCTCTTTTTTGATTGAGCTCTTCCCTTAACCTCTGGATCCGCTCCGTCAGTTCTCCCTTTAGCTGCTCGTGATCATCCTGTTTGGCAGCTTCTTGTAAAATGTTCTTTTGCTTTTCTTCAATGCGCTTGTTCTGCAAAGTGATTTCTACAGAGGGGGCACAGAGAAACCAAAATGTTGGTAAAGTAATTTGTCTTTTAAAGGAGTAGTCGCACATCTATTTAATATATCTATGGTTTGTTATATTCAGTGTGAGAGTTGATGATGTTGATTAAAGTGACAGGATGTAATGCAGTAGAAACTACAGAAATTAAAGCCTGCACAAACAGTGCAACATAAGACTGAAAGGACCTATTCATAAAGCTATGTAAATGTTGGTGTAAAATATATGGCGTATTTATAAAGATCAGTTATCTATATGCATCAATTAACACTGAACTTTGCAATCACAACATTCATACACTACAAAAAGCCAATTATGCTTTCCATAAAGATGTGTCTTTCTTTTTACGCCAGAGTAGCACAAACTTATACCAGTATTTAATGCCTGTTGTAAACTACTGAAGTCAATTTGGATGGTAAAACATTTCTAGCATATAAAAATGTGTAAATGCTGTGTAAAAAGCAACAGCACCATGTTTTGTATGTTTATTAAGCCAATATCTCGATATACAGAAACCTTCCTCTCGACTACACATTCTCATGAAATATCTACACAACAATGGCATACTCTGGTATTAAAGTGATTTGTTTTACTTGCACTTTAAAGGGGATGTTCAATTTCCAAACACTTTTTCAGTTCATCTGTTTTCTCATTGTTCACCCGAAATAAAGACTTTTTTCAACTGCTTCCCATTTTTTACCATTTTACCCAAATCTAAAATTAAGTTCCTGTCTGTGGTGTTTGAGTCGGACAGCTCAGTAATTCAGGTGCAGATACTGAACTGGTACAATTTGCTACATAAGTGGATACATTTCTCAGCAGCATCTCTGGAGAATTAGCAACTATTGTATCAATTCTAACGGCTGCCTGTAATGAAACCCAGGGATTCTGCTCATCAGGGACAAAGCTAAGAAATCAACTAAATGTATCAATTTAGAACAGTTATAGAGTCAGTAACCCCCCCCCCCCCCCCCGAGCTGCTTTAGAAGGTGGGAAAAATAAAATTTACACTTCAATATTAGAAAAACAGTGACAAATAAAACATAATTGGAAAAAGTCTTTATTTCTGAAACCAACTGAACTGAAAAAGTGTTTGAAGGTGAACAAGCCCTTTAATATGACATGGTACTCACTGCACCTTCAGTCCGCCAATGTTCAATAAACAAATTAAAAAGTGGCTGACCAGTCCATAAAACTAGTTCACACTTTGAAGATACATTCTTAGTATCCTAAATTCACACAGTACTAAAACTTGTATGTTACAATTTTTTTGACAGGTATGCCAACTGTATACACGTGTAGCTTCAAAAACTGGGAACAACCGAGTCTGTGTTGTACCAGCTATATTATATGTTAATAAAAATAGTAGATTTTCCATGAATTTGTTCAGCATTTCTAGGAAATAGCATATCTCTCATTTAGCCAGCAGCCTTGTGTCTTTGTTGGGTCATGAAGCCGCAAGATTAATTAGGACCATAATGTACAGTAAGATATTCCCTATTAACATGCATTACCATGATAAGTTCATATGGTGCTTACAATATAAGGGATGGTTAAGGATACTTCATTAGGATCCCTGTTTATGTTATTTAAGTCTAACAGTGGATTGGATACAAGGAGGCGTGGGTTCAGTTCACGGGAATGCTTCTTGTGACAGTAGGAAAACCACGTACAGAGAAATTCCAACTTGCAGTGGATTTCTTGTTGACTAAAAGAGGGCAGATATAAGTGATGCCTATTGCAACAGTTAAAGAAGAGGTTTGCCTTTAATTTAACTTTTAGCATGTTATAGAATTGCTAATTCCAAGCAACATTTCATTTGTCCTTCATTTTTTATAGTTTTTTTTTTTTTTTTAATTATTTGTCTAATTCTTCTGACTCTTTTCAGCTTTCAAATGGGGGTCGCTGGCCTCTAGAAAACAAATGCTCTGTAAGGCTACAAATCTAATTGTTATTGCTACTTTTTATTACACATCTTTCTATTCAGGCCCTCTCCTATTCATATTCCACTCTCTTATTCACATCAATGCATGGTTGTTAGGGTAATATTGGCCCTAGCAACCAAATTGCTGAAAATTGCATACAGGAGAGCTGCTGAATAAAAAGCTGATGGTATTTTTAGTAGTACCATTTTGACCTCGTGTAAGACAAAACTCAGTAAAGGAAAACCTTTAGTAATAGTCAGGCAATTTATTCATACATAATACAACATAACAGTTTTGTCTGGGTAAGCTGTTGGAGTAACACACAGAATGTCAGCCAAGGACTTACCAAAGACACACCTCTTGGTCCAGGCGTTATATAGCTTTCAGAAGGCATTTACAGTAATTGTGACAAAAGGGTTCACGGAAATACCATACATAGTCTGACTCCTCCTTGTACAATTAATGTCTAAATGATTTACTTAGTCTTACATGTTATCAAAGGAATGTTGTAACATACTGTGCCTAGCTCCAAGGGTCCACAACCTCGCAATCAGCTATTGGCTAACCAAGGCCATTGTGGTATTTCCAGTAATTTGAGCAACACTTCAGCTAAAAGGGGCCCCATCAGACAGGCTGGCGTTATGCTGACACTCTGGAATCTAAGTAACAGAGTGATGATCTTTTGTTTGTATGGCCTAGTATAAGCTATATGAGTGACCATTGTCCACAGTAGACCATTAGCCCTTATAGTCCATCCTGCCTTGGGCCCTATAGCGTTATGGCATCATAGAGGGCGGGGGTGACAAATATCAACCCTCTGACACTAGCCATTCGTCCGTTTTAGGATTTAGACCGTTCCAGATATATATTATATAAACATTCCTCTCTTGAAACATTTAAAGATGTTTCACATTAGTATATTACAGGCACAGTAAGAGTGCTAAGAGGACCCCCAGGAACAAGGGAGGTCTATTATAATTGGGACAGTGGTGTGCGCTGTTGTGAGTTACAGTTCAACTGTCGTGGCAGCACCAATACAGAAGTGCAGCTGAAAAGCTGAAATGAATGAAAACAAAGAAAACAGGAAGCTAGGGGGCTAGAGGTATTTCCTTTTTTTGAGGAACTAACTTGACTAGGGACCGCTGGAACCGCACAATGAAGCAAGAGCTGTCTGAATATAACATGTAGCCTAAGATTTAAGCAAATATATGATTATAGTGAACTTAGGTTTCAAAATAAAGCAAAATAAAGAATTACAGAGAGATAATAAAAGGAAATCATTGCATAGAGATAATGAGACATAGTAATAATCATCCTGAGTAAGATAATACTGATATTGTAAAATAATACTGATTTCAGTACTATTGAAAAGTAAAAAATGATTCTCTTTCTTTCTTTCTTTCAAACCTCCCCACATACGGCTGAGAAAAGCTTTATCTTATAGATGTAAATCAAATGAGAGCAGAAGTTGGGGGGAGGTACTTATATCACAAATTCTAACAGAGAAATATAGACCAAGTATTAATGCTAGGATGACATGGATAGACTTAATGAAACTTCCAATGGAGTTGTTTAACCAGCTATAAAAGTTTACCTAATCATTTGGAATAACTGAACTGTTCTATAAAAAGATTACACTTATTGTTGCAGCTCTAAAACTTTGACTATATGACATTCAACAAACATTTCAGAAACAATACGAGTACAACCTTCTTTTTCCTATCAAAACACATGCTAATCTAAAATCATACTATTTTGGTCAGCTACTCTATTTATTTGAACAACCTCTATGTTTATAGTTACATAGTTAAATTGGGTTGAAAAAGACAAAGTCCATCAAGTTCAACCCCTCCAAATGAAAACCAAGCATCCATACACACACCCCTCCCTACTTTCACACAAATTCTATATACCCATATCTATACTAACTATAGAGCTTAGTTTATTATGGGCGGGACTATTCTTGGAATCTAGACTCTACTCAATACTAATATTAGCACATGACAGAGTTCTATTATTATGGGGTCTATCATTTTTTTTTTTTTTTTTTTCTACATCAGTGCTGTTTACACACAACCGGCTACATATAGAGCTGAGGACCTGGGGCAATAATACAATAATAAGTAATTACAGGAAACTTCCCTTCTAAAACCTTTTTAAACAGATACAATTTTACCTTTGTTGTTTTCATAACTAATCTAAAACTAAACATAGAGAGAAAATGTTACATGATCACATTCCCATTGTTCTTAATATCTCTAAAACCACAAATAATAAAAAGCCATCCTGATGACTTGGAAGGCGACAGCACCTCTGACTTTAAACTTCTGGAAAAAAATAATTAAGAATGTTCTTCCTAGTCAAAAGTTAATTTACATGGCTAGAGGCTGCCCAGGAAAATTTGGGAAAATATGGAATGTCTGGTTGGGGGGAGAGCCAGAGTATATAAATGTCTTCCACTTTCCCTCTGCAGAGGGTAATATGGGACCTGTGTATACATGATATGAAAAGACACAGCCTATTCACTTAGTTATAGAACATTACCCCTTCTTCCACTAGGGTTTGCCCATTAGACCTATCTGCTTCAACATTATTCTGAGACACCTAAAAGAGGCCTGTCCCCTCCTCACTCTTTCTATTCTATCTCGGACTCTTCCGAAGGACTACCTCTTTCTCTTCTACACAAAGGTTTAAATATTGCAATAAAGAAAATCTTTAAAAAAAACAAAACACATAATAAAAACCAATTGCAAAGAGTCTCAGAATGTCACTCTCTAAATCATATTACATTAGGTGAACAATTCCTTTAATGATCTTTAAAATATTTGAATTCTTCATAATTTAGTTAATTTGCTTTATTAACTATGTTGCATAACTAGCCATATTTACTAACCCTCTTACTAATAACTCTGACCTGCTATCAGTATTAAAGGGGTGGTTCACCTTTAAAGGACCAGAACAAACTTTTTAAAAAAAAAAAATCTTTAGAATACACTGAAAAAAAACACCAAGACAAATTAAACTCTAAAATCGCAAAGTCTTTGTAGCAAAGGCTACAAATGTATTGTTACTTTTTATTACTGATCCTTGTATTCAGACCCTCTCCTATTCATATTCCAGTCTCTTATTCAAATCAGTGCATGGTTGCTATGGTAATTTGGACCCTAGTTACCAGGTTGCTTAAGATGCAAATTGAAGAGCTGCTGAATAAAAAGCTAAATAACTCAAAAAACACAAATAATAAAAAATGAAAACCAATTGCAAACTCTCTACATCATACTAAAAGTCATCTCAAAGGTGAACAACCCCTTAAATGATTCAGGCAAAACGTTTGGACAGATTAACTATACAAAAACATGTCACTGCACAAAACGAGGTAGTTGGTTTCAGCTTACAACAAAAACATTGAGAAATTTTTGGCAAAAGTGTGTATGCATACATCCAAACAAGCACGTACCATTCCTGAACTCCAGTACTTTTTCTATCATTAATTCTCCGTCTCTATATTTCTTGAACCAGGCATCTGCAAAAAAAAAAAAAAAAAAAAAAAAAAAGGCACTGTTTGAGTAACAAGAATCACCATAAAGCTGGCATTGACCATGGGTTCCAAAGTAAGCACAAAAGCAGAGAAAATACATCCACCACAAATACACACAAAACAAAGTCTTAGGGCTCTTACACATGAGCGTTCTGACCTGCGCTCCCCTGCGTTCCGTTTTTTGGCGTTCAGCCGCAGGGGAGCGCAGGAATAGACGCAAGTCATTATTTGAAATGGGGCTGTACTCACTCAGGCGTGTGTAGGCGCCGAACACAGGAAAAATGCAGCATGTTGCGTCTGAACCTGCGTTCAGCGCCTACACGCGCCTGAGTGAGTACAGCCCCATTTCAAATAATGACTTGCGTCTATTCCTGCGCTCCCCTGCGGCTGAACGCCAAAAAACGGAACGCAGGGGAGCGCAGGTCAGAACGCTCATGTGTAAGAGCCCTTATTTCAAGAGTGACAATGACATCTAGGCAATAATGTGTTCAACACATGGCCAAGTCTTCTGGCTGTTACAGTTGCACATGTTTTCTGAAGAAATATACACCACCTACAAACAAACAGCTACGATTTGACAATAATTACATATAAGAAATGGTGTGTAGCCCTGCTCCTGGAATCAAGTAAGAAAACATAGTCCATAATGTAGTCGAAAAAAGGCAAAAGGTTGCCAAAATCTGGAAATTACAATATAACTTACAAGAGACCCAATAGTAGTAATGCAGTATTTATAAAAAAAAAATAAAAAAATCTTTATTAGGACGTGTAGCCCAGGCCAGGACTGGCAATCTTTGGGTTCTGGCAAGTGCCGGAGGGGCTGCTATAAGGTGCCATAGAAAGTCAGTATTTAGTGGGCTGGTGGGGGCTGATTGGGCCTCTGTGTACCTGAAATGCCAGGGCCTATTTTAATTCTTAGTCCGGACCTGGTGTAGCCTAACGCACTTTGTGCCAAATGGGCACTTACTCATAGGCTCAGCCCATTTGGCACAAACGCATTAGGCGTTTTAATTTTTAATATCTTATTACTCTGGCTACTGCATAACTACTATCGGTTCTCTTCAAATTAATATTGTAATTTAGTATTTGACATACCTACTGACAAGAAGCAATTGTGAAGCCTGAGGCTGCTGTCTGACAGACTGACACAGAGCTGATGTGCTGCCTCTACACCACACAAGACTGTAATATACAGAGAAGTAGTGGTTACCTGTTGCTGCGGACTCTTTGTAGGACTCCTTCAGTGCCTGACTCGTCATCTCGTCGCTGCTCTTGTTGATGAATCTTGTACGGAACTCCTGCATGTACACATTCAGACTCTGCTCGTCGTCCATCTTCAAGGCAGACATTGTGCAACTGCAACAAGAAACATTTAAGGTGCACAAATGCTAAAACCCGTCATTATTTGATTACAAAACCGATTGAGAAAATAGCATTGTTAACGATGCACAGTGAGTAGTAATACTGAAGTACTAGGGTGTCTTCCTCCTGCTGTTACTGAATGTCACACAGTTCCACTGGTTGTTTAGCGACAGGGCTGACCAATCCCCAGTGATTATTATACTAATGCCCGTAGCCCGGTATCGCTACTTACACGTACCTGCACAGCTGTTAATTGCAGGAAATTTGCCTACTGTTTCTTTCAAAGATCCCGCCGCCACAAGTCTCATCTCGCGAGACTGTGCCGTCATGACTAATCCTAAGAGCGTTGTGTTGGAGTGACAAGCAGAGGCGGCGTCACTTTGCGTTAAGAAATTGAAGTTACCAATGGGTGGATGTCCGCCCATACTTTGTTTTTCCTCTGCTTGGACCGCCTACTTGTTATTTAGCGTACAAAAAAGAAATAAAAAAAACACTTTGTTCAGTGTTGTTTATTTACTCTCCGTCACCCAAGCTCCCAATATTTCCTCAAAAGTAATTTATATATTCGGAGTTCCGATTTGTGGCAACGAATAAGTTGCCAAGAGTAGCTGCCGCCATCTAAAGTTCTTCTCTAAATCTGACCTTTTTTTTTATTCCAAATAAGGCGGGGATTATGTCATCTTTTAGTATTCGTGTGCAAAGGACAGATTTTTCCCAATTCAGGGAAAGAAGAAGCTCTAATTTAAGAGTAAACAATGGCCATATATCTCACAACGTTTTAAAAATAGAAAGAGGGAGAAACATATTTTCTGTGGTGAAAATGTTCTTGACCACGCCCACATCATAGCCACACCTGTTACATGCCTCCTCCATTTTACACAATTTGTCAGGTTATGGAACATTTCTGGGGTGTTAAGTGTGATATTACAGTTTTGCCAACAAAGAATTGCCCTTGAACTGCATGTCCCATTTTTCGCTGTTTTTAAAATAGTGTATCTTTGCTTAAATTGTTACAAATGTATCTAAGTGCAGGTGTCAAGTAGTCTGGACTCTGCAAAAAGGGATGTAAGGATGTAAAGGCAAAAAAAGAAGCATATTTTGAGTTTAGTCCAATTAGCAAATCAGTAACTTTTCTGTAAAATAATCAATCTTATTTTAAAGAAAGGGTACTGATTTGCTAGTATATTGAAAAGATGCTTCTTTTTAGGTGAAAAAGCATTAGATTAATTATTTTTTTTTGCCTTTACATCCCCTTTAATTACATTTCAGAACCTCTGTTCCGTGCAGGAGATCAGAGAGAAACTCAGCACATTTCAAAAACAATCTGGGACTGCAGGCTGAACTGTCAACATCGGGACTGTCCCGCAAAAATCTGGACAGTTAGGAGGTGAATGAATCTTTTCCTTTCCTCTGGTCCAAACTCTGAGGGTTCCCTGTAAGTACCACAGCAGAAAGTTCCAGGGCCCCAAAAGTGTCTCAGTGAAGACCGGTGCTGGCAGGCGTTTCACAGAGGAGTTACACCACACTGGCTGTCACCCATAGTTACCCATAAGCAGACTTTGTTATTTTGAGTTCAAGTCCAGTATTTGGACTAGGACAACATTTTACACAATTTAGGTGCAACATATGGGATAATTTAGGATCTAATGGGTACCAACAGTACTATTTAATTTTTAGGCTTTTTTTTTGTTTGTTTAACAGTGGTGTCAGTGGCTCACATTTTTCCTGGTTGCCAACTTTACCTGCCACCAACAGAGCCAAAAAAGAAAGGGTTTTTAAGAAAATTAATAGAAAGGCACCTTTGGGCAAAGATGGAGAGTTGGTTACTGGGTTTAGCTGCCAGTGGCTGTGCATTAATATGATACAAGTTCCTTAAACTCTGGCCTTGGGGGTAACAAGGACAAGATTTCTGTAAAGTAAAAAGTTTAATGAAATCATTAACCAAGGGCCCAACAGCAACAATTTATTCACAAGATGAGACTGCAACGTTATTCCTCATACTATATAAAACATGGCCGCCTGGAGAGGACAGGGTACATGGATTGCAGTGGAATGCTTGAGAGGTCACTGCTGTGTCTGTCATGAAATGCTTTGGGGTTCACAATGTGCCTATTCTTCCAGCTATGTAAAAAGGGGAGTGTGTTAACTGGGCATGGTATTTTCAGCATGTGGCTAAAATTTTCACCACAACAGTATGCACAGCAGGTAATTATGTCCCTCATTCAGTTTTTCAAATGTTGGGAAGAATGCTAATGCAACATAAACAAATCAGTATATCTATCATAGTGATGTGTGGGCCGACCCTATACCTGCGGGTCAGGTGGGTTCAGGCAGACCTCGCACTCCTTTTCGCAGGTGGCCACGCTGCAGTGCCGGCTTCCGGCTTCTTCTTTTATAGACGCTGCACCTGCTCGCTCGCTATAAAAGGAAGTCGTTAGGCGGGTGCAGTGGAGGGAGGGTGGGCTTTGGGAAAAACCAGACCCGCACATCACTAATCTATCACCCCTCAGGCCCTATGAGATTTTCCTTGGAATCTGTGGTGCAGTGTTTGTCTCATCAAACATCAATCCTGCCCCCTCCCACTAGGAATGACTAATCTCTTTGCCCCAGTTACTGCCTGACTTTTCTATTTATCCCCCACTCTCTGCCCAGTCCCTTAGTGATTCTTCTCTTACACCTACTTTACCCCTAGATAAGTTATTGGTCACCTCACTACTCCGCACTCATAGTACCACTAATTTCCCTTCTCTACTCATCACCCAAGTGAAGCCAATGTTCAATGCCACGAGAAGCCCTCCGATATTGAGTTGCTTAAAGGGATTCTGTCATGATTTTAATGGTGTAGTTTTTATTTCTAAATGACAGTGTTTACACTGCAAATAATTCACTCTACCATATAAAATGTCATTCCTGAACCAACAAGTATATATGTTTGAGTTGGTGTGTAGGCGCCATCTCAGGTCACTTTGCCAAGTCATGTGCTTTCAGAAAGAGCCAGTGGTGCACTATGGAACTGCTTTCTGACAGGTTATTGTTTCTCCTACTCAATGTAACTGAATGTGTAAAGCTTAGAGCACTATTAAATTAAGAAATTGCAGTATATGTCAAGGAAATAAACATACAACTATGACTTATAACACGTACTACTTTACTAATGAAAATGGCTACTGACAAACAATCCTAAACAATACACACAATGCTAAGTCTACTTATAGTGAATTAAAACAGTAAACACTTAATATTTAGCTTTGTTTGGGAGGTTAAGTTTACAGAAGAGCTTGCACGAAAGTAGTATCTCTGAGCCCCTGGTTCTAACCACCTTCCATGCAAGTTCACCTGTCCAGGTCCTTCAAAGTCTTCAGTGAGATTCTCCTGAGCAGTCCTGTGCAAGCTCATTTCTTGGGCATCCTGAACCAATCACACTTCACAACCTAAACATGCTAACTCCCCCTGTACATTAGGGACCTATCAGGACAAACTCGTATCAGGACAATAATTTCCATATACTCCCACTTCAGTGTCTTTGTTGTTTTTGGTATGAAACTCCTGGCCCAGAGTTGTGTTCACTGTAAGAAAGACGTGGAGCTGAAAGTCTGTTGGCCACGGTTTACAGATAAACAAAATCGTATGGAGAGCAGGCCCAAAGTTTGTTGATCATTGTCTACAGGAAACAGGCCTAGCCCAGAGTCTATTGTCTTATAAATCAATATAGGCTACTGTATGAAAGTGTAGGTATCAATGACAAGAATATTTTATAGCTTCAATTCATTCCAGAAAACATAAAATTTTTCTTTACACTACAATGTGGGACATGTATTTTTACTATTGAGTGCTGTTCTTAGATCTACCACCTTCCCATTGTTCTTGCTGGAGGGCTGCTGGAGGGGAAAGGGAGGGTATTGATATCAACTTGCATTACAGCAGAAAAGAGTGACTGAAGTTTATCAGAGCACAAGTCACATGACTGAAGGTAGCTGAGAAACTGACAATATGTCTAGCCCCATGTCAGATATCAAAATTTAATATAAAAAAAAAGCTCTCTTTTAAAATAATGGATTCCAGGGCAGAAGTCTGCTGGAGCAGCACTATTAACTGATGCGATTTGGGGAAAAAAAAAAAATGTTTTCCCATGACAGTATCCCTTAAGGGTAAGGCCAGACGAGGAGATTCGGGGAGATTTTGTTGCCTGGCGACTTATCGCCACGTCTTTTGCGCGACTATCTCCCCGAACTGCCTCAGCGTTTTTTCCCCATAGGCTAGAATGAATAGTCGCCTGCGCTAATGCACACGCGGCGATGCGTTTTCAATAGTCGCCCAAAGTTGCCTCACTGAGGCAACTTTAGGCGACTATTGAAAACGCATCGCTGCGTGTGCATTAGCGCAGGCGATTTTGCGCTGTAGCCTATGGGGAAAAGACGCTCAGGCAGTTCGGGGAGATAGTCGCGCAAAAGACGTGGCGATAAGTCGCCAGGCAACAAAATCTCCCCGAATCTCCTCGTCTGGCCTTACCCTTAATACCCAGGGTAGGGGTTTGTTTGTTCAAAGCCAAATAGGAGTCCTGAACAAATTCCCCCGTTTATAATCGAAGGGGAAAAACATTCTGTGAAAGAAACATTTCCATATTGTGCTTTATAAAGGCAAAAACATATATATATATATATATATACACATACACATACACATACACATACACATACACATACACATACACATACACATACACATACACATACACACATACACCATGCACCAATAAATAATGTTTTGATACACTCTGGATGGCATTCGCTGTGAGTGCTTTCATGGATTGTGAATAATCTCTCTCTCTCTCTAGTATTGATAAAGTAACAAAAAGAGTCCGCACACACAGGTCTTATGTGAAGAAAAAAGTGGTACTTATATATAATATACAATACATATATATTTTTTTTTTTTTTATTAAAGACAGTTGGAATGCATTTTCAATTAGTTCTCTTTTTTTCTTTTTTAGCAATGGTTTTAGGAGTATATGGTCCTTTAATGCTGCCCTACTTAATAAGTTCGTATCACTGTATTGTATGGGAAAAAAATATTTTTGTACATGTGAAGCTTAAGTTACCTGAATTTTACACCACTTTCCCTTTATCTTCCAGAACTTAAAGGACCAGTAACATCAAAATGATTTTTTCAACATTTAAAGCTTGTATCTGCTGACCCAGAAACTACAATTAAATTATTTCTTGGCGCAGCATGCAGAACTCAGATCCAGGTCCATATTTCCCTACCTATCTCTCTATTCTTCTTTTCTTATTGTCTTTCTAATTACTTTATGTGTATTTGATACACAGTTCAGTTCTTACTTGAAGTAACTCATATGAACAATTGACAGCACAATGTACAGGAACTGCGATTTACCTGGAACCATTATGACTGATGTAACATGCACTTTACTTCTTTCAATGTATTCTTACGCTTTCACAGCATTTAACACTTAATAGCTTGTTCCTTACAGTGCTTCAAAATAAAGAGCGCTATTAAAAAAAACTTTTTCTTGGTAACAGATGTCATTTTATATGGGAGACTTTCAGTCTGTAGCCCTGTAGAGAGCCAATGGCATGCAACGTCTTCATTTTCCTGTGTAAGAACAAAACCCATTGTATTCTATGCACCCTGTATATTTGGGTAGTATGTCTTTATTGCTCAAGTGACGGGCATTACCGCAACGTTTCAGGCCTCATTTGGCCCTTTTTCAAGCTTGAAAAAGGGCCAAATGAGGCCTGAAACGTTGCGGTAATGCCCGTCACTTGAGCAATAAAGGCATTTTAACTTCAATTACAATTGTGGTGCTGTTCATATCGTACTTTGACTGCATTTGCTGGTGGAAAGTGGCCACTGGAGAACCTGCACCCATCCAAAGAAAAGTAAGAAGATTTAATAAGGTTGTGCTGACTATTTTTGTTTGCATATTTGGGTAGTATGACCAACCTGCCTTAGGCACAATACGCCACGCTGCAGGCTGAGGTATAAAAGTTGGGGCGGAGCACTGGTGAAATACCAAATAAAAAAAATATTTAAAGGAGAAATCAACCTGTGGGGGAAAAAAAACCCTACTGCCCACCCCAGGTATCCCTCCCTCCCTCCTGCCCCCAGGCTAACTGCTCCATACTTATCCCTCGGCGCAGATTCTTCCAGTGGAGTTGCACATATCCATCTTCCGCCTCCTCGGTAAGCTGACAGAGATTGGCAATTTCCGTGTAATTCCGCACATGCGCAGTTGTCACAAACCAACTGCGCATACTCTGTGCAGTCAGCTTACAGAGGAGCCGGAAGATGGAAGCGTGGAACTGCGCTGGAAGAATCTGCGCAGAGGGGTAAGTATGGAGTATGGGGCATCTCCTGGGGGGGGGGTAGTTAGTTAGCCTGGGGGAAGAGGGAGGGCTACCTGGGGTGGGGGGGTTTTCCCCACAGGTTGATTTCTCTTTAAGGCTCTATAACTCCCTTATCTTCACCAGGGATAAAATGGTTCAATTCAAAATTATCCATAGAACATACATCACTCCATTGAGACTATAAACCATGGGCAGGAGCCCTAATGCAAACTGTCCTAAATGCCAAGCCCCAGACCCAAATCTTGTTCATATGCTATGGGCATGCTCAGTAATTTAGAAGTACTGGACCAACCTGGTCAAATAAATAACAACACAGGCTCTACTGCCAGAAGCTCTAACTCCTGAGATCTCTTTGAAAGGACCAGTGGATGATCTAGCCTCCCACATTAAAATTAGAACACTATTAAGATCTCTACTATTTATGGAAAGAAATTAATAGCAATCAAATGGATGAGCCCTGCTCCTCCCACAGTGAAGGCATGGATTACTTTGGTAAACAGCAAACTCCACAATAAATCCACAATAAAATGGATGTATATAGCCAGGCAATACCCTCAAAATTTTATTGTGGTGTGGGGCCCTGGCTCAAAGCCTGCCTGGAGGCAGAACTTAATGTGTAACTCAGATGATTACACCACGGCCCACCCAGGAACACATTATACACCTCTCTGATATTTGATAGACCTCCTCCTAATCGGCGGAATACGCTGGTTACTGAATTGCATAATTACAATAATGTGACCTATGTTACATTGTATCTTTAATGCCCGCACTAAATGCAATATCCTTGCTTTTGTTTTGGTTAAATATATAAATAAAACCCTTTGAAAAAAAAAATTACGACACACTGGCCTTTGAAAGGAGAATTTCTAGTCAAGAAGAATAAAAATCAGACAAGGAGAAAAAAAATTACAATGTTAAATAATAAATGATGGTTCTTTTTACATATAAATAAAAAATGCTTTACATAAGAATGAAATGCAGGTAGTGACCCACGATATTCTGGATACAAGGTCATCCTGGAATGAGGAACAAAAGCCTTCATTCGATTGGATGCCGATTTATTGCTACTACAAAGCACTGTGTTGTTACAGAGAAGAAGCAAATCTGTGAAAAGTGAAGAATTGCTAGTTAAGCAGAACTCTATGGGAAATGGCACTGCTTTATTCTTGATCTTTCTGTATAACAGATTTCCTGATGATAGATCTCTTATACATATATATTTAATGTTATTGCTTTGTGTATAGCTATGACAGATCTAAAGATGCAACTCTTGTTTAAATATTACATTTGCAACATATAGACAGCAAAATAGGCAAGGTTTAAAAATATGGAGTATTCTTTATTTTCCTAATAAAACTACAGTCAGTTTGCTAGAAGTATTTTTTATAAGTTTCAGCTCTGTCCCAATAAAAATCTTCAAATGACGCCTCTGTCAGTAAAGATCTGAAGACAGCACTTTCTGTTCAAGCAATCCATGAGTATGAAATGCCTGCCCCACTCACCCACTTCTTACAGGTACTTTAAGAGGAGTGTCTTCAGATGTCTTCAGAAGCTGCCAAAGAAATTGATTACATTTATTGTCCAGAAAGCAAAATCAAACGAGATGCATAACGAGATGCATAAAAAAACCAAAAAAAAAAACCCAAAAACTCAATTTCCTGTAGAAGCCAAAGTTGTAAGATTAGTGATGCTTGTGTTCTGCTCACAGGAGACATCCACTCAATTCATCACCAATCTCACTGCTTTGCCTCCAGTTCTTACACACCTGCAGAAGGAGACAAGTAGGCACAGCTTTGTACGTGGGAAAGAGCAAAAGTACCCAATAAATACTTAACTGTTACTTCCTGAAAAGGCATTAACATTGGTGTAAAATTACTATATGCAGCGTAACTGCATTTAGAAGCATCAGCTTACCAAAAATGAGGTTTCATAAATAAAATCGTTATTGTAACATGCTGGAAGTACCAGGTGACAGTTTAGGTATACGTGCGGATGTAAAACTCTAGCTCTAAAATATTACACTATAACTCCAGCTTTCTGTGTTCAAATAATCTAAATTTCAAATAAACATTATGTACAGTTTCAGCAATCTGTCATTTCCTCCTATAATTCTTTAAAGGAAGGTTATATGCTCTCATTTTTGGTTTTAAGGCAGTCCTTTGTTTCATGAAGGCTCTCAATGCATTGATCATTTCTAAAATGGTACAGAATTTAATGGATATTGAGAAAGTTACTTATATTCAATGGTAATTTTCTAAGCAGTTCCTCTTTAAGCTAATTTCAACTTGTCTTTTAAGAAAGATGTTCATTATATTTGTATTACATATTGGTCTACTGAACAGAAAGTAATTGCTGACCTCTTAATAGCAAAGAAATTACTATATTTTTGGTCAAAACTACAATATTCAGTACACAGAATAGGCTGAGGACTTCTTGGCCAATTTCAATCTATGTAAATATACACAAAGTTACATTTGTTGCTCACTGGTTTCTTTTAAAGAGTTAGGACATATTCTTAGATTAGTGGCTACATTTCTGTATATGGAGACTGTACTTTCAACACAAGCTGTACAATTTTCAGCAGTGTTAGAGCTGAACAGACCACACAGCTCATTTGAGTGAAGTGCTATAATAATAGTTCAACTCTTGTTAATCTTCCTCCAGTTCTTACGTACCAATACATGGGGAATGTAAAGTACGCCTTTGTAAGAGGGTCTCCTCAAGGTCACTCAATCATATGCTTCTGTATTGGACATATAACAAGTCTTCCTATTTTATATTTACATACAGGGAGAATCCCAAATATCAAAATTTTTAGGGTGAAGACACACAGAGTTACTAGTAGCAGCTACTTGTCACGGCTACAAAATAGACAATAGTTAGTGGCTTTGTCAGGGCCGCTCCGGCCATGAGGCAAGGTGAGAATCTTGCCTCAGGCGGCACGGAGCGGCCAGTTACCAGGGGCGGCAAAAAGCCGCCTCTGGTAACTTTAAGAGCCGAATTTCCGTTTTTTAAAACGGAAATTCGGCTCTTCTAGCGCAGCGAGCGCAATAGCGCTCACTGCACTAGCGATGCGGCCCCTCCTCCACCTGCTCCGACGCTGGTAGTTAGAAGAGCGGAGCAGGAGGAGGGGCGGCATTGGGGCTGCTGCCTCAGGCGACAGCAGCCCCTGAAACGTGCCTGGGCTTTGTTATGCCAAAAACTACCCTGCCATAGAAAATACTGAGAAAATACTAAGCAGCAATTGAAACTTACCCAATGATGAAAAATGTGCATTCTTGCTCTAATCTGTATCATCACCCAGCACTGTTACTCAACTGATGCAGAACGTGGTCCATTGTAGCCCCTGTACACAGATGTGAATAAAGTAAAGAAGAAAATCAATATATATTGATCACTGGTTAGTTTTAAAGAGATAGGACATTTACTTAGGCTGCACATTTGTGTATTCAGTTTGGAAATTTCTTGTGTACATGTGGAGACTGAACTTTCAACAACAAACTGTATAATGTCAGCAGTGTTAGAGCTGAACCAACAGCACAGCTCATTTGAGAGCAGGGCAATAATAATAGTTCAATTCTTTGTTAATCTTCCTCCAGTTCTTACGTACCAATACATGGGGAATGTAAAGAACGCCTTTGTAAGAGGGTCTCCTCAAGGTCACTCAATCATATGCTTTTGTATTGGTCACTTAACAAGTCTTCCTATTTTATATTCATATACAGTGAGAATCCCAAATATCACCACTTCTAAACATATATACTTACTCTGTGATTAAAAAGAAGTGCATTGTTGCTGTAATCTGTATGATCACACAGTACTGTTACTCATCAGATGCCGAACATTGTCCACTGTAACGCCTGTACACATGTGAATAAAATAAACAGGGAAATCAGTATATTTTGCTTGTGTACGTGTGGAGACTGTATTTTCATCAACAAGCAGTACAATTTCAGCAGTGTAACAGCAGAACCAACAGCACAGCTCAGATGAGAAAGTGCAATAATAATAGTTCAAGTCTTTGTTAATCTTCCTCCAGTTCTTACGTACCAATACATGGGGAATGTAAAGAACGCCTTTGTAAGAGGGTCTCCTCAAGGTCACTCAATCATATGCTTTTGTATAGGTCATTAAACTAGTCTTCCTGTTTTCTATTCATATACAGTGAGAATCCCAAATATCACCACTTCTAAACATATATACTTACTCTGTGATTAAAAAAAAGTGTATTGTTGCTGTAATCTGTATGATCACACAGTACTGTTACTCATCAGATGCCGAACATTGTCCACTGTAACGCCTGTACACATGTGAATAAAATAAACAGGGAAATCAGTATATTTTGCTTGTGTACGTGTGGAGACTGTATTTTCAACAACAAGCAGTACAATTTCAGCAGTGTATGAGCTAAACCAATTACACAGCTCAGTTGAGAAAGTGCAATTATAATGGTTCAACCCGTGTTAATCTTCCTCCAGTTCTTACGTACCAATACATGGGGAATGTAAAGAACGCCTTTGTAAGAGGGTCTCCTCAAGGTCACTCAATCATATGCTTTTGAATCGGTCATTTAACAAGTCTTCCTTTTATATTCATATACAGTGAGAATCCCAAATATCCCCACTTCTAAACATAATAACGATAATAACCACTTACCCAAAAATTAAAAAGAGTGCATTCTTGCTCTAATCTGTATCATCACCCAGCACTGTTGCTCAACTCATGCAGAACATGGTCCATTGTAGCCCCTGTACACAGATGTGAATAAAGTAAAGATGAAAATCAATAAATATTGATCACTGGTTAGTTTTAAAGAGATAGGACATTTACTTAGGCTGCACATTTGTGTATTCAGTTTGGAAATTTCTTGTGTACATGTGGAGACTGAACTTTCAACAACAAACTGTATAATTTCAGCAGTGTTAGAGCTGAACCAACAACACAGCTCATTTGAGAGCAGGGCAATAATAATAGTTCAATTCTTTGTTAATCTTCCTCCAGTTCTTACGTACCAATACATGGGGAATGTAAAGAACGCCTTTGTAAGAGGGTCTCCTCAAGGTCACTCAATCATATGCTTTTGTATTGGTCACTTAACAAGTCTTCCTATTTTATATTCATATACAGTGAGAATCCCAAATATCACCACTTCTAAACATATATACTTACTCTGTGATTAAAAAGAAGTGCATTGTTGCTCGAATCTGTATGATCACACAGTACTGTTACTCATCAGATGCCGAACATTGTCCACTGTAACGCCTGTACACATGTGAATAAAATAAACAGGGAAATCAGTATATTTTGCTTCTGTACGTGTGGAGAGTGTATTTTCATCAACAAGCAGTACAATTTACGCAGTGTATGAGCTAAACCAATTACACAGCTCAGTTGAGAAAGTGCAATTATAATGGTTCAACCCGTGTTAATCTTCCTCCAGTTCTTACGTACCAATACATGGAGAATGTAAAGAACGCCTTTGTAAGAGGGTCTCCTCAAGGTCACTCAATCATATGCTTTTGTATTGGCCATTTAACAAGTCTTCCTATTCTATATTCACATACAGTGAGAATTCCAAATATCATCACGTACAACATACACACTTAATAATAGAATCTTACCCAATAATGAAAAAAAATGCATTCTTGTTCTAATCTGTATAACCTCCCAGCACTGTTGCTCAACCAAAGTGGATATTTAATCTCTGATGCTGAGCGTAGTCCATTGTAACACCTGTATACAAATGTGAATAAAGTAAACACGTAAATCAGTATATATTGCTCACTGGTTTCTTTTAAAGAAATCGGACATATCCTTAGGCTAAACATTTCTTTTTTAAGGTTGGACATTTCTTGTGTACATATGGAGACTGTACTTTCAACAACAAACTGTACAATTTCAGCAGTGTAAGAGCAGAACCAACACCACAGCTTATTTGAGAGCAGGGCAATAATAGTTCCATTCTTTGTTGATCTTCCTCCAGTTCTTACGTACCAATACATGGGGAATGTAAAGAACGCCTTTGTAAGAGGGTCTCCTCAAGGTCACTCAATCATATGCTTTTGTATTGGCTATTTAACAAGTCTTCCTATTTTATATTCACATACAGTGAGAATCCCAAATATCACCACTTCTAAACATAATGATAATAACCACTTACCCAAAGATTTAAAAAGTGCATTCTTGCTCTAATCTGTATCATCACCCAGCACTGTTGCTCAACTGATGCAGAACATGGTCCATTGTAGCCCCTGTACACAGATGTGAATAAAGTAAAGAAGAAAATCAATATATTGTATATTGATCACTGGTTAGTTTTAAAGAGATAGGATGTTTACTTAGGCTGCACATTTGTGGATTCAGTTTGAAAACTTCTTGTGTACATGCGGAGACTGAACTTTGAACAACAAACTGTACAATTTCAGCAGTGTTAGAGCTGAACCAACCGCACAGCTCATTTGAGAGCAGGGCAACAATAATAGCTCAAGTCTTTGTTTATCTTCCTCCAGTTCTTACGTACCAATACATGGGCAATGTAAAGCACGCCTTTGTAAGAGGGTCTCCTCAAGATCACTCAATCGTATGCTTTTATATAGGTCATTTAAAGGAATAGTAACGTCAAAAAATAAAAGTGTTAAAGTAATGAAAATATAATGCAGTGTTGTCCTGCACTGGTAAAACTGCTGTGTTTGCTTAAGAAACACTACTATTGTTTATATAAATAAGCTGCTGTGTAGCAATGGGGGCAGCCATTCAAAGGAGAAAAGGCTCAGGTTACACAGCAGATAGCAAATAAGCTCTGTCTAATGGTGTTATCGGTTATCCATTAGTTAACCTGTGCCATATAGGCGTTTTTCAATTTCCACCATTGCTCCACAGCAGCTTGTTTATATGAACTATAGAAGTGTTTCTGAAGCAAACACAGCAGTTTTACCAGTGCAGGGCAACAGTACATGATATTTTCATTAACTTAAAAAACGTATTTTTTGACATTACTGTTCCTTTAACAAGTCTTCCTATTTTATATTAATATACAGTGAGAATCCCAAATATCACCACTTCCAAACATATATACTTACTCTGTGATTTAAAAAAAAGTGCATTGTTGCTCGAATCTGTATGATCACACAGTACTGTCACTCATCAGATGCCGAACATGGTCCACTGTAACGCCTGTACAAATGTGAATAAAATAAACAGGAAAATCAGTATATATTGCTTGTGTACGTGTGGAGACTGTATTTTCAACAGCAAGCAGTACAATTTCAGAAGTGTATGTGCTAAACCAATTACACAGCTCAGTTGAGAAAGTGCAATAATTATGGTTCAACTCTTGTTAATCTTCCTCCAGTTCTTACGTACCAATACATGGGGAATGTAAAGAACGCCTTTGTAAGAGGGTCTCCTCAAGGTCACTCAATCATATGCTTTTGTATTGGACATTTAACAAGTCTTCCTATTTTATATTCATATACAGTGAGAATCCCAAATATCATCACGTAGAACATACACACTTAGTAATAGAAACTTACCCAATAAAGTTCATTCTTGTTCTAATCTGTATAATCTCCCAGCACAGTTGCTCTACCAAAATGGATTTTTAATCTCTGATACTGATGATAATCCATTGTAACACCTGTATACAGATGTGAATAAAGTAAACAGAAACATCAGTATATATTGCTCACTGGTTTCCTTTGAAGAAATAGGACATATACTTAGGCTAAACATTTCAGTTTTCAGGTTGGACATTTCTTGTGTACATGTGGAGACTGTACTTTCAACAACAAGCTGTACAATTTCAGCAGTGTAAGAGCTGAACCAATAGCACAGCTCAATTGAGTGCAGTGCAATTATAATAGTTAAATTCTTTGTTTATCTTCCTCCAGTTCTTACGTACCAATACATGGGGAATGTAAAGCACGCTTTTGTAAGAGGGTCTCCTCAAGGTCACTCAATCATATGCTTTTGTATTGGTCATTTAACAAGTCTTCCTATTTTATATTCACATACAGTGAGAATCCCAAACACCACCAATTCTAAACATAATAACCACTTACCCAATGATTGAAAAAAGTGCATTCTTGCTCTAATCTGATGCTCAACCAAAGTGGATAGTCTTCGGATGTTGATCATAGTCCACTGTTACACCTGTACACAGAGGAAGTAGAAAGGAAAATCAGTATATGACAGAAAGAGAATAATCCCAGCACATATCCGTGAAGACTTCCAATTTCCACTCGGTCACACTGCGACTCATGTCTGCTCATGTCACCTATGGTCTCTAGTTTATTTGTTCCACGCATGTAGTTTACACTTGTCCATGTGATTTCCACTCCAACAGGTTTGTCTCCTTTATGACTGGAGCTTGTTGAGGATGGAATTAGCCTAATTGTGTGTAGAAAAAAAATAGTGTTTAATCACAAGAAAAGACAGATACCATATGATGTGCCATACATGATATGGGCGCTTTCCCATTATTCTGGTCATTAGAAAGACACAATCGTGCTACTACACATTACATTAAATGCCACGGAAGTGGTCATAGCCCTCATAACATAGGAAAAATTGACTTATGTACCAATTCCCACTGCTAAGATTCCAGCACCCATTCCCCATGTTTTGATCAAAACTGGTCTCCAGACTGCTATAAAGAGTTGCTGAAGTCAAGGAAGCGACTGCTGAAATTGTAAAATTGGTCATTTGTGTGGTCCTCAGATCCTGCCAATTAGTACTTTAAGGGATTAAACAAAGTTAGTGTAGCTTATCAAAGACAGTCACACCCAATGTTTTCTATACAAGCCATTTATTTTGAAATGCCAACTAAATGTAGGATAAAGTCCATGTTACATGCTTGTCAGTAACAGTAGAAAAATAGAACCAGTGAAAACATTTGTACAACTGCAATGGTAGTCAAAAGAGAAAGGTGTAAATACAATGCATCACACAAGACACAAATTCAAGTTTGGAAGTTTCTAAATAAAAATACTATTCTTTAAAAACACTATGTACAATTGAATCATAAACAAATCTTACAAAGTATTCGGTATGCAGGTTCTAGAAAACACTTGCATAGGACATAAAATCAGTTCTTTTTAAGAGTTTTTGTCTGAGCCTTAAGCATTAAAGGCACTTGTACCAGAACATGTAAAACTGCATCAGCCACTCCAAACTGAAAATCTCATTCCAACAAAATGAGCAGATGACACTGACGACTTCAATCTAGGTCACAAGTTTTATGGTCATCTAAGCTGATTTCGCTGCAAAAAACAGGCAGTAGATTATTAACCCTTCTTCTTACTGCTGGACCCTTTTTTTTTTTCTTCTTTCCACTCCACTAAGAATTATAAGGTTAAATGAAGGCAGGAAATCCCTGGTAAAGCAGTTTTCTCACGTAAATTGCGTTCATGGAATAACATTTACTTACACAAAGCATGTTGCTTGGAATGCGGTTTGTTTTCTGCATTGGGGAACAAAATGCAAGCTTATTGTACATTATTTTGCACTGAAAGGGAACTCTCCTTATAAATACGTGTATTAAATATACACCAAGGCTAAGTGGATATTTATAAGAGCGATGGTTGCCCTTTAGAGCAAAAAGACAGAGCAAAGCAAACACATGGCTATCCTGCTGAAGACAGTGTTACATTACACAGTGTATCGGTCAGTGAAATGGATCCATTCAAAGCAGCTTGATGAACTATTTCATTGAATGATTAGCTTTGTTTAAATGCTTCGATTATTCACTGCTCATATGACATAGCACACTGCTAGTCATTTATATATTTCATTAAGGGAAGGACAAATACCTGTAGTACATGGTTAGGAGCCAAGAGAGCAAATTAAAGGTTGTGTGTGTATACACAAACTCATACCCAAATATGTAATAAAAGACACTGGGGGTTATTTATAAACACTGGGCAAATTTGCACCTGGGCAGTTACCCACAGCAACCAATCATGTTTGCTTTTGTTGTTTTCCTTGCAGCTGGATGGAAAAATCTAATCACTGATTGGTTGCTATGAGTTACTGCCCAAATTCAAATTTGGGCAGTGTTTTATAAATGAGGACCACTAATTTTGCCCAGCAGCAATAAACCATAGCAACCTATAAGATGTTTGCTTTTAACAGATGACCAGGAAATGCTACCTGCTGATTGATTGCTATTGGTAACTGCTGCTGGGCAAAAAGAGTGTCCTTTATTACAGAACTCCATACAGTTTTTAATTCAGAATGGACAATAACAGATGTTTAACTGGACTATATTCCTCTTGTGCTGGTGTCAGGTCTCTTGTCTTTGTACCTCATTTCCCACAATTCAGCAAATTTATACTTGCGTAGTAACCCACAGTTTATGAACACTAAAAGCAAAACATTTCATTTGGTGCCATATTTTGCACTAGGACAAATCTGCCCCACACTTCATCCATTAGGGTATATTAATCATAACCACAGCCAACTGAAATTTAAAACTTTTGTTAATGTAGCTTTTGTATATGATTCAATATTTTGTTTTGTATTTTTTTTGTTTTAGAAACCAGGCACTAGTACAAAGAAGACACCCTTTGTAGCCGACAGGTTTTTTTGTTGTTGTGACCCCAACAACCAGACAGCATTTTTAAATGGATGCTAAAGAAAAAGCAGAAAAAGAAAAGAAATACTTAAAGTGAAACATGATAAAATGAAGGATAAATTAAATGTTTCTAAGAATAGAATACATTATTTTAAATGGGAACTTGCCCTTTTAACTCAAGCATCGCTACAAAGTTTAAGCAGGTGAAATTCACATTTTCACCATGTTGCACTGACAAAGATACTTACTAATACTGCTCATTATTGAAAAAACAAAACGATAATAAAGTAGATGGAAAAATGAAACTGTGAATGTTATGGTACTGCAAGTAAAGAGATAACTGCTTACAGAAACACATGGCATTGCTTTGTGTTATTGTTTCAGAAATCTTAGCAACAGAAAACGTTAACAGATAATATATAATAATTAAATTAAAAATATATTGGGTAACAGAATACACCAAAGCTACTTTTCCTGCAAGTCAAAAGAAAAAGGGTTCCGTAAATGCTACCAAACCAAGTGTGTAGAATAATTCAATGAGCAGACTTTTCAGCTGTAAGCTGGGACTTCCCTGGTCTAGATCCATACATGGATATGCATAAAACGATTCGTCCAGGGTGATTTAGGCTACTTTGCCTGGCACATGGCATGGTCAAAATGCCCAACATATTTCTCCATTGACCTTTTTTGTGAATCGGTTAAAACCGATCATTCAGCACTTTCAGGCAACTCAGCCAGAAGGCAAAGGGGGAAATTTTAGTTGTATTGGTGAGGAAAGCACCATAACTACTGAAATCGACCCTCCATGATTTCTGGTAAAAACCTGAAATGCAAAAGCACCTCGACAGTAACATAGTGAATCCATAATTTATACAATAAAAGCAAACAACGCTGTAAACTTGGCGTGCCAGCAATAAACCTAACTTATACAAACAAACGCTACTTGGTTTACAATAGTGACTGGAAACCTGCACATACATGGTCTTTCACAATAATTGCTGGAATGTACAAAGTAGAAATATGCAATGTTGCCCTTTAAATAGTCTTTTAACCGTCTACATTTTATGTTTCCTTTCCTTACTACAGCACAAACAGAACCCATACAAAATGGGAAATTAATAGACAAATTAGCGTCAAATGATTAGAATTCTAGGGTAAGAGAATTGTAACACAAATATTTCCTTTCTAAACTCCATCCCAGTGCAAGGCCCAATACAGCATATTAATGTGGCATATTAGATCATATCCCGAGTCTGTGAGGAAAAAATTGGTCATCACTGCACAGGGCTATGCCAGAGAAGACGGTGCATTTAATCAAAACAAACCAATATCTATGTATTTGATGCAACCGTCCACTATATGGCTGTTCATTCATATGCTGAATTAGGATTGGTACGAAAAAGATATAAAGGGCATTCATAAAATAACAATTACATCAATAACACTTGTTAAAGTGATGGTGGATCAGAATCACGAAAGGTGCTTTAATTATTCACAGCTCTGATGCTCATCTATAATCACATAATTTAAGCTGGTAAATAAGGGAGGCATTACAAAACAAAAAAAAAAAAAAAAGGAATGCTAGAAGATGTTTTTGTATTCGAAGGGGTACTTCACCACGAAATTTAACATTAGACTGGTCTAAGTAGTACTTAATTACATACGCAGACATTTTATATATATATATATATATATATATATATATATATATATATATATATATATATATATATATATATATATATATATATATATATATATTTATTATTTTTTTTTTATCTGACTTGAACTTTCCTATTCTGTTGCACTAGGAGTGTGAGCTACTTGCTAACAAAATGGTAGAAAAAAAGTTATATTGAAACCTTGTATAAACTTCATATAAACCAGTTTAAAAGTTTCTTTGGTCTCCTATAACATACTAACAGTTAATTCAAAGGTGGCCTTCCGCTTTAAAACACAACATCCAAAACATATATACTGCATAGGTCAGTGTGTATGTATGTGTGTATGTGTGTATGTGTGTATGTGTGTATGTGTGTATGTGTGTATGTGTGTATGTGTGTATGTGTGTATGTGTGTATGTGTGTATGTGTGTATGTGTGTATGTGTGTATGTGTGTATGTGTGTATGTGTGTATGTGTGTATGTGTGTATGTGTGTATGTGTGTATGTGTGTATGTGTGTATGTGTGTATGTGTGTATGTGTGTATGTGTGTATGTGTGTATGTGTGTATATATATATATATATATATAAAACCATGTGTCTTCTCACAAAATTGGCATTTTTAAAATTAAGTTTAAAAGGGATCTATGGTAGAACACTATAATGCTCCTTAGCCTTTGGGGAATGAACATAAGCATATTTGCAATGCATTATTTTTTATTAGGGTTTTTTATGCTGCAATCTTCATTACCTTGCAGCTCTATCTCTTCTCCACACATCCTATCAGTTCTGTAGCGTTTGAAAACCTTTGAAGCCAGCGGCCATCTCTTCTGCTTGGCCCGCCCACCAATAAAAACTGAAGCAGGCAGTTCTGTTTCCAAAGGCCAGCTGAAGATGCGTGCACCTCACTACCACACCTACGTATAACTCGTCCTAGTATTCCAGCGAGCACAAGATGAAGGCGCTTTGGTCAGCAAAGTTTTATAATAATAAAGTAAGTTGGATTCGGGTAACAGGGTAGCTAGCAAAAGCTGCATTATGTTCCCTACCTTTGTCACGTCTGGTAACAGCTTGATATAGCTGCAAACAGATTCCGTTTCAGACATAACAGTTTACACTATGCGTCTTAGATCACGTGAGTGGAAAGGAGCCGTCAGTCAGGGGCAGGTAGTAGGCGACCTCAGTGGAGAAAGATACACGCCCCCTATTCATTTGCCTACAGACGCTGAAGCGAGTGGAAGGTACATGAGGATTAAAATTGAACACTGCTGCGCCGTTAAATTTCAAATAAAAACACCATCGATATACACAGCTATGTAAGGGATTCACAAATATTGATTTTGACTGAAGCTAATTTAGATCCCCTTTAAAATCGGGGAAAACGGCCAAGACAAGGGAAAGCAGCAACTGTTTTCTCATAGCGTAAAAAGTATGGGGAAAAAACAAATGCATACATTATTATTTCCCATGCACTTCGTGCAGAAGAGCAGAGCATTTTAGCATTTACAGTATCTTTAAATGGACTACAAACATAAAACACACAATTTTGCTTAAAGAATAGAGCAGGAGTGTGGTTAGGCTCTGGGATGGAGTGAGAACAAATGGGTGGATTGCGGCAGATCTTGAATTGTGCATAGGACTTTAGTTGTAGGCCTGTGATTACTTTTGGACCACAGCATGGAAACTTCTGATTCATGGTTCCAATTTAACTTTATAATCAAGACTTTATTTATATCAACACATAATATAACTTTCTAAAACACTTTCAAACACACTAACTTAGCAAGTGGGAAGCCACCAACTTAAGATTGTCAGTTAAGGGCCTGATTGTCACAGAGGGCTATTGGAATCATTTCTATTCCAAAACCATGCAATGATTGTGTAATCATGCAACACACAAGGCTTCGAAAAATGAGCACTAATAACGTGATGGGTTCTCAAACACCTTCATTCTAACCTAAGATTCTTACACACATGACGTTTTACAGCTAGTCAATTACACAGACCAACACCACAACTTGCCCCTTATAAAGTCAAATAATACATTGAAAGTTTGTGGATATCAAAATCAAGATCCAAAAAATTACCACAACACAATCATCATCTAGACTTTCTATGCTGGGGAGAACCTCAGCTGTGTATGCGCTTTTGCCAAAAGAAATCTAAAAGCCAAGACAACAGCATGGGATTAGACTGAATCCCTTTAAAGTTCCCTCTTCCGAGGTTTATTGAAGGAAACACATCAATGGTAGCACCTCAGAAGGCGGTACTACGTAAAAAAAAAAAAAAAAGTTAAACTATGCGCAAAGAAAGGAACAAAGTTCAACTATTTCTGTACATTGTGATATTAGAAACAAGGGGACTAAAGAAAACAACCTTGTACCAGGCACAAAGCAGTCTCTGCAGGGAAGGCTTGCAAGCTACCAGGGGAAAAACAAAGTAATTGAAACCACACTGAACCAAGAGTTCTGAGCACAAAACACAAAGAATTTCCGTATCCTTGCTCAGCGATTTTCAGTTTTCCTCAGGAATGTTCTTGCTATTCAGTGACTCAGTGTCAGATTTACTGAGAATCTGAGCTGCAGCCACGGAGATTAAATAAGTTTCACTCGCGTTTTGGTTCAGATAAGGACCACAATTCCTGGAGGATTATTTTATCAACACATCACAATTTTCAAGAACTCAAATGTACAAAATGAATTCCATGACCTATAGCAAAAAGGCAACAGTCACCCTTGATTATATATCCTGGAAGGACATCATGTGAAAAGCAGATGTGGGCTTATACCACAGCTACTCTGGCTTCAGAATAATCAATTTTTTTTGGCCATGGGTAAACGCCTTTAAATTCCTGTTGTTTAGAAAAAAATCAATCAATATCTGAGATCACATAGTAAAGAAACAGCATGCCCAAAAGATCCCAGAACAGCTCAGCCAAATTCACTTAAATGATTACCACTGTAATGTTGTATCCTTGCCCACCAAACACTACCTCTTGCTTGTGAATTGTAAAGTCAATGCAGTTGCTCTGATATTTTAAAGGACAACATCTAAATCAAAACTATACTACTCTTATATGCAGTGTTTGTTTTAAATTGCCACTTCTGTACGAGCCACAGGTATTTCTGCTAGCCAGCTTTATTTTAACATTAGTATAGTATGCAAGAATTTTTATTGTAAAAAATGTCAGCCACTTTTGAAATAGAGTAGAACCCCCTGTTAACGTTTTTCAGGGGACTAGAAATTTTTTTTGAAATCCAGGAAAATTAATTAATTTGCACCAAAAACAATGTGTATAACGAGGGGAAAACTAAAAATCAGGGTATGTAAAATGTAGGTTTCATGGTAATATTAAAAATTTTGAAAACAGACAGGTACATGCTCTGATTTCATGCTATTATTTTATATAACCCATCCACAAAGACTGTTGCGAGTATGGCACAATTTGATGTCCTCTGCTTGTGATAAAAAAAAAAAAAAAAAAACAGACACTCATCACACATTGCTTGCCATCAACTTAAATGGGAAGCGCCCCTTTCTAGGAAATGGTGACTGTGGATACCAAGAGACCAGTGGCAATTAAATGGGATCTGATCTGCAAAATTTTATTACCATTAAAACTAGCACAAAATAGATTTTTGCAAGCTTGTCCATTGTAAAGTTATAGCACTTTAGTGTTTTGTCGGCAGCACAAAAGCTTATAATTCATTTGCTGGTTATCTTCTCTTGCAACTGACTCAAAAACACCAATTCAAAGAAAATTTGTGACAAATAGTTTCAGAATTTAAATAATTAAAATAATTCATTTTTGCAGAATTGTCTGACTTTACTAAAATACACAGTTTTAAGACAATTTTGTTTTGATAATTGTGTCCCTTTAAAACAGAAACTTCAGTCTTCAGTTCATGTGAACTTGGTGTGGGGGCATAAACAAGCAAGAATTATCCAGTAAAAATTGCTAAATGCAAACATGACGGGAAACTACAATATATCTTCATTAACTGAATCATGCTCTAAAATCTGCAATAGGGGAGCGCTATTTAGCTTTGCTACAACATGGTGCTGCTCTGATGATATTTTACCGCGCTTCAGTCACTAACAAAGCTGCACCCATATGAATTAGAAATGCACCAAAACTACTATGTTGGATTCGGCCGAACCCCCGAATCCTTTGCAAAAAGATTTGGCCAAATACCGAACCGAATCCTAATTTGCATATACAAATTAGGGGAAAACATTTTTTACTTCCTTGTTTTGTGACAAAAAGTCAAGCGATTTACATCGCTGCCCCTAATTTGCATATGAAAATTAGGATTTGGTTCGGCCGGGCAGAAGGATTCAGACGAATCCTGCTGTAAAAAGCCGAATCCCGAACCGAATCCTGGATTCGGTGTATCCCTAATATGAATATAGGCTGGTACAAATGAAAATTCAGTGCCCACGATAAGATAACTCTTTTGGGGGAATGTAATAAAAGTCGCAGAGAAAAACAATTTCCACCAATAAGAATAAAGATTCTTAAATGAAATCTTAAATGTAAATGCAACTGTTATTGCAATGTGAATTTTAATACAGCACTTATAAGAAGTGCTTGAAGGTGTGTTAATCTGTTGGAGCAAACAAAACTTTTTCAGTAAGAAGTTTTATTATAGTCACAGCGTATTGGTGCAAACTATAAATATTGCAAACTTTCTTCCACCGTCGGAAGAGGTCACTAAACAGTTTTCAAAGCTATATTAAATTGTTCCAGCAAAGGCATAACTTTTCACATTGCGAATAGTTTTTCTTTACCAACTCTTAATACATTCTCTCAATTATGCTTTACTAATATAAAGCAAATCTGCTAAATTCTTAAAAACACACATACCTCACCTTTAACAATGGAAAAGTCTTAGTTGAACATTTTTCAATCTGTAGACTGAGAGATAGTGGCAGATATTTTTAACCATGCGGTCACATATAGAGGATGAAAACGTTCCAGAACAATAGCAAGAACACTGCTTTCATAGGGGTCCTTAGTGGGCAGGAATGTTAAGAGCAAATGTAACATATTTTCCCGGAGATAGCAAAGTAACTGAGCTGGTCTAGAAAAATAGGATATTTAGAAAAGATTCTTGATTGTAAGGTAGGCAAGATGTTCTGTTAATAAAACACAAAGCGTTCTCTCTCAGTCTGCGAGAAGTTAGAATGCACACAACTTTTTTTCCACTGGGACCTGTCTTGCCAGTGCAATAAAAAGGAATAAATCGTCCACCTTAATATTGCAATGCATATGTACTAAAAATAAAAGACCAACAGCATATTATAGAAGATAGTTGCCCAACATAGATATGGCATAGATAGTTTTCAAGGATAACAGAAGTGGCTTAAAAAGCAAAGGCATCTCTGAGGTATATTTCAATAAAGTCTCTCTGACCATGCAGTGCATGACATTTTTAGGATGTTCTAAAAAAAAAAAAAAGCAATTTCAAATGCACAAATTGCATTCTTCCACTTGGCAGGAGGACAGAGGAAAACCTTTTTCGTGATTCTCATCCTAACAACCTGTTACTGGACAAAAACAGACCAACAACTCCACTAGAAACCCCATGAGAAATATCAGATCTATAAAGTCTTATATAAGATGACTCTAATGGTAAAAGGTTATGCCAGCCCTGTCCCACAGCTTTCAATCCCAACAAGAGACTTCCTTTGTGTCATTATACTTCTCAGTTCCTTATTGCTAAGCATGAGATGCTAAAAATTTGCTGCAAAATGCTGTTCAAAACCCTAATTTCTTTTATTCTGATACCATTATGCCACATTATAAAACCAAATAAAAACGTATTTTTGCTATTAAACACATGTTAATGGCCAGAAATGAAAACTCTTCTTGGTCAGTAGACAATGTTAAGCTCATAAGAGGTAGGTTAAAGGCTTACCTTCAATCCTAATGAATGTTCATCTAAAATAACTGGATTGCAACGGACTGCCTGTGGTATATACTGTTAGCATAATTGTTCTTTCTTTCAGTTTTTTGCTAGTAAAAAGCAGCATTATAGCAGAATCCTTGGCATGACTAAGTGTGAGATGGTTGCGTGTACAGTTGGTTTATAGACTGTGCAAACAGTATACCGGTTTAAGCAAAGGAGATATTATATTAGTCTCAGACTTCATTTAAAAGAAGTGAATAGCAAAAAGAAAACTACCAAGTAAAAATTAGAATATGGCAGAAAAGCGCTGCTAAAAGAATAACTGGCTGAAACATGCAAAGATGCAGTACATCCAAAATAAACAGATTACAGGGTGTATCAACCACATTCTGCTACTTTAAAGAGTGGATTTATACTTGGAGTAGGGGCTGAACATATTTCTGCCACTTACATCCTGACCAACAGAGCAAACACACATGCATCAGGATGGTATCTAAGACGGCACATACAAACCCCGGACTTCAAGAAACGAGTAGTTTGCCTAGTTGCTCTTCTTTGGATTTCTGGATTAAAAAATAAATACTTTGTTGCTTTTAAGAAAATAGTTATCAGAGTGCTTTACTGACTGGATAGTGAAAATGGGAGATTAATGGACAGAAACAAAAGAAGCCAGTCGAAAAATAGTTATATGTTTCACTGACTGCAGCGCTACAAAAATGTAAGAAGTAAAAATGCACAGGTGCAAAATGTAATTGTAAAAAGGTCAAGGTGCCAACTTAAAAAAGGATCTATTCAAAAGTAAATCACCAAATGCAGTGCTGATAGAAACTAGATGCATGCATAAATCATTTAAATAAGGGCAAACTGAAGTTGCTGGGTCATCTATCCTGCCCAAAGTACTGAGACACAGCTCAGGCCAAATTGTAGTATTCTACAAGTTTTAGGCACAGAGAAGTCAAGAGGTGAATTTCAAAGAGCCGACTTTTTGTAGAGAAAGTCTGGTTTGTTCGGAGACCTCCTTTCTCTGCCTACTGCATCCTCTCTTTCAAGGTCCATATTCCTTTGTGCACCATGATCCAATAAATCACTGTCAATGATTCTTCTAAAGGATCGCTCTTCCTGTAAATCAGAGCCATAGGCAGAATGTATAGGTCTGCTGGAGGTCAGGCCATAAGTTAGATCAGTTTCTATTTTAGTTCTTCCCCTTGTGTGGTGAGGACCATGGTTTGCATTTTCCTGGGCAGCTAGAGCCAAGTCTAGTCGTTGTGGAGGCTGTTCTAAGACATCAAGTTGTAATGGTTCATTTTTTTGTCTGTGTGAATGACTGTCTTGGGAAAACATATACTCTCTCCGCAAATCCTCTTGCTTTTTAGGGGAAATCTGGCTTGAGCGATAAGCAGATTTTAAGCTACTTGATGGTAGCTTATTGTGGCTGTACAAATCAGGACCAAAATAAATACCCTGGGAGGGAATAGGGGAATGTCTACTGGGGACTGGGGTAGATGGCCTGCATGCCGAATTTGAAAAGTCATAAAAGCCTGGATACTCAGTTTGGCTTTCTCTTGCCTCCATTTTTTGCTCTACATTCTGTTTCCTCCTTGAACTGTGAATGTGCCTGGTTGAAATACATGAAATGTGTGGCGGAGGGCCAGGCATCAACTCTGACACTTGCTGGCTAAGCTGTGTGTCCATCGTTAGTTCAGGCAATCTTCTGTCTTTAAGTGTCATAGAGGACACTCCCATTGCAATATCCGGCATGAACTCATTTAGAACTGGCTCACCACACTGATAACAAAAACAACATAATAAGATATTTAAAAAAATACATTTAAAAAATGACAAGGAAATTAGCAGTTCTGTGCACAATACATGTTTGGAGAATTATATTAAGTTACTCCTATGAGAAGTTCAATGTTAGCTCAAATGTGCAGGACCCAATTTACCTCCTGGATCTGTAAGTAATCTGCACTTGCACCCTTCTATGACAGTGCTGTAATGTTGTTTGCAGAATAATAATAGTACAGATATGGGACCCGTTATCCAGAATGCTAGGGACCTAGGGCTTTCCAGATAATGGATATTTTCATAATTTGGATCTTCATACCTTAAGTCTACCAGAAAATCATGTAAACATTAAACAAACCCGATAGGCTGGTTCTGCTTACAGTAAGGATTTATGATATCGTAGTTTGGATCAAGTACAAGCATGATTTTATGAATAATTGATCTTGCCAAACAAATTTAATTGCCGTTTATGAAGAGGTGAGCAGGAATCTCGACTCTGCAATGGCAGTGGATGGAATATTCTTGGACTTTGCATGCAGGATATGCAGTGATTTAATTACGTTGGAAAACTGGGAAGCAATCTAGTAAATGATGTACAATGCAAGGTTAAGCACTTTGGCAGAAATTATATAAAGGCAAGTTATACACTAAATGGCAGTGTGTTGGGAGTTTCCCTAACTGAGAAGGATCTGGGGATTTTTGTAGATAAGTTGTCTAATTCCAGGCAGTGTCATTCTGTGGCTACTAAAGCAAATAAAGTACTGTCTTAAAAGGGCATTAACTCAAGGAATAAAAACATAATTATGCCTCTTTATAGGCCACCTGGAAAATGCAATGCAGTTTTGGGCTCCGGTCCGTAAAAAGGATAAATGAATGAGCAGGAAAGAATGCAGAGACGTGCAACTAAACTTGTTAAGGGGTTAGAAGATTTAAACTATGAGGGTAGACCGTCACAGTTGGGGTTATTTTGTCTGGAGAAAAGACGCTTGTAAGGGGACATGATTAATCTTTATAAGTACATAAGAGGGCATTATAGACCACTAGCATGAGATCTATTTTTTCATAAAATGGATTATCGGACCAGAGGCCACCCCTTCAGGCTAGAAGAAAAGAACTTTCATTTGAAACAGCGTAGGTGGTTCTTTACAGTGAGGTCAGTGAGGTTGTGGAATGCCCTGCCGGAGGAGGTTGAGGGCTGATTCTGGTTACACCTTTAAGAGGGGCTTGGATGATTTATTGGACAAGCATATCATCCAAGGCTATTTTGATACTGAAATATACAATAAGTAGATATTGTTTTTATATGTGAGTTTATGCATGTACGCTGGGTTACATTTGGAGGGGTTGAACTTCGTCTTTTTTCAACCCAACTTAACTACGTAACTAACTATGTAACTATACCCATATCCTAGAGAAAATACCATAGTGGGCCTGGAATTCTAAAAGTTACAACATGCCACTGTGACATTCATTAACAAGCATTAATTTAAATGCTTGTCTGATTGATGTACAGTGCTGGTCATAGTCAAGCAATGGACAATAAATGACATCCTGGCTGTGCTCCGAAGGGGCCAGTCTTAAAGTGCTGCACCACTGTCAGGAGAACACTGCAGGACATTTTAGAAGACATTTACAAAGTGCTTAAGTCGCAAGACTAATCCGTCATCTGGCCTCAGCATAAAAAGTTTCAATACACTGCAATTTATATAAAATAGAATGATAACAATGCAGAATTCAATGATGTCTGGCACCACTTCAACAAAGTCATTTTTAATATTCTCTCCAGAAAAAAAAGATAAACCCAAGCAAAAAGCAAACATACTCTATTTTTTACTGTGCTTGCCAAATTAATACAGGCTTGACAAAAGGTAGCGCGTTGTGCTTCTACAAATACACTACATGGTCCTTTCAGCTTCTGCTGTCTTTTTTTTATTAGAGGTGCCAGAACTCGAAAAAAGTTACCAGCAATCCACCAGGCAAAATTGCTTTGGGGAGAACACTGCGGTTTGCAAGTCTTTTAAAGGAAAGTTATCTTTTTGTTCTTCCACTTGGCAGAGTATTTGAGAAAACCAAATCTACATGCTAAAATTACGGCTTTGGTTAAAGGGGAACTATCGTGAAAATTAAAATTTAACACAAGCTTCAGCATACTGAAATAAGAAACTTATTAAACACAATCAATTAAAAATCCTATACTGTCTCTGAAATAATTAAGTTTATCTTCACTATTCTTCTCTCAGCATCTATTTCTTCTCATTCTGTCTTCATGCAGGCGTTGGGTGTCATTCATTCACAGTTAGATCCAATATATCTTATAGGGGGGCTCCTTTTGCCTAGAAGATGTATTAAAGCTCACTCTATTAAAATCACCAGAAATCCTGTCTCTGTACATGCAGAATTTATGCAAAACGCAGTTATTTTGTTAGTTTTTGTTTGTACTGAAATCAGTTGAGTGAGCTCTAATACATCTGCTAGGAAGGGAACCCCTTATAAGATATATTGGATCTAACTGTCAACGAATGTCTGACACCCAACTGCCACATGAAGACAGAATGAAGAGAAACAGATGCTGAGAGAGGTATAGTGAACATAAACATGATTATTTTAGAAACAATGCAGAAAATGTAATTGATTGTATTTATAAAGTTTCTTAATTCAGTATGCTGAAGGTTATATCACATTTTCACTTTCGCGATCGTTCCACTTTAAATATTTATAACAAATATACTAAAGTAAATATAAAGAAAAATCTAAAACAGAGAAAAAAAATCTAAAAAAGGAATAAATATAATTTGTTCCATGAAGAAATTGTGAAAAAGCATACAAAGCTTGACAGCCAACTTCTGCCGCATTGTTTCAAAAGTTGGAATGAACTACACAGAGAGGGACAGACAATTAGTAACCATATTTTAAACACAAATGTTAAAAAAAACATACATCAATGTTGAGGACAGGCTTACCGCTTGCTGTTCTGCTGCCATTGCTGCTGCTGCTGCCGCCACCGTTTGCCTCCCAAGTCCAGTACTGTTAGTACAATCAGGTGGTAATGCTTTTGATCCTGGTAAGTAGGTTGGAGGTGTGGCTTTTGGGATTGTTCGAGAGTGAAACAGCGAATGGTTGCAGGGGTAAGAGAAAGAGCGGGAGGGATGCTGGCTGGGTACTCTATGCTTCCAACCAGATTTGAACTGATTATGCATAGGAGTTGCTGGTGGTTGGTAAGGTGGTGGTGGTGGGGGCAGTGGAGGATGGAAGGCCACATAAGGGTCTAGATCGGTAAACATTGTTTCAGCAGCAGGAGTACTATTTATCCTGCATCTTCCAGACTGCCGCACAGTTAGTAGTGGACTTTCATCCCCAAATCTCTCATCAGGGAAGAACTTGTGAGGATTCTAACAAAAAAAAATAAAGTTTTAGGAGTAGCAAAAAAAATTAAATTGTAAATACAAATGCAGTATGCTGTGGGCAATTTGGTCTGTTATAAATACAATACCCACCCAAAAGCAATTTAATGGGGTGGCAAAGCTGGTTATGAATTACAGCATTATAGTTTTTGAATGATTTGCCTTCTTCTACTCACTCTTCTCCAGCTCTTAAATGGAGTGACGGACCCCATCCCATATTTAAAAAGCAAATGCTCTGTAAGGCTACACATTTATTGTTATTGCTATGTTTTATCAATCATCTTTCTATTCAGACCCTCTCCCATTCATATTCTAGTCTGTTATTAAAGTCATTGCATGTAATGTAAGGTAATTTGGACCCTAGCAACCAGAAAATGCAAACTGGAGAGCTGCTGAATATAATAGAAAAATCAGTAGGAAAAAAAGAATGCAAAGTATGAATGTCATTGCTTGAAAGTGTGATTTATTGTGCCATTCTACACACAGAGCGGCTGAATAAAAAAAGAAAGATCTCGAAAAGCACAAATAATACAAATTCTAAATATCACTCTCCACATCAAACTAAAAGTTAACTTTAAGTTGCACAAACCCTTTAAAGGCAACCCATTAAAACATTCACAGCAAAGGATTCAGAGGGCTGCTGACTTTTATTCATGTGTAGTCAGCATATCCATAGTCTGGTAACACGACTACTGGATATGGGGATATTTCCAGAACCCACAAATAGAATACAGTAGACCAGGAATGTACACGTTTAGAATAAAATCAGTATTTTTACATACTCTAGTATCTTTGGATACACCAGTTTCTTCCAACAAAAATCATACAGGCAAGTTAAGTGGTTCCTGGCAAAACTGATCTGTGAGGTGTGTGGGCCCATGTGGATCTTAGATGGAAAGCTACACTTGTAATGTAATTGTGTCGGTGTTATATTAAAGCAATACAAAAGCAAATCAGTTCAGCTGAACTTTCGCAATTACATTTATAAAACAAATCACTAGTTTAGCAAGCTCATAACAGTACCTGTAATAATTCTGCTGCTGCATCTGAAAGACCAAATTCTCTTAAAACTCGTATCTGAATTTCATAACTGACAGTAGCACCTTCTCCACAGTTTAAGGCATATGCCCGCTGAACCTGCTCAGTATGACGAAGCTCCTGGAGCCGCCTTATCATTTCTTTCAACACATGAAGAGGAGGAACTAAAAACCAGGAGAGAAAAATAGTAAGACATCCCCCATTTCCAAATAAAGAAGTGTGCTTTGACAAAGCAGGAAGTAATCCAATTCTTAAATATCAGTATCTTGTATGTCACATGAAGTAACAAATTCATTAAAGCCAAACTTATGATAAATAGTTTTCCCTTTTTCTGAGTAGCAAGAAATATGCCTCATTATAAATAGAAAAAAAGCTATGCATAAACTTATTAAAATACATTTTGCTATTTTAATATTTTCTGCACTGCTAGTTCAGACACCAGAAATGGAGAGACGAGACTTCTGCCACAATTTTTAAAAAAAAACAGCTTTTAAATCAAAACAGAATTATTTCTAAGGTATACTGAAAAGTTTCTTAGAATCACACTTCATTATGCTAAACAAAGGGTGTCTAATTCCATGGGGCTTTTTTTTTTAGCATCATTCCTTGAGAAAAAATTTCAGAGAAAATGCCATCAATATGATATTAGATAATAAAATTTATTGCATTACCAGTCCAAAATGTATCATCCAGAATGATTGGGACATGGGCTTTTTTTTTTGTAATTTGATTTGCAATTTGGATCACCGTACCTTAAACCTGCTAAAAATCATTTGAACAGTAATTAAACTCAATAGGATTATTTTGTAGGGATGCACCGAATACAGGATTCAGCCCTTTTCAGCAGGAACCCTTCTGCCCCAGCCGAACCAAATTCTAATTTGTATATGTAAATTAGGGGTGGGGAGGGAAATCGCGTGACTGTTTGTCACAAAACAAGGAAGTAAAAAAGGTTTTCCCCTTTCCACCCCTAATTTGCATATGCAAATTAGGATTCGGATCGGTATTCAGCCGAATCTTTCACGAAGGATTAGGAGGTTCGGCAGAATACAAAATAGTGGATTCGGTGCATCCCTATTTTTTTGCAAAAAATATGGATGAATACAGCTTAGTTGGGATCAAGCACTGTTTTATCACTACAGTTAAAATTAAATAATGAAATCACTTTTTTAAAATTAGATTTGCTATTTGCTAAAATAGACTCTATAAGAGAAGGCCTTTCCGTAATTCGGAGCTTCTGGATACCAGTTTTCCAACCCAGTACCTGTACTAAAATGTGACTTACACAGTATATTATCTTGATAATACACATCTATAAGCAGGTTACATAACAGAACCAACATTGTACGCATCACACCACATATTCACTACTAAGGAAGTTGCACGGTGCCATGAAAAATGGAAACAATTGGTTCTATTATATCTTCTGCATATGGACGCATTTTAATCAAGATAAATTACATTGTAGTATTTAGCATTCACTCTGGACTGATAATGAAACTAGATAAGCAAATAAAATTTTACCTGGTATTTCATTTGCCACCACCGTAGGAGGGATTGTCTGGCTGTTGCTCATTTGCTGGTGGTTAATCATATGACAGCACTGAGGTACTGCATTGTTCACCATGTAGAGTGTGTCTGGGACATTGGACATTCGAACCATCCTCAGACGAACCAAATCCGTCTGTTCTACCATCATCTCATCAAGTACCGACTATAAGAAAATAAATTTTATATAAATAAGTGTGTCTATGCGGTCTACTCAAAATCTGAAAATGTTTTATTAGCGAGCCATCAGCGTTCAGTCCAGTATAACAAAATGTCCAAAAATCCAAAAATACCTTTGTATTCGAGACAATTGTATTTATTGTGTGCTTGTCCGTAGAACTGCCTTATTGTAAGAAAGAAATTGCGATCTTCTGCAATAACACAATATTACTGGCCGATACCAATTCTATTACACTGAAAGTAGTGCAGGTTGGTGAGGAGCAGCAAAGTCACAAAAACAATGGGCATGAACAAAACATAGCTCCTTTATTGTCACCAAGTACTTAAGCCATTGTATTCTAAATAAGTGACCTTAAAGGGATTCTGTAATGATTGTAAGATGTTTTTATTATAAACTGAATTACACTGTGTACAGTGCAATCAATTCATTCTAATATTTAAAACTGTATACTTGTGTAGTAAGTAATCTTAGGCCACTGTGCCATTTTTCCTGTTGGGTGCTATTTTTCATTTGGGCAAACTATTTGACTTCATTTTGATCTATACAAAGTTGAAACCTTTTGAAAACCGCAGGTAACTAAAGTTCATTACAGTTGTTAGATACTGTATTTAAAGCTAAAGCTCCCACTGCCTTTCGCTGTGTTTAATGTATTTGGGGCTAAATTTCTCAGTCTCCCACGGTCTAACTCATTTTGTAGGGCACTCCAAACTTCATTTATAATTCACCCCGTGGTGGAAATAGTACAAAACAAAGCTTTTATTTCATTAAGCTTAAAAATATATCCCATTAAAAAGAAAACAAAAACATATGCACACCAATTAAATTAAAGGACTAATTAAAACCATGTAGTGCATTCCCTTGTTTGAAGAACCCATGAACGCTGAGTATATACCTTATCAGAGTCAAGATTCTTTAAAGGAAAACTATACCCCCCAAACAATGTAGGTCTCTATTAAAAGATACTGAGTAAAACAGCTCATGTGTAAAACCCTGCTTCATGTAAATGAACCATTATCATTATAATATACTTTTTTAGTAGTATGTGCCATTGGGTAATCATAAATAGAAAATTGCCATTTAAAAAAATAAGGGCCGCCCCCTGAGATCGTAAGATTCACTGTGTACACATACAAACCACATGTTAGGTCACATGAGCCAATTAACAGACAGAGTTGTGTCTTTTGCTTCCTCACTTCTTCCTGTTACAGTTAGTGTTGTAGTATTTCTGGTCAGGTGATCTCTGAGGCAGCACAGATAGAGTCACGAAATGGCGGTTCAAGGCAAGAGATGTAAAAGGGCAATATTTATGTAAATATATATTCCAGTTTGGTAAGATTCTTTAATATGTCATTCAATTTGATATAAACTATCTGTTGCTTAAGTATTCATTTTGGGGGTATAGTTATCCTTTAAATCTTTAAATTTAGATAACATTTATTTAGCTATTAGATTTGTTACCTTGGCCTCTTCTACATATGGAGAGAACAATCGAGGGCGAACATAAATTCCAGCATTCTTTTGCCGCAACCAAGAGTTTGATTTTCCTCCTTCTGAAGTTGGCAACATGTCCATAGGAGGGGTGCTTATTAGGCCTCGCTTCATCTAAAGAGAGTAGACAGGGTGTGTGTTTAGCATGTACTAAGCATGACATAGAATCAAACTGCAGACAAAATGTTAATTCAGACGGAAAAGGAAAAATTACTATTTGGCATGAATTGGTAACATTGCATGTCGCTTTTAAATACACACAAGTTGTCTCTAGGGCAACTTGTGGCATATCACATGCATGTTATGGGAAGAAACCTGCTTTAGTGCTCAATGAGCCAAAACTAAAGGTGAAATGTCTAATATTTCTTAAAATTGTAAGCAGTGATAGGCCAAAAGATATGTTCTTTTCACAAAAGATAAAGAAAAAAATACTCACAGGGTCACTTAGTATGTCACTGTTCACTGGGAGAATGTGTTCAATGCGTACAAACGGTAACAGTGGAGATAGGATCTCTCTCAGCTCTTCCATATCAAGGTCTCTCCTTTTCACACCTCGCTTGTTTACACTATGAGCTGTGCCACTCAGTAAGTTAGGCTCTGCATAAGAGGAGAAAGACATTCACTTCACTTGATTTCAAATTCAAAGAGAAGATAACCTTAAAAACTTTGTGAATGCCCCTGAAAGTAATATTATAAGACATTTTGAAATTAGTTTTTGAGGTTTTTTTTTTTTTTTGAATACAACCTGATGAAAAAAATAAAATAAACATACAGATATCCATCCAACAAGTTTAAAAATACAGTTGGCGAAGAACTGCATCAGCTTGTGTAGGTGCCTACTATGATCCAATCATTTAGCCCTATAGCCAAATGCGCATCACATATGGCCAAAAGATCTGATCAGCCTGATATCACCTAGAGCATTCAAGTTTTTTCCCCCCCGATTACATTCATAAATAAGCAAACATTAGATTTGTGCGTTTATTCCAGGTAGAGAAAAACCTCACAAACTTGACCTTTGATAAAAAAAAAACCCTAAATGTGAACTTCCGCACTGCCTAAAAATGGATTGCATGTAAGGGAGCACACTTACCTCTGTCTGCTATTCTTTTCATCAGCTGATATTCACCCCACTTAATAAGATATTTAAGTATATCATGCTCACTTGCCTTGAAGGAAAGAAAAACGTTTTATTAGGGGAGAATGATCTAAAAATGTTACCTAATATTTATATTCTTCTCAAAATGTTTTACAATATAAACTCAAAAAGTAATGCTTGTTATACAATTAAAAACTGCCTACACTTGAAAAGTCTGCAAGTGAGTTTTAGGCCTTTGGCACTTTTATCCAAAACCAGCATATTGGGTTTATTTAATGTTTACATGATTTTCTAGTAGACTTAAGGTATGAAGAACCAAATTACAGAAAGACCAGTTATCTGGAAACCCCCTGGTCCCGAGCATTCTGGATAACAGGTCTCATACCTGTATATGGGCAAATCAAAATAAACGAATATCACAAATATATTAAAATCTCCAAAACACACCCTACTTAACATGGGATGCGATATCCTCCCAAGGTAATCAGCATCGCAGGAGGAATGTTATATGGCTCTATAGTAGAGATAAGTGATTTTTTTTTTTTAACTTTACCACAAACCATGTGAGCATTGCAGCAACTAAATGTGTGAACATACTAAAGTACAATATTCTCTCAATATATAAAACCGATTAGATAAATACATGAGGATTATTTACATCACTGCTGTGTATTCCTTGGGTGAATAGAAGCTGCAGTTGGGGGCAAGTTACATTGTTCTGTGCCTTCAGGAGTGAAGCTCTACATCCAAGAAAATATACACAGATGAATTTACAACTCATCTCTTATGTTAGTGCTGATAGGGAATATTCCATTTGCATACATCTCAAATTTAATGCATAGACTGTGTTATTGTTGTTAAGGCATATTACCTCTAATTTAACTGTAGCCCTCATTTAGAAACTGTGTGAATTATTATATTACAAGCTCTGGATTAAATACCACGCTTCATAACAATTCTTTTGTATGGATTAGGTACTGGTGGAATTTAATTTTAATCTGATTTGGAACAATTTGCCCACTTAAAGGAACAGTAACATCAAAAAATGAAAGTGTTTTAAAGTAATAAAAATATAATACAGTGTTGCCCTGCACTAGTATAACTGCTCTGTTTGCTTCGGAAATACTACTGTTTATATAAATAAGCTGCTGTACAGCAATGGGCGCAGCCATTCAAAGGAGAAAAGACTTAGGTTACACAGCTGGTAGCACTGTTATGCTGGTTCCCACACAAGAGATTTGCCAACACCAGATCCAAAATCACATATGTATTGTAGTTACCTGAAGATAGTCAGACTGGATTACACTTAACAAGTGCTCTTTGTTAAGTTCATAGAAAACATCCGAAATCATGATCTGGCTAAACTCCTCACAGAGGAAATGCAACGCTTGCCGATGAACCCAGTTGGAACCATACGGTTGAGAGCTCCACTTTAGAATGGTGATAAGCGTGTCCAGAGAAATGCTCTCTGCAACAATGTCTTCACAGCCTGGGTGGATGAGAAACATCAGACACACTATGGAAAATACATCACAAAAAGATGCAGCATTCAACAAGAGAAGTAGTTTAAAGGCAATTATATGTCATACCTCACTTTTCCTACTCAGTTATTTTAATGGTAACTAAATCTTTACAAAAACAAACTAGAAATGTTGCATACAGGTTCATCACCTAGTTGGTATTTTACCTGTCTGGCTGGTAAGAAAGATGCTTGATGCCAAGGTTATTTATAAAAAAAAAAGGTGGCAACCCTACCTGATCATATTTTTAATGCTTAGCATCCTAGCCCACAGGCAATGTAGCCATACAGCAACAAACACCCATGCGTTAAATATGTCTCCAATACATTATCTCTTTTCCTATACCACTGCAATATTATCAGTCTACTCGGTAAGCAGCTATGAGTTGGGCTTAGGTAGATGTCAACTATATTAAGCAGTAATAAAGTCTACAGCTTGGATATATAGTATTTATCTGCAAGCAAAAGTATGGAAATAAGACTGACTCTGCACTGTGCATGCCTTCTATGCTTCATTTGCATATCTTCAATTCCATTCGCTGGCAAGATTCAGCCAATAGGATCAAATATATGCAAATGAAGCAGGAGAGAGAAGGCATGCACAGTGCAGATTCAGACCTGAACTTCCTTATTCGGCAGCCTGTATCTATTACACAACGTGTGTCGCTGATCACATAAGAGGAGAGAACGGTGAGTTTTTGCAGAGGTGGTCCAAAGCATCTATGGTATGTATCGCTGAAAGGAAACATTTAAAGTAATAAAGATAAATTACAAAAATGTTTATCATGGCATTGGCTGTTTAATTAGCTCTGTTGTCCAAAAGGTGAACAAAGAGAGAACATCTGTTCTCAGCTCGGTGGGCTCTAAACAGCTGTTGAGAAGCTAAGTTTAGAGGTTGTAGCAAATTATCAAGCAGAAAATGAGGTTGTTCTGTAATATAAGATGATGCTACAAGGCGGATTATGAAATTCTGATGCTAGCTTCACTGGTTTCTCTGTTGCCCTGTAGTAATTATCTGTATTAATAACTAATCAGCCTTATATTGTGACATTTATATTCTATGTGTACTGTATATTGTGCTTGGGTCCCTAAGCCCAGTAGTGACAGCAGCACAGAGCATGTACAGTGAATCAACAGAAAATAAGCTACAGGGGCATCTTTGGAGACACAGATATTTACTGCTAAAGGGCTGTGGTTGCCTTGGACTAGCCTACTTCTTTAGTTAAGCTTTAGTTCTCCTTTAAAGGGGATGTAAAGGCAAAAAAAATAAAATCCCATTTTTGCTTTCTTTAATGAAAAGGAAATCTATCCAACGGAAGTGTATACGAATATACGGGATTCAAAATTTTTAAATGCATATGCTGTACTGTGGTAACTACAATAATGATGGAACAATGCACGTTTTATTGTTTGTTTAATTGTTTAATTGTTATAAAATGCAAATATATATATATATATATATCTCCAATATACTTTAATTAAAAAATGTGTACCGTTTTTATAATAAACCTGTATAATAAACCTGTATGCAGTCAAATTCCCCCTTTGTTTTACTTGCTCTGACAACTGAGGATAGGAAACTTCAGACGGTCCCTAACTGTTCTGCAGGGAAACAATCATACTTTCACATGGCAGGGATGAGCCCCTTTACTTCCCTGACCTTGAGCAGCTTTGTTTGTTTCCCTGTACAGCCGGCGACTGTGTAGAGATTTGTATCCGCAGACCTAGTGCAGTCAGCATACTCTGATTATTAATCATTCTTGCTGTATCAGCTTATATGGCAGATATATTTGACTTGTGCTATTTTGATAATTTATGACAATCCCTAAGCTTAAACTCCCAACTAAAGCCCAGACCACACTGAGCATGTCCACGGTCTTGGTCCTGCAACGATGTTAAACAAAGTTACAAGATGACAGACCCCTGCAGCCAATTTTGAAAGCCTAAATCATTTGTTTTATTAGACTTCTGGTGCAGTAAGTTCATGTTTATGTTAATTATACAAAATAAAGCCTCTCTAGCATTATTCTTTTGTAGACTTTAGTTGCCCTTTAAAGAGCACACGCTCATTATGCATGTAGTATAACTGGGCAAACAATCTGCCTTAACTTTTCCTCCTACAACTGCTCTGAAGAACCCGGAGGCCCTGAATTTTACCATCATATTTAAAAGGGCTATTAGTTCATATTTCTGTCCAATTTTATATTAAGAATAATAACGGTTATGGCAAAAACCACTGTGAACTATGTGTTGAAATGTTTTGCAGGAAACAACTGAGTAATGGATGATTATATCCTAAATAGAGCTAGTATGAACAAGCCTTTACATTTACATTGTTGCTAAAGGTATAGTATCCCTTATCCAGAAACCCGATATCCAGAAAGCTCCGAATGGCAGTCTCCCATAGACTCCATTTTATCCAAATAATCCAAATTTTTAAAAATGATTTCCTTTTTCTCTGTAATAATAAAACAGTAGCTTGTACTTGATCCCAACTAAGATATAATTAATCCTTATTGGAAGCAAAACCAGCCTATTGGGTTTATTTCATGTTTAAATAGATTTCTAGTAAACCTAAGGCATGAAGACCCAAATTACGGAAAGATCCGCTATCCAGAAAACCCCAGGTCCCAAGCATTCTGGATAACAGGTCCCATACCTGCACTAATTTTTGCTATCTAATCATCTACATTCTACACCTGGCATTCCACCTGTTGCTTAACTACCAGTTTTGTCATCTATTGATTATAGGATTAATAGGCAATACAGTAACATGGATGATCAATTAACTGTAACGTTCAAAAAAATGAATATAAAGATGTCATACCTTGTGCAAGCATGTTAAATTCTAAGAACAGTGCTATGTGATACAGCTCCATAGCTTCTTCAGCCCGAGTCATGTTTGGCTTTCCAGCTACTAGAGCCTGAACTTCGCTTAAGCTCCCAATTGATGGACTGCAGTGCAACACATAGGACAGGTCAACTACATCTGTATACATACAATGCAAAATAACCTTTGCATATTTTTTTGGTATTATGGACTCATCCAAAATAATTCGAGTTGGAGTCCTTAATGTTCGGTCTGTTATTTCTTCTCCTGTCCTTATTCGCCGTTGCAGTAGGTTACGGAAGAATGGAGATCGAGCTGAAAGAACTGCTTTGTGAGCTCTGAGTTCATCTTCCAGGCAACTCTGTGCTCCAAATGTTTCCACCAGCTCAGAGTCTGAAGAAAAGCGGAGGACTGCATCATAGGAGCACATATAATCAAACAGCCCACGCAAATCAATGTCCAAAGAGTTTGGTGTACCAAATTCTTCACTTAGTTGCACAAGGATATCTACATTTTGAAATCTGGAATCCTCCATGCCAAACTCCCCTGTATAAAGGTAGTGTAAAAGGGCTGAGAACATAGGCATATCTATACCTGCAGTATTTATATCCATAATAATCTCAGCTCCATACTCAGGGGAAGATGAAAGCAACTTCTTAAAAAATGGACATCTTGCTGCCAATATGGCACGATGTACAGGAAAGCACGTTTCCTGGAATATTAAATCAACATCTGTACAGTACTTGTATTCATAAAGATCAGCCATATCTTTCTGCAAAGTCCTGGCTTCTGGTCTTGCTAAGTTTGCTTGCAAAGAAAGCTCTTTTAAGGCTGCTGTGCCCTCATATTCTTCCACAAGTGCATTCACATCTCTGACATCCCAACCTGACAGCAATTCTCGCATTTGCTTAGCATGATCAGCAGACCGGCTTGATTTACGCCGTTTAATAAACTTCTTTTTAAGTGTTGCAAGGCCAGACGTTTTCTTTTTTTTGTCCTGTGGTTTTTCATGCCCATGATCAAGGCTGTACAATTTTGATTCATAACCATAGCCTTGATGAGAGTACGATGATGTTCCTATAATTGGATGGAGAGAAAAACATTTGTTTTTTTGAAAAAATGAAAAAAGCTGGTTGAAATTTGCACCTAGGCAGGTCTATCTGCAGCTGGCTGAAGAAAGCTAATTACCAATTGGTTGCTATGGGTTACTGCCCAGATGCAAGTTTGCCCAATCTTGTTAAATGAGCCTCATTATCAATCACATACAAATCATAAACCATTAAATCCCAGGTCTGTTGCAATCAATGAAACGTTACATATAATTATAATAATTATATCTATGACTTGAGTCCAAATGATATAAAACTAATGATGCATTCTAGAAATGATGGAGTATCAATATCAACAATAATACAATATCTATCTAAAACAGTATGTTTATATGGCCACCATAACAAACCATGTTGATTTATAAGTTACAGAACAGAATAGCATGTTCATAAAGCTACTTCTAACTTGATATACAAAATTATATTAAATGTACCTTTGTTTGCAGGGAAATTCATTTCTCTAAATTTATTTTTACACGTTTTTATGCAAATCCATATTACCTATAAAAGTCTGCTGTGTCTGTGAGTTTCCCCCTACCCTCGGGGAACACGAGTGAGGGTAGTTTGATGCGTTTGCTCCCATGTTGTTAGTCACTTTGACATTTTGCCTGATGGCTCTTCCGAGTACAATTCGGCATTTTGTACTTTTCATAAATCCAGGTTTTGCGGAAAAGTTTTGCATCCATTTCTGGTGAGGTAAAATAGGAATATTAGAAACCATTCTAGAGATTGTACTTTACCATTTTTTAAGAGAAAACTTCAAGAACATATTTTTGGGATTGATGTATTTTGCGCAAGAGATGAAATTAGAGCGTATGAGGGTGTTAAAAGTTAACCAGAACCCAACATATGTTGAGCTCCCTGCTATGGCATAGCTTTATTAATGGGGTTGTTCACCTTCCAACATTTTTTTCAAGTTCAGTTGTTTCCCCTTTTTTCAATTACTTTCAAAATATAAATTTTTCTCCTTATTTCTTTCTAAAGCAGGTAGGAGCAGGGCCTCACCGACTCAGTAAACTGTTTTAAATTGATACATAGTTGATACATTTCTTATCCTTGGCCCTGTTGCACTGTTAGGATTGATACAATAGTTTGTGAATATTCCAAAGATATTGCTGAGAAAAGTATCAACTAAATGTTCCAAATAGTAACAGTTCAGATCCTACACCTGAATTTATGAGCTGCCAGACTGAAACACCAAACACAGGATCATAAACGTTAAACTTCAATGTTGGAAAAACAAGGAAAGCAACTGAAAAAGTCTTCATTTCTGATGACCATTCTGAAAACAACTAAAGTGTAAACTTGTTTGAAAGGTGAACAATCCCTTTAACCTGTTTTTTTTTAAAAAAAAAAAAAAAGTTTTGTGAACTAATAAACCAATAAAATTAGTAGTACAATCATTTGAAAATACTTGACGTTTGTGGCACTTCTCTTAAATTTCCATCATCAGCAGGATGTGTTTTTAGTCTAGAAGGGTAACATCTGTTCCACAAAAGATTTCTTAAAACCAAACACTCAGGTTCTTAAAAAAATAGCAATATACCAAAGTCACCAGTCAAGTATTTACTACAGTTATTTGGATAAACAGGTCAAAGCACCATATGCATACTGAAACATGTTCTGAAAATCGGATGTTTAAATGAACACAGCAAAGTAAGCAAAACATGTGTGACAGAAAATAAGTTAGTAGAAAAATTTGAAAATAGAAACATTTAAATTAGATTTACATATTTAAACCTTTATAGCTACTTTTGTGCTTGCAAGGATGTAATCAACTGGTAAAATGTATGTTTCTTACATAGTAGCTATGTCATGCTTTATGTCTATTTGACACAAAATTCAGAATACAGTGGACACACAGACTACCTGAAATGAAAAATGAACAGACTATATAACAAGATGTATGCAGACACCCCTTCAGATATTGCTTGTACTTACTCACTGCTGAGTTTCCAACTGGGGCACGAAACAAACACAAGAAATCCAGAACAAACCTAAATTCACCATGTACAATGCCAACCATCAGCTGATGTAGTGTGAAGTTCACAGTCACTGAACTAGAACAGTGGAACTGCTTTCTGTCAAGCGATAATCCCTCTTTGACATGTGTAATGCTAACTGTAATATATGGTCTGTGTGTTGTTTTATAGTTTGGCCCATAGAACCTGTATCCATTGAAAGCAAAACAGTAATGCTACAGTGTGAAGTGATAATTCCGTGCTTCCTAGTTTGTGTGGCACTACAGCGCCCCAATGCAAGTGCTTTTTAATTACCTTTTGGGAATTAAAAATGATGTACTATTTCTGATATAACAAGCTACTCTTCACTATTCCCTCTCAGTATCAGTCTCTCCTCATTCTGGAGTCAGATTTTGATTGACAGATCGAATATCTTTCCAAGAAGTTGTATTAAAGCCTACTCAAATAAAAACATTTTGTTTGTAACTGAACAAAATATAACTGACTTCTGCACAAACCTTGCACATAGACAGGATTTCTACTTGGTTATTTTGAAAGAATGAGCCCTTACCCATCTTCCCGGTAAAGAGAGCACACCCCCTCCCCGCAAAGGCTGTAACTGTTAATCAAAATATAACCTCTTCATGAAGAGAGTGATGATGAGAGGGCAAAGGTGAAGAGTAACGCATGATTGGCAAGCCTGCAAAGCATCATGAGCAATGTTTTTCTAAACCAAAGTTTGGACTAATAAAATAAAAATTGTTGCTGTGCAAATTCTGAGTGTGGTGTATTTTTTTTAATCTAAACAGCTCCCCTAGTGGATGAAGAATAGTGTAATGTTCTTGGATATGTCAGCAGTAGGGTTAAAGGGCAACTAAAGTCTAAAATAGAATAATGTTAGAAATGCTGTATTATGTATACTAAATATAAACATGAACTTACTGCACCAGCAGCCTAATAAGACAAATGATTTATGCTTTCAAAGTTGGCGCAGGGGGATGTCATCTTGTAACTTTGTTAGACATTTCTGCAATATCAAGACTCGCACATGCTCAGTGTGGTCTGGGCTTCAGTTGGGAGGTTAAGCTTAGGGATCGTCATAAATTATCAAAACAGCACAAGTCAAATAATATCTGCCATAGAAGCCAATACAGCAAGACTGATTAATAATCATAATATAGAGACTGCACTGCGTCTCTGGATACAAATCTCTACAGGGAATCCAACAAAGCTGCTCGAGTTCTGGGAAGTAAGGTGGGGGGCTCCCCCTGCCATTTGAACGTTTACCTGCACGGCAGTTGGGGACCATCTGACAATTCCTATCAACAGCAGTAAAAGAAGGGGGAATTGCACTGCATACAGTCAGGTTTATGATAAAAACTGTAGACATCTTTTAATTAAAGTATATTGGAGATAGATTTCTTTTTCATTAAAGAAAGTAAAAATGGGATTTTATATTTTTGCCTTTACATGCCCTTTAAAGGAATTGTTCAGTGTAAAAATAAAAACTGGGTAAATAGATAGGCTGTGCAAAATAAAAAAAGTTTCTAATATAGTTAGTTAGTCAAAAATGTAATGTATAAAGGCTGGAGTGATTTGATGTACACCATGTCAGTCAGAACACTACTTCCTGTTTTTCAGCTCTCTTGGTTTACACTGACTGGTTACCCTGGCTACCAAGCAGTAACCAATCAGAGACTTGAGGGGGGGGGGGCACATGGGTCACATCTGTTGCTTTTGATTATGAGCTGAATGCTGAGGATCAATTACAAACTCACTGAACAGAAATGTACCATGTGGCCCCCCTTCAAGTCGCTGACTAGCTCAGATTTATAGAGCTGAAAAGCAGGAAGTTGGATTCTGGCTGTTTTATTAGACATCTGCTCACTCCAGCCTTTATACATTACATTTTTGGCTAACTAACTACCGTATATACTCGAGTATAAGCCAAGTTTTTCAGCATCCAAAATGTGCTGGAAAAGTCTACCTCGGCTTATACTCGAGTCAGTGGGCAGTAGCTGAGATTGCAGTCACTTTTAATCATTCCTATACCAACAGTTCGCTTGGGGAGAGACTGCAATATCACACAGCGCCCTCTGTTGGTTATATGAAAGAATAACAGTGCGCCCTCTGTTGGTTATATGAAAGAATTGCAGTGCACCCTCTGTTGGTTATATAAAAGAATAACAGTGACTGCAATATCACACAGCACCCTCTGTTGGTTATATGAAAGATTAACAGTGATGGCAATATCACACAGCACCCTCTGCACATAGATGGGTCAGTGGGACAATGCACACAGTAATCCATTTGGCAATTCTCTGTCACCATCAACTTTGAAAAGAAGTCCGGTTGATCGCTGGGGGGTTCGCTTTGGCGGAATGTGCGCTGCTGGGAGACAGGGCTGTAGTTGTGTGTAGGCTTATACTTGAGTCAATAAGTTTTCCCAGTTTTCGTAGGTAATATTAGGTACCTCGGCTTATACTCGGGTCGGCTTATACTCTAGTATATACGGTATATTAGAAACATTTTTTATTTTGCACAGCCTGTTTTCACACTGAACTATTCCTTTAAGGCAGAAGTTTGTAATTAAGTCTTTGAACATTCAATATTATGTATACACTGTAAAACAAAGTCTTGCCCATCCTGTTTACCCCCAGCCCCAACCAGATAAAAAATAGAAGGCTTAACTTGTCCAAAGAGGAAAGCCAGTGTGCAGAGCTCTGTGCCTAGGTGATTTCATTCAGAATCAGTTTGTGTAATTCATGTTTTTGAGATTTAATGTGGATAAATTCCTCTGAATAAAAGGGCACATATACTCTCAACATTTCGTACATGAGAATACCCATACTGGCTAAAGCTGGCCATAGATGCAAAGATCCGATCGTTCGAATCCTCAAACGATCGGACTTCCCCATTCTCCTGACCTGCCACTAACCATTCAGATCAAATAAAGTAGTAGAAGAACATCAGCCGATGTCCTGCCCCTGACAGCAATCGTACAAAAGTTAAGTTCGACAAAAACTTAGCGACTGTCTCCCATTGAAAATCGTACGATCGGCAATACACGCAGAGATATTACCGGCAGCCGACAGACATCTTTTAACCTGTCCGATCGACCAAACGACCGATCTCCGTCGGACGAAAAATGTCGGGACTCTCTACACACGGTCCGAAAATCGTACGAATCCTTGATTCGTACGATCGCATCTTTGCGTCTATGGCCAGTTTAAGGTTTACAGTCTCTGTAATTACAAGTTATTAAAAAACACAGGGAGTTGCCCCTGCTATGAAAAGTGTCATTTACAGCTAGCCATGTATCTTTATGGCTTAAATGAATAGGTTTTTAAATACAATAGTAGTTGAGGGAGATGACAAGGGGTTGTGGCCAGCCTGTTGTTAGGCAATGGTAGTGCCCTAAGGTACATAAACACAGTGTAAAACTGAAAGAGAGAAATACATTTTGCCCCCCTTAGTTTTAGGTCTAGTGAGACACAAAGCTATTACCACCATTAAAGGGATGGTTCACCGTTATGTTAACTTTAGTATGTTATAGAATGGCTAATTCTTAATTCTAAACAACTTTTCAATTGGACTTTTTTAATTATTTGCCTTCCTCTTCTGACTTTCACTGCACTTCTGTAACGCTATTAAATATTATTATTAATCTTTCAGTTCAGGGCCTCTCCTATTCATATTCCAGCTTCTTACTTAAATCAGTACATGTTGCTTAGGTAATTTGTACCCTAGCAACCAGGATGCTGAAATTGCAAACTGGATAGCAGCAGAATAAAAAGAGCAAAAACTACAGATATTAAAAAATTAAAACCAACTACAAATTGCCTTAACAATATCACTCTCTACATCATACTAAAAGTTCATTTAAAGCTGAACAACCCATTTAATGGATGTCCAAATCAGCTTATTCTGTACTGATGCACATTTCAGGGGGTGTCCCCAATTCCAACATATGTATAAAGACACCACTCTACCAGAAACCTAAAACCTTTATTTTACACATTTCAGAGCAACAGATTAGCTTATGCAATGTTTCCAGTAGAACTCACTCTTTATCGAGCATGTTGCATAACACTGCATAAGCTGTTAAGCTGCTCTAAAATGTGATAAAGTTGTTTTTAGGATCTATTGAAGTTACATCATTTGAAAAAATATATCTGCAGTACTGAGGTATCAGAGGAAATTATTATACGTTTGTATGGCTCTAACACATTTACTTAGCGCTGAATTTCTTGCAGATGCATAAAGTGGAACTGAAGTCAGGACACCAGTGCTACAAGACAATCCTAGGAAGACACCATTCTGCCCAGAAATATTCGATGAAGTAATCAAAATTAATTTTCATGAAATGTAAGTGGGTATTTTTAAAAGTAATATGTACAACTGAGATATGAAGGTTAAAACCACAATGCACATATGAAGGTGACCCATCTGTTTAATGTAGTTAAGCAACAAAAAAGGTCTGCAAATGTTGTTAAACAGCAATGTTCAGTATATGATCAACATGACGAGAAAATAACCAACGCTATCTTAATAAATGACATGCACTGATTCAAAGACTAATTCCCCTACCACATGAACAGAAGAGACTAGGGTCAATTTCATCATGAGTCAATTAACATGTCTGTGTGTTTTTGGAATGTGAAACGAAAATAAGTGTACCCAGAGGAAACCTGCAAAGACACAGGGAGATCATACAAACACTTTACAGCTAATACCAAGGTTGGAGTCTACCTCAGGGCCCTAGTGTTGCAATGTAGCAGTCATTTATTTAACATAGAACTTTGGTAAAAGTTTTTATTTAAGTATTTATTTTAAAAGTATATATTTTTTTAAGTAGCAGTGTCATGATGATGCTGTTAGACACTGCCCTACAACTGTAGGTAAAGCTGTAAAAGACACTGGAAGATCCCATGCAAGTTCTGTGATTCTGAGGTTATAACCACATGTGCAGGACACCTATTTGCAGGCACATACAAAGGTAAATCAGCAAACAACACAGCATTGTGGTTTGTAATAGCTCTAAGAGAAAATCTGTCTGATCAGACTGCTGTCAGTAGAGTTCCACCATTTTAGGTGAGGGAATTTTCAACAAAGGTGCATCTACATTCAAAGGTGCATCTACATTCAAAGGTGCATCCACATTCAGTATAAAATTACAATTACGCCTGCGATTCATCTCAGTGCGTTGGAACGAAAGCTATCGCAGGTTAAAGCACTTGTGTAGTTCTACCCTAAGATTCCTAAGTAAGCACTGTAGTCTGTCTCCAGACCCACTCTGCATATCAAACAACTAGAACACAATTTAGAATACAACTGTTTTAGCATGAACAATGTCAAAATGTAATTTTTGTTTCTTTAATAGACCAATGAATACAAGAAATTAACATACAAAACAGGACTGCTACTGTAGTATTTCGTAAACAGTAGAAAGAGGTTCTATTTGAATGTATTTACAGGTGTTTTATTATTTTCACAATAACCTCACAACAGAGTGCTTACAATTTTTTACTAAATAGGAGATGTTGTTCACATGTGAATATTAACGTTTTAGAAAATATATGAACCTTCCACCAATGTACCTGTGCCATTAGATGCACTGCTGTACACCTTTGCAAATGTAAATTCCTAGCATTAAAAACGCTTATCTTTAGAGTCTGCCAATCAAATCATCCAACACATAATCTGTGCATAGGAATCATTTAATAAAATATCACCAAGGTAATGCAGTGATAATAATTTAGATAATTTAGTAAGAAAACTGGTGGTCATTTTTGTAATTTAAAAGATTTTTTAATCACATGAGTATCTTAGTTTCAATCAGCAAGACAAGTATACTGTAAACTGCACAGGGTTCTAACTACTTCACTTTAGCATCAAAACCTGCAACACAACTTTGCATATCTCTCAGCCCATCAAAGTTAGGCTAGTGTAACACTACACTCTTGGTCTGAGGCAACGGTCGGTAGAAATATGTCTGTACCATAAAGAGGAACTACTGCCGATAATCCCAACTGAAGCTGATGGGAATAGTTAAATGAATTACTCATGTAAGTGCTTCTAAAATAATGTGGAAATCTACATCTTCTTGTAACTTGCTAATAAGAAGCAGAAGCCTAATGCTTCAAACCAGGAAAACAAGGAAATTGTGATCTTTTTTTTTTCTTGTGTGCAGCTTGTGGTTCTTTTTAACCTCCCATGCCCTGATTTGCATATGCAAATTAGAGTTCTGATTCAGTTCAGGATTAGACAGAATCCTTTATGAAAGATTTTCGATTTGGTGCATCCCTAGAAAAAAACAGTTCAGTTACAGATTTCAGCACAAATTACTGTTACATAGAATGTTTCACTTTTTCCTTATAAAAAGCACCAAACAGTAAATGCTACGATTTATCTTAGGTAAACAAAACCAAACACAACTCTTTCAATTATAATTTCCACTAAGCAAACAACAAACCTGCTCAATAAATAAGCACGGGTTACCTCCATACAGTTTTCACTGTAAAATTCTTGATGACAGAGTCAATGCCTGTGATACATCAATAACCTTATGTAAATGTATACAGAAAAAAACAAGTGCTAAGAATAAAGGTCAAATTATATTGCTCATTAAAGTACAACTTATTGTAAACTCCCATCATAGTGTTTCTATAGTGTTTATATTTTACTTCGCTAAGAAAAGTCAGGACCGAATAATAATTTCCTTCAGAAAGAAGTTCAAATTGAAGAGGGGGTGGTGGTCAGTACATAAAATTGCAAAACTTGTGTCCAATTCCTTTGTAGTTGCTCTGTGTTGCAACTAATTAGTTAAATATATAAAAGAAGAAAAAAAATAAACAGGAACTCCAGCAGTTTGACTGCAAAAAAAAACCTTTCTTCCAGGTTGTGGCAACACGACATGTGAACCCACTTGATAAAGGGTATTACACACGAAACATGTTGTGTTGCCACAACCTGGAATAAAGGTTTTTTTCCAGTCAAACCGCTGGAGTTTCTTTTATTCTTCTTTTTTGGATTTTAGAAAGAGGTGTGGCCATGGAGTGGATTACTGAAAGGCTTATTATTCAATTAAAATACTGTAGTGTGGTGTCATTCAAAAAGGCATATGAAAGTAAATGCTGATCCAGACATCTCTCTCAGTTAACTCGTCTAATAACAGCAACCATGAGCACTCCAGATGTTGAAAGAGAGATTGAAGTATTAATCAACTACTAAAGAGGCAAGTTTGGGATACGGTTAACAAGACAGCAACAGGCTCAAAATAAAGTAGCTAATTACTACTTCAGGTAAAACAACTGCATGTTCAGCTCCAGGCTTGGAGATCACAATCATTTATCTAGATTGTAAACGTTTGCGAGTAGGGCACTATGATCCTATTTTTTTTAACCAGTATCACGTTACTCCAGCTCATTGTAAACAAATGAAAAGCAGTGTATAACTTGCTGGAGTTTAATAAATAAATTACGATGAGGATTTTTTTTAAAAATATAGCTGCAGTGTTTTACGAGAGCTTACGTCTTACAAAAAAATGTGCCACCACCAAACACACACATACACATATATATATACCTACCTACATATATATATCCCCCCACAGGGATCGAAACGTTGAGTGGATCGTTTGTTTGTAATCTCCTGACGAAGATCCCTGTGGGGGATCGAAACGGGGATTTGGGGTATATATATATATATATATATATATATATATATATATATATATATATATATAGATATAGATACATACATACATACACACACAAACACATGGGGGGGGGGGAAGAGTCAGGAAGTCAGCAAACAACCACCCAAAAAAGCAAAAATGCACAGATGCTGTCTCAAAATGTAAAATCAGCATGAAGGACACAGATACCTCATGGAATTTCATTTGTATGGAAAAATTTAATAGTATAAGTTGACATTTCAATCCTACACAGAGGGCCTTAGTATAAAATATAAATATATAGATTTATAGTGAATAAAGAATCCTGTTGTAAAATTGGGATATTATAAGTCAAGGAGTTCCATGAACATATCAAAGCACGAGGCCGAAGGCCAACAGTTTTTATACAAGTCATGGAAGTCTAGGGTAACTTCTAATATCCTCATATTTTGCAACAGGGGGTCCTTTGTTTATTACAATACCCAAATTTCATTGAGTCATGTGACAGAAATGACCATTTATAAGAATATAATTTACAGGATTTACATGGTGTTGTGTATGTACTTGGTTATCAAACACACTTCTTATTGATATATATATATATATATATATATATAGATATATATATAGAGATATATATATATATATATAGATATATATATATATAGATATATAGATATATATATAGATATATATATATATAGATATATAGATATATAGATATATATATAGATATATAGATATATATATAGATATAGATATATATATAGATATAGATATATATATATATAGATATATATATATATAGATATAGATATATATATATATAGATATATATATATATAGATATATATATATATAGATATATATATATATATAGATATATATATATATATAGATATATATATATATAGATATATATATATATATATATAGATATATATATATAGATATATATATATATATAGATATATATAGATATAGATATAGATATATAGATATATATATATATATAGATATATATTTATTAGTAAGATGGGCGGCACACCGCTTCTAAACCTCACCCAGTTGCACAGTTAAAGCTTGCATATATATATATGTATATGTATATATATATATATATAGAGCAATAAGAAGTGTGTTTGATAACCAAGTACATAAATAATAGTGTATATAGATTGACAGTGTGTATATGTACATGTATAAATCATAAACGATCCTGCCAGCTAGGAGGCAACAGCTACATTACAGAGAGAAGCAGTAACTTCTTGGGGACAATACAGAGCTCAAATCAACCAAAACAATAAAGGAACAGCTATATTAAGTATAAATGAACTTTGCCACTCCCACAGCTTGAAACTACAACTCTCAGCCAGATACTATTGTACATGTGAAACAGCTGGAGTGTCTGTTTCTGATCTACATACTTCTGACTTCACCCAACACCAAGCACACACCACTGAGTAGTAAGGGCAAGGTATCCATCAACAGCTTGTGGGGGAATAACTAGAGCAGAAGCTCTCGCGAAATGAGGTCTGTGACAGCTAAGAGGGTCTGCAGTTGCTTAAGGGACACAAACAAGCTAGTTATATCGAAGCCCACATACATTGCAGGCCTGGCTTGGATTGCATTGCGGGTTATAAAGCATTCCGGTGTTGGCCTACTTAACCTGCACCAACACGTAGGCCACTGCCAGTCCCAGGCCTCTAGTACTGAGCAGTCAGCACAACTCCGGACTCAGGCTACAGCCTAGAACGACGCCAGCCCTGCCTACAGTCCGAGCCCTGCCTACAGTCCGGGGCCTGCCAACCCCTCCCTCCGTAGTATTGTTGCGGGTCCCACTTACTTTACGAAGGGTCACCACAGCTTGCTGCTTCCCCGCTAACTTCTCCAGCGGAGGCCATCGCCCTAAGAGATTCGGCGGATGGTAACAATCGGCGCTCGGCTTCCTCCCCTTCCCTCCAACTCAGATCCCCACCGCCATCTTGCATCTGCCCCCCTCCGCCGACGTCACCAACACGGCCACGTGACCCAAGCTCTGCCAGCGCGCTCACGAGCAAATCGACGCTTGCCAGATTTTCCAGCAGGCCGTCTGGAGAGGAAGGGAGATTTCTATATTGTGTAATTGTGGCATCTTCTCGTCGTTTTTTTTAAATGTCATCTCCACAGCAGGAAATACAATACTTTAAAACTCAAATAGTATAACAAGGTTAATCGGCATGAAGTTACACAATGTATAAAGCTACAACAACTGAGAAACGACTGGACGTGTTGGGAAGGATTTAACTGGAGCAGATATTTGCAAACAAAATTAATTACAGTTCATTTTGAAATGTCCAATTCCATAACATTAAAGTTGTGGTTTAGGGCTCTTCTGGCTGTGTCTTTATTTAGGGCTGTTATGTTCTATTCATACCCAAACCAGCACTAGTATCATCATCACTATTATCATTATTATCCTTTATATAGCACCAATACATATTACACAGCGCTTTACTGAGATTGTTTATAAAGCAGAGACGGTACCTCCCAACATTTGGAGAATAGAAAGAGGGACAAATAGACCTGCGGTAAAGAAAAAGGGTTTGGCCACCCCCCCCCCAAATACCGCATCTATTTTACAACATTTGGCAGGTTATGGGAAGTTTAAACACATTTCTGGAAGGTTTAGGGTCAGGTTTTATGTGTTACAGTGAAGCCTCAATTTTAAATCCCCTGATTTTAAGTTTTCCCTCCTTTTACATTGTTATTGTGTGGTCCCACCTATATATTATGCATAATACATTTCCCTGATTTGACATTTTCCTGGATTTTACAAAATTTCATACTGGTCCCTTGAAAAATGTAAAATGGGGGTTCTACTGTATTACAGTTTTGCTAATGAAGATGAATTGCCCTTACATTTGTATGTTTGCTTATCTTAAATTGTTACAAATGTATCTACTGTAAGTACAACTGCCAAGTATTTTGAGCTCTCTGCCAAATTATTGAATTACATTTCAGAAACATTGTATCTTTTTTTCTGGCTGTTCGATGCAGGAGATCAAAGAGAAACTCTGGACATTACACTAACAATCTGCGAGTTAAGCTGTCAAAATTGGGACTGTCCCGTCAAAACAGTTGGGAGGTATGCCGCAGGACTCAATAAGGCGGTAACCACTGAGTGAACATGCTATCCTAGCTTTTTGTGCTGGACTATACTTTTATAATCCTTGATCAGGCAGCAGAAAGTGCTTTTAGCTAGGAACCAGTGACAAAAAATTAGTGACGTTTGTCGTGGCAAAAATATGTACATACATGACAGACACACTTTTAAAGGAAACATATTGTGTAAAAAAACAAGAATGTGTCAATGCATTGTTTTTCTCTAAATATAGCAGGAATGTACAGAGAAAAATAAGGTTTTTTTTTTTTATTAAAAATGTTTGCAAAAAACCCTTCTAGTCCCACCCATCTGTTCCACGTCCTGCTGCCTCTATTCCCAGGCTGTGCAGGGAGCTTTACTGCAAGATAGAAAACAATCAACAGCTAGGCTGACCTGATAGGGAACTGAAGCCTTTCTATGCTTGTGGACTCTGGGGCTGTGATTGGCTATCCCCCTGACTGCTCCGGGCTTCCAAAGTGTTTTTTGAGGCGCCACCCCTGTTTCCCTGATGAAAAGAGGCCTCATGAAACACGTTGGAAACCAGGAGCAATCAGCATCTTCTCCTTTGATATTTTTATTGCTTGTACTTTTATCAATATTGTGAGTAGATATTTGTTATTACTATTTTTACGCCATTAAAAGCTTTAATGCACAATTGTATCTTCTATTGGGAGTTTTCCCTTGTGCGCTCTCTTTTTCTTTTTAAAAAATTTCTGGTTGGTGTGTATGAAGCTGAGGATTCTACACTACTGGGAGCTGCCCCTGTTTGGATCTGAGTTCAGCGCAAACACTCTTTTCTTTTATTTATACTATTGCACACCTATAACTATGGTACCACAATCTTGTGAGTGGCAGGACTATTCTAACAGCCAGGCCTGGATTTGTGGTGAGGCCACAAAGGCCCAGGCCTAGGGCAACAAAATATTAGCAGCGGAATGCCACCCAACTGCTTGCTGAGGAGCACTGGGGATGTGCAGCTCCCCAGTGCTCTGGCGCATGCGCTTGCGGGGTGGGTGTGTGGGCAGCGGGCGCTAGTAACGCATGGGTGGGCCATAGGACCACATGGCCTAGGGGTATATACTCAATATCCGGCCCTGCTAACAGCAAAACCTACCAGCTGCTGCTGAAGTGTCAGAATGCTGGAGTTCAGTGGCAGATTGCTCAGTTGTGAGTGAATGCATGTTGTGTCTTGTTATGTTGGTGTGTATCTCCATTACTTTGGCCAATATGGGATTTATATGCATAATACCATGTGCTGATCCAAGCTAAGATGTATGCATGCTTATATTAGGTATATTTTATACATATCCTTCTTTAAAGTGGACCTGTCACCCAGACACAAAAATCTGTATAATAAAAGTCCTTTTCAAATTAAACATGAAATCCAATTTCTATTTTTTATTAAAGCATTCATAGCTGTTGTAAGCTCATTTAAAAATCTCAGCTGTCAATCAAATATTGTCTGCCCCTCCTCTATGCCCGTGGCATAGAGGCGGGGCAGACAATTACTTTCACTTTCAATTCAGCACTTCCTAGATATCACTGCTCTCCACACATTCCCCCAGTTCTCTTTACCATATAACTGTGTGGCCAGGGCATGGGGATGGACATTGGGTCCCCCATTCTGGTGCACAAACAAAATTCTGAGATGATACAAGACTTGTCTTAATAACAGTGTCCACAAAATGGCTCCTGCCTGCTTGCTATAATTTTGAAATCCCAGACTGAAGGAAACAAGATTCAAATAATTTATATAGTGTAATTAAAGTAAAAATAGGATTTTGAATAATTTTTTTGGGTGACGGGTCCCCTTTAAGGACCCTGGGAGGCAGGACTATTTGTTGCCAGCACATGTAACAAATCACCCATTTACCTCACTGCCAACATAAATGTAACTTGCCAGTGTTAAAATGCATAAAACCCACAACATGCTATTGAGCCAGTTGGGTTACTATGCATAATTAAAAATATCATGAAACAGGGATCAGGTGGCATCCAAAATGTTGCACTGTTTTGCCACATACTGATTACATTATGGCAGATAATAAATGGAATGCTTTAATCCGTATTGTATTGCTGTCCTTGTGTTAGGTAATATACTGTATATAACAGGTCCTGACTGAGAATTAAAATAGGCCCTGGCATTTCAGGTACACAGAGGCCCAATCAGCCCACACAGAGGCCCAAACAGCCCCCCACCAGCCCACTAAATACTGACTTTCTATGGCACCTTATAGCAGCCCCTCTGGCATTTGCCAGAACCCACAGATTGCTAGTCCGGGCCTGGTATATGGAGCCCATTACACATTATTGCTGGTCTGCCTTGGGCACTACACATACAGTATACCTTGCTGAACTGTAGCTCTTTATTTGCTTGCCTGAATTTATACATGTACATTCATTTGAACTGTATTTCTTGTCTGTAATATGTCTACTGTATTGTGTAGCTGGTCTATGCAGTCTGACCCAAAAACAAATTAAAAATATAGTGCAATGGACTTGTACATATTATCCCCAAAGAGTCCTTGGTAAAATAGCAATTAGGTTTATGTATATGGCGGGCTATGCAGTTTTGTAAAGATAAAAAAATATGTGATGGAAAACCAGATTACAAGGCTCATTTAGTACAGGTATGGGACCTGTTATCCAGAATGCTTGGGATTTGGGGGTTTCTTGATAATGGATCTTTCTGTAATTTGGATCTTCATACCGTAAATGTACTAGAAAATCATGTAAATTGTATAAATGTGCAGTTGCTGTGGCAAAAAAATGTGTAGTCATTGCTTGAATCAGTGCTCCTTGCACTGCAACACACTTGCTCCTAGAGGATCATAGACCACCATCATTTTGACAGTGAGCACATGCAATAATATTCTGTCATAATTGTGTCCAATTCACATCAAATTCCCACTTTGTGAACACAATTTTATGCTAGGATTATAGGTAAAAAAAACACGTGTGGTTAAAAAAAACTAGCTACTGTAATGGAAAGTCATTATAGTGAAAATGCTTTAACTGCTGCACTATACTGTAAGCTCTGTCTTCAGTTGTTTTGGAACTTTACAAGCATGGCTAACTATTCGTATACAAAATAAGATGACTGAGAGTGGAGCAGGCAGTAAACAGTTTTCTCTGGGATCCCCTTAATGTACATTACTCTCCTGACAGAATGTTACAAAAGTTTATTTTCTCAAATTCCACATCTACACGGAATGATATTTTTTCCTGGTATTCTGCAATGTTGTTTTAAGACTTTGTGATAGACTATGAGTATTCTGAAAACATTTATTTCCTGATAACATTCATAGAGTTATGTATTGTCAGTATATTATTGTGCTTTTTGTTTAATCAGAGTAGCAAAACAAGCATGGATTATTTTTGCCCCAGCAGGATGTGGGATACAAAATATGCAGAATGGTTTTACTGAAGAAAGTTCTCCTAAGATGCATCTGGTAAAGTTTAGGTCATGGAAACACACTGCTGCCAAACAGCTGTTTTAATTTCTAAATAAATAGTTTATAAAGCCAATGCTATATATTCACCAATAAACCTGGTTAAGTGATAGTTAACCAAATGGGATACCTTATTAAGTAAACATTCATACTGTATATGATTTGTGATACTGATGTAACAGTTTTGTATATATTTATGCAGGTTGTTGACCTTTTCTGCTCATTTAAAATGAAAAAGTATTTAAAGCCAAAAGAAGGAAGACTGTAAATACTGTACTTCCCTGTGTCTTTCCTTTTAAACATATGTAGCTGCTATTGTTGTTCTATGCGTGCAGACATTTTCTAAATACAGTAGATGTATTAATCTAAAAAGACACTTTCTCAATAGCTGTATTCATCTAATAAAAAAGTTGCACATCTCATAAAATGTTTCTGTATGGGCAGTGTCTCATCCTAGCAAATATCAAAAAAGGGAAATACTCTGTATGCACCATAAGTACCCATGTACTAAAAGTCAACAAGGGCAGAAAATATCAAGCTTCACTTGTTTAAAGTGTAAATTTATAATCGATTGCCTTTTAATTTTACCTTAGAGGGGATGTAAAGGCAGAAATAATAATGATTGCTAAAAACTTTCAATGTCATGTGGAACAATTTTGCAGTATACACCAATTGACAATTATCTGAAGTAATATATATATATATATACAGTGTATATATATATATATATATATATATATATATATATATATATATATATATATATATATATATATATATATATATATATATATATATATATATATATATATATATATATATGTATGGGCAATGCTGTTACCTTTACAGATTATGGGCATGCATGAAGGTTCTATGGGGAAGTTCGTCTTGCATAGCCATTCATGCAATGTTTTTGTGTTTGTTAGTGAGCCTGTCTAAAGAAACATTTTACCAGACAGTCTTTGTGGTGTCAGATGGGAACTCTGGAATAGATTCCAGCATATCCTTGTCTCTGATCACCTTTTGGATTGTCTTTGGTTTCCATAAGGCTGGCTTGACTCCCTCCAGTTAGCGTCACTCACAAACTTTGCAAAATCCAAGTATAACCAAGGGGTATTCCAGTTGTTTCATATCCCACCCCAGCATGTTCCAAAATGTAGGAAAGTAAAAATGGGAAAAGGAGCTCACTCCAGAGTCCATGTCGGTTTCATGCAATATCCGGCATATACAGTTGCAGACAAAAGAACTTCTCAGCAGGGTGGGGATGTCTGGAACACATTTTCCACCTTTGTAAGGCTCCTTGTACATAACTGACAGCTTAACTCTGCCCATTTTTGAGCCCTAGATGAAGTTAAATAGTGCAATAGTAATGACTCTGCAAGGGGAGGCTATGCCTGGACCATATACAGCAGGAAGTAGAAGAAGACCTTTAAACATAAAACTTAACTTATCAGAATGTAGGTAAATATTGTGGCTGGTCTGCCTTTACACTGCTTGTGTGAGGAACACACTATGAACTTATTTTACTATTAGGGCAAATCCCAGAATCAATCACTTCACAACTGAACAAGGTAAGGGATGGTTTGCACTGTGAGCCTAAGAGGTATCGGGAAATGAGCCCTAAGTGTTAGAGACTACCATGATTTTCTTTCTGTGGAATCAGGTATGAATGTGTAAGCAACAACAACAAAACATTATTTATTTTTAATATTGTTAGTTCAGATAATGTATATACACCTTTTTACATATTCCAAATGAGCTCATATTAAAAAGGTGGTATATTTTCCTTTAAACTGTGGATGGGTTCAATACACAAAGGAATCCCTGTGCTTTATGCCTGGCCAGCCACAGGGCACAGTGATTATCAATCAAGGGAAGTGGTTAAAGCCTTGAATTTGTGAGTTGATATAGTTTTTTTTCTACGATTGTATTCAAACGTGTTATTTATATTCAGCTTTTTAATACATAAGCAAACAGAGTCTTTTAGATTGTGAGTTTATTTGAAGTAGAAAAAGCCTCTAATAACTCACAAATTCAATTTCTGATAAATAAGCCCATTACAGTTTATAAGCATCTAACATTCACTAACTTAAAGTCACTAACTTTTAGTTAAGTGCAATATGTATTTGGTTATCATATATATATATATATATATATATATATATATATATATATATATATATATATATATATATATATATATATATATATATATATATATGACCCATTGATATGTTATTATTGAATGAATATATAATTGTGTACAAGACTGTATGATTTATGACCAAAATTGTATTTGAGCTTTCAAAAGACATTAAAGGACATCATGTCCTCATTACTAGATTGTACAAGGGTGTTTTGTGCATTGTGTATAGAAAAAAATGCAGCATGTTAACAATTCAGCTATTCAGTTCCTGTCAAGTTTAATTATTGATGCTGTGTGCTATTACACATCTTTTATAGAAATTAAGTCAAGCTTATGTGCGCAATTCTTGGGAAAGGCTATCAACACTACTTGTTAAATGAGATGACTATGGGGCAAATTTTTGCTACTGCGCAAATTCACTAACGAACGCTGGCGTAGTTTCGCTAGTGTTACTTCGCAACCTTACGCCAGGCGAATTTTCGCTAGCGACGAAACTACGCAAATTCACTAACTTGCGCAGTGTAGCGAACGCTACCTTTTACGCTAGACTTCCTTCGCCACCTCAGACCTGGCGAAGCGCAATAGAGTAGATAGGGATTGTTTCAAAAAAAGTCAAAATTTTTTCTAAGTCCCAAAAAACGCTGGCGTGTTTTCTACATGATAGCTGATAGGCTGAAAAAGATCGAATTTTTTTTGGGGCTCCCCTTCCTCCCCCCTACTTTTCCTGACTCATGGCAACTTACCTAGACAGTGGGCACATGTGTAGGGCAAAATAAAATTTTTATTGGCTGATTTGAAGGTTTTCTAGGCATTTGTAGTGCAGATACGTGTTCCTCCATTGAAATTTGAATTTCGCGCGTATGCAAATTAGCCTTCGCTAGCGCAACTTCGCTTTATATAGCGAAACAACGCTAGCGCAACTTCGCAAACTTACGCTACCCCTGTGCGCAACTTCGCATTTTAGTGAATTTGCGGAGCGCTGGCGAAAATTCGCCTGGCGAAGAGCGGCGAAGTTGCATAATTAGCATTATTAGCATAATTAGAGCAATTCCAATAGGCCAAAATCAGGTCATTCGCTTAAGTTTAAGGTGATGTTTATTTAAGTTTAAGTGCTAAAAATTTTAAAAATTTGAGTTTTTAAACTATAAAATCCAAATTTTTAGTGAAAAAAACTTCAAATTTTCCAAGATTTATTATACCTCAATCCTGCAAAAAGTCAGAATCCGAAAATCCACCATCTCAGACCTGCCGAGATTGTATATAAGTCAATGGGGGAGGTCCCTATCCTATTTGGAAGTTTCTATGGTCTGCGCTGGAATTAGCCCAAAATCCAACTGTTTGTGGCAAAAATCCGAAAATTGTACGGTTTGGTAATTGTACGATTCGGATTTTTGCTTGATTTTATCGAGTTTCCCCCTTGATCCGATTATACCATGTTTTTTATTTTTTATAATTAATAAGTTCAAATCGTGGATTCTAGTTTGGTCGGAATTTTTTATTTTAAAAAATCTTAAAAATTCAGATTTGATAAATAACCCCCCCACATCTTGTTCCCAAAGTTTAGGCCCAATAACAGCTAGCCATTGCTCATGTTTTGTTTGTGTACTAATTTAATGATTATAAATTGCAAGTAAAACACTTACTATGTTAAATTTGTTATCAATGTACTCATCGGTTTCACTAAGACATTTTACATAGCTATGAGCCAACCAAAATGTATATCAACAAGCCCCAATCTTTCCCATGTCTCTGAAGAGCACCGGATTTGAATAATTAAATGTTAGTAGTGTTAGAGTGTTGATTCCAATAGAGTACTAGAATTCAATAAATATGTACAAGATTTTTTATGTGAATATATTTTTATTTGGCATGCAATGTGGATTTTTTCCTCTGGTTTGCGGGATATTTAAATAGTCAAAAAAGCACTGTTTGTTTTAATTCTACCTGGAGTATCAGTGAGTGAAATTTCATTTTAGAACTGGTTCAGGTAATCTGTGTACCCAAATTTAGAGGAAGTGTACTGATTAAAATAGCTTGTTAAATGCAGGGGCGACAACTAAGGTCCATAGAATTACCTCTGATGAGACCATTTTGTACCATGTACTGTCACAAATGCATACAATATTCACTTACCAATTAAAAAAAGAATCATCTACCAAACCACATTTGTGGTATATGCAATTAAATAGCCATATATCTTATATAATGTGGGGAAACAATCCAAAAGTTGAAGGATTGTTTTTCACAAGAGTGTGATCAAGATAGGCACAGAATTATTTTGGATCAGCATTGCAAAGAACACAGTGGGGCACATTTACTTAGCTCGAGTGAAGGATTAGAATAAAAAATACTTTAACTTTCGAAGTATTTTTTTGGCTACTTCGACCATCGAATTGGCTACTTCGACCTTCGACTACGACTTCGACTTTGAATCGAACGATTCGAACTAAAAATCGTTCGACTATTTGACCATTCGATAGTTGAAGTACTGTCTCTTTAAAAAAAACTTCGACCACCTACTTCGCCACCTAAAACCTACCGAGCACCAATGTTAGCCTATGGGGAAGGTCCCCATAGGCTTTCCTAGCAATTTCTGATTGAAGGAAAATCGTTCAATCGATGGATTAAAATCCTTCGAATCGTTCGATTCGAAGGATTTAATCGTTCGAATTAACGATTTTTCCTTCGATTGTTCAATCGAACGAATTGCGGAATCAACTTCAATATTCAAAGTCGAAGGATTTAACTTCGATGGGCAAATATCGAGGGTTAATTAACCCTCGATATTTGACCCATAGTAAATGTGCCCCAGTGTATTGTGACTCGTGAAGTGGGTATATAACAGGTATCCTCTTATAACTGTGGCATTAATTGGAATATACTATGCTTGAAGAAAGAGAGACATTATTAATTTATACTGTGTTGTAGATAGGAGATTAAAATTCCAATTATCCAGTTATAGCAACTGCTACTTTCACCTGAGCCATTGTTCTCTGCATGATCCAGATCACTCTAGCAATATCCTATGTTTACCTCTCCCCCAGGATTAATTTGTATTTTGAGCACCATCTCTTAATGAAATTGTCCTTATTTGCTTGGTCTGTTGTAAGACCTACAATAGCCAGTTTGTTGATATTGTAATGTATTTTCTTTCTTAATGTCTGCAAACTAGATTATGTTATGTCTGGAAGAAGTGTATTTTGAACATAAGGACTTTGGACGTAATCATGGTTTTTCTTTAATATGGCAACCTAGGAACCCCACATGGTGACCATTGATGTGCTCCTGTGACATCACATCTGGTTGCCACTCCATTTTGAGTGACCATTACCCTCCACCCTGTCATCATTTAATTTGTTGGCAAAATGTATTTCTCCTTGTTTTGTTAAATGTACTGGTTACCTGCAATTTTTTGTTGTGTCCCTGAGGAACATTGTCATAATCTTGTGGGGTGAAAACACTTTGGGTTAAAAACTACCCTGAATTTAAGTACTTTTACCAACTGGTCATTGCTTGAATAGTTCAATGTACTTTCACTGTTAGTAGGGACTTTCAGTCATTCAGCAAAGGCCACACTGACAACTAGGTCACCCACTGTAGCCAAAATACCTACAACGTAGATTTGGTTATAAGCTTGCTACTGAAGCACAGTGTTTAGGTGCTGGGCGTGGGCATAGGAGGTCAGCTCAGCCAACACAATTGCCTATGCCTATGGTAGACCCTGATTAATTGGCTACTTCATAAATGACCATGGTGCCAATATTTATCTGCTATAGCCAGCTTTGCACATACATGACAGTACTGAGAATGAGACATGGGGGTATATTTATCAAAGAGTGAAGCTAGAGATCGCCACAGTCCTCTAGAGTGAAATTCTGCCACTCTCCATTAATTTCTATGGGATTTTGAAAGGCGTATTTATCAAAGGATGAACTTTCACTTTCACCCATTGATAAGTACTCTTTTAAATCCCATAGAAATGAATGGAGAGTGGCAGAATTTCACTCTAGAATACTGTGGCGACCTCTAATTTCACTCTTTGATAAATATACCCCATGGTTTGTAAAAGGACACTTTTGTGTCTGGCCCAGACTATAGGGCCCATTTATTAAACATCATTTTTTTCTGGTTGAGGTTTTTAGGGGGAAAACTCGAATTTTTCTTGGAAAAATGAAAACTCTTGATTTATCTTGCCCCAAAGCTGATAAAAATCGGAATCTAAAAATATGCCATCTCAAACCTGTCAAAGTCATGTAGAAGTCAATGGCAGATGTCCCTGATGTTGTTTCTTGACATCAAGTCAAAAAAAGTGGGTTTTTTTGTCCGATAATCTGATAATTCCTTAGCTAAAATTTGATAAAATTGAGTTTTCAGAGTGTCAATGGTACAATACGAATTGATATTTGTTTTTTTTTCAATGTTTTTTGCTCCAATTTTTGAGAAAAGTGATTGATAAATGAGTTTAATTTGTGAAAAGGAGTTTAGCCGAATTTGTTTTCATAAAAAACTGAGATTAATTCGAGTTTTATTAAATCATCCCCTATGTCTTCACTACTTCCATCATAGTTTATCTGCATACTGCTTCCATCCTTCTTGTTTACAAAGTGACTTTCGTAAAAGAATAAGGTGTATAAAATATCTAACAAGTCACTCTACAGACCATTGCTGGGAGCCTATAAAACTGAGGCAGATAACAAATGTTGGTTTCCTTCCATTAATAAAATAAAACCTGCAAAAATCAACATTTTCTGCTTGTATGATTTGTCAGAATGCATTCTCAGTGTATTCCACATTCCTTTCTTTGCTAATATTGGATAGATTTGATCTAGAACTCCCTGCCAGCAGTTGCTGAATGCAGTGAGAGCTGTCATTCTGTAAAGCTGTGTTTTTTATATTGCACTGCTGTTAACCTACGTTTTTGGATACTTGTACCATTAAACTTGCAAACTATAAGGCTTTTATCTCAATTCACAGAAAAGTAGAAAAACCCTTGTTGAACTATGTTCTATGGGGAGAGAAAGGAGTTTGTTAGTGAAAGCATACAATTTAATATGAAGCTAAGGCTTTGAGGCTTGGATTATCCATCCCTCTAAATACAGCCTGCCAAACACAGACAGAGCTGTTTTCAGAAAATGGCACAGCTTTTTGTGTTACATTCTATGAGTGTATAGAAATGCACCTTTGGGTATAACCTGTGGCACAATGTGCACACTTTGCTTACATCTTGCATACTGTATATCCAAAAGGGCATGTTGTGAATGGTTTTCCCCATAGATCAGTCTATGGCAGCAACTTATTTGCAGAAAAAGCTAGTGCATGTCCTAGTGCAAATCATGTGATTTTTACTGCAATTCTTGTGCTAATTCAATAGCTGCAATATAACATACAATAAGTGTAATCATTAAACAGATCATCACAGAATCACAACATCTGTTTCTGTCATCTGTGTAAATTATAAATAGGCGGAACACCCCTTTTTATGAACAACTTAGAAGAAGAAAAAAAATGAAAGGAAGCATTTTGAATGTGTCCAAGTCTTCATTATTTGTCATCAGCTTGCCAGTGTTTTATGGGAAATGCTTTGTCAGTTAAAAATAAAAGACTTGTATCTTTGTATATTTCTGATGGGGGATACATTTACAGCAGATTGGATACCTGCAGGAGAGAAATGTAAGACTTGCAGGAGAGGAAATAAAAGAATGCATCAGATATTTGCCCATTATTCTGCTTGCCTTTCAACACTGACACAATAACATTATTATTTAGTGATTATCAATAAATAGATTGTAAACGGGGATGAAACATGTGTTATATGTTGATGCTATATAAATATAATGTAATAATAATCCAAAACCCTAAGTTTTCTGTGATAAATTAGATATGCTCAGGGGCCTTTTATGTCCATTCACATTAGCTAGTGCTGCTATTCTAGATTGAGTTAGAATTAATGTCAGTCAAGGAAGCATTAATCAGTGAGAGATCTCAGTAAGTGGGAAGGTTTCTATAGAACTCCTCCTTACTCCATTAGTTACTGTCATATCATCTCTATCCACATCAGGAGAAAGCAGTGTGTCTGTCTCTTTCCTTCCAGAGATCTATTGTCAGAGCTCTCCACAGTGCACTGTTTAGTCCATCTGATTGTGTATTGACATGTCTATGGCTGTTCAAAAACTCCTGCTGAAGCCTTCTCAGCTCACTTTCTGGAAAGTATTGGTTCTGAAAAGGTCCAGCAGTATCCACAGCAAACCCCCAAAAGGAAAAGTTGGTCCACTTGTAAGTGTTTTTTTCATTCACTTTATTTTCATTTCTTCACTGTAGATGTCAGAGAGTCAATAATGATTTCAATATTATTAATAACTAAGGGAGTTACTTAATTACTATTTTATTTATTTCAAAATAATTATTTATAATTAAAGAAGTTATAACATGTCCCTTATATGTAGACATTTAGAAACCAATCATAAAACCATAATGAAATCTAAACCATAATATATGAATGCCAGGTCTACATGAGTTAATTTTTTAAATATTTAGAATTCCTTATATTATATGTACATACAGTATGTATAAGACACATTTAGAATGACAATAACGTATAAGTGAAGCCCTGTATATTTACATGTCCTGCTGTAAAAGCAATATTTCTATATCCACAATACACAGGCAAACTTTGAAGCTATGTCTGCTTTTTGTCCGTATTTTTGTCTGTATTATTTTGCCTGCTTCCCCACTGAAATTCATGTAGGCTTTGATCATGGCAGCATTCACAAAGTAAATTGTCTTACACACAGTATTTTAAACAGACTCCTGATGCTGACTAAACTCTGAGTACTGCGATAGGATACTATCACTTGTAATACAAATGCATGACTGCTGTGAGTAACATACTCCTGTTTATACCGAAATACTGCTAAAATAATTTTTTAAGTTTTTAAAACGGTGTACCTTCAAATTTGCACAGCAAGAAATTGAGAGAAATACTTTCATGGCCCCATGCAAGGTAACAGCAGCATTTTATTATCACTACTGTTGGAAAAAAATGCTGCAGATCACTTACCTTACTTGTAATTTTCCAAAAGTCATGATTTAGCACAAAGCTCGCTGCAGATATCATATATAGTGAAGCAGCACAGGGAGATTTTTTGAATTTGGGATGTGAAGGCCTGAATTAAATCTACTCTACTGCATAAGTCTATAAGCCCTACAACACTAAGGGGGTTATTTATCAAGGTCTGAATATCCGAACCTCGAATAATTCATGGTTTTTGGAGGAAAAAAAAAAACTAAGAATTTTTCGAGATTTATTAGTCTGATGATCTAAAAACTCAGAAACCCCGGCATCTAAAAGCTCTCAAGAGTTTTTTGCGCAGAAACCATGAACAATTTGGAGTTTTCGGGGAAAGCTCCGAAGTTTACCCGACCCTATTTTTTCAGGCTTTTTTCTTCATAAATAAGGTCCATTCGGGCAATCGGAGTTGCTCAGATTTCTAACTTAAAAATACTCAGATAAATTCGAACCTTGATAAATAACCCCCTATAGGTGTTATTTACTAAAACTCAAATGTATTTCATATTTTTATTCAACCAAGCTCAGCCAAACTCACATCCACAATTTTATCCTACTTATCAATAAAATAACTCGAAAAAGTTGGGTCAGGAAAAAACTCAAAATTCTCTTTACATTGCCGAACATTCACATCTTTTTACCAGGTAAAATTTCTCCAGTGAATAATCTTCGCAAGAGTATTGTTGCTAGGTTCATGCTTGAGAACTGTTATCATAAAGATAGAGTAGCAACTTTTGCATCTCATTATCTACATCATCTCCTCCATGCAAATATCTTACATACATCATTTCTTTATGGCTTAAATTCTATAGAGAGTTTTTTTCCACTACAATTGTATGGGCAAAATACAATGATGTATTTTGACAGAAGATTCATGCCAAAAGAACATTTGCATATTTTTTGTTGATTGATGCCCTTTAACTGAATTGGTGTAATTCCCTGGAGGATAGCTCATTTTGAATACATTTTTTTCTGTACTGTACTTTGTCTGAAATGGGGACAAAAGACAGTCAGGAATTGCTTTCAAAAGCAATTTCATTTATGAATAACCTTAAAATCAATGAAAATATTAATTAATGTATTTTGGAAAGTTGTTTATAGGTATGGTCTATTTTATTATGACAAAAAAATATTATTTGGGTGGATATCCCTTTTAATGTATTAGATCGGTGTACTCTTTACTTGCAGATATTGGATTACCATAGGTTCAGAAAGCATGATGGTAAACTGCATAAGTTATCAAAAATTTCTAAATGGCAATACTCTCTTACAAAAAGCAAACCTATATGTTAAAGTTCAAATTAAGTTACAACTTCTTTCTTAATTTATAAAAACAGACTTTCTTCACTAATTAGTCTGCCTTATATAATAAATTGACATCCATTTAGCCCTTTGTTCTTTTTTCTAAATATTCAGTTGTTGGCAGTATGCACCAATAGGTTTGCCAGGATCTAGAATCATATTTATAATGCAACTTTCTTCTTGGGCAGTCTATTCACTTTTGTTTCTGAATAGTGTGTTTCAATAAAGAATGAAGAATCAGTCTTACCAATTATATCTTAACTGACAGGCATACTAAACATCAATTGCACTATGAGGACTTGGAAGTATTGTATACAACATATGAAGGCTTTGAAAGTAGCGCTGAGAATGGCTTTAATTGTCCTTACACACCATACAATTTCATTTTGTAAATAAACTAAATTGCCACAGTCTCTCCTTTAAAAGGTTTAAATTTGTATTAAAGTTTAAAAAACTAGCAACCTTTCCACCAGCTTGTGAAGTAGCTAATTTACAAGTTCAGTGTGCAAAAGGCAATTTTGGATGCAAGTCGTCATGTTTCAATGCAGACAGGGAAATGCACAGTCTGAAGTATAAAAATAAAATATTGTGCTTCGGACCACACATTGAAAAATAACTAATTAGATCTTTGCTTTCATTTTTTAAATTGCAGTTGAAAACTTGTTCCTCATTGGTTGCTGCACTGCTGAAATATAGGACCCCAGTTGGTAAACGAAACCCTAGATCTCAAGGCATATATGTTTAATTAGAGCAAAAATGACAGATTTTGTTTTTGTGTTATATCTATGCTATAAATTCCCTTTCAGGTAGAGTATTTTAATTTGAAACAAACATACAATTTATTGTGAATATTGATTATTCTCTGTTATTTCTTAGGAAACCATCATTGGATTTTTAGCTTTCACAACAGGCCTTCTAATACCGGCTGGATACATTCTAAAGCACCTTCCAGAGCAACGAAAACATTAGCAGGAAAGATGTAATAATTGGGGCATCATGTTATTGTGCATAAACACTTCTGAACTGCCTTGTAAATGGCCATCTTAAATGAAATTGTATGCATGTACATTTTGAAGGATTTTTTAAAAGTTTATTTTTGTTTGTGTTGTGTAATAAAGGAAGTGACTTCAGCCAACTACTAAATAAAGGAACCTTTAACCTGTACCCAGCATTGTTTTAAAAAAGCCTTGTAAATGGCCATCTTAAATGAAATTGTATGCATGTACATTTTGAAGGATTTTTTAAAAGTTTATTTTTGTTTGTGTTGTGTAATAAAGGAAGTGACTTTAGCCAACTACTAAATAAAGGAACCTTTAACCTGTACCCAGCATTGTTTTAAAAAAGCTTAGTCTGATTACAATGCTGTATTTTGTTGGTTTAAACGGGATGGAGTTGCATGAACAGTAGCCTAGTTGTATAAAACACATGAGTTAGGTCCTTCTTTTTGCATTCTTCTGCCATAGGTCATGATGTGAACCTAAAACTTCTACTAGCCAGTCTGCTCCAGAGAACAATCATTAATCTGCATGGGATAATAAGAATGCTGAAGAAGCTGGTATCATTGTTATCTAAAGACATGCTTGACATTTAAGAGTTGAATTAAAAATATAAACATAATTTAAGAGTTGAATTCCTGCCAATAATAATCACAGAAAACAACTTGGGAGAAAACATCCATTTGACATCTAGTCAGCATATGTCCAGGGAATGAGTAGGTCCAAAGCACTTAAAGGTGTTGTTCACCTTGCAGTTAACTTATTAGTATGATGCAGAGAGTAATATTCTGAGACAATTTGCAAGTGGTTTTAATTTTTTATTATTTGTGTTTTTTTTATTTATTTAGCTTTTTATTCAGCACCTCTCTTTGCAATGGGTCCAAATTACCCTAGAAACCCTGCACTGATTTGAATAAGAGACTGGAATATGAGAGGGCCTGAATAGAAGGATCAGTAATAAAAAGTAACAATAACATTAAATTTGTTGCCTTACAGAGCAAATTGTTTTTTAGATGGGGTCAGTGAAGAAAGAAAAAGAAAAAGAGAAAAAGGCAAATAATGCAAAAACTATATATAAAAAAATAATGAATAACAATTGAAAACTTGCTTAGAATTAGCCATTTTATAACATACTAAAAGGTAAACTGAAGGTGAACCACCCTTTAAGGAAAAACGTCTTCAGCCTAAAAAGTATGGCTACATGTATTGAATGTTATTACTATAATCAATATACTGAACTTGCTGTGCTTGCATATCATTTCAGAGGTTTGTAATGATCCAAGCATTTAGGGGCAGATTTATCAAGGGTTGAATTTCGAAGTAATGGGAGTTTTTTTGAACTTCCATAACTTCGAAATTCAAATAAAAAAAGACCAACTGAAAGTTATTTATAAAATCTAAGAAGAATCGAATGACTCAAAGGATTTTAATCCATTGATCGAAGGATATTCCTTCGATCTGAAAATTGTTAGGAAGCCTATGGGGACCTGGCCCATAGGCTAACATTGGCCACGGTAGGTTTTAGGTGGCGAACTAGGGGGTCAAAGTATTTTATAAAGAGACAGTACTTCGACTATCAAATGGTCGAATATTCGAACGATTTTTACTTTGAAACGTTCGATTTGAAGTCGAAGTCGTAGTCGAAGGTCGAAGTAACCTATTCGATGGTCGAAGTAGCCATATTCGACCATTCGAAATTCAAAGTATTTTTTCTTCTATTCCTTCACTCGAGCTAAGTAAGCTATGTGTTAAAGTTTGAGCCCATGTCTATGAGACTGGAAGAGATGTGACAGATAAGACGATGCACCAAAAGAAAAACCCAAGACTAGTCATTTAACTTTTAAAATACAGAAAATACATTGAACCTGTGACAGAAGGGAGATTTTCTAAGAATCCAGAACTTTCTGAGACCAGTGGTTTATACAATATAATATGAGCCTTGCTAGTAGTTTGTAACAATTATAACTGCCAAATCAAACAATGATCAAGTGAATTGAGTTTTAGTAGAAATATTGATTTTCAGACATAGCAGAGGCATGGTGTCTTTCAGATCTAATGAAAATATGTTGCTTGAGGCTTAAACCGACCTGATAACACATTCGTCTGCTTTCTGCTAATTTCCCATATTAGATTATACATGGGAAAAGCCCATTTGATGCCATGACAACAAACAGGTATACGTCTTTGTGCCTCAGCAAAGTAAAGACATTAATGGCAACTAATTTGTATTTAGTAATGTCTGTTTTTCATTGTGGCACTTACCAGTTTAAGAGATCAGAGCAAACAGTCATTCTGCATGTCTCTTTAAATTATGTGTTTAATATTATAGTAAAGACTGCTGGTTAAGTATGAAAAGCTGTGCTGAGCTGAAACACTAGGGGGCAGATTCATTAAGGGTTGAATTTCGAAGTTAAAAATACTTCGAAATTCGACCCTCGAATTGAAATCCTTCGACTTCGAATATCGAAGACGAAGGATTTAGCGCTAATCCTGCGATCGATCGATCGAAGGATCGATCGATCGAAGGATCGATCGATCGAAGGATCGATCGAACGATTCGAACGATTTTAATCCAACGATCGAAGGAAAATCCTTCGATCAAAAAAAGGTTAGCAAACCTATGGGGACCTTCCCCTAAGGCTAACATTGACTTCGGTAGGTTTTATCTGCCGAAGTAGGGGGTCGAAGTTTTTTTTAAAGGGAAAGTACTTCGACTATCGAATGGTCTAATAGTCAAACGATTTTTACTTCGATTCGTTCGATTTCGTTCGAATTCGAACGAATTTAACCAATTCGGTGGTCGAAGTACCCAAAAAATACTTCGAAATTCGAATTTTTTTCATTCGAATCCTTCACTCAAAGTTAGTGAATCTGCCCCCTAATCATTAATTGAAACAAAGCATTAATACAAAACCCTTATAATAAATGGTAGCTATGCAGCTTAAAACTTCCGTTTGCAGATTTTCTAACTTGTACCTGCATGAATCAGAGCCCCAGACAAACTCAGAGGAAGAAACAAAGCAGTTGCGGTCCCTTGGGCAAATCTATGGGTTGTCATCACTGGACTGGTAGTTAAAAGCAGCCCTGGAAAAACAAGAGCAGCAGCACACATGCATGAGCCTGCACTCAGTAGGGGTCATTTATAAACACTGGGCTAATCTGAGCCCGGGCAGTAACAATGACAACTGATCAGATATTTACTTATTTTATATGCAGCTGGCTGAGAAATACAATCTAATCACATATTATTTGCTATATGTTACTGCCCTGGATAAACTCAACCTGTTATATATGGTTGTAAATGGCAATATTCTCTATACATACTTTACTTATACACTCTAGATTCTGATATGCCTCAGTGTATTTTAGGTTTTGTTCAACAAAACCTGGAGCTCAAGTCAGAATGGTTCATGTAGCTTTTTCACTGCTGTTGAGAGAATAAAAAAGTATGCTATTTATTATGGGGAATTAACTTATGCATTAAAACAGAGATCTGCTTTTCATATGTCTAATTCTTGTAATTGTAAGGATGACTTACAATATATTAAGCTGGATGTTATAACTATTTAGCCTTCACTGTCTCTCTCTGTCTAAGCTGCTATATAGACAGTATACAATATAGCTAACATGTTTCAAGCACTGAAAACTTTAGTAAAAAGAAGGGCTCTACAGAATCATCCTTTGGGTCAGGGCTGATCAGCCCATGGCGCTACAAGCCCTTAGATGTTGCTATAATGTGCTGGGAGTTGAAATGCAACACCAATTACAGGCACATGCTAAATAACTGAAAATGACTCTTTCCAGTAGGAGATTTCCAAGCCAGTAGGGGATTTAAACCCTACTATAACTACATGTAATAATACAATGTATACTTCATTTGAGATTGTATCAGTAATGAAATATGCATCATAAATATTTACTATTTCAGCAATGCAGCTTTTGAAATGAAGAAAGATGCCAGTGTTTACAGCTGGGCCCTGTATAGTGACAATATAATCAGCTATCTGAGCACCAACATAAAACTGAAAGGAAAGCTGCTTATGTGGGAAAGCTGAACTGTGGGAATTATGTATCCTTGGTCTGCATGGGTCGCATTTTTCCAACATCCTCCTTATGTATGACATTCTTAAGGGACACTTAGCTCTCAGACCAGCAGGACTTTAAGTCATTTTCCCTAGATGTTCTGTGTACTGTTATCTTTCGCAACTTAAAAGCCAATTGTTTTTCAAATGTATTCAGACAGAAACAATAAACATGCAAAAAGTATAAGGCTAAGTATACACATGGGCTGAACTTTATTATAAACTTTAACAGAAGACTGGGGCCATTTACTAACACTGGCTTAATTTTCCCCATATCATAACAACCAAAGAGCATTAGCTTCGGCAGGTTGAATAATTTAAGTACATTTCTAATTTATGCAGACTTGCCACTAAAGGACTGAATGATGAATTTCCATCAGTTTGCTATAAATAACAACAGTTTGTTGGCTTTGCGGTTTGCAGAAGAATGGGATGCGGCAGTACAAATCTAACAGCGCCGGCTGCGCCTTCCTACCAGCGACTCTGCGGCAGCAAGGAATAGAGAGGGAGGGAGATTTACAATCCACAGGGCAGGAAGACACGCAAGTGCCCCCCGCCAGGCAGCTGCTGTGATGGCACCCCGGAGTGAGTGGAAGCTGCTGCTGTGGTGCACAAGAAACACCAAACGCCCGATCCGTCGTCACTCGCCTCCTCTCAATGCCATTCTGTCACTTGCTTCACAAGCTGTCCATAGCCGGGGAGGAGCAATCCAGTGCCGCAAGATGGATGGTTGCCGTGTCGCCTTTTCTGAAGAGGAGCGGAAGTGGAGTTTTGGTAAGTTATTTCTTAATAAAGACTTTGCAATTTTAAAGTTTTATTTGCCTTGGTGGGGTTTTTTTTATGTATACTAACGAATTATTTAAAAAATTTTTTTTGATGTTACTGGTCCTTTAAGACAGCATGTTTATTACCCTTTCCTTCTCCTTTAATAATGGAAGAATATAGTAGAATAAAGATTAGATAAGAAGGCTATAAGTAGATATAAAAGACTAGGAGAATAAAGAGGTTGAGTGAGGAGAGGAGGTATAATAGTTTGGAAAGTCTAAGGTTTCCTGGTGGGTCCACGGTCTAAGGCAGGCATGTCCAAAGTGTGGCCCGGGGGCCAATTGCGGCCCATTTTCAAATTTACACCGGCCCTCAGCCTCCATCATGAAATTAATAATAATGAGGCCCCCCAGCACAGTGCGATCAGGAATCCCATAGCAGTAATATTAAGGCACATTAGTGAAATGATCTGCCACTTGGTCTATACTGCTGCCTGTGTGCTGAAGGTGTTAGTAATAGACACGTACTGGCACAGAGACGTGATGTTTTCGCATACTTCTTTATGGCTGAAGGTGCCAATAGAATTACTGACGTGCCAGTATAGTGAACTAAAGAAGTATGTCGTCACTACGTGCCGTTACGTGTCTATTGCTAACACCTTCAGCACACAGGCATCAGTATAGACAAAGTGGCAGATCATTTCACTAATGTGCCCAAATATTACTGCTACAATTACTCGACTCCTGTAATTTAATGTTAATGGTTCAAAGAATGTGGGGTTGAATGGTCGCCCCCCACACATTTTCACCACACCAAATCTGGCCCTTGTTGCAAAAAGTTTGGGCACCCCTGGTCTAAGGTTTTCTGGTGGGCCCCATGGCATCTCAGTCCGACACTGAATACGAGGTCTACTTACTGATGTTCTCCCATTATGATCTACATCCATAAAAGCATTGTTAGCATTTTGTTCCATGGAAAATATTATTTAAATATTATATTGATTTATGAAATATGTTTAACAAACAACTATTTCTTATGTAACCTTAGCATGAATATATCTGAATGAAAAGCATGAAACAAGAAGTAGACAAACTAATTGCTGTGATCCCAATCTACCTTTTGCACACCCCGGGTTAAAGTAAGACCTTAAAATTAAAATGCCCTAAAACATTTGCATATCGGGCTGATTTAATAACATGCAAATCTTTACTATTGGAATTTGAGATGAATTGCCTGCAAGTACAAATATCGATCCTATTTAAGGAAAGTATTGGTCCTTAAAGTGTCTAGGCAAACCATATGGTTGTGGACAGTCTCATTTACTTTATTAGTTAGTACCACTGACTTACCATATTTACTATTGTTGTATAATATGCATTTGAAACCTATTCAGTTCCTTTTCACTCATGTGAACTAAAAATCGTTCGAATAGTCGACCATTCGATAGTCGAAGTACTGTCTCTTTAAAAAAAACTTCAACCCCCTACTTCGCCACCTAAAACCTATCGAACCTCAATGTTAGCCTATTAGGGAAGGTCCACATAGGCTTTCTAAGGTTTTTTGGTCGTAGAAAAATCGTTTGATCGATTGATTAAAATCCTTTGAATCACATAGCGCTGACATAACAGTTATGAAAATTAAACGTCATGATAAAAGTATGAGAAATCTGCAATTACCAGTATTGTTTTACAATTTATTTTTGATTAAAATTGTTGTCATAATTAGAAAGGTGCTTCATCAAACATTTACTCAAGACGCTTTAACATGGATGCCAAGTTAATATCTGCTTGCTGTTTACTGCCCTCTTATGGTCTCTGTAAAATATACAATACAAAATGAAAATTGTATTGTAGATTTACATTACTATGTAGAGTAATAAAGGAAACTTCCTAATCTTACTGACACTAAAAAAACTAATCTTCAAAGTATTAACATACATTAAATGTTACCTATAGATCATGTAGATTTTTTTGCTGATAGTTCTGCTTTTATTTATTTATTTTTATTTCTTGGAGTCTTGGGGGCAAATTCACTAAGATGCGAAGTTGCGACAGGCGCAACTTCGCCGCACTTCGCCGCACTTCGCCAGGCGTAGTTTCGCCAGCGCTTCGCAAATTCACTAAAATCCGAAGTTGCGCACAGGGGTAACGTAAGGTTGCGGAGTTGCGCTAGCGTTGTTTCGCTATATAAAGCGAAGTTGCGCTAGCGAAGGCTAATTTGCATACGGCGCAAAATTCAAATTTCAATGGAGGAACACGTATCTGCACTACAAATGCCTAGAAAACCTTCAAATCTGCAAATAAAAATTTTATTTTGCCCTACACATGTGCCCACTGTCTAGGTAAGTTGCCATGAGTCAGGAAATGTAGGGGGGAGGAAGGGGAGCCCCAAAAAATTTTCGATCTTTTTCAGCCTATCAGCCATCATGTAGAAAACACGGCAGCGTTTTTTGGGACTTTTTTTTTTAAACAATCCCTATCTACTCTATTGCGCTTCGCCTGGTCTGAGGTGGCGAAGGAAGTCTAGCGTAAAAGGTAGCGTTCGCTACACTGCGCAAGTTAGTGAATTTGCGTAGTTTCGTCGCTAGCGAAGATTCGCCTGGCGTAAGGTTGCGAAGTAACACTAGCGAAACTACGCCAGCGTTCGTTAGTGAATTTGCGCAGTAGCGAAAATGCCCAACGCTAGCGAATTAACGCTAGCGTTCGGTGCTTCGCGCGTTAGTGAATTTGCCCCTTGGAGATTCATTATAAAGATATAAAAGCCCACGAGTTATTTAGGCAGGCAGAATGTCAAATAGATTATCTAGCAGGCATAGAGGAAGTTGAGCAGTAAATCAGGCAGGTGGGATGTCATCTAGAATAATGAGGGAAATACTGACAAACTAGAAATTGATCTTTTTGGAATACATGCTGTATGCATGAATAGTATACATTAAATGCCATTAGTGCAGCCCTGTAACATGTTTTTACTTGAAGTGTCTTGGAAATTTTAAGTGATGTGGTAACCTTACTCTACTTTGAGTGACTATGTGACAAGGCCTAATAGAAATTATAGTTTTTGTAGAAGACAAAGGGAATGTTTGCAAGCAGCAAATGCATGATTTTGACCAATGTGATAGCAGTAGCAAGGGTACATATTCTGACTGCCTTGACTTCCCTGCATGCATCTGAGTGTAGAACTTCATGGTATTTTGTAGTTCTTGCTGGAAATTAACCATTGAGGAAATCTATTTTCATGATATAATAGAAGTTGCATAAGTTAGGAATAATGGCTTATTTACCACTGACCCAGTCACGACTATAAGTGCAAGGTGCAGTGAACATTGCTGTCGGAAGACAACCAAAATCATGAAGGCTAAAAACATCTTCAAATAGTTCAAGAAACCTCTGCTATTGACTTCAACATGTGCCTCGACAAGTTTTAGCTGGAGTATTTTGGGATTCAAGCTTCTTGCAGCTTTGGGCATAATAAATCTCGAAAAACACAACTCGATCTTTGATAAATAATCCCCTATGCAATACCATTAGGCATAGTACCGAAACAACATGCTTTGATCCCATTTTTTGTACTTTAAATATTGTCCCAATAATAGTAAATATGCCCTATGATGGTGTTTAAAAAGAAGAATGATTAGATGTTGAGAAAGGTGTTTATCCATTTTGTGTTTTCAAAAGTAGAAACATGCCTGTTACAACAGCCCTTCGAAATGTTATGAGTGTAACTGCGCTCCTGGAAACAGCGACTGTTTTCACAGAAAATGTATAAACAAATGTTTCTTGTGTGTTGAGACAAGAAAACAAAAGTAAAATGGTAGACATTTTTAGGGGTCATTTACTAAAGAATTTAGGGGCACTAATTAAAAAAAACACTTGTATGTGTGGTCTGGCAGTACTCTAACTCTGAATTAGGCATAATTGCCCTGTTGCTGCCTGCTAGTTCAAGTTAACGGATGGGTGGAGGATGGGTTGGGGGACTCTGGCATGACCCTTTCTGTAACTAAGATTGTCCATCCATCCTCCCATATTAACATAATATTTCTTTATATACATAACATAGCTAGGTAAAATGTAGGAAGTTATTTGTTGTTATTTGTTAACTGATTGAAGTAATTTCACAAGCAATGCAGACCCCTAAGCCCTACTCCCTTTGTTTGGTATCTCAGATGGACTGCAGAGGATTCAGTGTACCTGCATACATGCAGAGCTGCTCAGAATGCGATTATCCAAGGCAAGAAAAGAAAATAGTAGGACACGCTCCCTCATAGTAAAATAAAAAACACTATTTATGATATTTATTTATTTTCATGAAGCTCAGAATTTGTACATTGTAGTTTTATTACTGTATGCCTGTTTATATAAATATATTTTTATTTAATAACCTCTGACTAACATACATTGTTACTTGGCTGTGTTTATTATTTATATTCATGTTTCAACGCCACTGCATTGGTGCATGTATGAACCTGTCATATGATTCACATTTGTCTTTTATCTGTTAATGGTGGCCCTGCTACCTGTTACTAAAACAAATGACTCCTTAATCGAAAAACTTTGTTTGGGGAGGATATTATTGTAAGAGTTTGCAGTTCCTTTCATATTGATTAGCTATTAATCTGTAAAGGTCCAAAGTTTTATGCATTTTATTTTCTTGCGTATGGGTTTGTTAGTTTGTCATGGTAGCTGCCAGTCAATGAAAAATATGACTGGAGATAAATAGTTAGGACCACCATATGAGTTTTACATTGATGTGTTATGATGGCTTAGCAATTTCATGAACTTGTAACTCAATCCCCTGTTTTTAAATGTATGCACTTGCACACATACTAAATTACTTATAAAACATGGGTCTGTGGAATTCTCATTAAAGGGGTTGTTCACCTTTAAAATAACTGTAAGTATCAAGCAGAGAGTGCTATTCTGAGACATTTTTAAGTTGGTCTTCATTTTTCATCATTTGTGTTTTTTTAATTATTTGATTTTATATTCAGCAGCTTTACAGTATGGAATTTCAGCGGTTGCTACTGTGTAAATCACCATAGCAACAAGGCAGAGGTGAGATTTGCAAGAAAAATAGGAGAGATCCTGAAAAAAAAGTTATAATAATGAACTATAACTATAAAAGTGTAGCTTCACAAAGCAATAGTTTATGGACTGCCAGGGTCAGTGACCCCCATTTAAAAGCTGGAAAGAATCAGAAGAAGAAGGCAAATAATTAAAAAACTATAAAAATATAAAAAACTGAGACCAATAGAGAGTTGTTAAGAATTGGCCATTCTGTAACATACTTTATTTAACTTGACCAAGTATAGGGTATGATGAGCTGTATATATAAACCTATATCACCTATTAAAGCCAGAGTTGAATACCCTGTTGTTACTAATGAATGAATAAAACCAGAGACAAATGAAAATGTAATTTTTAAGTACATCCGTTTATTGCTTGTATTGTTACAAAAATAATTAAAAGAAATAAAGTTTACCTTTAAAATTTTTTTTTTTAAAAAAGTTAACTTGAAGGTCAACTACCCTTTTAATCAATCCCCCTCTTTTTTGTATGTTTGGCCAGGTCATTTGCACTTCCATAATACTTTACTTTTAAAATAATTAGCCTTGAGACAGCACCCGCAACACCTTTTAAATTTTAATGTAAGCAGACATCTGAGGTTTTTTTTTTGACTATTCAGTCTCTACAGAAATAAATGCAAAGACTACCTCTTGGAGCACTTGCAGTGCCTGACCAGTTATGGAACTTACAGTGCAGTGTCAACCTGCAGCAGTTAATATCCCCTTGTTTGTGTCTGTAAGTTATCCAGCAACTCAGTTGTAAGCCATCACCCCAGCTCCCCAGGCCTGGTGCCTTGTAGTTATCCTAGATTCTGCCCTTTCCTTCACTCTTCATAGCCAATCACTGATTAAAGGAACAGTAACATCAAAAAATTAATTTTTTTTAAAGTAATACACATATAATGCAGCGTTGCCCTGCACTGGTAAAACTGTTGTGTTTGCTTCAGAAACACTACTATTGTTTATATAAATAAGCTGCTGTGTAGCCATAGGGGCAGCTATTCAAAGGAGAAAAGGCTCAAGTTACACAGCAGATAGCAGATAAGCTGTGTAGAACATAATGTTATCTGTTATCCACTATTTATCCTGTTCCATATAACCTTTTTTTCAATTTCTGCCATTGCTACTCAGCAGCTTGTTTATATGAGCTATAGTAGAGTTTCTGAAGCAAACTGATCAGTTTTACCAGTGCTATTGATATTTCCATTACTTTAAAACACTTTAATTTTTTGGTGTTACTGTTCCTTTAAATCATGTCACTTCCACCTAAGGAACATATACAAAATAAATCTTTATCACCCAAGATGCCGCCAAAATTCTTATTCACTCTCTCGACATATCACATCTAGACTACTGTAACTCTCTATCAATTGTCCTACCCGCCAGAGCCTACCTCCTCTCCAGTCCATAATGGACACTGCCGCAATGCTTATACACCTCAGCAACCACTCCTCCTCTGCTATGCCACTCTGCCAATCGTGCACTGGCTTCTGCTACCTTTCAGAATAAAATTAAAATAAATGACCCTGACATTCAAAGCACCTCATAACTCTGCCCCTCCCTACATCTCTGAATTTATCTTTATATACTCACCCAACCACTTACTTCCCTCCTCTGCTGACCTGCTACTCAACTCTTCTCTCATTACCTCCTCACATGCTCGCATTCAAGACTTTGCAATGGCTGCACCTTTCCTTTGGAATTCTCTTTCACGGTCTGACCGACTTTCTCTCAACCTATCTGCTTTCAAGAAATCTCTTAAGACTTAGTCCACACCAGGCGATTCGGGGAGATTTAGCCACTTTAACCGCTTCCTCTTCTCCTGCGCTTCATTTTCCAAAGTTGCTCGAAGTTGCCTCACGAGGAAGAGGAGGCAGTTCGGGGGGATTAGTCGCCTCAAAGAAGAGGCGATAATTCGCCAGGTGCTAAATCTCCCTGAATCGCCTGGTGTGGACTAAGCCTAAAACGCACTTATTTACAGAAGCCTACCCTCACTCTGCTTAAATACTAAATACCACATATAGTGGGACATTTACTAAGATGCGTAGTTGCGCCAGCGTCCGCTTCGCCGCACTTCGCCAGGCAAAAGTTTGCGAAGTTGCGCTGGCGTTAATTCGCCAAGCAAAGCGAAGTTACGCTAGTGATGCTTAATTTGCATACTGCGCCAAATTGAAGTTACAATGGAGGTATATGTAGCAGCACTACACAAGCCTGGGAAACCTTCAAAACATCAAATAAAATTTTTATTTTGCCCTACACATGTGCCCACTGTATAGTTAAGGTGCCATGAGTTAGGAAATGTAGTGGGGAAGGAGGGTAGCCCCAAAAATGTTTTCGATCTTTTTCAGCCTATCACCCATAAAAAAAGAAAAAACGCCAGCGTTTTTTGGGACTTAGAATTTTTTTTTACTTTTTGGAAGCAATCGCTATCTACTCTATTGCACTTCGCCTGGTCTGAGGTGGTGAAGGAAGTCTGGCGTAAAAGGTAGCGTTCAGAAAAATGTGCACCTTAGTGAATTTGCGTAGTTACGTCCGTTGCGCAAATTCGCCAGGCGTAAGGGTGCGAAGTAACACTAGCGAATTTACACCAGCGTCCGTTAGTGAATTGGCGAATTAATGAAAATGCGATACGCTAGCGAATTAACACTAGTGTTAGTCGCTTCGTCCTTTAGTGAATTTGCCCCATAGTACCACCATATAGTACCACATCTCTGACCCACTTTATTCTGAACTTGCCCACTCCCATAACTTTATGGGTACTTGACAGCGATGCACAATATGTTGGCGCTCTATAAATACATGTTCATAATAATAATAATAATAATCTCTATGAGGCAGGGATCTCCTTCCTTTTGTCTATTTAGCTCTTAATCTTTAATGTAACTGTACTTTGTATTTATTCTTATTTATTATTATTTGTTCTGTTAATTTATTGTCCTCCTGTACAGTGCTGTGTACATAAGTAGCTTATATAAATAAAAATACATATTTATACATATTTCTTATAGATATCAAACCATAATAACTACTGGAACCTCACAAATGATTATACTACAAATGATACACCTTGTTCACAGGGCACAGATTCAGTCATCCCAGATTCAGTGCCGAGCCAAGCCACTCTAGGCAACCCGGCCAGCCACCGCGCTCCCCCACCGTGCGTGCACATGCCCCCGACTGAGACTGTGCGTGCATGCCCCCGATCTCAGTGGGCAGGGGAGAGCACCGGAAGAGAGGGAGACAGGGGAAAGCAGTGAACATGGACTTGGGGTAGGCAGAAGACAGGCACCTACCCAGCGCCCCCTTTCGTTGGTGCAGGTGCCTCTTCTGCCTAGCCCTAGTTCTGGTCCTGTCCTCTGATGCTGGCAGATGCCTGGAAAATACAGACACATACATATGTCTTAATCTCTAGACAGTAATATCATGGTTATTCAATGCAGGAATTTAGGAACAGATTAATAGCAGAGCATGGAGCTAGCTGAATTGTGAGATTTGAGATATTTAAACGCATCCCCATTTCTAATGTGAAATGACTGGCTGGAAGATACAGTATGCTTTTAATCTCTGGTGCACTTCTATAAACAGATTCTTACAGGTCAGAAATGAAGGCCATTTTCTCTGTCACCATTGCCTAGTTGCAGCATTAGACAGCCTGCTCTGGAGCATGTAGACTTAATGAGACTGACAGACATCTCTTTAGTCGTTTAATATAAGGAGTGCTGACTATTCATTACACCCCCTGTCCAAAAGCAATAACTATCAGTCGCCTCCACCGCAGCCAATACTCTGAACCCATGTTCCTATTCGAGCACTAGGATTGGACGAAACCAGTCACCTCCTCTACCAATAACTGCCATTCTTGTTGGAGACCATTTCTGTCGCTCTGGTTTCTATGTGGCTTCCCTATTGCATTTTCCCCCAAACGCCACTCCTCATGTAGCCATCACCAAGGACTGACGTCGGCTGTATCTACCCTGAATCAGCAGCCTGTTCCTGTTACATCGACGCGCTGGTTTGTCTCTCTGATCCCGGGGCACCATGCACTAAAGGGCGAACACAATAGGGTGAAACCCCACTGAGCCTTCACCACGGATTCCTGTGCGAGACGCCTTCACTTGGACGCCATGTCCACCAAAGCCGAGCAGTGTAAGCGACAGTAGCGCTGTCCATGGTGCTGAACAGGCGGCCCGTAGCGACCGAGATCGCTGTTGGTGCTGAAAACAGGAAGTGCCGAGCTGGCAGCCGTTCTGGGCTGGCAGTTCTCGGGCTGGCAGTTCTCGGGCTGGCAGTCAGCTTGCGGGTTGGATACATAAATGCTGCACTCCTGAATCCCAATACTTAGTTGTATATTATCATAATGGTAGATATATGTAGGAGATTAGTATATGGCCATTTACTAGTTGAAGGTTGTGATCTTACATACACACTCTTATGTATGTACTGATCGTTAATTATGAGCAATGGTTTTAATTCAGATATGTCATTTGTTTGTACTCAATTATATGTTTCATGTAATGGCGGAACAGAGGCCATATTCTCCATGTACACTATTGGCAATTACTTCCTTACCTTTCTTTGTTCCATCTATTCCTGCCATTGACTAATTCCCACGTCATTCCCATCCAGGTTGCCCTTTGGTGTTCCACGCATGAAGCTTAAACAATACTCACCCTGTCTTCCAATACAGCCTTTTAGGGCTTTGCAATCATTCCCATTCAATCACTAATCTACAATATTAATGTTGACCATTACTGTATGCTTTCATTTTATTCACCTGTTCTACTGCCTTTTACTTACAGCTTTTTTCCTTTACTGATGTTCTGCCATTTATATGCACTGAAGCTATTCACTGGCATTGTCATCTTTAAATTGTGTCCACGTTATTTATTTGCAATGAATATGTAGTTTTGTCATCCTCTTGCTGCTCTTTCATTAATTTCACTTCTGCCAATCCCTGCTCTTCTTTCTCTTCCATGTCCTGCACTCCCAGCAGTCACTGTTCTAATTTCTTAGTGCTTTTTATGTTGCCCTCGTCAGGCTACTGTACTACAAATACCCGAATTCCTCCCATCCCATTTATTAGCTCTACAGTTTTCCAGCCTTATGGGTTGTGCAGCTTTCTGCAGATACTATTTATTCATTGTTTTAATCATGAAAAATCTCTATTTTTTTATTTCTTGAGCTAAACAGGGAGACTGAAGCTACTCTTGCGAGGTCAATAATTAGATTGCCACTATACAAGCATATTTATTTATGTTTTGTTAGCAGGAGTCCATTATCCAGGGGGATTATTGGTATACTGTCATCTAATTATGTAGCGGGCCAATATTTTCTTCTGTTATTTGCAGTGGGTATATGAATGTCCGTTTAAATTTCAGTTAATCCAGGCAAATGGCACAAAAACTGAAATCATGATGGTGGTGAAACAGTAGTTCACAAGATTAGACTTCTGACTCATAGGCTATGTATACGTATGTGCTAAGTTTAGACACCGAAAATAATGGTTACAAGTAACTGTAAATGTTTAGAATGTTTTAACTTTTGCAAAAATGGCAACTGCATGATACATATTAAAATCATCTGATTTCCTCATCTTTTCATTTAAATGGGTTTTATTCTTTACAAAACTATTTAGTTAATTCTAAGGTTGTTTTATGAATGAAATCTTAGGAAAGGTTGAATGTTAGGTATTATTAGGCTAGGTGTACACACAGCAATATGGATAGGCAGTTTGAATGGTTTCTATTTCCCTCCCATGTTACTCAGAAGGCTGATTTGATAGACTGTCCTAGGATTCCATTGAATGCCAGCTGTTCTGCGAGATAGTTTGTGCTGAAGCCTTCCTTCTGTACTTGTATACAGAATTAGAAGATCAGAAAATTATTGGGGTTGTACAAACCTCTACCTTCCCTTTAGATCTGATTTTTAAGCACATTAACTGAATAAATAGTGCAGTGTTATTTGGTCAGTGCCAAATCTGATAAGATCCAACTGTTCAGCCTGTGGCACAGAGGATTACTTAATGTGAGAATCAGCCACTCTGAAGCCATCTAAATTATAGCACCTTAATCATTTTGTACAGCTGAATGAGACATATATGCTTCAATTCTTTAATTTCCTGTTAACAGCACATTGTTACAGCATGTCACCAGCATCTCACCATTAAATTGTCATTCCAGCTCACCTCTCCGTAGACTTATACTGTTGCAAGATAGCTGTGAGGTAGAAAACAGTGGGACTTTTAGTTATATAGTTATATATATATATATATATATATATATATATATATATATATATATATATATATATATATATATATATATATATATATATATATATATATATAATACTGTATTTCTCCAGAGTGGTTATCTGCAGGAAAAAACATATTTTAATTTTCTGGCTTTGGATGCTATGCCCTCTAATTAATGAGCCCTTAAACTTAAAGGGATACTGTCATGGGAAAATTTTTTTTTTTCAAAATGAATCAGTTAATAGTGCTGCTCCAGCAGAATTCTGCACTGAAGTCCATTTCTCAAAAGAGCAAACAGATTTTTTTATATTCAATTTTGAAATCTGACATGGGGCTAGACATTTTGTCAATTTCCCAGCTGCCCTAAGTCATGTGACTTGTGCTCTGATAAACTTCAATCACTCTTTACTGCTGTACTGAAAGTTGGAGTGATATCACCCCCCTCCCTTGTCCCCCCCAGCAGCCAAACAAAAGAACAATGGGAAGGTAACCAGATAGCAGCTCCCTAACACAAGATAACAACTGCCTGGTAGATCTAAGAACAACACTCAATAGTAAAAACCCATGTCCCAATGAGACACATTCAGTTACATTGAGAAGGAAAAACAGCAGCCTGCCAGAAAGCATTTCTCTCCTGAAGTGCAGGCACAAGTCACATGACATGGGGCAGCTGGGTAATTGACAAAATGTCTAGCCCCATGTCAGATTTCAAAATCGAATATAAAAAAATCTGTTTTCTCTTTTGAAAAATGGATTTCAGTGCAGAATTCTGCTGGAGCAGCACTGTTAACTGATTCATTTTGAAAAAATGTTTTTTCCCATGACAGTATCCCTTTAAAGAACATGGCAACTCTGAGGGCAAGATCCAGTAATGTGATCACTTCAGTTACTTGGTGTCTTATTACTACTTTCCACAGATAGATTGCTGTATATCTCAAAGACCATAAGGCATTGAGGGGAAAAAACAGATAAATAATATAGTGTAGTATTTCAAATTACATTTTTACACATGCACTTTAAGTGATTTGTAAGTGTTTAAATACACCCAAAGTTTGTTTCATGCCAGATTTAAAACAAATATATCCTGTGAAATACTATTCCCTTAGGACAGAGGGTGTTGTTGTGCCTTTAAATGGTTGAAATTAAACCCATGGTGTCTAGGTGTAGTTCAACAAAAGCACACACTCCTAGTGAGTTTGGCAGGCAGGCATACTTACAAACTGTAAGTTAGTAAAAAAACACTGATAATGGTAAGCGTTCGGGTTCACTTCTAAACTTCTTACATCCTTAGTGGGTAAAATGAAGCAACATGTGTGGAAGCGTTTATACAAGTTTAATAAATAAATAAGATTACACTCACAAAAGTTTCTTCAGTAAAATCGCTTAAAAACAATGCAGCATATCCGTATATGGTTCTGAGTTCTTTAGCGTAAAAAAGAACTGTGACTTTTACAATAAACAATCCAAGACCCTTACAGAGATTTGTAGAAAAAGGGTGCAAAGAAAAGGATATAAAAGAAACATATGAAAGGATTGGGCAGGAAGATAGAGATAAGATGTTGGAGTATAACAAAGATAATCAAATACAGAACATAAAAAAAGAAGAAGAGAAATTTGATCTGCGCTTTATAACACAATAAAATCGGAAAGCAATAGAAATAAGAAAAATTGTTGAGAAACATTGCAATGTTCTGAGTTTAGACATAGAACTGGAAACAATCCTTCCAAAGAAACTGAAAATTATCTTTCAAAAAGCCCCTTATCTTAAACAGAAATTAGTGCACACTTGCAGTAATCAAAAGGATAACAAAAAAAAAAAGGAAATATATCAGGGATTTTTCCATCTTGTCTCTGCAAAGCGTGTAGATTTGGGGTTAAAACCAAAACGTTTAAGAGTAATATAACTGGGGAACAATTCCAAATTCAAGAAACTATAAATGTGACACTTCAAACGTAATATACATGCTGGAGTGCCCGTGTGGCCTCCAATATGTAGGTAAAACAAACAGAAAATTAAAAGAAAGAATAGGCGAACACGTCAACAATATATGTAAAGGATTTATGAAACATTCTGTATCGAAACATTGCAAAAAGAAAGCTGGTGGATCCATAGGTTAAAACCCCTGTCCCCCCATGACCTAAATGTTGATTTTAATCTTAGGTCCTTTTTATCATGATTAGTATTTTGTTACAAAGTTTTTATGTGCAGGATGTTATTTTGCAACAATGTATACGGACTGTTTCTAAGCTATAAACCCATTGTGAGGAACAACAATAACGTTTTTAAAATTGGAACTTTGTGGGTAAAAGAAGCAACAATCTGGAAGTAAGGACATTGCTCATTGGAGAAAGCCAGTCGGCGAAACGCATCAGCGGTGACACAGGAGTGTGGAAGCGGCGGCGGGAGATCCCAGACAAGCGTGTTGGACTGAGAGAGACACTAAAGAACTCGGAACCACATACGGATACGCTGCATTGTTTTTAAGTGATTTTACTGAAGAAACTTTTGTTTAATCGTATTTATTTATTAAACTTGTATAAACGCTTTCACACATGTTGCTTCATTTTACCCACTAAGGATGTAAGAAGATTAGAAGTGAACCGGAATTCTTACCATTATCAGTGTCTTTTACTATCTTACTGTTTGTAAGTATGACCTCTTGCCGAACTTGCTAGGAACCGGAGTGTGAGCTTTTGTTGAACTACAACTAGACACCATGGGTTTAATTTCAACCATTTAAAGGCACAACAACACCCTCTGTCCTAAGGGAATAGTATTTCACAGGATATATTTGTTTTTAAGGTGGCACAAAACAAACTTTGGGAGTATTGAAACACTTACAAATCACTTAAAGTGCATGTATAAAAATGTAATTTGAAATACTACAATATATTATTTATCTTATGGTCTTTGAGATATACAGCAATCTATCTGTGGAAAGTGTCTATTTGAGGGTGGAGGAGAGCCCCTTTTTTGATTGTTGCATTGTGGAGACACCGTTCGTTTTAAAATATTAAGTATATGTAGCCAATTGTGTCTTATAACTAGCACTCACTAAGAAGCAGACAGTCATTTCCAAACTCCCTTTTCTTGTAATGAATGACTTTGGCTTGAATACACGTCAGATATTTAGGATTAACCTGCAATAACAAAAACACAAGGCTTTGTGGCATAGCAGGCAATATAGAAAGACTCTAGGCCATACCATTGACTTTAGACTGCTACTAACTGCATTCCATTACAGGACTGCTGTACTAATAGGACTAAAAAAACAATTACAATTTTGGGTCTCAGGCATTCTCATAACTATGCCAATGGAAAAAACACAAAATTACAAATTCTTAGGTTGGTTACCATATTGGGTCCAATCATTCTTGAATATCATGTACAATTTTCCATGTCAAAAGGTTGAGGGTTTGTGTCCATATCTAAAAGGATTTCTATAGATGAGTTTGATGGCAGATTGAGAAGTTTTGTGCATACTTTTGATTTTCATTTCTATTCTCTCCACCATTTACAGTTGCTTCCAAAATTCGATACCTTCAAGAATATCACAACCGTGTCCTACATAACATTTATCCTGTGCCATCTGGAACCGATATAGCAAACACCTTGAAATATTTCTCCCAGACATTACTAAGGTGAGATTTAGAGTTTTTTTGTAGACTGAAACAAACTGAAGGGGTACTTAAATTTTGCTTGATTGGATTTCTGCTTTGTCAATGCTCCTCCAAACAAAATTAGTTTATTAACCATATTACCTTGGTTAAAAATGACCAAATGACATAACCTGATGTTCTAAATGGGTCTGTAGGACCTGCTAGAATGCTAAGGCTTAACTCTTCTGTCTCACAAAGGGAACATTTGCAACAGCACATTCATGCAGAGATGCAGCCAAAATATTTATTGGCATGTTTCTGATGTTTTTGTTACAAATTTGTTTCTTTGGAAGAGAACATGTTTAAAAATGAAACCACGTTCAGGGATAATGTGGTTAATAACGAACATTCTCCATTTTTTTCATTCTCCTGAACCCTTTTTAGAGAATGCTTGCCTGCTAAACACAATCTTCATGGCATTGCACTATTAGGAATATCTGAGCCTAAAGGTACCATGAGTGGTGTGTATGTGGGAGTGTTTTTGGGTGACTGTTTATAAGACTTTACTATGAGGGTTTCCCTGAACTGTCAGAACAGAAAATTATATTCATAATACTTAATCTAAATCCCCGAATGTATGTCATGCTGAGATATTGCTCACTATATAGAATCTGAGACCACATTTTTCATTATCCACAAGTATGGTGTAACATATGCAGCAGCTATGAATGAAGAGAGATTTGTATCCATCTAACACTTTCAACCTTTGTGGAATCTTAACTTATCTTTTAAAAATTGTTATAATTATTAGAAACCAGTTGAGACGTATGTTTGATTAAAAGAATACATCTAACCAGTTATCACTGGGAGTAATTTTCTAAACTGCTTGCACAAAATGCCATCTTTTTCGCAAATAACCTGTTATTACTGTGCAAGCAAAAACTGTCAGTTTTTATGCCAAGCATATTAAACACCCAGCATTTCACCAATAACCTAAGTGTTGCAGGGGACTGGGAACAATAGTATAATAACAGTTAACAATCCTGCCCCTGAACATTCCATAATGCTCAGTTTCTAATGGGAAAGTTTAATGACTGTGAGGAATGTGTGGACGGATGTTGTGCAAATGCTGTTGCAAGAACATTTCATAGCCTGTTCAAGAGGCCCATACCTGCTGTTTTCTTTGGCAGTGAAAGAATTTGACCACATCCATCTTAACTCTGTTGAAAAGGGCATTGATTAACAGAAACACAATGATAAGATTAAAATAAAGACTGGTGCTTATTTGCCTCTTACCAAAAATTAATGTTTTATTGGTCTTTTGAGTGGATACGAGGCTTGCAAAAATTAAAGCATTTAAAGGTGTTGTATAATTTAATTTAGTTGATTGCAAACTGTTATGTTTTATGGAGCAATAGGCAAGATATGGCTCCTTAGCTGTTGGCGAAGTACAGGTCCCAGCCATGTTACTGAAGTACAAACACTGGGATTTGTAGTTTTTTTAAGAGCGTTAGTAGCCACAAACTTGCCATACCTGATTTTGTTAATAGCTGCCATATGGATTGTGCCATTAGCTTTGATACAAATATGGTGCTTGTAGCTGGTGATACTTTTAGGTAAAAGATTATATTATCTTTGGCTTATGATGAACACTGCGTTCCCCACCAGTGGGATTTTATGTATACATGCTGTCCATAATGAACCCTAAGCTGTTTTCTGTAATCAAGATATTGAAAAGGGAGCATCAAAAACTTTGTGCATGAATAAAGTCTACATTAAATGGGTGATATACTATGTTTTGCCCTCATAGTTCTCAGGGACCAGCAACCCTATAAATATTTTGGACAAATTTAAAAAATAATTTATGGATGATCTTTTGTAAAAATGCACGTACCTTGAGAAAAGGCTTAATAAATATACCCGGAGAAAAGGGAAGTGGGAATTTGTGTGTGTGTTGATATATATTTAAATAATTCAAATATTATTTATCCACACGTATGACAGTTTTGTGAACAATATAAAGAATATTATACCCAGTCCAAAGGATAAACAAAAACACAAAACAATAACAAAATCCCAGCATCACACACAGGGCTGTGGAGTCAGTACATAAATCCTTCGACTCCGATTCAGTTTATGGTACCTCTGAATCCAACTACGATTCCTCCTAATGTATTTTCTATGTTGATTGAAAGATGTTAAGTACACAACATACAAGGCATTTTATCGCTGCCAGAGCTCAAAAATATAAACCACATATTTTGGTAATTCTAAACCAAAATCAAAGTTAAACTAAATAAACCAAAACCAAATGGAAATATAGCTGTAGAATAGCTGTTTAATACAATCCAAAATTAACTAAAGTATTGTTCTTAGAAACAGAATTGCTTCTGCTATATCCTCCTTCGTAGAAGCTCTGAAACCTGATCTAATTATTTTCAGTGCTTGTATTTAAAGTTATTAGGAGTAGGTACATTTTTGCTTCCAACTCTGATTACACAAGGGGTACGTGTTGCAAGTTACCTTTTGCCATGCTGAAATGTATCACCACCTACAATCACGTTAAAATAGCCAGCCATAAATATCTTGAGCACCAGCTACCCAGGGCTATTCTGGGGTTTACAGAGGCTTGCCAATATCATGAATTAATGATATATATCTATTCTTTAAAATTCTATCTGCATTATATTTTTACCTCTACACACCAGTGTGTCCAATATGTCTAGCAGGTTAATATTATCTTTGGAATGTATTATGTACTATGTATAGTTTCATTAGCAATTGTAGAAATGAATATTCTTTTCAAGGAAAGAGAAATTAATTATGATCATATCTTGGTATTTCCATATTGTATTAATTGGAGAGTGAACAATTCTATGCCCCAAGGGCTTTAACAGGCCAGGATTAAATATATACCTGATACATGTAGGGTAATTAGCGACTCAACTCCTACCTTTAACCCCTTCTGCCTACTATTGTTGGGAGAGCTATGATACATATCCCTATAAAATTACTGGAATTACTGAAAGGGGTCAGGTTCTAGGACTAAGTATGGCTAAGTATAAGTATGGCTGTCTGTCTATAACGGATGAGGCTTGAGTAGAGAGAACTATTAGAACCATTTTTGTTTATGTTTGTGCTTTATAAATACTGAAGGCAATAACCATTTCAGTATATCCCAAGATCCTTACCTGAATCTTGTCTTTTTCTGTATATGAAGCTCTTATGCTTAGCTTTATAATAACTTTATAATCTGATGCATAAAAATACTACAGTACATAAACAAAACTAGAGTTTATTTTAATGGGATACTGTCTGTACTGCTACTTTATCTGTATCCAACAATAGATTATGTTTGTTAGTGCTATATAGTGGAATATGTTAGATAAAGATACAGTAGTCACATATTGTCTATTGTATAGGACTATTTCTGCTGTCTACAGTCAGAATCATAGCAAAAGTCCTTTATCTTAATGTATATTTGCACTCATGCTCAGGCTGGAGGGGTTAACAGTGGATCACCATAATATTTAGGCAATATTTTGCTTTTATCTATAGCCTATCATTAATTAGATGTGACATTTGGCCTGATACTGCCTTTGAGGCCAGGAGTTGTGCAGTCCTTCCCGAACTATATTTATTAAAACTACAGGTTCCAAACCTTTTCTCAGGCTACAACAGTGGTACATGAGTCAAGTATGTCAGATTTGTGGCACTCTAAAATTCTTTTCGTATAAGGTATTAGAAATTTTATATCATAACAATTGCAGGGCCATCTGATCTGTTTAATTATACTTGAAAGGCAAAATTAACACATTTCGTTTTCACGGATGTGCCTTCTTGGCAATTAATCCAGATGTAGACAGTCATTGGTACTCCAAGTGTCACAAAACCTTAACTCTTAGCACCCTTGCATCAGTTGAAATGGTTACTTGCAGGATTCTGGGAGGTGTAGTTCTGTGACATCTGGAGTGGCAAAGTTTGCCTATCCCTTGCTGAAGTGAATCATTCTTAGTTTTTTATAAAGTGCTGTTCACTTTCCTAAAACTATCTTTCCTTTAGTTTATAAGGATTGTATTCATTATTAATGTAAGTAGCTCAATATTGTTCAATAATCAATAACTTGCAGAGAATTATCAAGGTATTGCTTGCTCAGTCAGAAATATTTAGAATGTATATCTAACAAAATAGTGTTTGTATCCATAAAATAATGTTTCCTCTCCAAACATGGGCAAAGTTAAAAAAGAGCACACAAACTACCATTGCCATTAGCTCACATATGCTACGGATCATCTACTATATATTATTTTATAGCTTCTTCCAATTAGCTTAGTTAACATTTTAGAAATATATATTATTTCTTAATCCATGTGCCTGTTGAAACCTCATTACGTCAGATGATACTGATGGAATGTCATGAAACAGTATCATAAAATACATACAGACATTATTTTGATACAATAAACATGTGCTTTTTAAGAAGACATCTTAATAAACTCACATGTTTATTACTGGCTGAAACATGTTTCTGCAAGTGCCATATCTATATTTTACAGCATTTTATTTTGTGACTCCATTGTATCTATAAAAAGGGAAAAAAACAACTTAACCAGAAAAACCCAAACAACAACAAAAAAAATTAAATAAAAACAAAAGTAGTTCAACACAAGAACAGCAGTAATTGTATTTTGGCATCATTGGAACTGAAACGACCAGACCTTGTACTTGCACTGGACGTCAACCAATATGCATGACTGTGAAGCATTGACGTGGCACTGAAACATGCATCTTTATATTTTTGCTCCTTATGAACCAGATAGCACATGGGATGCAATGAGAACATTCAGAAAGTTGCAATTCCAATTTCCTATTTCTGCGAGTGAAAGTTTAAGTGATCCTAGATTGATAGAGAATGTATTGGTAGACATTGCATCTTATGTGGGATATATCTGGTGTTTTATTATTTGTTTTATAGTGTCATTTCAATGTAATGTGCTGTTCTTTGTGTCTTTGTTGTCTCTTTTTTTTCTTTGTCCCCTCAACAGCATTTTGTCCCGATCAGGGAAGAAGGAGAATCAAGATGCCTCCAATTTGACAGTGCCCATGACCATGTGTCTTTTTCCTGTGCCATTCCCACTCACCCCATCTCTAAGACCACAGGTCAGTTCCATCAACCCTACTGTTACTCGCTCCCTCCTTTACAGCGTCCTGCGAGATTCTCCATCAGAACGAGGTCAACAAAGCCGTGATGCTCAATTATCAGAGTACCCATCATTGGACTATCAGGGGCTTTATGTGACTTTGGTGACCCTGTTGGATCTAGTCCCTTTACTTCAGCATGGTCAACATGGTAAGACTTTTAAAATATTCTTCTGATTGTATACCTCTGGATATCTTTGTATGTACAAGTATGTAAGACAGTAGTGTGTAGCATACAGAGTTGGTATCATTTCTAAAGGGCTGCAGCATAAAAATTATTCTGTGATATTAGTTTGGTTCAGTTTCTGTGTAGCATACATAATTCAGCTATAATTTCTTTATATACTACATTTATGTATTTATGTGTGGCCATAAAGAAGCCTGCACTTACATCCAATATCTGTGGTTTGCATATAAAGTGTCTGGACATTCATCGTAGAATTTAAAGGGTGGATCAGGCATGCAAATCTGGACCGAGCCATTTGAAAACATGTGTACACAAATGATCAAAGAGTATTATTTGTCTCAGAAACTTAGGCTACTGTCATTGGAATTTTTTCCCCCCAAAATGCATCAGTTAATAGCGCTGCTCCAGCAGACTTCTGCACTGAAATCCATTTCTCAAAAGAGCAGATTTTTTTATATTTAATTTTGAAATCTGGCATGGGGCTAGACATATTGTCAATTTCCCAGATGCCCCCAGTCTTGTGACTTGTGCTTTGATAAAGTTCAGTCACTGCAAGTTGGAGTGATATCACCCTCTCCCTTCCCCCCCCAGCAGCTCATCAGCAGAACAATGGAATGTAACCAGATAGAAGCTTCTTAACACAAGATAATAGCTGCCTGGTAGATCTAAGAACAGCACTCAATAGCAAAATCCAGGTCTCACTGCAATACATTCAGTTACATTGAGTAGGAGAAACAACAGCCTGCCAGAAAGCAGTTCCATCCTAAAGTGCTGGCTCTTTCTCAAAGCACATAACCAGGCAAAATTACCTGAAATGGCTTCCTACACGCCAATATTACAACTAAAAAATACACTTGCTGGCTCAGGAATGCAATTTTTTAATATTGTAGAGTGAATTATTTGTAGTGTAAACAGTGTAATTTAGAAATAAAAAAATACATCAAAAAAATCATGACAGAACCCCTTTAAACACAGTGATCGGTGTTCAAAACATCTGCCTACAACAATTAGGGTAGGACTCCACTGGCATTTTCGGCGCGATCCAGCGCGCTGAGCAAAAAATGCAGGTATCACGTCGGATGCAATGGAAATAAGGTAAGATATGGAAATGTCGGATGAAGTTGCAACGTTGATACGACACGTCTGTCCGACAGTCATGCCGCGTCGGATCAACGCTGCGACACCATCCAACAATGCTATAACTTACCTTATTTCTGTCGCATCCGACGTGACGCCTACGTTTTTGCGCAGCGAGTCGGATCCCGCGGAAATCACCCATGGAGTCCAACTTGAGTGAAGAAGAACTTGTGGTATAGTTATGTGGCCAGTGTTTTTGCTGCCCTATGTCAACAACAGAATAAAGAAATTCTTGCCACATAATCATTATTGTCTGGTACACTGGTACACAACATTTGGAATTTCAATTGTTATTGAAGTATAGTTCTGGGATTCTCACCTGCTATATTTGCCTGTAGAGTGGTGCTGGCAGAATTAATTCTACAGTGCTTTCAGAAGTAAAGATAGTATAAGCCTGGTCTAGTTAGTTGCATTGTTTTGAAATTGCCACAAAGCTATTGTTATAATGTGAGTTTTGAAAATGGTAAGTAAAGTTAAAACTAAATAATGTGTTGAGTAGTTCTTGTTCAACTGCATATTCAGAACATAGATCCAATATATATATATGGTCTATAGATTCTTGCAACAGATATTATTGTAATATTAACCTCCAATATAAAACAACTTGCATGGAGAAACAAATGCATCTAACACTTCTAATAGGATCGTCATGACAAGTTGAAAAAGAGGAGAATACAAGAGCAGGTAGATTTGTGTTGCTTGCATATTTAAGTATAATAAAATAATATTTACTGACCGTATAAAGGGGCATATAAGCCCACATGCCACAGATTTTCCTATCTGTCCTAGTTCTCCATGTGGACAAATGAATCACAACAACCACATAAAATAAGCATTGGGCTTACAGATTTGTTGTAGAATATTAATTTAAGAAGCCAGCAAAGGATTTGTCATTCATCTCATTCCTTGCTAGTTCTGTACTTTCCATGCTGGTAAGAAAAGAAAATAAGAAAGTAGAGAGCACACAGATATTTGATCTGAAATAAAAAAAAATATACTAATTGTTAAAAGAAAAAGAAAAGTTAGAAAAAAGAAAAGTTATTTAAAAGAAAATATATCACTAGAAGCTGAAGCAAGGACCGTCTATAGTAAAATTATGTTTTTTTTAATAATGAAAATATCTTATTAGCTAGTACTTGTTGGTTTTATGTGAGTAATTATATAATAAGTGTCTACTGTACATTAAGAAACAATATTACTTTAGGATGATACAAGGTTATAGCTTCTAAAGCTATAACCTCTTCACATATTATGCTGCTGTTCATTTGATGGCTGAGATTGATTTCCAGTTTCCACTCATATGTACAGGTATGGGACCTGTTATCCAGAATCCGAGGGACCTGGGGATTCCCGGATAAGGGGTCTTTTAGTAATCTGCATCTCCATACCTTACGTCTACTTTTAGTAACTTGCATCTCCATACCTTACGTCTACTAAAAATGTATTTAAACTTTAAATAAACCCATCAGGATTGTTTTGCCTCCAATACGTTTTATTATTACAGAGAAAAAGGAAATCTTTTTTAAAAATTGTAATTATTTGATTAAAATTGAGTCTATGGGAGATAGTAATTTGTAGCTTTCTGGATAATGGGTTTCCAGTTAACAGGACCCATACCTGTATAAGCAAAATGAAATGCTTTAAGGGCTATGGCACATGTGGCCACTTCTTGGCTACAATAAAAGATGGGGATTTCCACATTGATATAGTATGGTTATTTTACATTTTCCTATATACTGTAGGCAACGATCATAAGTACATATAAATTGTATGTACTGTACATTACATCTTTGTACCACTGAGTGTCTAGAAAACATGATGCATGTAATACATTTTCTTGTAGAACATTGTTGTTCCACTTTTAGTTCCCAGATATTGCAGGACTACAAATCCCAGCATATGTTAAACCATGTTTACATCTTCAAGAATGCTGTAATCTGTACCCTATTTAAGGACCTCGGGTCAAGCAACACTGTTAAATACAACTAAAGAGGAAAACATGCAACATTTGCATGACTACAAGGGTCTGTAGGATCAACTGTAATAGCTAAGGAAAGGGAAAATTATATCATACGTAGGGACAGATTTATCAATGGAGTGTCCAGGAAAGGAAAATCACATTAAGTATGATACAATTGTCCCTTTTCACTGGACACTCCATGTCATACACATGGGACCCAGATGGGAGGGTAATAGTTCGACAAATCTGGATCCCAGAAATTAATCTATTCCAGATAAATCCCAAGGAGAATGAAACCTACACCAGTGAATATTGAGAGAACACCTGGTCTGAAACCATAGTCTATCTCTGCAGAGGAAACACACGCTAGAAGATAAGAAAAGTGCGAAAAGTGTGATAAGCACAAGAAAAAAGGAAATAGGTCTCTTTTGAGGCAAAGCCCACATGAAAGTGATGAGAGCTGGTGTGAAACCAACACGACACTCCCCCTCCCCGAAATAAAAAAAAAGTATACTCCATAGAAAGAGAAGAGGATAGCAACACCTTAGCTAACTGGCACCAACCTCTCCCATCTGTAAAAATCATAAGGGATGTAGGGGCCATCCACACTACTGCCGCCGGACGCTTTTTCAGACAAGCCCGGTAAGGCACGCGGATGGGGGGACATAGCACTTGCCACGGGACAGGTTACAAGCAGGCCGGGAGGACACATGGATCAAGGACAAAGCAGTGATATTAGCCACAGTACCACTGTGCTTACCTGATGCAGATGATGAAACACTGACTCCATACATACGGTAATATGCTTACGGGGGAAAAGTCTCACGAACCAAAACCCCAGTCCCTAGGATGCTTTCCAGCAAGCCCTAATGTTTTCTCAAGGCTAAAAAGAAAAACTTGCTTCCAATGGGAGTAAAAAAGTAAACTGAAGCAGAAGAACAAAAAAAAACAATGGATAGAGGGTGAGGTTGAGATTTTAAAGCTTTGGGGAGGGTCCTTCTGACGGGAGCACTGGGATGGGGCTATCCTCTGTATATATGACATGGAGTGTCCAGGGAAATGTATTTTAAGAGACTTGCATTCTTTTTATGTTACTTGCCTGGAACATTCCTATTGCAATGTTGCTTGCTTGCTTTTGAAATACAGAAAAATGCAACAGCTTTTTGGAGGGGCATATTTATATATGTGTGTAAAAAGAACCATTGATATCAAACATTGCTACCATTGCATGTGATTAGGGCCGGATTTACATAGTGAGTGTCCCTAGGCCCACTGCTGTACGTCATCCCTGTCCCCTCCCCTTTATTTGTGCAAAATTTCATCATTGGGACCGGAGCAATGGGGATTGCACACAGGAGATTAAAAAAAATGATTGTATCTACAGAGCATCCCCAGTGTTTTTGAACCAATGTGGGTGTGGTTGGGCAGCATGCCCCCCCCTAAAATCCTGCTGCCCTAGGCCCTGGCCTTGTTGGCCTTTCCACAAATCCGGGGCTGCATGTAATGTGTAATAATGCTATGCTACAGTCAAGAGTAATATTCCTGTGCAAATAAAGACACGTGAAAACCAGGATTGGGTGCCACCACTTTTTCCACAGCATTTGACCTGGGACATACTTATAAAGCTATGTAAAAAAAATTATATTAAAATCTAAATTCACTTTGCCACTTTAATGCAAGGGCATGTCATATAAAATCATGTAGATATTAAACTGTAGAATTCTATTTGTCAGTTGAGTATCCATGTGATAAAACTGCCATAAAAATAGTAATGGTGTGAATTGGATAACAATTTTGTACAATGTTCATCAGATAACACCCTTGCAATTTACATTCACGAAAGAATTGCTAATTAAAACATTGCTGCTTATGCTTGCCCCATCAAATTGAATAAATTATATCAAGTCTAATGGTAAAATAATGGCATTCATTTCAGCAAAATTAAAATTGCACACATTTATAAATACACCTTAATGGATAATTTCATTTATTGCCATGATGTATGACTAAACTCTTTGTTTTTTTCCCCCAGATCTTGGACAATCTATATTTTATACAACTACATGTCTTTTACCATTTTTGAGTGATGATATTTTAAGTACTTTGCCCTATACAATGATTTCAACTCTGGCCACGTTTCCTCCATTTCTGCACAAGGATATTATCGAATATCTCAGTACTTCATTTCTGCCGATGGCTATATGTAAGTCTGTGGAACCAAATGAACAAGGTGATTTTTATCTGTATTTTCCTAGACAAGGTGCAATTGATTTTTTTCTCTTTCTTATTCATAATAGCGATCATTTTCTATGTTCAAGGCTGGGGCAAACAACAGAACAGACACAATTTTTGCAGGGATACATGCACCCCTTGCATGCCTCTTGCACTTCTGTCGGGGGTCTTTGTAAATTTTCATGCTTGAAAGGAAACAAAGGAAACTGTGTTTCCTTTCAAGCAAGAAAATGGTCCATCACATTGGGGAGCTCCAAATTGCCAGTGATGCCTCAAACATGTAGCCAGTTGGGGGAAAATAAAGAGGATGCAGATAATCATCAGTATCTGTAGTTATCAAACTTGGTATCTAGAAAAGTCTTAACCTACATTTTATATTGCTCTCCTTAGGATATAAATAGGATATATGGGATGCTAACTGGTTAATTATAATCAATTAACCATCTTCCACATGAAAGTAAAAGGCATTGAAAGTAAAAGGCATTGCGTTTTATTAAGGAAACCAACTACAGTACCTTGCTATATCAGGTTAACAGTACAGTTAACCTTTTGTGCAGCAGATGGTCAAGCCATGCCGAGATTTAAAAGGGATTGTTTAATTTAAATACTTCCCTGCTTGTACATACATTCATTTGTAGTTATGTGATACTACCTTTTTTTAGACAAAAAAACCCATTATTCGTATACATACACACACAAAAAATTTTGCATATCTCTGACTGGAATTTACTTAGAATAAAAATAATTGGACACAATGATAAACGCCTCTTTGCCAGCCATATAATCTGCATGTGTATACGATCAGCCAAATCCAGGGTCAATTTCCGCTGCATGAGACTACCAAACAGGCCCAGATTTGTGGAAAGGCCACCAAGGCCCAGGCCTAGGGCAGCAGGGTTTTAGGTGGCGGCAGGCTGCCCAACCACATCCACATTGGTTCAGAAACACTGGGGATGCACAGCAGAGAAAGTCTTTTTTTTAGATCCCTATTGCGCCAATCATGATGATGAAAATTTGAGCGAAAAAAGGGAGGGGATGGGAGCGATGAATGTCAGTGGGCCTAGAGGAGCCCGCTATGTAAATCCGACCCTGCTACCAAATGACTTTTTTGTTGTGTTTTGTCCACCATCATGTATAGCTAAACTGATAAATTATTTGGTTGTCTGAATAATTAGATTTGTCAGTGTAAAGTATTCTTTAGGGAAATCCCTTGTTTAACCTGTACATATATTGAAATCCTGTTTTGTTGATGTGATTCACAAGGTCCTGTTGTAGGGTAAAAGGGATCCATTTTATAGAGTGGAAGACTTTACCCAATATCATGTATGGGAGTTTTTTTTTATTTATCAACACATTTGCATTTTACACATTTTATATAGAGCTGAAATGCTAGACATATTGAAAGATTTTTGTAAATTCTTAGCCTGTAATTGAATAAAAGGTGCAAAGTTATCTTTAGGTCTGGTAGCCCAAAGCAATGGTAGCATTCACTGGTCAGCTAATTTATTGCTGTGGGTAACTAGACATGAATAAATATTGTGCCTTGTGTAAATGTGCCTTGTGTAAATATTGTGCCTTGTTTAACATTATCCCATAAATTACATATGTTGTCCTCTGAAATCCCCCTCCCCAAAAAGGTGAGATCAGAGGGGCATTGGTGCCAGCAGCATATAGATACTGTACTGATTCTGTTTTAGCTCGCACACTTATTTGCATGTGCATGGGATACTATGTAACAAGGGCAACTTTACTTTACATTTTGATCTCACACTCTCTGGAGTGGAAAATGTGTTTTTCAGTGTAAGACCTAAACGTTGAGTAATAAACCATTCTTTTTTACATTTTCATTTTACATTTTTGTTCGGCAATCCTTGTCCCTGTGTATCTTTTGCACCAAGGTTTTGTTGCTGCATATTGTGTACACCCTTTGGACTACTTGTCAAAAGGCTGTTCTTCTTGCTTAGTAGCATAGTGACCAGTGGTATAACAACTAGGGGAGCACCCTTGTCCACCCCCCACTAAAGGTTAGAGCATGTGCACAGATGTGTCCTAGTGGGGGGGGGGGAGGCAGATAGGGGGTTACACCACTGAACTTGACTGCCATTTTATAAAGTAACCAACCACTGAAGTGTGCTTTTTATTAGAGCAGTTACCGTGTCTTGTTTTAAAGAGGAAAAATTCATTGTTTTTTGTATTACAGTAGGCTCCAGTCGAAGAGAGGGGGGAGTTCCAGCGCATGTCAACCTTTCTGCTTCTTCCATGCTCATGATAGCAATGCAGTATACATCAAATCCTGGTTAGTAGATTTAACTCCTTAGCGCTTCTTGGGTTTGAATGTAAATCATTTGGATTATGTATTAAATGGACAATGTTTTTTCTAGCCCATAAAAAACATTAGAAAAACAAAAGCACATGGGACAGATCCTCTGCTGGCATTTTTTCTGCAGTGAAGAAATGCCAGAGCTTAAACTGCCTCTGCCTTTTTAGATTTCAGTCTTAAAATGCTCAAGTCTGGAATTTTGGGCCAGTGATATCTTGCTTTATACTTACGGGCTCAGTGTGATTTTAGGTAGTACAGGCATTTTCGTTGTCATCATTTTTCTACAGATATAGAAAACAACAAATGTGAGATTTGTCTGAAGTATTATGCACTAAAAACAGCCTTGAGCTATCAGTTGTCTTTAAATAACACCTGGAATGCCAGAGGTGTGATATATTTGATGTAAATCTAAAAATACATGCATGTTATGCATCAGTTCAGTGAACAATCTTCAACAATAATAACCCTTATGATGGAAGGGGAATAGTTGCAGGCACAAAGAAAGCAGCCTGTAACTGACGTGGGTGTCTAGACTTGCCATTAGAGGGGTGGTTCACCATTAGAATAACTTTTAGTATTATGTAGAGAGTGATATTATGAGACCATTTAAAATAGGTTTTCGTTTTTCTTATTTATGGGTTTTGAGTTATTTAGCTTTTTATTCAGCAGCTCTCCAGTTTGCAATTTCAGAAGTCTGGTTGCTAGGGTCCGAACCCTAGCGACCATGCATTGATTTGAGTAAGAGACAGGAATATGAATAGGAGAGGGGTGGAATAATAAGATGAGTAATAAAAAGTAGCAGTATCAATACATGTGTAGCCTTACAGAGCATTTGTTTTTTAGATGGGGTCACTGACCCCCATTTGAAAGCTGGAAAGAGTCAGAAGAAGAAGGCAAATAATCCAAAAACTAGAAAAAAAGAAAAAAATTAAGTCCAATTGTAGTTGCTTAGAATTGGCCGAATATCGATATTCGACTGCCGAATGTAAATCCTTCGACATCGAATATCGAAGGATTTACCGCAAATAGTTAGATCGAATGATCGAACGAAAAATCATTCGATCGAATGATTAAATCCTTCGAATCGTTCGATATGAAGGATTTTAATCCATCGATTGAACGATTTTTCTTCGACCTAAAAATTGATAGAAAGCCTATGGGGACCTTCCCCATAGGCTAACATGGCACCTTGGTAGGTTTTAGGTGGCGAAGTAGGGGGTCGAAGTTTTTTTTTAAAGAGACAGTACTTAGACTATCGAATGGTCGAATTGTTTTTTAGTTCGAATCATTCGATTCAAAGTCGTAGTCGAAGGTCGAAGTAGCCAATTCGATGGTCGAAGTAGCCAAAAAAAACTTACTCAAGCTAAGTAAATGGGCCCCTGTAAGTTAACTTAAAGGTGAACCACCCCTTTAAATACCATTTGGAAGGCCACAATTATACGTAGTATAATGAATGTTGGGCCACAAAACTGGATGATGGAATTTCTCACCTCCATGTGTACCCATGCAGAAATCCTATCCTATCTTTCAGTAGACCTCTATGGCTCGAACAGGCCAGTAGATACAATATATAGAAACTCTATCTCAAATAACATCTCAAGGCAAAATTGCTGTTTTTTGTAAGTAAGAAAAAGGTTTTTTTCAAATTGTTTTTAAAATAAATATGTTTTCCACTAGTTTAATAACTTTGTAAAACATTAAACATTGATTTTATGTACAGGCATTAATTTATATTTGGTGTCAATAACCTATTGAGGTCATCCAAACCAATCAAAACTAATAAATTACTGTCTCACTCAAGTAAATCTATGTTTGACTAGAGCATTAAGAATAAATAAAGCAGTACATAATCTGAGGCAGATCAAATAAGGGATTAACAAAAGGTTGTCAGAATGGCTGGTTGTATTGTTTGTAAGGAGCCTTGGTGCATTCGCAAACTTAATGAAGATAGACATGATTTCATTAATAACAAAAACCACAACAGATAATGTCAGCAGACAGAAAACAAAGCCCAGGTTCAGGCAAAAGTGCACAAGCCAGGGGTCAGAAACTAGGGAGTCAGATTCAAAGGAACAAGCACAATTGTTGGGAGGAGGCAGGTTTAAGGTGGCCATACACAGGGCGTTCGGCTCATTTGGTGATGTCCCCAAATGAGTGGCTCTCTCCCCAATATGCCCACATTGAAGTGGGTGATATCGGGCTGATCCGATCGTGGGCCCCAGGGCCCAACGATCGGATCAGAATGGAGTCCAAACGGGTGGTCGGATCACAGGACCGCATCAATGAAAAGATGCAGCCACAATCCAACGGGATTCGAATGGGGACGCCCATCGGATAGCCCCATACAAGGGCCAATAAGCTGCTGACTTGGTCTGTCGGCAGCTTTTATTTTGATAGCACCATGATTGGGCTATTGCGGTTATCAGGGAACACAGACAGGGGGAGTCATAATTAATGTTATCCACAAAGCCTCAATCATACTGACTCCTGTTGTTCAACCCATAGGAGCAGCAGTCACCTAATTATATTGGTTGGTGGTTGTGCTGTTGTATTGGGTGACTAGATAATCAAGGTAAAGAGCTGCATGTCACTGATGATATAGCCATTCTTTTATGTAAAGGGAAATTTACTCAAACTATCTGCCTTATGAAATCAGGTTTTGTAAAAGGAAATACATACAGTATATTTAACAGAATAATCCACAGATTATGTCAACTTCAATATTCTCTTCATTACTCCTAGTATATCACTGTCAGCTGCTGGAATGTCTAATGAAATATAAACAAGAAGTGTGGAAAGTAAGTATACAAAGTGTATTTGTAACTTATACCTTCCAAACTCCAGAGAAGAAGTTGGATTTAAAAGTGGATAAAAGTGGATTTACTAAATATCTTGTAGAAAATTATACATATTGATACATTATGTGGTTTATTTCTTTCTGCTATTCCTGAGAGTAGTTGACTTCTTATAAGATACAATGAAGGGCTGAGAAGAAGCTACACAGCAGTGATGAAAACTTTGGGGCAGATTTATTAAGGTTCAAGTTGTTTTTCCACGAAAAATTGAGTTTTCAAGTTGTCTTTTCGGGTAAAAAAAACACAAATAATTTATTTTTAAAAACTCAACTGTTCGAGATTATACCGACCCTGGAAATAGAGTGAATCCAAAAACACACCATCTAAAACCTGTTGAGGTTATGTAGGAGTCAATGGCAGAGGTCCCTTGAACCATTTGAAGATGATAACATCCTGTTCTAGTCTTTTTGATTATGTTCCAGTCTTTTTTGGAGGGTTTTGCCCGAAAACTCTAATGATTCGAGCAATTTGAGTTTTTTTTTGCTGAAACTTCAATTAATTTGAGTTTTTGGGTTGCGGGACTTGAACTTGCAGATTCAAGTTTTTGCAATTTGAGGTTTTTGTTAAATAAGATACCATTCGAGTTTCGAGTGCATTTGAGTTCATTCAAGCTAAAAATAACTCTAACAGTCAACCTTTGAGAAATAAGCCCCTTGTTGTAGTGCTGGGGGTACCTGTATTCCCCACTTCCATAGGCAATGTCATAGTAATGAACGACTAAAGCAACTGTACAAATGCTTGATAAAGGACTAGGTGTAAAGGTTAAAAAGCCATTCATTGTGGCCGTAATGAATGCAGTAATTGTTTTTCACAATTAGGTGCTGCTGCATTGGTTGAGTATGAGAGCTATTGATCAGCAGTAAAAGTAACAGTAAAGATTTCTGTTATTCTATTTACCTACCACAGGTTGCTATTGTGCACTGTTTTGTCTTTTCAGGCTTTGTAGTTCCCTTTTAAAGGAGAATGAAAGGCATCGTACACTTGGGGGTGCCAAATGTTAGGCACCCCAAGTGATTGTACTTACTTATCTGAAACCCCAGACCAGTGCTCCTATCAGCAGAAAACTGCACCAGCCTGGGGTTATACCAGTGAGCAACATGGAGCGAATTTCCTGGGGCACACGCATGTGCAGTTTAACAAAATAGCCAACTTTTTAGTTAAAGTTCAGCTCTTCATTCTACTGTGCTTGCGCAGCCGTGCAAAGAAGGCGGAAGACGGAAGAAGATCGATCCATGGTGCTCACTATAACCCCGGGCCGGTGCAGTTTTCTGCTGATAGGAGCACCGGCCCGGGGTTTCAGGTAAGTCAGTACAATCACTTAGGCGTGCCTAACATATAGCACCCCCAAGTGCCTTTCCTTCTCCTTTAAATCAACATACAACAGTCAGTGACCAGTGGCATAACTATAGAGGAAGCAGACCCATCAATCACTGGGGTTGGGGGAGCCAAGGAAGAGGGGTGCCCAGACAACAGGGTCAACCATCTCTGTAGTCACTGTTATCCTGAAAAAAATTGTCTACCTGCTCAAAATGTCAGCTGCAGGCGTGCATGTGTGTCAGCAGGATTAGGAAGGTGTGCGTGCAGGGCCCTCTGAAGTTTTTTTGCGGGGGACACAGCACACTGTAGGGATACTGTCATGGGTAAAAAAATTTTTTTTCAAAATGAATCAGTTAATAGTGCTGCTCCAGCAGAATGCTGCACTGAAATCCATTTCTCAAAAGAGCAAACAGATTTTTTTGTATTCAATTTTGAAATCTGACATGGGGCTAGACATATTGTCAATTTCCCAGCTGCCCCAAGTTATGTGACTTGTGCTCTGATAAACTTCAATCACTCTTTACTGCTGTACTGCAAGTTAGAGTGATATCACCCCTCCCCTTTTCCCCCCAGCAGCCAAACAAAAGAACAATGGGAAGGTAACCAGATAACCGCTCCCTAACACAAGATAACAGCTGCCTGGTAGATCTAAGAACAACACTCAATAGTAAAAACCCATGTCCCACTGAGACACATTCAGTGTCATTGAGAAGGAAAAACAGCAGCCTGCCAGAAAGCATTTCTCTCCTAAAGTGCAGGCACAAGTCACATGAAATGGGGCAGCTGGGAAATTGACAAAATGTCTAGCCCCATGTCAGATTTCAAAATTGAATATAAAAAAATCTGTTTTGCTCTTTTGAGAAATGGATTTCAGTGCAGAATTCTGCTGGAGTAGCACTATTAACTGATGTGTTTTGAAAAAAACATGTTTTCCGATGACAGGATCCCTTTAAACTCCTGTCAGTGACAGTAAGTGACAGACCAGAAAGTATCATTATCAATATTACACCAACTACACAATTGTTTTTACTGTTGAGTTTAGGGATCTTCATAGCTCAGTGTTATTTAGAGATGTCATTATGACTTTTGGTAAAAAAATGCCAGTTCTGTATAAAAACTTTCCATATATGTTTTTTTAGAAGGAGCTAGTATGCAAAATAATTATTTGAAATTATTATATTGGCTGACAAACCATTGAGACCTAGCGGTCTCATCTTTACCTCCTGACTGTGAGGAAGAACATTAGTAGTAATAGTAGTTATAATACAGGTCAAATATAGTATGATGGAGTACTCACACATTCAGTGGTAGCAAAACTGCTCTGAATAAATTTAACTGGTGGGGTGGGAAGACAAACATTGTATTTGTGCTCAGAGAAACTGGTATTGTCTATCTGAAAGTATGTTTGTCAGTGTTTTCATTCCTGCTTTCAGTTAAAGCTTCTTCTTTGTCTACTTAAATGTTCATGTGACTGTGGATTGGAAAAGAATTTGCAGTAATATCCAGTAGCATGTAGTTCATTACTATGTTTCTTGATCAATCCATCATGTTTGCCACATGATAGAAAATGTTTGTTAAACATTGAGAACATATTAATATTATTTTTTTATTTCCAGGACTTGCTTTATGTAATAGCCTATGGGCCTTCCCAAGTAAAACCTCCTGCTGTCCAAATGCTTTTTCACTATTGGCCAAATTTAAAACCTCCGGGAGCAATTACAGAGTATCGAGGCTTGCAGTACACGGGTAAGTGAATGACTTGTCTTGCCCCCTAATACTAGCTAGCACTCTCAATTTTTCCAAGTTATGCTCGAGGATACTGCTATATAAATACAAAACACCACAGAGTTCATTTACAATTCATTTACTATAGGCACAGCTCAAGTGCTAAGGGGCACAAAATTGCATCCCTTTGAGCCCAATAGACTAAGCACTTTGAAAAATATTAGGTACAGGATTCTGGTGGAGCTTGCATTACTGACACCCATTCCATGTTCCTCCTGGATAATTGGGCTGCGAGGGGGACACCCACTCCTCACTCATGTGCCACAGACTAAACTGTTTTCCAGGACAAAGTGTTGTGCCTGACAATGGTGGGTGGATAGTTGGGTAATTATGGTTCATTGTATGTTTTTGCCCACAGGTATTTAGTATGTCCTATTACATAAGCATGAGTGAGCCCTCAAATCTAACCATATTTTTTTATTGCAGTGTGTGTAGAATTCTTGGAGAAAGTTAGAATTTAATTCCCCTTTAGCTTCTTGTTTCACCCACTCTGCTATTGTAAGGCGTCCTGCGCGCATCCAAGATGGCGGCGCCCAGAAGAGGCGGTGCGGCCGTCGGACGCCAGTGTGACGCCTGCGTGACGCCTGCATTTTCGCGCAGCGTATTAACACTGGCGCATCAATATGATGCTGGCGCCCAAAACGTGCAGGCGTCGGCGCGCATTCTGGCGCACGTCCTATGACGTCATCTGGCACGTTTTGGCGCGAAATCCTGCCTATTTAAAGACGCCAGAAGATTCTCTCAGCGCCCGAGTATAGGTTCTTCTATCCTGAGTTCCTGGGTGCTTACTACTATTGATTCCTTGATCTTCGACCTTTGCCTGAAACCCCGACCACGTCCTCTTGCTGCCTGGACCGACCTTTGCCTGAACTGACGATTCTTCTGCCTAAACCCTTTGTATCACGATCTGTGCTTGCCTAGTTGCTTCCTCCTTGGTCCGCACTCCAAACTGCGCCTTCGGGCCCTGACAGCTATGAAATGATTTTTTTTTAATTTGGATGAAAGCTTTATTGGGACAGGGACTGATGAAATATGAATGAGCCATAATCTCTGTAAAGTGCTGTGGAGTATATTGAAGCATAGAAGATTAATAATAAAAAGGCAAAATATTTTTACTGTCATCTTTAGTATAAATAACAACCAATATATTTTACAGCTTGGAATCCGATTCACTGCCAACATATAGAATGCCACAATGCCATCAACAAGCCTGCCGTTAAGGTACTGTCAATCTTTAGTATGTCCTTTCACATAAGCATGATGAAAATGTAATCCTGATTGTTGATCTTTATCTTTTTGCATAAACTGGAGAGAAACACAATAAAGTTGCTGTAATGTGTTCAGCACTATAAAAAGACTATCTTTTAAAATGATGCTGCCATTATCCACTCCTTTAACTAAATACCATGCATTATATTTACAGCTGTATTTGCAGGGTCATGGGATTTATTAAGCAGCCCTGGGTCACAAAGAGACTTCTGCAGCTGCTCTTTCAGATGGTCTGGGTTTATCAGCTGCCCCTCAGCATTGCTATTCCCCAAATTCATGTAAGACTCAAATTGACTCAAAAATCACTGCTTCAGTTAGTGGCTAAATGGCCCTGCATTTGGTATCTTTACAATATGTTTTAGAAAGGATTATTTGTAAAGTAGCAATATCTTTAAAATGCAGAAATCAACTCAATTTCACTAGAGCATATTATCCATAAAATTTGGCTGAAGAAGGGAAACGTTCTAAAGTAGTGCAGTTACTTAAATGGAACCCAGGGGTACGGCTACAAAGAGATACACATACTCCAGTGTAGTCCTTGTGTCCAGACATGTAGATATTTGGAATATATTTCTGTTTTCTAAAAATCTTTCTCTCATAGGTAAAGCCACTTTAGCTTGCTAAAATTTGGAGTCCAGGAGAGCATATTCTGTCCCATTGACTCTCCATGATCTTTAGTATAGTTCCTTATGATCCTAGATTTATTAAGCACTGACCGAGTTTGGCAGTTCTTTAGCAGGCACTGGGGACTCAAGAGAAAGAAAATTATGTAGGCATAAGCCCTTCATTATTTCAATTCCAGTTTGTCTATAACATTTCCAGCCATGTACGTAAGAAAAATAAGAATCATTGCAACAGGCACATTTCTTTTCCAGTTGACATATCTAAAGAATATCTTATATTGCTTTAATCTATATACATTCCAGTGGTAAGTAACATAACAACAGGAGTGGTTCAGAAAATATATGTCCCGCCATAAAATCAAAGGAGGACTGGGGGTTCCTGACTTTAAGAAATATTTTATAGCAGCTCAGTTAAGACATATGGCTAAATAGCATATTGCACTTACACCACTGAAAGGAGCTGAGTTGATTGATTACTCAATCTCAAACTTTCTATGGATTCCTAAAACGTTAAGATCCAAAATAACTAACCAGGTTTTGAAACATGCCCTAGGATTATGGCATCAGATTAATAAATGGTATAAACTCAAATTATCTCATACCCCTTTATTGGGTTGGACCCTTAATCCCGCTTTCCCTCGGGGGAAGTTAGATCAATTTGTCTGGTGGTATCGAGCCTTTTACAGAGGATATAGGATCTGACTAAATCAGGATCTTTGCCATCGCCCACAACATTGAAGGAAAAATGTAATATCCCACCAGAGGAATTACCTTGCCTACTGCAAATTCATCACTATGTGTCTGCCTTATGAAGGGAAAATACAATGAGTTATCCCCTGTGAAACTATTTAAACACATATGCATTTCTAAACCCCTTGGCCCTAAAAGTGTATTGGCAATATATAGGGAATTGATCTCAATAACTCCGGTATTACAGCTAAAGTATATAAATGATTGGCATAAGGAGTTGGGTGATTTACAAACTGAGGAAGTCTGGGAGGTGACTTTGCAACAGCCTACCAAGTGCTCTATTAATGCTCTTATTCAGGAAACTCCCTTTAAGGTATTATTAAGATGGTATATGGTTCCAATAAAGCTAGCCAAATGGTTCCCAGGTCAATCACAGAACTGTTTTAGAGGATGCAATATATCTGGCACAATGGGTCATATTTGGTGGGATTGTCCCATAGTGAAACGTTTGTGGACTCGTACTTATACCATGATAGATAATGTCTTTAATATCCCATTGAGAAAGAATCCATATGCGGCACTGTTTAATAAACCAATAAAGAACTTTACCAATGCTCAAATTAAGCTAACCATGACGATATTTAGTGCCACCAAAGAAGTTATAGCAAGGTCGTGGCGTACCCCCACATTAGACTTCAATATGGTGGATAATATAATGGTATTGGAGAAGTTAACCTATGCTACAGTATAAATGATAAACAAAATCCGTTTCTTAAAATATGGTCACCATGGCTTAGCTACAGGGATATAAGGGACAGTACTGGTAGTGAACAAAGTCGCTGAAGGGTACTACGGTGAATAATGATCCAGAGGTAGTGCATTTCGATCTTGTTAAATAAATGTTGGATGGTGAAACAAAGAACCAAGTAATAAATGCAATGGAACTAAAATAGGAATACTTTTATTATTGTTTTATCAATGTCATTCTCTTCACTTGAGTTATTGTGTTACAGTTAATATTCTTGTTTTTGCTTTTCTTTTTGGTTTCTCTTTTTTTAATTTTCATTACTGTGAAGGGAAGAAAAACAAATGTTGACATTGATGTATACAAAGTACTGTACTGTATATGGAAAATGGAAACCAGTTTGATTACAATTATGTAATTATGTTCACATGTCAACTAACAAATGTTGAAAATTTCAATAATGATTATTGAAAAAAAGGGGTGGTTCACCTTTGATTTCACTTTTAGTATGTTATAGAATAGCCAATTATAAGCAACTTTTTAATTGGTCTTTATTATTTATTTATTTTTTTAAATAATTTTTTAATTATTTGCCTTCTTCTTCTAACTCTTTCCTGCTTTAAAATGAGGGTAACTGACCCCATCTACAAACAAATACTCTGTAAAGCTACAAATGTATTGTTATTTGTTGCTGTTTTTTACTTTCTATTCAGGCCCTCTCCTATTCATATTCCAGTCTCTTATTCAAATCAATGCATGGTTGCTGGGGTAATGTGGACTCTAACAACCATATTGCTGAAATAAAAAGCTAAAAAACTCAAAAACCATAAATAATTAAAAATGAAAAACAATTGCAAATTGCCTCAGAACATCACCCTCTACATCATACTTAGGGGCAGATTTACTAAGCTCGAGTGATGGTTCGAATTTCAAAGTAAATTTTTGGGTACTTCGTCCATCGAATAGGCTATATTCGACCATTCGACTTCAATTCGAACGTTTCGAAGTAAAAATAGTTCGACTATTCAACCATTTGATAATCGAAGTACTGTCTCTTTAAAAAAAACTTAGACTTCATACTTCGCCAAATTAAAGCTACCGAAGTGCAATATTAGCCTATGGGGACCTTCCAGAGAACTTTTCTATGGTTTTTTTTGATCGAATAAAAATCCTTCGATCAATCGCTAAAAATCGCTCAAATTGTTCGATTCGAACGATTTAATAGTTCGATTGAACGATATCTAATATTCACCAGTGTATGATTTTACATTGTGAGCATCGCTAAACATTTGCAAATTCGCTATTTTAAATAACACTGGTGATTTTAATTACATTCCCCCTTATGAGGCATATTTATCATACTTACCCATCCGTGGTCTGGTCTATCGAGTGCAGAAAAAACCAAGTGACTTCCTGAAATCACTCATTTTTTTATGCACTTGATTACTTGAGCTTGCAGTCTTAAAAAAAAATTTTTTCTAAAATAAAAAACTTGCCACCTAAAACTTAGTGAGCTTTTCAGGAAGGCACTCACTTTTTCTCCACTCGATAGACCCGACCAAGGACGAGTACGTTTAAATAATCTACCCCTAAAGTAAAGTGATTTAAATTATGGAGCAACCCCATATCCCCAGGTTACAGCATTCTGGATTCTGGATAACAGGTTTCATACCTGTATAAACATTCCTATCAAATATATCCAGATTTTACCATATCTGTATAAAGTTGTATATTTTTCCTTTCAAATGTGTTCTTATAAATCATTCTAATCTCATTTATTCTCCCTATGCCATCTGTTAGTTTGGGGACTGGAATGTCTATTCAGTAGGTAGTTACTGAAAATCCAGTCTACAACCATTATATGGTTTAATTGCTGTTGTCGATTGTATCCATGTTTTCTACCAGTTTGCTTTAAAGTTCATACTATATACAGGTATGGGACCTGTTATCCAGAATGCTCAGGACCTGGGAGTTTTGCAGATAACAGATCTTTCTATAATTGGGATCTTCATATCTTTAGTCTACTAGAAAATCATGTAAACATTAAATAAACCCAATAGGCTGGTTTTGCTTCCAATAAGGATTAATTATATCTTAGTTTGGATCAAGTACAAGGTACTGTTTTTTACAAAAAAAAAAGGAAATTAATTTTAAAAATCTGGATTATTTGTATAAAATTTAGTCTATGGGAGAATGACTTGTAATTTGGAGCTTTCCGGATAATAGGTTTCCAGATAATGGATCCCATACCTGTACCTGTATTGTAAGTGCCTGCCCTTGAGATGTCTTGCATCCTTTATTTAAGACCAGAAGGGTTAGAGGGAGGGGCTTATCAATATAATATGTAAGAAAATCTCAATTTCTCCAATTTGTCTCTCCAGCATTTTTAGTTTATTAAAATTGCATATAATTTAAGTTTCATTGGGATAAAATACCAAATTACCAAATCTGTATATATATATATATATATATATATATATATATATATATATATATATATATATATATATATATATATATATATATATATATATATATATATATATATATATATATATATATATATATATATATATATATGTCAGACCCAGACCTTCAATCTTGTTGCTATGTATTAGCCTAGTCACAGTGCAAAGGCTAAAAACAAACTAGACTATGTATCAAGAAACCTCTTAGGCAACAACTAAATAAATAACAGATAATAGAAGATACTTATAGTTAAATTTTTTAAATTGTTTGCTGCTATTGTTTTATTTAGCCCCCAGCAAGCATTTGGTTGACTTTTGTAGATATATCAGGTTTGAGGTAGTGTAAAATAATATCGTAATAAGAGGTTTTAGTTAGGCATTAAAGAAAATATGCACCTTTATACATTCTGTGATTAGCTCTTTGTAATAAATACTTTCCATGATTTTGATGAATGGCTTTAATTCTTTTGTAAGGGCTACAGCAGAGCAATATAAAGAATCCATTTATTTAGCACCATTATACAACATTTTACACATGTTTATAAATATGTCCTATTGTATGTTGGTTTGAATAACATGTACTGTAAAATGATGTTAATGACAGTCTCTGTAGTGTAACTGGTTTGCCTGCTTTTGCAGATGTGCATAGACGCCTCCCTGTCTGTTGCTTTGGGGGATAAGCCCCCTCCATTGTATCTCTGTGAAGAATGCAGCCAAAGAATTGCAGGGTAAGTCAGACCCTCTCATTAACTGTTATTAACTATTAACTTGAGCTTATATGTTGTTTACAGTTGCTGACTCTTTGGTGAGTAAAAATGAACTTCTGACCTGTAGCCTATCATCTCATCATCATCGTCACTGAACTACTTTCTTACTACTTTTATGAAGTGATACTACTACTACTACAAATAATTTTAATTAGCATCATAATTAGATTCATTGGATTAATCATAATCATTATAATAATCATAGTCATCAGAATAACAACTATAATAATCGTCATAACCAGCATAACATTATTAACAATATTAATCATAATAGCAATTAGAATCATAATCATCAAAATAATCATCTTTATAATAATCATAGTCATAATCATAATCATTTTAGTAATAATAATCTGCACAATAGTCATAATAATATTTATAATCTTAATCATCACAATCACATTAATCTTAATTGCAATAACAATAATCATCATAATCACAAAAATAGCCATCATAATAATCATAGTAATAATAATAATAATAACAATGTGTTTTAGTGCAACTTACTCCTGTAAGACTGTTGATCTGGTAAATTAGCATAACATATTCAGCATATTTGGCTTGTATCATTGTTTTCCAGGGACCACGGTGAATGGTTGATTGATGTTCTCCTGCCACAAGGTACATTTGCTTTTAGACTATAGTGATTAGGACATAGTAACAACATTTATTTATATGGACAGGAAACAAAGCAGCCTTGTATCATTCATATTATTCGTGCCCCAAGGTCAAATAAATAGAGACTCATGTCGAAATGATAAGAATAAAACATGGAGGCAGCCAAACAGTCTCCCCAGATCTTCCAGCTCCCAGCACACAAAGGCAGCCACTCAACATGTGAGGTTGCTGATGCTGTAATTTAGTAGTGGCATAATAAAAGCTTTGTAACAGGGGGAGGAAAATTCTGATGTCAGCCTAAAACTGCCACTAAAAATCCTATTTTCGATAAGTGAAAACAATGTGCCTGGGTTATTTCTTGCTTATGAGTGGAACTTTGCCCCCACTGTCTCCTCGAATCCACCAGAGAATTAAGAATCCATGGCCCTCCCTCACAAGTAAATCTAAACATTGCTAAATATTGATGGATCTATATAGACCAATATTGTAAACAAAGAAGGACCCACTGTGATATCCTCTCGTACTAGTATGTGGCTAGCCAGTCTGACCCTACTTGGCCCTAACTCAGAGGTGGGGCTTGCTAATCGCTGCCATACATTTTTATCTCTTGTGTTCAGTGGAAGGATTCATACATTTTAGATCATTTCAAAATTAAACATGTATTTTCCTTGTATTAAATGGGTGGATAACCTTTAAGTTAATTTTTAGTATGTTTTAGAATGCCTTATCCCTAGGAACTTTGCAATAACTCAAAAAGCACAACAGAATAAAAAAAAAATCAGTTCCAAATGGTCCCAGAATATCTGTTTGGAAAACATTTTCAGGAAAGCATTGATAAATGGGGAAAAGATCAAACTGTGTGGAATTTTCCTGGATTCCCCTGTTCAGTCTCTAGTAGCTCTGCTCCAAGATTTAGGGAAAGCAGCAAATCATAAAGTTCTAGGTCTCTCCAAGACATCAGATTAATTGATGTAACAGTTAACAGTGTAGTTAGGGTTGCCACCTTTTTTAAAATTCTTTACCGGCAGGTGGGGGGCGGGGACATAAAGGGGCGGGCTGTGATGTCAAAATGGGAGGGCCATGACATCAAAAGGGGCGGGGCCGCGCCCCGGACGTTAAAAGAAGGAAAAGAAAAGCTAAGTTCCAGGGGATTGGGGGCAGGCCGAGGGCTCTTTTTAATTGTATTACAAATTTACCGGCAACTACATTGCCGGTAAATTTGTAATATCGGCCCCGGCCTTGGCAGGTATTTTACCGGCTAGGCCGGTAAAATACCGGCCGGGTGGCAACCCTAAGTGTAGTGCAAATGGGACTGCTGAGTTACACAGCAGTATAATTCAATCATAAATGCCCCTATAGTCTTCAGTTGAGTTTTCATAAGATAAACCATGAGATAAGCTTTTTTATTGAACTGAATCGGGTTCTATGTTAAAATCCACTTACAATGATCTTAGATACACAGCTTTGCATGAAAATATAGGTCTCATTTAGTCTTATGGCTCTGCGCCCATTTGGGACGACAACATTGAATGCTGAAAACAGTTGATCAGCTGCATTTTTGTCCTGTCTAGTGTTGGTGTCTATCCATGCAGTCACACGGTGTATTCACCAGATATCAAGGCAATAGAATTTAATGTGCACAAACATAAAAATGTATATATAGATATACACATTGGAAAGGTGAGTGAGTTTCTTTGAGAACTGTAAGTTATTAGCATGCATGCCTGCTTGAGTGCTTATAGACAAGACAGGCATAAATGAAACATAGCTTATTCCAATTTGACTTTCTACAGTATCTGATTAATAACTCAATGCGAGCTTGGAGTATCTCAAAATATTATATGTGGTGCCTAATCTTTTGCACGTGGTGGGGGGTGGGGGGTAGCTTTAAAACACCCCATATAGCAGAAAGATAAATAGTTATTATCAAAATAAATTACATTTTTTTTGCTTGAATCTTGGAATCAATTCTGTTATTAAGTTTCATGTACATATCTTATGCAGCTGAAATATCAGCCATTTGTCAGAAAAAGGTAAGCTTAATCACAGATGTGTTGTGAATGTTTCCATCTACTCATGATGTGCTGTATATGTGTGTGATCTTTTTCCATTGTCATTGGTGCTTCACGAACATAAGCCTCATCATTACACAACAGGAAATACCCTAGCTTCCAAGGTTACATTTAACCTTGGTCATGAACTGGGACATACTGTTCATTATCATAGGTGCATCTGCGCTGTGTCAAACAAACTACATAGTTATACAGAAAATGATTCAATGTCTGAACCATTTGTGACCTCCACATGCATAAACATTTGGGCCCATTGCAAAATGGTACATTCTGATGGCTGTTCTAGTAGCAGACCATACTAATTTACTACTGTGGGTAATTTCCCTCTGTCTGCATTGGATAGGGCCAGGAGCAGCCACAGATCCATGATTATCTTCTGAAAAATAAGTCTCATGTTTTAATCTTGATAATACATAGGGGGTTATTTACTAAAATCTGAATTTATCTCATTATTAAAATAAAAAAATTTGACCAAACTCCCATGCCCAATTTGCCTTATTTATTAATAATATACCTTGAATAATTTTTTTTATTATGGACTATTTTTTTCCTAAATTGCTCGGTATTTTTGGGGTTTTACCCAAAAACCCCAAATTTAAACCCAGCACAAAACATGATAACTTCAAATTAAGATAGGTGCTCTCCCATTGACTTATACAGGACTTCGACAGGTCTGAGATGGCAGATTTTTTGGATTCGGCCTTTTTGCAGCATCAGGGAACAATTAATCTCGAAAAATTTGAGGTTTTTTACCACGAATCAAGTTTTTACCCCAAAATCCCAACCATATATATTCGATGTTTAGTAAATAACCCCCATAGTGTTATTTTTCATTAGTCATTGCCATGTATTCAGTGAGGGTGCATCCAAAACAATTCTTACAGTGAGCAGTGGGGATGTAGAATTAAGCATAAAGTATCATTATATTATCAGCAAATCCTTCAAATCATGGGTTGCACATATAGCTGCATAAAACACAATATTGTTATATAAAGATATTTCTTATTACCCAAGACATAAAAGTAGAATGGCCAGGTGACAAGAAAATAACCTATACTTCTTGTAAGGCAAATAACAAACATGAATACACAAAAGAATATAGTGAGACTTTGCACAACACTGTCATACCTGTTATTCTGGGGGTAAATGGTTATTATTGATTTCAGAACTGTAGCTCCCATGTACGAAGAGCTGTGGTCACTTGTTTCTCAGCGGGATGCTGTGGTCGACATGGTAACAGGCCAGTGCGTTACTGCAAAAGATGTCATTCTTACCACCACAGCAATGAAGTAGGGGCAGGGGCTGCAGCAGAGACTCATCTTTTTCAGACCTCGCCCCCTCCAATCAACACACGGGAGTGTGGAGCTGAGGAACTGGTGTGCGCAGTGGAAGCAGTAATTAGGTAAGATATCTCATTGACCACTAGATGTAGTGGCCTTTTGTTATGAAATAACAAAGTCTTTGAGACAGCTTATTTACAAAACTGGGGTAAGGTACCAAGTGCAAAGTCCCTTTATCTGTATGACACAATTAATTTATTGTGTAATTGGCCTATTAATGCACCCAGTCTTGGTTAAAGAGACTGGGCCCCCAAGGTTGTTCCACTGGGCCCCCAAGTTGACGAGAAGCTGATGAAAAGCTTAATTACACATACAAGCAAAGTTCACCAGTGAGAATACTGCTGACCAAATACTAAATTATAGATGCAAGAATTTACCAGTGAGAATGCTGATTACCAGCAAAATGTTTGGGGATAATGGACATTTGTTTAGTGCTAGGAAAAAAATGTGTTTATTGCTTACAACTCCAATTACAGTTACAAAAAAATGGAGGCAGATTTACACAGTTCCTAATTGGATCATTATTTTGCAGCTGCTGGCTGTACTGAGCTGATGACAGGTTTTATTGTGCAATATTAGTTTAGGAATACACCCCTGATCTTGCTGGATTACAGCTCCTATCACACCTTAACCGTCATAATAATATGTTATATTATAGTTCAGCAACAACTGAGTAAAGTGAAGTTGAGCAATGCAGTGCAGCAGCGTTTAGATCCCCTTTAAGGTTCAAGTATTTAATTCAGTCATTATGATTGGATCAGATGTACTTATATTTTACTTTAAAGGATCTGGAATGCAACAGACTTGCCATATAGAGTGGATATACATATCTTCTTTAAATGGTTTACAATAAAATTTGATTGCTTTCTTGCAAAACTAAAACAACAGGACATCAAAATCAGTGGCATTGTGGTATTTAGTGTACATATAAATTGCAGAGCCACTTTTGAGACAAAAGCAATACTTCATAATGCTACGCTAATCATTCATGGGGTGTTCCCAATTTTTCAGTTTGCTGAAGGAAGCTGAATTTCATGCGGAGCAGAGAGAATATGAGATGAACCGCAGGAGGCAAATGGGCCTTTCCTCCTCGCATCACTCATTAGACAATGCAGACTTTGATAACAAGGATGATGACAAACATGATCAGCGCCTATTGAGTCAGTTTGGCATTTGGTTTTTGGTAAGTAGCCATCTTGCTCTTTCTGTGAGAGACGGATGCAGTGTCTAAGCAGTAAGAGGAAAACCTCATAAACTTTTTTCTTGTATGTCAGGTGAGCCTTTGTACTCCCAGTGAAAACACTCCTACAGAAAGCCTTGCACGGCTGGTCAGTATGGTCTTCCAGTGGTTTCATTCAACAGCTTACATGATGGATGATGAAGTAGGAAGCCTTGTTGAGAAGCTGAAACCCCAATTTGTAACTAAATGGTTGAAAACGGTTTGCGACATTCGATTTGATGTCATGGTTATGTGCCTACTTCCCAAGCCAATGGAATTTGCCAGGGTAAAGATGAAATATTCATTTTGAATTCTGGGGTCATTTTAAAAAGGGATACGGTCAGTAAAAGCTGGGGTTCGCTTGTACCTGAGAACAATGTTTAATATTTTGTAAAGTAGTTTATTTTGCAGAATATAGCTTTCTTACTTTTTAAAAAGCTCTAAACTTTGTTTTTGCTTGCATGCGGAAATGTATGGTACTAATGTTACTACATAAGTTTTCTTGTTTTACAAAAAACAGTAGTTCTGTTTTGCTTTATGGCAGAGATTCTGTATAAACACTCAGAATAATAGTAATAGAAGACAAGCTACTACATTGTTAGATTTGTGTTTAGATTAACCACGAGGGTAGAATAGATAAAGAAACTTAATTGTAAGCAAACCAGTGATACATTATGGATATCAGAAACACTTTTGAGCCAATTAATGCATAAAACTAGATATTAGAGCAACTGGAAAGTAATAAACCATTTAAACCTATTTTAAAAAAAAAGGGTATGGTTACTGAATAAAATAACAAATGACTGGTGCATATTATTGGCAAATTTATAAAAAATACATATTTTTGCCTTGCAAGGTAGAACTGGATGCAGGCCAGCAATTTGGGCATTTTTGGTGCCAGTCAACTACTATTTTTTTCTTTGACGGGGCATTTCAGTTAATATTAAACAACCTCGGGGTTCAGCTTAACTGCTGCCATATTCCATGTTGTGTTCACCACAACTGCAAGTTGCATCTAGCATTTTCAGAGTTGGTGTAGCATCACTTCAAGCATGCAAGTCTGGGCAACAGTCAAGTTTTGTCTATTGACACAACCCACTGTGGGAGCACTGGAGCTATTGCCAAGTTGCCCCTTGGGCTTCAGGGTTCCATAGGGCTCCTACACTTGCAGATTCTTTTGTAAATGACACCTTTTCCACTTAATATAATAATGACCTTTATCAGTTTTATATTTCTAAATGATGTAAGAAAGCCTTCTAATTTAACAAGGAAAAAAAATCTTTTATTTATTATGATGTCTCCTTTATTATTCTTTATTTAGGTTGGTGGTTACTGGGACAAATCGTGCAGCACAGTGACTCAGCTAAAAGAAGGTCTGAATAGAATACTTTGCCTTATCCCTTATAATGTGATAAACCAGCAAGTGTGGGAGTGCATTATGCCGGAATGGTTGGAAGCCATTCGAACGGAGGTTCCAGACACCCAACTTAAAGAGTTCCGGGAGGTTCTCAGGTTAGTGCAAATGATCACTGTATCTCCTCAATGGTTGGTGTATATTACACTCTCATTATCAGTTACATTGTGTGAATGATCAAGTTCTAATTCTGTTTTATTAAACAGAATAACCAAGTGGATTTGTTTTTGATGGCATAGGTCTAAGGTGTCTGATGCTATAGCTCAAATATCTGTTTAAGCATATTTAGAGTTAATAAATTGCAACAGAATGAGTCTTAAAACCAAGGCTTGGTGGTGCTTTGAAATGACCCATAACAAACATAATGCCATTGTCCTGTAGGTAAGGATTATATTGTCATCTGTTTGCATTTTCAGCAAAATGTTTGATATTGAGCTTTGTCCACTGCCATTTTCCATGGAGGAGATGTTTGGATTCATTAGCTGTCGGTTTACTGGGTATCCATCCTCTGTTCAAGAGCAGGCATTGCTCTGGCTTCACGTAAGTGAAAATCCTGTACAGATATATGGTAGACAATGACCAGTGTAGAATATATGTCCAATACACCAAAATATTATTCTTAATTGCGGGACAATGAAAAATTGAGGAGTAATCATATAACCCCTGGCAGCCAACAGTTTACATGTAAAATCTATGTGCGATAGCTTGAAGTTCTGCACATCTCTCAGATGTCTGTTGCTGTAGGCTCCTTATAGCGCTGTGTTTGTTAGTTGTATCTGAGACTTAAAATGTTTCGTACCAAATATATTTATTGATACATTTGGTAACTGTTGTTTTGAATACTTAATTTTATTTCCCATAGTAAAATTTAAATTGTAAAAAAATGAAAATGTACACTATGCATATACTCAAATTTATCAAGCTATTATAGTATAACATATATGATATAATAGTCTTCACTTATACTTTTTATAGGTGCTGTCTGAGTTAGACATAGTGGTTCCACTTCAGCTTCTCATAAGCATGTTTTCTGATGGAGTCAACTCAGTTAAGGAACTAGCCAACCAACGGAAGGTTCGCGTCAATGATTTGGCTGGGAACTTTGCAGGCCACCGGGTAAACAAGAAATTAATAGTGTATTATCATTGTCATTAGATAAGTGTTTTCCAAACTGTGGGCTTGGCCTCTCTGGGGGTGCGACCTGGAGCAGTTGCAGGGAGAGCTCAGCTTGAAGGCCATCTAGGGTAAGATTTGGGGAGAGTGCCTATATACTCCTAGATACTCCTATATATTTAGCATGGAGTTCAAATAGTATGGGACAAATATACTGGAAGCAATATTTTTAGGGCACTCATGCCCAAAACCTTTTTTCTTTATTTGTATTCAACTTTTATTGATTCATGTTTTGCACGTACACAGGTATGGGATCCCTTATCTAGAAACTTGTTATCCAAAATGCTCCAGATTTACTAGCCTTTTCCCACATAGTCCACTTTAGGCAAATAATTCCAAACTTTAAAAACGATTTGCTTTTACTCTGTAGTTATAAAACAGTAACTTGTACTTTGATGGTAACTAAGGTATGGCGATCCAAATTACAGATCCCTGAAACAGGTCCCAAGCATTCTGGATAATAGATCTGAATTATTTATCAAGTGCTGTCGAATATGTCTGTGTTATATGAACAAAGAATAATAATAGTAATAATATCTACTGTATGCAAGAAAATGCTCAAGCCCCAATTCATGGCAATACATTAAAAAGGTCCATAGATGGTGCTGTTTACTTTGTACTGTGTAAATATCATCTCAAGCTCTTCATTGAGCCAACTGAATCCTGTTAAGAATCATTGATTTTCTTGTTTGCTTCTAAAGGCAAACCTATAGCTGGAACTATGAGCATACAGATTTCATTTTTTTTCCTCTTTAGTGCTTTGCTAGGCACTGTTACAATGTGAATTAAAGTCTAATAAGTAAAAGCTTAAACAATATATTTAGATAATATACAGGAACAGACTGGAGCCTTGGGGGCCCAGCCGGGCTGCAAAATGAAGGGTCCTCCTGGCAGTCCCTGGGGGCACCCTCTTGACCTCTAAACTCCCGGCACGAGCATGCATGGAAGATGTGCAGCAAAAAACGCTTCAACCCGCATGCGCAAAAAATGCAGGTGGTCAGCAGGGGGAGCAGGTCTGGGCTGGCAGGGGCCCATGAGGACCTGAGCCCACCGGTTTTTCTCCCGGTGTCCCGAAGGCCCAGTCTGACCCTGATAATATATTGTGTACTTTACTGTACAGTACTGCAAATGACTACAAATTACCGATTGTTATAAATGTAAATATAAAATTGATATTTTGACTAATTTTCTGCTTGAGTTTTCCTTCTTTAAGAAGCTATTTTCTCTGTATACTATCTTTCCTGTAGGGCAGCGTTGCTTCTGACCCCGGACGACGAGTTCAACACAGTATGCTCAGCCCTTTTCCTAGTCCATTTCACAGTCCGTTTCGTAGCCCCATGCGCAGTCCATTTCGCAGCCCCTTTAAGAACTATGGACATCCTGGAGGAAGGACTGCTGATTTTGACTGTGATGACGATGAAATGAATCTGAACTGCTTCATACTGATGTTTGACCTCATTCTGAAACAGGTAGATAAAAGTATATGTGCCTTTTCCTCCAATTTTAGTTAAAGGAACAGTAACGTCAAAAAATGAAAGTGTTTTAAAGTAATGAAAATATCAGGTAGTGTTGCCCTGCACTAGTAAAACTGATGTGTTTGCTTCAGAAACACTACTATAATTCATATAAACAAGCTGCTCTGGAGCAATGGTGGAAATTGAAAAACGGCTATATGGCACAGGTTAACTAATGGATAACAGATAACACCATTAGACAGACAGAGCTTATTTGCGATCTGCTGTGTAACCTGAGCCTTTTCTCATTTTGAATGGCTGCCCCCATTGCTACACAGCATCTCATTTATATAAACAATAGTAGTGTTTCTTAAGTGAACACAGCAGTTTTACCAGTGCAGCGCAACACTGCATTATATTTTAATTACTTTAAAACACTTTTATTTTTTGACGTTACTGTTCCTTTAAGGAGAAGGACTGTTGGGTAAATAGAAATTACTGAGCCCAAAACAAAATCCATTTAGTGCTCAGTCCCTACATGTAAGGCAAGATGACCAGCTTCATATATATTGAAACTGCATGTTAGGCAAACCTCCTGCTACCAAATACTACCAAATCCCTAGTAGCCTCTTGGTCTGCTGTCACTTCAGTTCCACCTCTAGAGTAAGTCCAGTAATCTTCACCCAGTTAGTTAGGCAACTGCTGTAGCAAAGCAAAAAAAACAAGTAAGTATATTACAGAAGAAGTTGGGGAATGTTAAGGAGAATGTGACTGTTTTTAAATACAGACTGGGCTATTTTTATTTTTAGATGGAATTACAGGATGATGGAATCACTTTGGGCTTAGAGAACAGCCTGTCAAAGGATATTATTTCCATTATAAACAACGTATTACAGGCCCCATGGGGTGGTTCCCATACTTGCCAAAAGGATGAGAAAGCAGTTGAATGCAGTCTCTGTCAGTCCAGCATCTTATGTTATCAGATGGCTTGTGAGCTGCTTGAGCGGCTGGCTCCTAAGGAAGAGATCCGGCTTGTTGTGAGTACAAGGCAGAAATTAAAAAATGCATTTTGTCATGCAACTGTCAAAGCCTGATTTGTGATTCACATGTAATAAGCAAATTTGTACTGCTCTCACCACCAACTGATGAAAAGGAGACTGGTAAGAGCCAGTGGCATAACTAGATGTTACTGGGCCCACAGCAAATTCATTTTAGGGCCCAATTAGTCATGGGTGAATCTGTGCAGTTTTATTTGTGAATTAACCGTGAAATTCATGAAACAGCGAAAAATTTGCGAAACACATTGAAGTCAAAGGGGCATCAAAATAAATTTGACACAAGCGATAATTTTTATACATGTGACTATTTGGTCCAAATGTATTAAAGTTAATGGGTGTCTGAATAATTTTGATGCGCACCAATTTTGACGCATGTCAATTTTTTTTTTATTTTTTTTTTTTCATTTGCTTGCGGTGAATTTCAGAAATTCAGCGCAAATTAGTGTCTGGTTAATTTATTCGTCCATCAATACCCCCAACATATTCAGAGGTTGTCCTGTTTTACTAATAGATGTTGAAATTAAGCATTATTTGGGCCTTATGGGGTCCCTTTACCTCCTGGGCCCCCCTGCAGCCGCATGGTCTGCTTCCTCTGTAGTTAGAGCATGTGCATAATGATTAGAGAAGTGCACACGTTTAAGGGAAGAGGTGCTCCCTTCCTCAGGTAAAGCCATCCCTAACCAAAGGTAGTGTTCTAATCATTTATAATTCCCAAAACAAAGCAATTACACATTCAAAGAGGCACTAAAGGAATATGTAGCCCAAAAAGAATTTAAAAAAAGCCTGCGGTATTGAGGAATAGGTAACCCTTAAACACAGTTATTAAATAGCTAGAGTCACTTAGGAATCCCCCAAAAGACAGATGTGTTTTGCCCTACAGGAATACACAAAGCCTTAGAAATATATCTCCTTTCATACAATGTATCTCCTCTTTGAAATCCATTACCCATGTGCTGTCATTGTGAAAAATGAGGTATACTGTTTGGTTGCAGGGATATTCCAGTTTACAGAACAGCTCAGCAGGATTGCTAATATGTGAGCTGTGTCTGAGCCCTGGATATACCCTCAGAACGAATAAGATGAATGTGATTGATTGTTCGCATCTCTAGCGTGCCGACTAGACATTGAATTTTGGTGGTTCAGCAAACTCTCAATCCCTGTGACAAATTATCCCTGTATTAGCACATAAATTGATGGAACTGCCAATAAAGAATATGAACAGGAGGAAGCACATTGAAAAAACCCTGCTGAATATCACTTTGAAGCTTGTTTTTGGAAGCCAATGACTCCAAGGTCCAACTCATAAATAGATTCCTAACACTTTTCATGTTTACCCTTTTAGATGAGCATTATACACACCAATTATGGTTTTTGACATCAGTAACAATAAGTGGATAAAGCTAAACTTGTGCCTGGGAAATGCATGATCCAAATAATACTACAACAACTCCACAACTTTACAATTTGTTGTGATAATGTACCAAGCAAATCGCGTTTATGGAAGATATTTTGTTTTGCCTACACACCTTCACTAAATCTTTTCTCAGAATTCTTTTCTCAGGGACTATGTTTATACTGCAATTTGCTCATTCATAAAAGCTCTTTTTCAGGAGCCCACTGACAGCCTAGAAGAGAGTTTGCTGTTTTCCAGAGCTGATTTTATTATTGCAACAGAGGGAGAGGAGGACAATCCAGCAAACAAGCATGGTGATAATCCAGGGAACCACACTGAATCAACAGACCCTGTAGCCACAAGTAAGTTTGCCAATCTCAAATGGAGCTTACAATCTTTTTTAAAATTACAAATAGAAACTTCATACATACATATCCTAATATATACACATGTGCAGAAATAAAAGATTGTGTTGCACACTAATTTATTTTCTTACACTGCTTAATAAAAGTTAATAATCAGGGGGGAGGGTATATTTTTCTTTGAAGGCTCAGGTGTCAGTGGGCCTCTTGCTTCTAACCATTTGGCCTATTTCATGGTTATTTCCTATTTCTTTATGGGAACAAAGAGGTTTAATAATGGAAGAAAAGAGTATAGTATATAGAGAAAGACTATGAGAATAAAGAGATTGAGTGAAGATAAGAAGTATAATATTTTGGAAAGAAGGCCCTCAGCCTAAGGTTTTATGTGTGGGCCCCTGGCATCCCAGTCCGACACTGGATGTTTTTCCGTGGAAGAGCTTACAGTTATAAACTTATATATACCTCTCAGGACAATGTGATAATTATGTGATAATAATAAGGTTATATGTATTTGAGACATTTAGTAACAGTGCTAATTTTTAGAGCAGGAAGTTGTTCACCGCCAAACCACAGAATAATTCAACCTGGTCTTCCAGGATTATGTTGTTGAGTAAACCGACATTTCCCCCAAATTTCACCTTAACCAACATTCCATCTGGGCCCCCTGCAAGCTCTGCTACAGATTGGGAACTATTGCTCTTGGCACTATAGGAGTTCTCTCTATAGATACTTACTTAGATGCAGAGATAACCAGCAGCATATTTGATTTTTCAGCAGCAGTCAAGAATGATACAGATCGAAAGTTCTGTTATCAGCAGCTCCCTGTGACGCTGAAGCTGATATACACCATTTTGCAGGTACAGTTCATCTAATACAGTATACATTGCTTGCACCGTAATTATAACCAAATAGTATACCAGAGTCATGATTAACATATATCTATACACATATACATACTACACATGTTTGGTACAGGTTTGGGATACGTTATCTGGGAACCCGTTATCCAGAAAGCTCCAAATTATGGAATTATTATCCCAAAGACTCCATTTTATAAATCCAAATTTGTAAAAATGATTTCCGTTTTCTCTGTAATAATAAAAGAGTACCTTGTACTTGATTCAGATTAAGGAATTATTAATCCTTATTGGAAGCAAATCCATTTTATTGTGTTTATTTCATATTTACATGATTTTTTAGCAGACTTAAGATATGGAGATCCAAATTACAGATCAGTTATCGCAAAATATAACCCTGGTCCTGAGCATTCTGGATAACAGGTCACATACCTGTACATACAAATATACAAATAGCAGAACAAATTTCCCAGTTCAGTATAAAAATATTTAGGGGCCAATTTATGATTGCTCAAGCCGCAAGGAAACCCCACATGAGTTAAGGAACACCAAACAAGGTTTTAGTTGAGCTGTTTCCCAAATGGGCTTTCTTAAATAAGAAAAAGTTTACCTAAAAGCCAAAAGGCTCAAGCAATCATAAATCGGCCCCTTGGCCTTCGGTTCTATGTTTATATTTCACATTAAGTGGCACTTTCTCAATAATATATTTCCTCAGGTTCTGTTAGTACTTAAAAAGTCACACCTCTATAAACAGTTGTAAACTATGGGAGAGAGAGGAGTCCAAGCAGGAAAGTAATTAAAAAAACTGGAAGAAGGCACTCATGAAGCTATTGTTTGTTATTTTAGGAAATGTCAAAGTTTGATGAACCTGATATTCTCTTTAATATGCTGGCTTGTCTCAAGATCCTCTGTCTGCATGGGGAATGTCTGTATATTGCTAAGAAAGACCACCTGGCATTTTTAGCATATATTCAAGAGCACATGCTGATTTCAAGGTAATTTCTCCTCTCTTGTCCCATTTGTCATTGCCTTTTAAAGGATCTGGTTGCCCCTAATTACAAAACACACCTGCCTTTTAGCTTCATGATGAAGTAAAACAAACCTAATGGTAATGTCTAGATCTACTAGTAGAACATAAACTGTCCCCTGCTGATGTACAAACATCTGGATCCACAGGCGTAAGTGGGCTGCTTTGTAATAGTCAAAATAAACTTGCTGAGCCTTTTCTGCTCCCCACACAAGCTACACTTGGATGAGTGAATACCTACAATGTACAAAAGAAAACAGATATATTTATAGAGCAGGGCATCAGAGAGCAAAGCTAGTCTGTCATACACTGACTGGAATATTATACTAACTATATGTTAATAATATTTTAATGATTTTTCTACCTCAGTGTTTATGATGGCACTGGCAGCGCGGTTCACCAATACCTTTCTTTGTTATCTGTAGTTTATGGCGAGTTCTAAAATCTGAGTTCTCTCAGCTCTCTTCACTGGGTGCCCCACTGCTTCTCCATGCTCTCTCACTACCACATGGGGCAGACATTTTCTGGACTATAATAAACAGCAACTTTAACAGCAAAGACTGGAAAATGCGGTTTGAAGCAGGTACATTCCCTCTTTGATCCTGTTCTTGTTGCATGTAGACTTCTCCAACATCATAATGCAAGGAGTGGCAAGAAGGAAATTTTGCTGTCATTTTGATCACATCTTGCTTTTATTGTTTTAGTGGAGAAAGTAGCTGTCTTATGCAGATTTCTGGATATTCACTCAGTCACAAAGAACCATTTGCTGAAGTATTCTTTGGCTCATGCCTTCTGCTGTTTTCTGACTGCTGTAGAAGATGTGAATCCTGCAGTTGCTACAAGAGCAGGGCTTCTTCTGGACACCATCAAAAGACCAGCATTACAGGTAAGGCTTGGTTGTTTGGTGACAAAATACCTTGCATTTGTATTTGTTACTAAACATCTTCTAGCCATTAACTAGAAGAAACTGGAGCACATATCACTGCTTAAAATTAAATAAAAGTGTTATGATGCTGACCATGTTGATGTCAATCCCTTTGTTGGATATTTCTGGTTCATATATTATGAACTGTCCTCGTGTCCAAAGAATTTTGCTTAATATTCTTACTTGTCTCTCTTTTGTTCCTTTAGGGTTTGTGCCTTTGCCTTGACTTTCAGTTTGATACTGTTGTGAAAGACAGGCCAACAATCCTTAGCAAACTCCTGTTGCTTCACTTCTTGAAGCAGGACATTCCCGCTCTGAGCTGGGAATTCTTTGTCAATAGGTTTGACACACTCTCCTTGGAAGCTCAGCTCCATTTGGATTGCAACAAAGAATTCCCATTTCCTACCAGTAAGTGATAAAACTACTAATGAAATTGTTTATGAAAAAGTAGTGGAAGTTTTCAACATTTATGCACTTTTTCCATCCCTCCTTCAGACATCAATGCATTTGGTACTTTTACTAAAGAAGCTTACAAAGTATGTAATGCAACTTGTTACTAAAATATTCTAGTGTTCTAATTTTCTGTTTTACACACATATTAAAAAATATATTTTTCTATCAGCGGATGTGTCCAAGCATGTACTAGTGGGTGTTTCTAGTGGAAGTCATCTAATCTTCATAATTAATAATCAATTATTGATAAATAAATATGAATTACCAATATAAATATACAATACCAATTGTTTACATCCCATTTTATGTAAAAATTGGGTGATCTAGTGGGGTTATTTGTGGGCCTTGTCTAACATCCAACAGCATAAGATCTACTAGAAGGTCAAGACCTACCACCTCTGCAATAGAATGTTTAAACCAGGCTTTCCTACATCACTGATATATTTTTTTTACATGATATTTTAAATGAATTGTGTATTTTGTTTGAAGCATAAATTGTATATTATAATTAGCAATCACTGCTGTGAGGACCAATGTGGCCAACCTCAGTGACGCTGCAATTTGGAAGATCAAGAGAGCACGGTTTGCTCGTAATCGGCAGAAGAGTGTACGCTCGCTACGGGACAGCGTCAAGGGACCTGGAGAATCGAAGAGAGCTTTATCCCTACCAGAAACACTGAGCACCAAAATCCGTTAAGTAATTTATGATAGTATAGCAAAACATGCCTCAGTCAGTAATGAATAGTCCATATTTCATTTCCATTCCTATCTTCAATATTAATGGAAGTGCACACATATGTTTAGGAAGTGTGTGTTCCTAGAATGTGTCCACAATAATCTAAAAATAATTTTTTGCATGTATTAAAAAAGACATCCAAATTTTGTCATAGCTTAAAACATGTGAAATTGTTTACTAACTCAGGTGTGAATTAAAATCAAGTGGTAGAGTATGTATTACACTGTTTATCTTCAAAGGCTTTCTGAAATATCCATGCAGTCTACCAAATTTGTAGGACAGCCAATGGACAAATTTTGTTTTATAGCTGACTAAAGTGGCCATGTAACTATACCAGTCTTAAGGGACCCAATGCAAATCCCTATAAAGTACATCAAGTATCAAATTTAGTTTAGGTTTGTGTTTCCAAAGCATGAAAATCAACCCTTGTTTATAGCTGACTCTCTAGCACCCCAGGAAAGGCAATACCCCATATGCGTTCCAATCTTTATATTGCCATATCTTATATGAACATGCAATGAAAACACAGTTGTATTTGTTTGTTTTTTTTATATTTATTGCTTTCATTCTGTCTGTAGCGGTCAGGCTGACAAGACATGAACAGTCGGCACCAGCTCTTGGGGGAACAGCAGAACAAACACAAGGTGCGACCCATAAAAATTTTATTTTATTTTAGTTTTGATTTGGATGGCCAACAAGAACTTTATTTCAGAGGTCTCTTGTTGTTTTCAAAAAAGCCCAGCAGACCAGTTAAAGAGAAAA